>NW_027464604.1:1215000-1818750 GCF_043290135.1 Rhipicephalus microplus
ACGGACGTGCCAAGATGCGTATTTGGCCTGAGCAGTCGCAAATGCCTTTCTTTGATGCGCAAGTGGCCTGGGCATGCGTTCATTTCGTATCATGTAATGCTCTTCTGCTCACGCTGGCTTTACCGCAGTGCTTTTTCGATGCAGTGAAGCTTGATCATCTTTTGGTAATTGTCTTTTTCTCTCTCTGAAACGAACGTGCCAAGATGCATATTTGGCCTGAGCAGTCGCAAATGCTTATATTTGTTTGATGCACAAGTGGCCTGTGCATGCATTCATTTTGTATCATGTAATGCTCTTCTGCTCACGCTGGCTTTACCGCAGTGCTTTTTCGATGCAGTGAAGCTTGATCATCTTTTGGTAATTGTCTTTTTCTCTCTCTGAAACGGACGTGCCAAGATGCATATTTGGCCTGAGCAGTCGCAAATGCTTATATTTGTTTGATGCACAAGTGGCCTGTGCATGCATTCATTTCGTATCATGTAATGCTCTTCTGCTCATGCTGGCTTTACCGCAGTGCTTTTGCGATGCAGTGAAGCTTGATCATATTTAAGTATTTGTCCTTTTGTTTGCCAGAAACGGACGTGCCAAGATGCGTATTTGGCCTGAGCAGTCGCAAATGCCTTTCTTTGATGTTCAAGTGGCCTGGGCATGCGTTCATTTCGTATCATGTAATGCTCTTCTGCTCACGCTGGCTTTACCGCAGTGCTTTTTCGATGCAGTGAAGCTTGATCATCTTTTGGTAATTGTCTTTTTCTCTCTCTGAAACGGACGTGCCAAGATGCATATTTGGCCTGAGCAGTCGCAAATGCTTATATTTGTTTGATGCACAAGTGGCCTGTGCATGCATTCATTTCGTATCATGTAATGCTCTTCTGCTCATGCTGGCTTTACCGCAGTGCTTTTGCGATGCAGTGAAGCTTGATCATATTTAAGTATTTGTCCTTTTGTTTGCCTGAAACGGATATGCCAAGATGCATATTTGGCCTGAGCAGCCGCAAATGCCTTTCTTTGATGCGCAAGTGGCCTGGGCATGCGTTCATTTCGTATCATGTAATGCTCTTCTGCTCACGCTGGCTTTACCGCAGTGCTTTTTCGATGCAGTGAAGCTTGATCATCTTTTGGTAATTGTCTTTTTCTCTCTCTGAAACGGACGTGCCAAGATGCATATTTGGCCTGAGCAGTCGCAAATGCTTATATTTGTTTGATGCACAAGTGGCCTGTGCATGCATTCATTTTGTATCATGTAATGCTCTTCTGCTCATGCTGGCTTTACCGCAGTGCTTTTGCGATGCAGTGAAGCTTGATCATATTTAAGTATTTGTCCTTTTGTTTGCCTGAAACGGATATGCCAAGATGCATATTTGGCCTGAGCAATCGCAAATGCTTATATTTGTTTGATGCACAAATACCCTGTGCATGCATTCATTTCGTATCATATAATGCTCTTCTGCTCATGCTGGCTTTACCGCAGTGCTTTTGCGATGCAGTGAAGCTTGATCATATTTTAGTATTTGTCCTTTTGTTTGCCTGAAACGGACGTGACAAGATGCATATTTGGCCTGAGCAGTCGCAAATGCTTATATTTGTTTGATGCACAAGTGGCCTGTGCATGCGTTCATTTCGTATCATGTAATGCTCTTCTGCTCACGCTGGCTTTACCGCAGTGCTTTTTCGATCCAGTGAAGCTTAATCAGCTTTTGGTAATTGTAGTTTTGTCTCCCTGAAATGAACGTGCCAAGTTGCACATTTGGCCCGAAAAGTAGAAAATGCTTATATTTGTTTGATGCACAAGTTGCTTGTGCATGCGTTCATTTCGTACCATGTAATGCTCTTCTGTTCACGGTGGCTTTACCGCAGTGAATTTTGCGATGCAGTGAAGATCGGTCATATTTAAGTATTTGTCCTTTTGTTTGCCAGAAACGGACGTGCCAAGATGCATATTTGGCCTGAGCAGTCGCAAATGCTTATATTTGTTTGATGCACAAGTGGCCTGTGCATGCGTTCATTTCATATCTTGTAATGCTCTTCTGCTCACGCTGGCTTTACCGCAGTGCTTTTGCAATGCAGTGAAGATTGGTCATATTTAAGTATTTGTCCTTTTGTTTGCCAGAAACGGACGTGCCAAGATGCATAATTGGCCTGTGCAGTCGCAAATGCTTATATTTGTTTGATGCACAAGTGGCGTGGGCATGCGTTCATTTCGTATTAAGTAATGCCCTTGTTCTCACGCTTGCTTAACTGCAGTGCTTTCGTAATGCATTGAAGCCTAATCATCTCTAGGTAATTGTTTTATTGTCTCCCTGAAACGGACATGTCAAGTTGCATATTTGGCCTGAGCAGTCGCAAATGCTTATATTTGTTTGATGCACAAGTTGCCTGTGCATGCGTTCATTTCGTATCATGTAATGCTCTTCTGCTCACGCTGGCATTACCGCAGTGCTTTTGCGATGCAGTAAAGCTTCATCAAATTTAAGTATTTGTCCTTTTGTTTGCCTGAAACGGACGTGCCAAGATGCATATTTTGCCTGAGCCATCGCAAATGCTTATCTTAGTTTGATGCACAAGTGGCCTGTGCATGCGTTTATTTCGTATCATGTAATGCTCTTCTGCTCACGCTGGATTTACCGAAGTGCTATCGCGATGCAGTGAAGCTTAATCGTTCTTTGGTAATTTTCTTTTTGTCTCCCTGAAACGGACGTGCCAAGACGCATATTTGGCCTCAGCAGTTGCAAATGCCTATATTTGTTTGATACACAAGTGGCCTGGGCATGCGTTCATTTCCTATCATGTAGGTCTCTTCTGCTCATGCCGGCTTTACCGCAGTGCTTTTTCAATGCAGTGAAGCTTAATCATCTTTTGGTAATTGTCTTTTTGTCTCCCTGAAACGAACGTGCCAAGATGCATATTTGGCCTGAGCAGTCGCAAATGCTTATATTTGTTGATGCACAAGTGGCCTGTGCATGCGTTCATTTCGTATCATGTAATACTATTTGCTCAAGCTGGCTTTACCGCCGTACTTTTCCGATGCAGTGAAGCTTGATCATATTTTAGTATTTGTCCTTTTGTTTGCCAGAAACGGACGTGCCAAGATGCGTATTTGGCCTGAGCAGTCGCAAATGCTTATATTTGTTTGATGCACAAGTGGCCTGTGCATGCGTTCATTTCATATCATGTAATGCTCTTCTGCTCACGCTGGCTTTACCGCAGTGCTTTTGCGATGCAGTGAAGCATGATCATATTAAAGTATTTGTCCTTTTGTTTGCCCGAAACGGACGTGCGAAGATGCATATTTGGCCTGAGCAGTCGCAAATGCTTATATTTGTTTGATGCAAAAGTGGCCTGTGCATGCGTTTATTTCGTATCATGGAATGCTTTTCTGTTCACGGTGGCTTTACCGCAGTGCTTTCCCGATGCAGTGAAGCTTAATCACCTTTTGGTTATTGTCTTTTTGTCTCAATGAAACGGACGTGCCAAGATGCATATTTAGCCTGAGCAGTCGCATATGCTTATATTTGTTTGATGCACAAGTGGCCTGTGCATGCGTTCATTTCGTATCATGTAATACTATTTGCTCAAGCTGGCTTTACCGCAGTACTTTTTCGATGGAGTGAAGCTTGATCATATTTTAGTATTTGTCCTTTTGTTTGCCAGAAACGGACGTGCCAAGATGCGTATTTGGCCTGAGCAGTCGCAAATGCCTTTCTTTGATGCGCAAGTGGCCTGGGCATGCGTTCATTTCGTATCATGTAATGCTCTTCTGCTCACGCTGGCTTTACCGCAGTGCTTTTTCGATGCAGTGAAGCTTGATCATCTTTTGGTAATTGTCTTTTTCTCTCTCTGAAACGAACGTGCCAAGATGCATATTTGGCCTGAGCAGTCGCAAATGCTTATATTTGTTTGATGCACAAGTGGCCTGTGCATGCATTCATTTTGTATCATGTAATGCTCTTCTGCTCACGCTGGCTTTACCGCAGTGCTTTTTCGATGCAGTGAAGCTTGATCATCTTTTGGTAATTGTCTTTTTCTCTCTCTGAAACGGACGTGCCAAGATGCATATTTGGCCTGAGCAGTCGCAAATGCTTATATTTGTTTGATGCACAAGTGGCCTGTGCATGCATTCATTTCGTATCATGTAATGCTCTTCTGCTCATGCTGGCTTTACCGCAGTGCTTTTGCGATGCAGTGAAGCTTGATCATATTTAAGTATTTGTCCTTTTGTTTGCCAGAAACGGACGTGCCAAGATGCGTATTTGGCCTGAGCAGTCGCAAATGCCTTTCTTTGATGTTCAAGTGGCCTGGGCATGCGTTCATTTCGTATCATGTAATGCTCTTCTGCTCACGCTGGCTTTACCGCAGTGCTTTTTCGATGCAGTGAAGCTTGATCATCTTTTGGTAATTGTCTTTTTCTCTCTCTGAAACGGACGTGCCAAGATGCATATTTGGCCTGAGCAGTCGCAAATGCTTATATTTGTTTGATGCACAAGTGGCCTGTGCATGCATTCATTTCGTATCATGTAATGCTCTTCTGCTCATGCTGGCTTTACCGCAGTGCTTTTGCGATGCAGTGAAGCTTGATCATATTTAAGTATTTGTCCTTTTGTTTGCCTGAAACGGATATGCCAAGATGCATATTTGGCCTGAGCAGCCGCAAATGCCTTTCTTTGATGCGCAAGTGGCCTGGGCATGCGTTCATTTCGTATCATGTAATGCTCTTCTGCTCACGCTGGCTTTACCGCAGTGCTTTTTCGATGCAGTGAAGCTTGATCATCTTTTGGTAATTGTCTTTTTCTCTCTCTGAAACGGACGTGCCAAGATGCATATTTGGCCTGAGCAGTCGCAAATGCTTATATTTGTTTGATGCACAAGTGGCCTGTGCATGCATTCATTTTGTATCATGTAATGCTCTTCTGCTCATGCTGGCTTTACCGCAGTGCTTTTGCGATGCAGTGAAGCTTGATCATATTTAAGTATTTGTCCTTTTGTTTGCCTGAAACGGATATGCCAAGATGCATATTTGGCCTGAGCAATCGCAAATGCTTATATTTGTTTGATGCACAAATACCCTGTGCATGCATTCATTTCGTATCATATAATGCTCTTCTGCTCATGCTGGCTTTACCGCAGTGCTTTTGCGATGCAGTGAAGCTTGATCATATTTTAGTATTTGTCCTTTTGTTTGCCTGAAACGGACGTGACAAGATGCATATTTGGCCTGAGCAGTCGCAAATGCTTATATTTGTTTGATGCACAAGTGGCCTGTGCATGCGTTCATTTCGTATCATGTAATGCTCTTCTGCTCACGCTGGCTTTACCGCAGTGCTTTTTCGATCCAGTGAAGCTTAATCAGCTTTTGGTAATTGTAGTTTTGTCTCCCTGAAATGAACGTGCCAAGTTGCACATTTGGCCCGAAAAGTAGAAAATGCTTATATTTGTTTGATGCACAAGTTGCTTGTGCATGCGTTCATTTCGTACCATGTAATGCTCTTCTGTTCACGGTGGCTTTACCGCAGTGAATTTTGCGATGCAGTGAAGATCGGTCATATTTAAGTATTTGTCCTTTTGTTTGCCAGAAACGGACGTGCCAAGATGCATATTTGGCCTGAGCAGTCGCAAATGCTTATATTTGTTTGATGCACAAGTGGCCTGTGCATGCGTTCATTTCATATCTTGTAATGCTCTTCTGCTCACGCTGGCTTTACCGCAGTGCTTTTGCAATGCAGTGAAGATTGGTCATATTTAAGTATTTGTCCTTTTGTTTGCCAGAAACGGACGTGCCAAGATGCATAATTGGCCTGTGCAGTCGCAAATGCTTATATTTGTTTGATGCACAAGTGGCGTGGGCATGCGTTCATTTCGTATTAAGTAATGCCCTTGTTCTCACGCTTGCTTAACTGCAGTGCTTTCGTAATGCATTGAAGCCTAATCATCTCTAGGTAATTGTTTTATTGTCTCCCTGAAACGGACATGTCAAGATGCATATTTGGCCTGAGCAGTCGCAAATGCTTATATTTGTTTGATGCACAAGTTGCCTGTGCATGCGTTCATTTCGTATCATGTAATGCTCTTCTGCTCACGCTGGCATTACCGCAGTGCTTTTGCGATGCAGTAAAGCTTCATCAAATTTAAGTATTTGTCCTTTTGTTTGCCTGAAACGGACGTGCCAAGATGCATATTTTGCCTGAGCCATCGCAAATGCTTATCTTAGTTTGATGCACAAGTGGCCTGTGCATGCGTTTATTTCGTATCATGTAATGCTCTTCTGCTCACGCTGGATTTACCGCAGTGCTATCGCGATGCAGTGAAGCTTAATCGTTCTTTGGTAATTTTCTTTTTGTCTCCCTGAAACGGACGTGCCAAGACGCATATTTGGCCTCAGCAGTTGCAAATGCCTATATTTGTTTGATACACAAGTGGCCTGGGCATGCGTTCATTTCCTATCATGTAGGTCTCTTCTGCTCATGCCGGCTTTACCGCAGTGCTTTTTCAATGCAGTGAAGCTTAATCATCTTTTGGTAATTGTCTTTTTGTCTCCCTGAAACGAACGTGCCAAGATGCATATTTGGCCTGAGCAGTCGCAAATGCTTATATTTGTTGATGCACAAGTGGCCTGAGAATGCGTTCATTTGGTATCATGTAATGCTTTTCTGCTCAGCGTGGCTTTACCGCAGTGCTTTCGCGATGCAGTGAAGCTTAATCATCTTTTGGTAATTGTCTTTTTGTCTCCATGAAACGGACGTGCCAAGATGCATATTTGGCCTGAGCAGTCGGAAATGCTTATATTTGATGCACAAGTGGCTTGTGCGTGCGTTCATTTCGTATCATGTAATGCTCTACTGTTCACGCTGGCTTTACCGCAGTGCTTTTTCGATCCAGTGAAGCTTAATCAGCCTTTGGTAATTGTAGTTTTGTCTCCCTGAAACGAATGTGCCAAGTTGCACATTTGGCCCGAACAGTCGCAAATGCTTATATTTGTTTGATGCACAAGTGGCGTGGGCATGCGTTCATTTCGTATTAAGTAATGCTCTTGTTCTCACGCTTGCTTTACTGCAGTGCTTTCGCAATGCAGTGAAGCCTAATCATCTCTTGGTAATTGTTTTTTGTCTCCCTGAAACGGATGTGCCAAGATGCTTAATTGGCCTGAGCAGTCGCAAATGCTTATATTTGTTTGATGCACAAGTGGCCTGTGCATGCGTTCATTTCGTATCGTGCCATGCTCTTCTGCTCAGACTGGCTTTACCGCAGTGCTTTTGCGATGCAGTGAAGCTTGATCCTATTTAAGTACTTGTCCTTTTGTTTGCCTGAAACGAACGTGCCAAGATGCATGTTTGGCCTGAGCAGTCGCAAATGCTTATATTTGTTTGATGCACAAGTGGCCTGTGCATGCGTTCATTTCGTATCATGTAATGCTTTCTGCTCATGCTGGTTTTACCGCAGTGCTTTGGATATGCAGTGAAGCTTAATCAGCTTTCGGTAATTGTTGTTTTGTCTCCCTGAAACGAACGTGCCAAGTTGCATATTTGGCCTGAGCAGTCGCAATGCTTATATTTGTTTGATGCACAATTGGCCTGTGCATGCGTTCATTTCGTATCCTGTGATGCTTTCTGCTCATGCTGGTTTTACCGCAGTGCTTTGGATATGCAGTGAAGCTTATTCAGCTTTTGGTAATTGTCGTTTTGTCTCCCTGAAACGAACGTGCCAAGTTGCATATTTGGCCTGAGCAGTCGCAAATGCTTATATTTGTTTGATGCACAATTGGCCTGTGCATGCGTTCATTTCGTATCATATATTGCCCTTCTGTTCACGCTGGCTTTTCCGCAGTGCTTTTTCGATCCAGTGAAGCTTAATAATGTTTTGGTAATTGTCTTACTGTCTCCCTAACTTGGACGTGCCAAGATGCATATATGGCCTGAGCAGATGCAAATGCTTATATTTGTTTGATGCACAAGTGGCCTGTGCATGCGTTCATTTCGTATCATGTAATGCTCTTCTGCTCATGCTGGCTTTACCGCAGTGCTTTTGCGATGCAGTGAAGCTTGATCATATTTAAGTATTTGTCCTTTTGTTTGCCAGAAACGGACGTGCCAAGATGCGTATTTGGCCTGAGCAGTCGCAAATGCCTTTCTTTCATGTTCAAGTGGCCTGGGCATGCGTTCATTTCGTATCATGTAATGCTCTTCTGCTCACGCTGGCTTTACCGCAGTGCTTTTTCGATGCAGTGAAGCTTGATCATCTTTTGGTAATTGTCTTTTTCTCTCTCTGAAACGGACGTGCCAAGATGCATATTTGGCCTGAGCAGTCGCAAATGCTTATATTTGTTTGATGCACAAGTGGCCTGTGCATGCATTCATTTCGTATCATGTAATGCTCTTCTGCTCATGCTGGCTTTACCGCAGTGCTTTTGCGATGCAGTGAAGCTTGATCATATTTAAGTATTTGTCCTTTTGTTTGCCTGAGACGGATATGCCAAGATGCATATTTGGCCTGAGCAGCCGCAAATGCCTTTCTTTGATGCGCAAGTGGCCTGGGCATGCGTTCATTTCGTATCATGTAATGCTCTTCTGCTCACGCTGGCTTTACCGCAGTGCTTTTTTGATGCAGTGAAGCTTGATCATCTTTTGGTAATTGTCTTTTTCTCTCTCTGAAACGGACGTGCCAAGATGCATATTTGGCCTGAGCAGTCGCAAATGCTTATATTTGTTTGATGCACAAGTGGCCTGTGCATGCATTCATTTTGTATCATGTAATGCTCTTCTGCTCATGCTGGCTTTACCGCAGTGCTTTTGCGATGCAGTGAAGCTTGATCATATTTAAGTATTTGTCCTTTTGTTTGCCTGAAACGGATATGCCAAGATGCATATTTGGCCTGAGCAATCGCAAATGCTTATATTTGTTTGATGCACAAATACCCTGTGCATGCATTCATTTCGTATCATGTAATGCTCTTCTGCTCATGCTGGCTTTACCGCAGTGCTGTTGCGATGCAGTGAAGCTTGATCATATTTTAGTATTTGTCTTTTTGTTTGCCAGAAACGGACGTGCCAAGATGCATATTTGGCCTGAGCAGTCGCAAGTGATTATATTTTTTTGATGCACAAGTGGCCTGGGCATGAGTTCATTTCGTATCATGTAGTGCTCTTCTGCTCATGCTGGCTTTACCACAGTGCTTTTTCGATGCAGTGAAGCTTGATCATATTTTAGTATTTGTCCTTTTGTTTGCCTGAAACGGACGTGACAAGATGCATATTTGGCCTGAGCAGTCGCAAATGCTTATATTTGTTTGATGCACAAGTGGCCTGTGCATGCGTTCATTTCGTATCATGTAATGCTCTTCTGCTCACGCTGGCTTTACCGCAGTGCTTTTTCGATCCAGTGAAGCTTAATCAGCTTTTGGTAATTGTAGTTTTGTCTCCCTGAAACGAACGTGCCAAGTTGCACATTTGGCCTGAAAAGTAGAAAATGCTTATATTTGTTTGATGCACAAGTGGCTTGTGCATGCGTTCATTTCGTACCATGTAATGCTCTTCTGTTCACGGTGGCTTTACCGCAGTGAATTTTGCGATGCAGTGAAGATCGGTCATATTTAAGTATTTGTCCTTTTGTTTGCCAGAAACGGACGTGCCAAGATGCATATTTGGCCTGAGCAGTCGCAAATGCTTATATTTGTTTGATGCACAAGTGGCCTGTGCATGCGTTCATTTCATATCTTGTAATGCTCTTCTGCTCACGCTGGCTTTACCGCAGTGCTTTTGCAATGCAGTGAAGATTGGTCATATTTAAGTATTTGTCCTTTTGTTTGCCAGAAACGGACGTGCCAAGATGCATAATTGGCCTGTGCAGTCGCAAATGCTTATATTTGTTTGATGCACAAGTGGCGTGGGCATGCGTTCATTTCGTATTAAGTAATGCCCTTGTTCTCACGCTTGCTTAACTGCAGTGCTTTCGTAATGCATTGAAGCCTAATCATCTCTTGGTAATTGTTTTATTGTCTCCCTGAAACGGACATGTCAAGATGCATATTTGGCCTGAGCAGTCGCAAATGCTTATATTTGTTTGATGCACAAGTTGCCTGTGCATGCGTTCATTTCGTATCATGTAATGCTCTTCTGCTCACGCTGGCATTACCGCAGTGCTTTTGCGATGCAGTAAAGCTTCATCAAATTTAAGTATTTGTCCTTTTGTTTGCCTGAAACGGACGTGCCAAGATGCATATTTTGCCTGAGCCATCGCAAATGCTTATCTTAGTTTGATGCACAAGTGGCCTGTGCATGCGTTTATTTCGTATCATGTAATGCTCTTCTGCTCACGCTGGATTTACCGCAGTGCTATCGCGATGCAGTGAAGCTTAATCATTCTTTGGTAATTTTCTTTTTGTCTCCCTGAAACGGACGTGCCAAGACGCATATTTGGCCTCAGCAGTTGCAAATGCCTATATTTGTTTGATACACAAGTGGCCTGGGCATGCGTTCATTTCCTATCATGTAGGTCTCTTCTGCTCATGCCGGCTTTACCGCAGTGCTTTTTCAATGCAGTGAAGCTTAATCATCTTTTGGTAATTGTCTTTTTGTCTCCCTGAAACGAACGTGCCAAGATGCATATTTGGCCTGAGCAGTCGCAAATGCTTATATTTGTTGATGCACAAGTGGCCTGAGAATGCGTTCATTTGGTATCATGTAATGCTTTTCTGCTCACCGTGGCTTTACCGCAGTGCTTTCGCGATGCAGTGAAGCTTAATCATCTTTTGGTAATTGTCTTTTTGTCTCCATGAAACGGACGTGCCAAAATGCATATTTGGCCTGAGCAGTCGGAAATGCTTATATTTGATGCACAAGTGGCTTGTGCGTGCGTTCATTTCGTATCATGTAATGCTCTACTGTTCACGCTGGCTTTACCGCAGTGCTTTTTCGATCCAGTGAAGCTTAATCAGCCTTTGGTAATTGTAGTTTTGTCTCCCTGAAACGAATGTGCCAAGTTGCACATTTGGCCCGAACAGTCGCAAACGCTTATATTTGTTTGATGCACAAGTGGCGTGGGCATGCGTTCATTTCGTATTAAGTAATGCTCTTGTTCTCACGCTTGCTTTACTGCAGTGCTTTCGCAATGCAGTGAAGCCTAATCATCTCTTGGTAATTGTTTTTTGTCTCCCTGAAACGGATGTGCCAAGATGCTTAATTGGCCTGAGCAGTCGCAGATGCTTATATTTGTTTGATGCACAAGTGGCCTGTGCATGCGTTCATTTCGTATCGTGCCATGCTCTTCTGCTCAGACTGGCTTTACCGCAGTGCTTTTGCGATGCAGTGAAGCTTGATCCTATTTAAGTACTTGTCCTTTTGTTTGCCTGAAACGAACGTGCCAAGATGCATGTTTGGCCTGAGCAGTCGCAAATGCTTATATTTGTTTGATGCACAAGTGGCCTGTGCATGCGTTCATTTCGTATCATGTAATGCTTTCTGCTCATGCTGGTTTTACCTCAGTGCTTTGGATATGCAGTGAAGCTTAATCAGCTTTCGGTAATTGTTGTTTTGTCTCCCTGAAACGAACGTGCCAAGTTGCATATTTGGCCTGAGCATTCGCAAATGCTTATATTTGTTTGATGCACAATTGGCCTGTGCATGCGTTCATTTCGTATCCTGTGATGCTTTCTGCTCATGCTGGTTTTACCGCAGTGCTTTGGATATGCAGTGAAGCTTATTCAGCTTTTAGTAATTGTCGTTTTGTCTCCCTGAAACGAACGTGCCAAGTTGCATATTTGGCCTGAGCAGTCGCAAATGCTTATATTTGTTTGATGCACAATTGGCCTGTGCATGCGTTCATTTCATATCATATATTGCCCTTCTGTTCACGCTGGCTTTTCCGCAGTGCTTTTTCGATCCAGTGAAGCTTAATAATGTTTTGGTAATTGTCTTACTGTCTCCCTAACTTGGACGTGCCAAGATGCATATATGGCCTGAGCAGATGCAAATGCTTATATTTGTTTGATGCACAAGTGGCCTGTGCATGCGTTCATTTCGTATCATGTAATGCTCTTCTGCTCACGCTGGTTTTACCGCAGTGCTTTCGCGATGCAGTGAAGCTTAATCATCCTTTGGTAATTTTCTTTTTGTCTCCCTGAAACGGACGTACCAAGACGCATATTTGGCCTCAGCAGTTGCAAATGCCTATATTTGTTTGATGCACAAGTGGCCTGGGCATGCGTTCATTTCGTATCATGTAGGTCTCTTCTGCTCATGCTGGCATTACCGCAGTGCTTTTTCGATGCAGTGAAGCTTAATCATCTTTTGGTAATTGTCTTTTTGTCTCCCTGAAGCGAACGTGCCAAGATGCATATTTGGCCTGAGCAGTCGCAAATGCTTATATTTGATTGATGCCCAAGTGGCCTGTGCATGCGTTCATTTCGTATCATGTAATGCTCTTCTGCTCACGCTGGCTTTACCGCAGTGCTTTTTCGATGCAGTGAAGCTTGATCATATTTTAGTATTTGTCTTTTCGTTTGTCTGAGACGGACATGCCAAGATGCATATTTGGCCTGAGCAGTCGCAAATGCTTATATTTGTTGTTGCACAAGTGGCCTTAGCATGCGTTCATTTCGTATCATATAATGCTTTTCTGCTCACAGTGGCTTTACCGCAGTGCTTTCGCGATGCAGTGAAGCTTAATTATCTTTTGGTAACTGTCTTTTTGTCTCCATGAAACGGACGTGCCAAGATGCATATTTGGCCTGAGCAGTCGCAAATGCTTATATTTGTTTGATGCCCAATTGGCCTGTGCATGCGTTCATTTCGTAACATGTAATGCTCTTCTGCTCAAGCTGGCTTTACCGCAGTGCTTTTTTGATGCAGTGAAGCTTGATCATATTTTAGTATTTGTCTTTTCGTTTGTCTGAGACGGACATGCCAAGATGCATATTTGGCCTGAGCAGTCGCAAATGCTTATATTTGTTTGATGCACAAGTGGCCTGTGCATGCATTCATTTCGTATCATGTGATGCTCTTCTGCTCATGCTGGTTTTACCGCATTGCTTTGGCAATGCAGTGAAGCTTAATCAGCTTTTGGTAATTGTCGTTTTGTCTCCCTGAAACGAACGTGCCAAGTTGCATATTTGGCCTGAGCAGTCGCAAATGCTTATATTTGTTTGATGCACAATTGGCCTGTGCATGCGTTCATTTCGTATCATATAATGCTCTTCTGTTCACGCTGGCTTTACCGCAGTGCTTTTTTGATCCAGTGAAGCTTAATAATGTTTTGGTAATTGTCTTACTGTCTCCCTAACTTGGACGTGCTAAGATGCATATATGGTCTGAGCAGGCGCAAATGCTTATGTTTGTTTGATGCACAAGTGGCCTGTGCATGCGTTCATTTCGTATTATGTAATGCTCTTCTGCTCACGCTGGCATTACCGCAGTGCTTTTGCGATGCAGTAAAGCTTCATCAAATTTAGGTATTTGTCCTTTTGTTTGCCTGAAACGGACGTGCCAAGATGCATATTTGGCCTGAGCAGTCGCAAATGCTTATATTTGTTTGATGCACAAGTGGCCTGTGCATGCATTCATTTCGTATCATGTAATGCTCTTCTGCTCATGCTGGATTACCGCAGTGCTTTGGCTATGCAGTGAAGCTAAATCAGCTTTTGGTAATTGTCTTTTTGTCTCCCTGAAACGAACGTGCCAAGTTGCATATTTGGCCTGAGCAGTCGCGAATGTTTATATTTGTTTGATGCACAAGTGGCCTGTCCATGCGTTCATTTCGTATTATGTAACGCTCTTCTGTTCACGCTGGCTTTACCGCAGTGCTTTTTCGATCCAGTGAAGCTTAATTATTTTTTGGTAATAGTCTTATTGTCTCCCTAAAACGGACGTGCCAAGATGCATATTTGGCCTGTGCAGTCGCAAATGCTTATATTTGTTTGATGCACAAGTGGCGTGGGCATGCGTTCATTTCTTATTAAGTAATTCTCTTGTTCTCACGCTTGCTTTACTGCAGTGCTTTCGCAATGCAGGGAAGCCTAATCATCTCTTGGTAATTGTTTTTTTGTCTCCCTGAAACAGACATGTCAAGATGCATATTTGGCCTGAGCAGTCGCAAATGCTTATATTTCATTGATGCACAAGTGGCCTGTGCATGCGTTCATTTCGTATCATGTAATGCTCTTCTGCTCACGCTGGCATTACCGCAGTGCTTTTGCGATGCAGTAAAGCTTCATCAAATTTAAGTATTTGTCCTTTTGTTTGCCTGAAACGGACGTGCCAAGATGCATATTTTGCCTGAGCCATCGCAAATGCTTATCTTAGTTTGATGCACAAGTGGCCTGTGCATGCGTTTATTTCGTATCATGTAATGCTCTTCTGCTCACGCTGGATTTACCGCAGTGCTATCGCGATGCAGTGAAGCTTAATCATCCTTTGGTAATTTTCTTTTTGTCTCCCTGAAACGGACGTGCCAAGACGCATATTTGGCCTGAGCAATCGCAAATGCTTATATTTGTTTGATGCACAAATACCCTGTGCATGCATTCATTTCGTATCATGTAATGCTCTTCTGCTCATGCTGGCTTTACCGCAGTGCTTTTGCGATGCAGTGAAGCTTGATAATATTTTAGTATTTGTCTTTTTGTTTGCCAGAAACGGACGTGCCAAGATGCATATTTGGCCTGAGCAGTCGCAAATGATTATATTTTTTTGATGCACAAGTGGCCTGGGCATGAGTTCATTTCGTATCATGTAGTGCTCTTCTGCTCATGCTGGCTTTACCACAGTGCTTTTTCGATGCAGTGAAGCTTGATCATATTTTAGTATTTGTCCTTTTGTTTGCCTGAAACGGACGTGACAAGATGCATATTTGGCCTGAGCAGTCGCAAATGCTTATATTTGTTTGATGCACAAGTGGCCTGTGCATGCGTTCATTTCGTATCATGTAATGCTCTTCTGCTCACGCTGGCTTTACCGCAGTGCTTTTTCGATCCAGTGAAGCTTAATCAGCTTTTGGTAATTGTAGTTTTGTCTCCCTGAAACGAACGTGCCAAGTTGCACATTTGGCCCGAAAAGTGGAAAATGCTTATATTTGTTTGATGCACAAGTGGCCTGTGCATGCGTTCATTTCGTATCATGTAATGCTCTTCTGCTCACGCTGGCTTTAGCGCAGTGCTTTTTCGATCCAGTGAAGCTTAATCAGCTTTTGGTAATTGTAGTTTTGTCTCCCTGAAACGAACGTGCCAAGTTGCACATTTGGCCCGAAAAGTGGAAAATGCTTATATTTGTTTGATGCACAAGTGGCTTGTGCATGCGTTCATTTCGTACCATGTAATGCTCTTCTGTTCACGGTGGCTTTACCGCAGTGAATTTTGCGATGCAGTGAAGATTGGTCATATTTAAGTATTTGTCCTTTTGTTTGCCAGATACGGACGTGCCAAGATGCATATTTGGCCTGAGCAGTCGCAAATGCTTATATTTGTTTGATGCACAAGTGGCCTGTGCATGCGTTCATTTCATATCTTGTAATGCTCTTCTGCTCACGCTGGCTTTACCGCAGTGCTTTTGCAATGCAGTGAAGATTGGTCATATTTAAGTATTTGTCCTTTTGTTTGCCAGAAACGGACGTGCCAAGATGCATATTTGGCCTGTGCAGTCGCAAATGCTTATATTTGTTTGATGCACAAGTGGCGTGGGCATGCGTTCATTTCTTATTAAGTAATGCCCTTGTTCTCACGCTTGCTTAACTGCAGTGCTTTCGTAATGCATTGAAGCCTAATCATCTCTTGGTAATTGTTTTATTGTCTCCCTGAAACGGACATGTCAAGATGCATATTTGGCCTGAGCAGTCGCAAATGCTTATATTTGTTTGATGCACAAGTTGCCTGTGCATGCGTTCATTTCGTATCATGTAATGCTCTTCTGCTCACGCTGGCATTACCGCAGTGCTTTTGCGATGCAGTAAAGCTTCATCAAATTTAAGTATTTGTCCTTTTGTTTGCCTGAAACGGACGTGCCAAGATGCATATTTTGCCTGAGCCATCGCAAATGCTTATCTTAGTTTGATGCACAAGTGGCCTGTGCATGCGTTTATTTCGTATCATGTAATGCTCTTCTGCTCACGCTGGATTTACCGCAGTGCTATCGCGATGCAGTGAAGCTTAATAAATCTTTGGTAATTTTCTTTTTGTCTCCCTGAAACGGACGTGCCAAGACGCATATTTGGCCTCAGCAGTTGCAAATGCCTATATTTGTTTGATACACAAGTGGCCTGGGCATGCGTTCATTTCCTATCATGTAGGTCTCTTCTGCTCATGCCGGCTTTACCGCAGTGCTTTTTCAATGCAGTGAAGCTTAATCATCTTTTGGTAATTGTCTTTTTGTCTCCCTGAAACGAACGTGCCAAGATGCATATTTGGCCTGAGCAGTCGCAAATGCTTATATTTGTTGATGCACAAGTGGCCTGAGAATGCGTTCATTTGGTATCATGTAATGCTTTTCTGCTCACCGTGGCTTTACCGCAGTGCTTTCGCGATGCAGTGAAGCTTAATCATCTTTTGGTAATTGTCTTTTTGTCTCCATGAAACGGACGTGCCAAGATGCATATTTGGCCTGAGCAGTCGGAAATGCTTATATTTGATGCACAAGTGGCTTGTGCGTGCGTTCATTTCGTATCATGTAATGCTCTACTGTTCACGCTGGCTTTACCGCAGTGCTTTTTCGATCCAGTGAAGCTTAATCAGCCTTTGGTAATTGTAGTTTTGTCTCCCTGAAACGAATGTGCCAAGTTGCACATTTGGCCCGAACAGTCGCAAATGCTTATATTTGTTTGATGCACAAGTGGCGTGGGCATGCGTTCATTTCGTATTAAGTAATGCTCTTGTTCTCACGCTTGCTTTACTGCAGTGCTTTCGCAATGCAGTGAAGCCTAATCATCTCTTGGTAATTGTTTTTTGTCTCCCTGAAACGGATGTGCCAAGATGCTTAATTGGCCTGAGCAGTCGCAAATGCTTATATTTGTTTGATGCACAAGTGGCCTGTGCATGCGTTCATTTCGTATCGTGCCATGCTCTTCTGCTCAGACTGGCTTTACCGCAGTGCTTTTGCGATGCAGTGAAGCTTGATCCTATTTAAGTACTTGTCCTTTTGTTTGCCTGAAACGAACGTGCCAAGATGCATGTTTGGCCTGAGCAGTCGCAAATGCTTATATTTGTTTGATGCACAAGTGGCCTGTGCATGCGTTCATTTCGTATCATGTAATGCTTTCTGCTCATGCTGGTTTTACCGCAGTGCTTTGGATATGCAGTGAAGCTTAATCAGCTTTCGGTAATTGTTGTTTTGTCTCCCTGAAACGAACGTGCCAAGTTGCATATTTGGCCTGAGCAGTCGCAAATGCTTATATTTGTTTGATGCACAATTGGCCTCTGCATGCGTTCATTTCGTATCCTGTGATGCTTTCTGCTCATGCTGGTTTTACCGCAGTGCTTTGGATATGCAGTGAAGCTTATTCAGCTTTTGGTAATTGTCGTTTTGTCTCCCTGAAACGGACGTGCCAAGTTGCATATTTGGCCTGAGCAGTCGCAATTGCTTATATTTGTTTGATGCACAATTGGCCTGTGCATGCGTTCATTTCGTATCATATATTGCCCTTCTGTTCACGCTGGCTTTTCCGCAGTGCTTTTTCGATCCAGTGAAGCTTAATAATGTTTTGGTAATTGTCTTACTGTCTCCCTAACTTGGACGTGCCAAGATGCATATATGGCCTGAGCAGATGCAAATGCTTATATTTTTTTGATGCACAAGTGGCCTGTGCATGCGTTCATTTCGTATCATGTAATGCTCTTCTGCTCACGCTGGTTTTACCGCAGTGCTTTCGCGATGCAGTGAAGCTTAATCATCCTTTGGTAATTTTCTTTTTGTCTCCCTGAAACGGACGTACCAAGACGCATATTTGGCCTCAGCAGTTGCAAATGCCTATATTTGTTTGATGCACAAGTGGCCTGGGCATGCGTTCATTTCGTATCATGTAGGTCTCTTCTGCTCATGCTGGCATTACCGCAGTGCTTTTTCGATGCAGTGAAGCTTAATCATCTTTTGGTAATTGTCTTTTTGTCTCCCTGAAGCGAACGTGCCAAGATGCATATTTGGCCTGAGCAGTCGCAAATGCTTATATTTGATTGATGCCCAAGTGGCCTGTGCATGCGTTCATTTCGTATCATGTAATGCTCTTCTGCTCACGCTGGCTTTACCGCAGTGCTTTTTCGATGCAGTGAAGCTTGATCATATTTTAGTATTTGTCTTTTCGTTTGTCTGAGACGGACATGCCAAGATGCATATTTGGCCTGAGCAGTCGCAAATGCTTATATTTGTTGTTGCACAAGTGGCCTTAGCATGCGTTCATTTCGTATCATATAATGCTTTTCTGCTCACAGTGGCTTTACCGCAGTGCTTTCGCGATGCAGTGAAGCTTAATTATCTTTTGGTAACTGTCTTTTTGTCTCCATGAAACGGACGTGCCAAGATGCATATTTGGCCTGAGCAGTCGCAAATGCTTATATTTGTTTGATGCCCAATTGGCCTGTGCATGCGTTCATTTCGTAACATGTAATGCTCTTCTGCTCAAGCTGGCTTTACCGCAGTGCTTTTTTGATGCAGTGAAGCTTGATCATATTTTAGTATTTGTCTTTTCGTTTGTCTGAGACGGACATGCCAAGATGCATATTTGGCCTGAGCAGTCGCAAATGCTTATATTTGTTTGATGCACAAGTGGCCTGTGCATGCATTCATTTCGTATCATGTGATGCTCTTCTGCTCATGCTGGTTTTACCGCATTGCTTTGGCAATGCAGTGAAGCTTAATCAGCTTTTGGTAATTGTCGTTTTGTCTCCCTGAAACGAACGTGCCATGTTGCATATTTGGCCTGAGCAGTCGCAAATGCTTATATTTGTTTGATGCACAATTGGCCTGTGCATGCGTTCATTTCGTATCATATAATGCTCTTCTGTTCACGCTGGCTTTACCGCAGTGCTTTTTTGATCCAGTGAAGCTTAATAATGTTTTGGTAATTGTCTTACTGTCTCCCTAACTTGGACGTGCTAAGATGCATATATGGTCTGAGCAGGCGCAAATGCTTATGTTTGTTTGATGCACAAGTGGCCTGTGCATGCGTTCATTTCGTATTATGTAACGCTCTTCTGCTCACGCTGGCATTACCGCAGTGCTTTTGCGATGCAGTAAAGCTTCATCAAATTTAGGTATTTGTCCTTTTGTTTGCCTTAAACGGACGTGCCAAGATGCATATTTGGCCTGAGCAGTCGCAAATGCTTATATTTGTTTGATGCACAAGTGGCCTGTGCATGCATTCATTTCGTATCATGTAATGCTCTTCTGCTCATGCTGGTTTTACCGCAGTGCTTTGGCTATGCAGTGAAGCTAAATCAGCTTTTGGTAATTGTCTTTTTGTCTCCCTGAAACGAACGTGCCAAGTTGCATATTTGGCCTGAGCAGTCGCGAATGTTTATATTTGTTTGATGCACAAGTGGCCTGTCCATGCGTTCATTTCGTATTATGTAACGCTCTTCTGTTCACGCTGGCTTTACCGCAGTGCTTTTTCGATCCAGTGAAGCTTAATTATTTTTTGGTAATAGTCTTATTGTCTCCCTAAAACGGACGTGCCAAGATGCATATTTGGCCTGTGCAGTCGCAAATGCTTATATTTGATTGATGCACAAGTGGCGTGGGCATGCGTTCATTTCTTATTAAGTAATGCTCTTGTTCTCACGCTTGCTTTACTGCAGTGCTTTCGCAATGCAGGGAAGCCTAATCATCTCTTGGTAATTGTTTTTTTGTCTCCCTGAAACAGACATGTCAAGATGCATATTTGGCCTGAGCAGTCGCAAATGCTTATATTTCATTGATGCACAAGTGGCCTGTGCATGCGTTCATTTCGTATCATGTAATGCTCTTCTGCTCACGCTGGCATTACCGCAGTGCTTTTGCGATGCAGTAAAGCTTCATCAAATTTAAGTATTTGTCCTTTTGTTTGCCTGAAATGGACGTGCCAAGATGCATATTTTGCCTGAGCCATCGCAAATGCTTATCTTAGTTTGATGCACAAGTGGCCTGTGCATGCGTTTATTTCGTATCATGTAATGCTCTTCTGCTCACGCTGGATTTACCGCAGTGCTATCGCGATGCAGTGAAGCTTAATCATCCTTTGGTAATTTTCTTTTTGTCTCCCTGAAACGGACGTGCCAAGACGCATATTTGGCCTGAGCAATCGCAAATGCTTATATTTGTTTGATGCACAAATACCCTGTGCATGCATTCATTTCGTATCATGTAATGCTCTTCTGCTCATGCTGGCTTTACCGCAGTGCTTTTGCGATGCAGTGAAGCTTGATAATATTTTAGTATTTGTCTTTTTGTTTGCCAGAAACGGACGTGCCAAGATGCATATTTGGCCTGAGCAGTCGCAAATGATTATATTTTTTTGATGCACAAGTGGCCTGGGCATGAGTTCATTTCGTATCATGTAGTGCTCTTCTGCTCATGCTGGCTTTACCACAGTGCTTTTTCGATGCAGTGAAGCTTGATCATATTTTAGTATTTGTCCTTTTGTTTGCCTGAAACGGACGTGACAAGATGCATATTTGGCCTGAGCAGTCGCAAATGCTTATATTTGTTTGATGCACAAGTGGCCTGTGCATGCGTTCATTTCGTATCATGTAATGCTCTTCTGCTCACGCTGGCTTTACCGCAGTGCTTTTTCGATCCAGTGAAGCTTAATCAGCTTTTGGTAATTGTAGTTTTGTCTCCCTGAAACGAACGTGCCAAGTTGCACATTTGGCCCGAAAAGTGGAAAATGCTTATATTTGTTTGATGCACAAGTGGCCTGTGCATGCGTTCATTTCGTATCATGTAATGCTCTTCTGCTCACGCTGGCTTTAGCGCAGTGCTTTTTTGATCCAGTGAAGCTTAATCAGCTTTTGGTAATTGTAGTTTTGTCTCCCTGAAACGAACGTGCCAAGTTGCACATTTGGCCCGAAAAGTGGAAAATGCTTATATTTGTTTGATGCACAAGTGGCTTGTGCATGCGTTCATTTCGTACCATGTAATGCTCTTCTGTTCACGGTGGCTTTACCGCAGTGAATTTTGCGATGCAGTGAAGATTGGTCATATTTAAGTATTTGTCCTTTTGTTTGCCAGAAACGGACGTGCCAAGATGCATATTTGGCCTGAGCAGTCGCAAATGCTTATATTTGTTTGATGCACAAGTGGCCTGTGCATGCGTTCATTTCATATCTTGTAATGCTCTTCTGCTCACGCTGGCTTTACCGCAGTGCTTTTGCAATGCAGTGAAGATTGGTCATATTTAAGTATTTGTCCTTTTGTTTGCCAGAAACGGACGTGCCAAGATGCATATTTGGCCTGTGCAGTCGCAAATGCTTATATTTGTTTGATGCACAAGTGGCGTGGGCATGCGTTCATTTCGTATTAAGTAATGCCCTTGTTCTCACGCTTGCTTAACTGCAGTGCTTTCGTAATGCATTGAAGCCTAATCATCTCTTGGTAATTGTTTTATTGTCTCCCTGAAACGGACATGTCAAGATGCATATTTGGCCTGAGCAGTCGCAAATGCTTATATTTGTTTGATGCACAAGTTGCCTGTGCATGCGTTCATTTCGTATCATGTAATGCTCTTCTGCTCACGCTGGCATTACCGCAGTGCTTTTGCGTTGCAGTGAAGCTGCATCAAATTTAAGTATTTGTCCTTTTGTTTGCCTGAAACGGACGTGCCAAGATGCATATTTGGCTTGAGCAGTCGCAAATGCTTATATTTCTTTGATGCACAAGTGGCCTGTGCATGTGTTCATTTCGTATCATGTGATGCTCTTCTGCTCATGCTGGTTTTACCGCAGTGCTTTGGCAATGCAGTGAAGCTTAATCAGCTTTTGGTAATTGTCGTTTTGTCTCCCTGAAACGAACGTGCCAAGTTGCATATTTGGCCTGAGCAGTCGCAAATGCTTATATTTGTTTGATGCACAAGTGGCCTGTGCATGCGTTCATTTCGTATTATGTAATGCTCTTCTGCTCACGCTGGCATTACCGCAGTGCTTTTGCGATGCAGTAAAGCTTCATCAAATTTAGGTATTTGTCCTTTTGTTTGCCTGAAACGGACGTGCCAAGATGCATATTTGGCCTGAGCAGTCGCAAATGCTTATATTTGTTTGATGCACAAGTGGCCTGTGCATGCATTCATTTCGTATCATGTAATGCTCTTCTGCTCATGCTGGTTTTACCGCAGTGCTTTGGCTACGCAGTGAAGCTAAATCAGCTTTTGGTAATTGTCTTTTTGTCTCCCTGAAACGAACGTGCCAAGTTGCATATTTGGCCTGAGCAGTCGCGAATGTTTATATTTGTTTGATGCACAAGTGGCCTGTCCATGCGTTCATTTCGTATTATGTAACGCTCTTCTGTTCACGCTGGCTTTACCGCAGTGCTTTTTCGATCCAGTGAAGCTTAATTATTTTTTGGTAATTGTCTTATTGTCTCCCTAAAACGGACGTGCCAAGATGCATATTTGGCCTGTGCAGTCGCAAATGCTTATATTTGTTTGATGCACAAGTGGCGTGGGCATGCGTTCATTTCGTATTAAGTAATGCTCTTGTTCTCACGCTTGCTTTACTGCAGTGCTTTCGCAATGCAGTGAAGCCTAATCATCTCTTGGTAATTGTTTTTTGTCTCCCTGAAACGGATGTGCCAAGATGCTTAATTGGCCTGAGCAGTCGCAAATGCTTATATTTGTTTGATGCACAAGTGGCCTGTGCATGCGTTCATTTCGTATCGTGCCATGCTCTTCTGCTCAGACTGGCTTTACCGCAGTGCTTTTGCGATGCAGTGAAGCTTGATCTTATTTAAGTATTTGTCCTTTTGTTTGCCTGAAACGAACGTGCCAAGATGCATGTTTGGCCTGAGAAGTCGCAAATGCTTATATTTGTTTGATGCACAAGTGGCCTGTGCATGCGTTCATTTCGTATCATGTAGTGCTTTCTGCTCATGCTGGTTTTACCGCAGTGCTTTGGATATGCAGTGAAGCTTAATCAGCTTTCGGTAATTGTTGTTTTGTCTCCCTGAAACGAACGTGCCAAGTTGCATATTTGGCCTGAGCAGTCGCAAATGCTTATATTTGTTTGATGCACAATTGGCCTGTGCATGCGTTCATTTCGTATCATGTGATGCTTTCTGCTCATGCTGGTTTTACCGCAGTGCTTTGGATATGCAGTGAAGCTTATTCAGCTTTTGGTAATTGTCGTTTTGTCTCCCTGAAACGAACGTGCCAAGTTGCATATTTGGCCTGAGCAGTCGCAAATGCTTATATTTGTTTGATGCACAATTGGCCTGTGCATGCGTTCATTTCGTATCATATATTGCCCTTCTGTTCACGCTGGCTTTTCCGCAGTGCTTTTTCGATCCAGTGAAGCTTAATAATGTTTTGGTAATTGTCTTACTGTCTCCCTAACTTGGACGTGCCAAGATGCATATATGGCCTGAGCAGATGCAAATGCTTATATTTGTTTGATGCACAAGTGGCCTGTGCATGCGTTCATTTCGTATCATGTAATGCTCTTCTGCTCACGCTGGTTTTACCGCAGTGCTTTCGCGATGCAGTGAAGCTTAATCATCCTTTGGTAATTTTCTTTTTGTCTCCCTGAAACGGACGTACCAAGACGCACATTTGGCCTCAGCAGTTGCAAATGCCTATATTTGTTTGATGCACAAGTGGCCTGGGCATGCGTTCATTTCGTATCATGTAGGTCTCTTCTGCTCATGCTGGCATTACCGCAGTGCTTTTTCGATGCAGTGAAGCTTAATAATCTTTTGGTAATTGTCTTTTTGTCTCCCTGAAGCGAACGTGCCAAGATGCATATTTGGCCTGAGCAGTCGCAAATGCTTATATTTGATTGATGCCCAAGTGGCCTGTGCATGCGTTCATTTCGTATCATGTAATGCTCTTCTGCTCACGCTGGCTTTACCGCAGTGCTTTTTCGATGCAGTGAAGCTTGATCATATTTTAGTATTTGTCTTTTCGTTTGTCTGAGACGGACATGCCAAGATGCATATTTGGCCTGAGCAGTCGCAAATGCTTATATTTGTTGTTGCACAAGTGGCCTTAGCATGCGTTCATTTCGTATCATATAATGCTTTTCTGCTCACAGTGGCTTTACCGCAGTGCTTTCGCGATGCAGTGAAGCTTAATTATTTTTTGGTAACTGTCTTTTTGTCTCCATGAAACGGACGTGCCAAGATGCATATTTGGCCTGAGCAGTCGCAAATGCTTATATTTGTTTGATGCCCAATTGGCCTGTGCATGCGTTCATTTCGTAACATGTAATGCTCTTCTGCTCAAGCTGGCTTTACCGCAGTGCTTTTTTGATGCAGTGAAGCTTGATCATATTTTAGTATTTGTCTTTTCGTTTGTCTGAGACGGACATGCCAAGATGCATATTTGGCCTGAGCAGTCGCAAATGCTTATATTTGTTTGATGCACAAGTGGCCTGTGCATGCATTCATTTTGTATCATGTAATGCTCTTCTGCTCGTGCAAGTTTTACCGCAGTGCTTTGGCTATGCAGTGAAGCTAAATCAGCTTTTGGTAATTGTCTTTTGGCTCCCTGAAACGAACGTGCCAAGTTGCATATTTGGCCTGTGCAGTCGCAAATGCTTATATTTGTTTGATGCACAAATGGCGTGGGCATGCGTTCATTTCGTATTAAGTAATGCTCTTGTTCTCACGCTTGCTTTACTGCAGTGCTTTCGCAATGCAGTGAAGCCTAATCATCTCTTGGTAATTGTTTTTTTGTCTCCCTGAAACGAACATGTCAAGATGCATATTTGGCCTGAGCAGTCGCAAATGCTTATATTTGATTGATGCACAAGTGGCCTTTGCATGCGTTCAATTCGTATCATGTAATGCTCTTCTGCTCACGCTGGCATTACCGCAGTGCTTTTGCGTTGCAGTGAAGCTGCATCAAATTTAAGTATTTGTCCTTTTGTTTGCCTGAAACGGACGTGCCAAGATGCATATTTGGCTTGAGCAGTCGCAAATGCTTATATTTCTTTGATGCACAAGTGGCCTGTGCATGTGTTCATTTCGTATCATGTGATGCTCTTCTGCTCATGCTGGTTTTACCGCAGTGCTTTGGCAATGCAGTGAAGCTTAATCAGCTTTTGGTAATTGTCGTTTTGTCTCCCTGAAACGAACGTGCCAAGTTGCATATTTGGCCTGAGCAGTCGCAAATGCTTATATTTGTTTGATGCACAAGTGGCCTGTGCATGCGTTCATTTCGTATTATGTAATGCTCTTCTGCTCACGCTGGCATTACCGCAGTGCTTTTGCGATGCAGTAAAGCTTCATCAAATTTAGGTATTTGTCCTTTTGTTTGCCTGAAACGGACGTGCCAAGATGCATATTTGGCCTGAGCAGTCGCAAATGCTTATATTTGTTTGATGCACAAGTGGCCTGTGCATGCATTCATTTCGTATCATGTAATGCTCTTCTGCTCATGCTGGTTTTACCGCAGTGCTTTGGCTACGCAGTGAAGCTAAATCAGCTTTTGGTAATTGTCTTTTTGTCTCCCTGAAACGAACGTGCCAAGTTGCATATTTGGCCTGAGCAGTCGCGAATGTTTATATTTGTTTGATGCACAAGTGGCCTGTCCATGCGTTCATTTCGTATTATGTAACGCTCTTCTGTTCACGCTGGCTTTACCGCAGTGCTTTTTCGATCCAGTGAAGCTTAATTATTTTTTGGTAATTGTCTTATTGTCTCCCTAAAACGGACGTGCCAAGATGCATATTTGGCCTGTGCAGTCGCAAATGCTTATATTTGTTTGATGCACAAGTGGCGTGGGCATGCGTTCATTTCTTATTAAGTAATGCTCTTGTTCTCACGCTTGCTTTACTGCAGTGCTTTCGCAATGCAGGGAAGCCTAATCATCTCTTGGTAATTGTTTTTTTGTCTCCCTGAAACAGACATGTCAAGATGCATATTTGGCCTGAGCAGTCGCAAATGCTTATATTTGATTGATGCACAAGTGGCCTGTGCATGCGTTCATTTCGTATCATGTAATGCTCTTCTGCTCACGCTGGCATTACCGCCGTGCTTTTGCGTTGCAGTGAAGCTTCATCAAATTTAAGTATCTGTCCTTTTGTTTGCCTGAAACGGACGTGCCAAGATGCATATTTGGCTTGAGCTGTCACAAATGCTTATATTTGTTTGATGCACAAGTGGCCTGTGCATGCGTTCATTTCGTATCATGTAATGCTGTTCTGCTCATGCTGGTTTTACCGCAGTGCTTTGGTGATGCAGTGAAGCTTGATCTTATTTAAGTATTTGTCCTTTTGTTTGCCTGAAACGAACGTGCCAAGGTGCATATTTGGCCTGAGCAGTCGCAAATGCTTATATTTGTTTGATGCACAAGTGGCCTGTGTATGCGTTCATTTCGTATCATGTAATGCTCTTCTGCTCATGCTGGTTTTACCGCAGTGCTTTGGCGATGCAGTGAAGCTTAATCAGCTTTTGGTAATTGTCGTTTCGACTCCCTGAAACGAACGTGCCAAGTTGCATATTTGGCCTGAGCAGTCGCAAATGCTTATATTTGTTTGATGCACAATTGGCCTGTGCATGCGTTCATTTCGTATCATATAATGCTCTTCAGTTCACGCTGGCTTTACCGCAGTGCTTTTTCGATCCAGTGAAGCTTATTAATGTTTTGGTAATTGTCTTACTGTCTCCCTAACTTGGACGTGCCAAGATTCATATATGGTCTGAGCAGGCGCAAATGCTTATATTTGTTTAATGCACAAGTGGCCTGTGCATGCGTTCATTTCGTATCATGTAATGCTCTTGTTCTCACGCTTGCTTTACTGCAGTGCTTTCGCAATGCAGTGAAGCCTAATAATCTCTTGGTAATTGTTTTTTTGTCTCCCTGAAACGGATGTGCCAAGATGCCTATTTGGCCTGAGCAGTCGCAAATGCTTATATTTGTTTGATGCACAAGTGGCCTGTGCATGCGTTCATTTCGTATCATGCCATGCTCTTCTGCTCAGACTGGCTTTACCGCAGTGCTTTTGCGATGCAGTGAAGCTTGATCTTATTTAAGTATTTGTCCTTTTGTTTCCCTGAAACGAAAATGCCAAGATGCATATTTGGCCTGAGCAGTCGCAAATGCTTATATTTGTTTGATGCACAATTGGCCTGTGCATGCGTTCATTTCGTATCATATAATGCTCTTCTGTTCACGCTGGCTTTTCCGCAGTGCTTTTTCGATGCAGTGAAGCTTGATCATATTTTAGTATTTGTCCTTTTGTTTGCCAGAAACGGACGTGCCAAGATGCATATTTGGCCTGAGCAGTCGCAAATGATTATATTTGTTTGATGCACAAGTGGCCTGGGCATGAGTTCATTTCGTATCATGTAGTGCTCTTCTGCTCATGCTGGCTTTACCACAGTGCTTTTTCGATGCAGTGAAGCTTGATCATATTTTAGTATTTGTCCTTTTGTTTGCCAGAAACGGACGTGCCAAGATGCATATTTGGCCTGAGCAGTCGCAAATGATTATATTTGTTTGATGCACAAGTGGCCTGGGCATGCGTTCATTTCGTATCATGTAATGCTCTTCTGCTCACGCTGGCTTTACCGCAGTGCTTTTTCGATCCAGTGAAGCTTAATCAGCTTTTGGTAATTGTAGTTTTGTCTCCCTGAAACGAACGTGCCAAGTTGCACATTTGGCCCGAAAAGTGGAAAATGCTTATATTTGTTTTATGCACAAGTGGCTTGTGCATGCGTTCATTTCGTACCATGTAATGCTCTTCTGTTCACGGTGGCTTTACCGCAGTGCATTTTGCGATGCAGTTAAGCTTAATCATCTTTCGGTAATTGTCTTTTTGTCTCCCTGAAACGGATTTGCCAAGATGCATATTTGGCCTGAGCAGTCGCAAATGCTTATATTTGTTTGATGCACAAGTGGCCTGTGCATGCGTTCATTTCGTATCTTGTATTGCTCTTCTGCTCACGCTGGCTTTACCGCAGTGCTTTTGCAATGCAGTGAAGCTTGGTCATATTTAAGTATTTGTCCTTTTGTTTGCCAGAAACGGACGTGCCAAGATGCATATTTGGCCTGTGCAGTCGCAAATACTTATATTTGTTTGATGCACAAGTGGCGTGGGCATGCGTTCATTTCGTATTAAGTAATGCCCTTGTTCTCACGCTTGCTTTACTGCAGTGCTTTCGTAATGCATTGAAGCCTAATCATCTCTTGGTAATTGTTTTATTGTCTCCCTGAAACGGACATGTCAAGATGCATATTTGGCCTGAGCAGTCGCAAATGCTTATATCTGATTGATGCACAGGTGGCCTGTGCATGCGTTCATTTCGTATCATGGAATGCTCTTCTGCTCACGCTGGCATAACCGCAGTGCAGTGCTTTTGCGTTGCAGTGAAGCTTCATCAAATTTAAGTATTTGTCCTTTTGTTTGCCTGAAAAGGACGTGCCAAGAGGCATATTTGGCTTGAGCAGTCGCAAATGCTTATATTTGTTTGATGCACAAGTGGCCTGTGGATGCGTTCATTTCGTATCATGTAGGTCTCTTCTGCTCATGCCGGCTTTACCGCAGTGCTTTTTCAATGCAGTGAAGCTTAATCATCTTTTGGTTATTGTCTTTTTGTCTCCCTGAAACGGACATGTCAAGATGCATATTTGGCCTGAGCAGTCGCAAATGCTTATATTTGATTGATGCACAAGTGGCCTGTGCATGCGTTCATTTCGTATCATGGAATGCTCTTCTGCTCACGCTGGCATAACCGCAGTGCAGTGCTTTTGCGATGCAGTAAAGCTTCATCAAATTTAAGTATTTGTCCTTTTGTTTGCCTGAAACGGACGTGCCAAGATGCATATTTTGCCTGAGCCATCGCAAATGCTTATCTTAGTTTGATGCACAAGTGATCTGTGCATGCGATTATTTCGTATCATGTAATGCTCTTCTGCTCACGCTGGATTTACCGCAGTGCTATCGCGATGCAGTTAAGCTTAATCATCCTTTGGTAATTTTCTTTTTGTCTCCCTGAAACGGACGTGCCAAGACGCATATTTGGCCTCAGCAGTTGCAAATGCCTATATTTGTTTGATGCACAAGTGGCCTGGGCATGCGTTCATTTCGTATCATGTAGGTCTCTTCTGCTCATGCCGGCTTTACCGCAGTGCTTTTTCAATGCAGTGAAGCTTAATCATCTTTTGGTAATTGTCTTTTTGTCTCCCTGAAACGAACGTGCCAAGATGCATATTTGGCCTGAGCAGTCGCAAATGCTTATATTTGTTGATGCACAAGTGGCCTGAGCATGCGTTCATTTGGTATCATGTAATGCTTTTCTGCTCACCGCGGCTTTACCGCAGTGCTTTCGCGATGCAGTGAAGCTTAATCATCTTTTGGTAATTGTCTTTTTGTCTCCATGAAACGGACGTGCCAAGATGCATATTTGGCCTGAGCAGTCAGAAATGCTTATATTTGACGCACAAGTGGCCTGTGCATGCGTTCATTTCGTATCATGTAATGCTCTTCTGCTCATGCTGGTTTTACCGCAGTGCTTTGGCGATGCAGTGAAGCCTAATCAGCTTTTGGTAATTGTAGTTTTGTCTCCCTGAAACGAATGTGCCAAGTTGCATATTTGGCCCGAGCAGTCGCAAATGCTTATATTTGTTTGATGCACAAGTGGCTTGTGCGTGCGTTCATTTCGTATCATGTAATGCTCTACTGTTCACGCTGGCTTTACCGCAGTGCTTTTTCGATCCAGTGAAGCTTAATCAGCTTTTGGTAATTGTAGTTTTGTCTCCCTGAAACGAACGTGCCAAGTTGCACATTTGGCCCGAACAGTCGCAAATGCTTATATTTGTTTGATGCACAAGTGGCGTGGGCATGCGTTCATTTCGTATTAAGTAATGCTCTTGTTCTCACGCTTGCTTTACTGCAGTGCTTTCGCAATGCAGTGAAGCCTAATCATCTCTTGGTAATTGTTTTTTGTCTCCCTGAAACGGATGTGCCAAGATGCTTAATTGGCCTGAGCAGTCGCAAATGCTTATATTTGTTTGATGCACAAGTGGCCTGTGCATGCGTTCATTTCGTATCATGCCATGCTCTTCTGCTCAGACTGGCTTTACCGCAGTGCTTTTGCGATGCAGTGAAGCTTGATCTTATTTAAGTATTTGTCCTTTTGTTTGCCTGAAACGAACGTGCCAAGATGCATATTTGGCCTGAGCAGTCGCAAATGCTTATATTTGTTTGATGCACAAGTGGCCTGTGCATGCGTTCATTTCGTATCATGTAATGCTTTCTGCTCATGCTGGTTTTACCGCAGTGCTTTGGATATGCAGTGAAGCTTAATCAGCTTTCGGTAATTGTCGTTTTGTCTCCCTGAAACGAACGTGCCAAGTTGCATATTTGGCCTGAGCAGTCGCAAATGCTTATATTTGTTTGATGCACAATTGGCCTGTGCATGCGTTCATTTCGTATCATGTGATGCTTTCTGCTCATGCTGGTTTTACCGCAGTGCTTTGGATATGCAGTGAAGCTTATTCAGCTTTTGGTAATTGTCGTTTTGTCTCCCTGAAACGAACGTGCCAAGTTGCATATTTGGCCTGAGCAGTGGCAAATGCTTATATTTGTTTGATGCACAATTGGCCTGTGCATGCGTTCATTTCGTATCATATAATGCTCTTCTGTTCACGCTGGCTTTTCCGCTGTGCTTTTTCGATCCAGTGAAGCTTAATAATGTTTTGGTAATTGTCTTACTGTCTCCCTAACTTGGACGTGCCAAGATGCATATATGGCCTGAGCAGATGCAAATGCTTATATTTGTTTGATGCACAAGTGGCCTGTGCATGCGTTCATTTCGTATCATGTAATGCTCTTCTGCTCACGCTGGCATCACCGCAGTGCTTTTGCGGTGCAGTAAAGCTTCATCAATTTTAAGTATTTGTCCTTTTGTTTGCCTGAAACGGACGTGCCAAGATTCATATTTGGCCTGAGCTGTCGCAAATGCTTATCTTTGTTTGATGCACAAGTGGCCTGTGCATGCGTTCATTTCGTATCATGTAATGCTCTTCTGCTCACGCTGGTTTTACCGCAGTGCTTTCGCGATGCAGTGAAGCTTAATCATCCTTTGGTAATTTTCTTTTTGTCTCCCTGAAACGGACGTGCCAAGACGCATATTTGGCCTCAGCAGTTGCAAATGCCTATATTTGTTTGATGCACAAGTGGCCTGGGCATGCGTTCATTTCGTATCATGTAGGTCTCTTCTGCTCATGCTGGCTTTACCGCAGTGCTTTTTCGATGCAGTGAAGCTTAATCATCTTTAGGTAATTGTCTTTTTGTCTCCCTGAAGCGAACGTGCCAAGATGCATATTTGGCCTGAGCAGTCGCAAATGCTTATATTTGTTTGATGCCCAAGTGGCCTGTGCATGCGTTCATTTCGTATCATGTAATGCTCTTCTGCTCACGCTGGCTTTACCGCAGTGCTTTTTCGATGCAGTGAAGCTTGATCATATTTTAGTATTTGTCTTTTCATTTCTGAGACGGACATGCCAAGATGCATATTTGGCCTGAGCAGTCGCAAATGCTTATATTTGTTGATGCACAAGTGGCCTTAGCATGCGTTCATTTCGTATCATATAATGCTTTTCTGCTCACAGTGGCTTTACCGCAGTGCTTTCGCGATGCAGTGAAGCTTAATTATCTTTTGGTAACTGTCTTTTTGTCTCCATGAAACGGACGTGCCAAGATGCATATTTGGCCTGAGTAGTCGCAAATGCTTATATTTGTTTGATGCCCAAGTGGCCTGTGCATGCGTTCATTTCGTAACATGTAATGCTCTTCTGCTCACGCTGGCTTTACCGCAGTGCTTTTTTGATGCAGTGAAGCTTGATCATATTTTAGTATTTGTCTTTTCGTTTGTCTGAGACGGACATGCCAAGATGCATATTTGGCCTGAGCAGTCGCAAATGCTGATATTTGTTTGATGCACAAGTGGCCTGTGCATGCATTCATTTTGTATCATGTAATGCTCTTCTGCTCGTGCAAGTTTTACCGCAGTGCTTTGGCTATGCAGTGAAGCTAAATCAGCTTTTGGTAATTGTCTTTTGGCTCCCTGAAACGGACGTGCCAAGATGCATATTTGGCCTGAGCAGTCGCAAATGCTTATATTTGTTTGATGCACAAGTGGCCTGTGCATGCATTCATTTGGTATCATGTAATGCTCTTGTTCTCACGCTTGCTTTACTGCAGTGCTTTCGCAATGCAGTGAAGCCTAATCATCTCTTGGTAATTGTTTTTTTGTCTCCCTGAAACAGACATGTCAAGATGCATATTTGGCCTGAGCAGTCGCAAATGCTTATATTTGATTGATGCACAAGTGGCCTGTGCATGCGTTCATTTCGTATCATGTAATACTCTTCTGCTCATGCTGGTTTTACCGCAGTGCTTTGGCGATGCAGTGAAGCTTAATCAGCTTTTGGTAATTGTAGTTTTGTCTCCCTGAAACGAATGTGCCAAGTTGCATATTTGGCCCGAGCAGTCGCAAATGCTTATATTTGTTTGATGCACAAGTGGCTTGTGCGTGCGTTCATTTCGTATCATGTAATGCTCTACTGTTCACGCTGGCTTTACCGCAGTGCTTTTTCGATCCAGTGAAGCTTAATCAGCTTTTGGTAATTGTAGTTTTGTCTCCCTGAAACGAACGTGCCAAGTTGCACATTTGGCCCGAACAGTCGCAAATGCTTATATTTGTTTGATGCACAAGTGGCGTGGGCATGCGTTCATTTCGTATTAAGTAATGCTCTTGTTCTCACGCTTGCTTTACTGCAGTGCTTTCGCAATGCAGTGAAGCCTAATCATCTCTTGGTAATTGTTTTTTGTCTCCCTGAAACGGATGTGCCAAGATGCCTAATTGGCCTGAGCAGTCGCAAATGCTTATATTTGTTTGATGCACAAGTGGCCTGTGCATACGTTCATTTCGTATCATGCCATGCTCTTCTGCTCAGACTGGCTTTACCGCAGTGCTTTTGCGATGCTGTGAAGCTTGATCTTATTTAAGTATTTGTCCTTTTGTTTGCCTGAAACGAACGTGCCAAGATGCATATTTGGCCTGAGCAGTCGCAAATGCTTATATTTGTTTGATGCACAAGTGGCCTGTGCATGCGTTCATTTCGTATCAAGTAATGCTTTCTGCTCATGCTGGTTTTACCGCAGTGCTTTGGATATGCAGTGAAGCTTAATCAGCTTTCGGTAATTGTCGTTTTGTCTCCCTGTAACGAACGTGCCAAGTTGCATATTTGGCCCGAGCAGTCGCAAATGCTTATATTTGTTTGATGCACAATTGCCTGTGCATGCGTTCATTTCGTATCATGTGATGCTTTCTGCTCATGCTGGTTTTACCGCAGTGCTTTGGATATGCAGTGAAGCTTATTCAGCTTTTGGTAATTGTCGTTTTGTCTCCCTGAAACGAACGTGCCAAGTTGCATATTTGGCCTGAGCAGTCGCAAATGCTTATATTTGTTTGATGCACAATTGGCCTGTGCATGCGTTCATTTCGTATCATATAATGCTCTTCTGTTCACGCTGGCTTTCCCGCAGTGTTTTTTCGATCCAGTGAAGCTTAATAATGTTTTGGTAATTGTCTTACTGTCTCCCTAACTTGGACGTGCCAAGATGCATATATGGCCTGAGCAGATGCAAATGCTTATATTTGTTTGATGCACAAGTGGCCTGTGCATGCGTTCATTTCGTATCATGTAATGCTCTTCTGCTCACGCTGGCATCACCGCAGTGCTTTTGCGATGCAGTAAAGCTTCATCAATTTTAAGTATTTGTCCTTTTGTTTGCCTGAAACGGACGTGCCAAGATTCATATTTTGCCTGAGCTGTCGCAAATGCTTATCTTTGTTTGATGCACAAGTGGCCTGTGCATGCGTTCATTTCGTATCATGTAGGTCTCTTCTGCTCATGCTGGCTTTACCGCAGTGCTTTTTCGATGCAGTGAAGCTTAATCAGCTTTCGGTAATTGTCGTTTTGTCTCCCTGAAACGAACGTGCCAAGTTGCATATTTGGCCTGAGCAGTCGTAAATGCTTATATTTGTTTGATGCACAATTGGCCTGTGCATGCGTTCATTTCGTATCATGTGATGCTTTCTGCTCATGCTGGTTTTACCGCAGTGCTTTGGATATGCAGTGAAGCTTATTCAGCTTTTGGTAATTGTCGTTTTGTCTCCCTGAAACGAACGTGCCAAGATGGATATTTGGCCTGAGCAGTCGCAAATGCTTATATTTGTTTGATGCCCAAGTGGCCTGTGCATGCGTTCATTTCGTATCATGTAATGCTCTTCTGCTCACGCTGGCTTTACCGCAGTGCTTTTTCGATGCAGTGAAGCTTGATCATATTTTAGTATTTGTCTTTTCGTTTCTGAGACGGACATGCCAAGATGCATATTTGGCCTGAGCAGTCACAAATGCTTATATTTGTTGACGCACAAGTGGCCTTAGCATGCGTTCATTTCGTATCATATAATGCTTTTCTGCTCCCAGTGGCTTTACCGCAGTGCTTTCGCGATGCAGTGAAGCTTAATTATCTTTTGGTAACTGTCTTTTTGTCTCCATGAAACGGACGTGCCAAGATGCATATTTGGCCTGAGCAGTCGCAAATGCTTATATTTGTTTGATGCCCAAGTGGCCTGTGCATGCGTTCATTTCGTAACATGTAATGCTCTTCTGCTCACGCTGGCTTTACCGGAGTGCTTTTTTAATGCAGTGAAGCTTGATCATATTTTAGTATTTGTCTTTTCGTTTGTCTGAGACGGACATGCCAAGATGCATATTTGGCCTGAGCAGTCGCAAATGCTTATATTTGTTTGATGCACAAGTGGCCTGTGCATGCATTCATTTTGTATCATGTAATGCTCTTCTGCTCATGCTGGTTTTACCGCAGTGCTTTGGCTATGCAGTGAAGCTAAATCAGCTTTTGGTAATTGTCTTTTTGTCTCCCTGAAACGAACGTGCCAAGATGCATATTTGGCCTGTGCAGTCGCAAATGCTTATATTTGTTTGATGCACAATTGGCCTGTGCATGCGTTCATTTCGTATCATATAATGCTCTTCTGTTCACGCTGGCTTTACCGCAGTGCTTTTTTGATCCAGTGAAGCTTAATAATGTTTTGGTAATTGTCTTACTGTCTCCCTAACTTGGACGTGCTAAGATGCATATATGGTCTGAGCAGGCGCAAATGCTTATGTTTGTTTGATGCACAAGTGGCCTGTGCATGCGTTCATTTCGTATCATGTAATGCTCTTCTGCTCATGCTGGCATTACCGCAGTGCTTTTGCGATGCAGTAAAGCTTCATCAAATTTAGGTATTTGTCCTTTTGTTTGCTGAAACGGACGTGCCAAGATGCATATTTGGCCTGAGCAGTCGCAAATGCTTATATTTGTTTGATGCACAAGTGGCCTGTGCATGCATTCATTTGGTATCATGTAATGCTCTTCTGCTCATGCTGGTTTTACCGCAGTGCTTTGGCTATGCAGTGAAGCTAAATCAGCTTTTGGTAATTGTCTTTTTGTCTCCCTGAAACGAACGTGCCAAGATGCATATTTGGCCTGTGCAGTCGCAAATGCTTATATTTGTTTGATGCACAAGTGGCGTGGGCATGCGTTCATTTCTTATTAAGTAATGCTCTTGTTCTCACGCTTGCTTTACTGCAGTGCTTTCGCAATGCAGTGAAGCCTAATCATCTCTTGGTAATTGTTTTTTTTGTCTCCCTGAAACAGACATGTCCAGATGCATATTTGGCGTGAGCAGTCGCAAATGCTTATATTTGATTGATGCACAAGTGGCCTGTGCATGCGTTCATTTCGTATCATGTAATGCTCTTCTGCTCACGCTGGCATTACCGCCGTGCTTTTGCGTTGCAGTGAAGCTTCATCAAATTTAAATATCTGTCCTTTTGTTTGCCTGAAACGGACGTGCCAAGATGCATATTTGGCTTGAGCTGTCGCAAATGCTTTTATTTGTTTGATGCACAAGTGGCCTGTGCATGCGTTCATTTCGTATCATGTAATGCTGTTCTGCTCATGCTGATTTTACCGCAGTGCTTTGGCGATGCAGTGAAGCTTGATCTTATTTAAGTATTTGTCCTTATGTTTGCCTGAAACGAACGTGCCAAGGTGCATATTTGGCCTGAGCAGTCGCAAATGCTTATATTTGTTTGCACAAGTGGCCTGTGCATGCGTTCATTTCGTATCATGTAATGCTCTTCTGCTCATGCTGGTTTTACCGCAGTGCTTTGGCGATGCAGTAAGCTTAATCAGCGTTTGGTAATTGTCGTTTTGACTCCCTGAAACGAACGTGCCAAGTTGCATATTTGGCCTGAGCAGTCGCAAATGCTTATATTTGTTTGATGCACAATTGGCCTGTGCATGCGTTCATTTCGTATCATATAATGCTCTTCAGTTCACGCTGGCTTTACCGCAGTGCTTTTTCGATCCAGTGAAGCTTATTAATGTTTTGGTAATTGTCTTACTGTCTCCCTAACTTGGACGTGCCAAGATGCATATATTGTCTGAGCAGGCGCAAATGCTTATATTTGTTTGATGCACAAGTGGCCTGTGCATGCGTTCATTTCGTATCATGTAATGCTCTTCTGCTCACGCTGGCATTACCGCAGTGCTTTTGCGATGCAGTAAAGCTTCATCAAATTTAGGTATTTGTCCTTTTGTTTGCCTGAAACGGACGTGCCAAGATGCATATTTGCCTGAGCAGTCGCAAATGCTTATATTTCTTTGATGCACAAGTGGCCTGTGCATGCGTTCATTTCGTATTATGTAACGCTCTTCTGTTCACGCTGGCTTTACCGCAGTGCTTTTTCGATCCAGTGAAGCTTAATAATTTTTTGGCAATTGTCTTATTGTCTCCCTAAAACAGACGTGCCAAGATGCATATTTGGCCTGTGCAGTCGCAAATGCTTATATTTGATGCACAAGTGGCGTGGGCATGCGTTCATTTCTTATTAAGTAATGCTCTTGTTCTCACGCTTGCTTTACTGCAGTGCTTTCGCAATGCAGTGAAGCCTAATCATCTCTTGGTAATTGTTTTTTGTCTCCCTCAAACGGATGTGCCAAGATGCTCATTTGGCCTGAGCAGTCGCAAATGCTTATATTTGTTTGATGCACAAGTGGCCTGTGCATACGTTCATTTCGTATCATGCCATGCTCTTCTGCTCAGACTGGCTTTACCGCAGTGCTTTTGCGATGCAGTGAAGCTTGATCTTATTTAAGTATTTGTCCTTTTGTTTGCCTGAAACGAAAATGCCAAGATGCATATTTGGCCTGAGCAGTCGCAAATGCTTATATTTGTTTGATGCACAAGTGGCCTGTACATGCGTTCATTTCGTATCATGTAATGCTTTCTGCTCATGCTGGTTTTACCGCAGTGCTTTGGATATGCAGTGAAGCTTAATGAGCTTTCGGTAATTGTCGTTTTGTCTCCCTGAAACGAACGTGCCAAGTTGCATATTTGGCCTGAGCAGTCGCAATTGCTTATATTTGTTTGATGCACAATTGGCCTGTGCATGCGTTCATTTCGTATCATATAATGCTCTTCTGTTCACGCTGGCTTTTCCGCAGTGCTTTTTCGATCCAGTGAAGCTTAATAATGTTTTGGTAATTGTCTTACTGTCTCCCTAACTTGGACGTGCCAAGATGCATATATGGCCTGAGCAGACGCAAATGCTTATATTTGTTTGATGCACAAGTGGCCTGTGCATGCGTTCATTTCATATCATTTAATGCTCTTCTGCTCACGCCGGCATTACCGCAGTGCTTTTGCGATGCAGTAAAGCTTAATCATCCTTTGGTAATTTTCTTTTTGTCTCCCTGAAACGGAAGTGCCAAGACGCATATTTGGCCTCAGCAGTTGCAAATGCCTATATTTGTTTGATGCACAAGTGGCCTGGGCATGCGTTCATTTCGTATCATGTAGGTCTCTTCTGCTCATGCTGGCTTTACCGCAGTGCTTTTTCGATGCAGTGAAGCTTAATCATCTTTTGGTAATTGTCTTTTTGTCTCCCTGAAACGAACGTGCCAAGATGCCTATTTGGCTTGAGCAGTCGCAAATGCTTATATCTGTTGATGCACAAGTGGCCTGAGCATGCGTTCATTTCGTATCATGTAATGCTTTTCTGCTCAGAGTGGCTTTACCGCAGTGCTTTCGCGATGCAGTGAAGCTTAATCATCCTTTTGTAATTTTCTTTTTGTCTCCCTGAAACGGACGTGCCAAGACGCAAATTTGGCCTGAGCAGTTGCAAATGCCTATATTTGTTTGATGCACAAGTGGCCTGGGCATGCGTTCATTTCGTATCATGTAGGTCTCTTCTGCTCATGCTGGCTTTACCGCAGTGCTTTTTCGATGCAGTGAAGCTTAATCATCTTTTGGTAATTGTCTTTTTGTCTCCCTGAAGCGAACGTGCCAAGATGCATATTTGGCCTGAGCAGTCGCAAATGCTTATATTTGTTTGATGCCCAAGTGGCCTGTGCATGCGTTCATTTCGTAACATGTAATGCTCTTATGCTCACGCTGGCTTTACCGCAGTGCTTTTTCGATGCAGTGAAGCTTGATCATATTTTAGTATTTGTCTTTTCGTTTGTCTGAGACGGACATGCCAAGATGTATATTTGGCCTGAGCAGTCGCAATTGCTTATATTTGTTTGATGCACAATTGGCCTGTGCATGCGTTCATTTCGTATCATATAATGCTCTTCTGTTCACGCTGGCTTTTCCGCAGTGCTTTTTCGATCCAGTGAAGCTTAATAATGTTTTGGTAATTGTCTTACTGTCTCCCTAACTTGGACGTGCCAAGATGCATATATGGCCTGAGCAGACGCAAATGCTTATATTTGTTTGATGCACAAGTGGCCTGTGCATGCGTTCATTTCATATCATGTAATGCTCTTCTGCTCACGCTGGCATTACCGCAGTGCTTTTGCGATGCAGTAAAGCTTAATCATCCTTTGGTAATTTTCTTTTTGTCTCCCTGAAACGGACGTGCCAAGACGCATATTTGGCCTCAGCAGTTGCAAATGCCTATATTTGTTTGATGCACAAGTGGCCTGGGCATGCGTTCATTTCGTATCATGTAGGTCTCTTCTGCTCATGCTGGCTTTACCGCAGTGCTTTTTCGATGCAGTGAAGCTTAATCATCTTTTGGTAATTGTCTTTTTGTCTCCCTGAAACGAACGTGCCAAGATGCATATTTGGCTTGAGCAGTCGCAAATGCTTATATCTGTTGATGCACAAGTGGCCTGAGCATGCGTTCATTTCGTATCATGTAATGCTTTTCTGCTCAGAGTGGCTTTACCGCAGTGCTTTCGCGATGCAGTGAAGCTTAATCATCCTTTTGTAATTTTCTTTTTGTCTCCCTGAAACGGACGTGCCAAGACGCAAATTTGGCCTGAGCAGTTGCAAATGCCTATATTTGTTTGATGCACAAGTGGCCTGGGCATGCGTTCATTGCGTATCATGTAGGTCTCTTCTGCTCATGCTGGCTTTACCGCAGTGCTTTTTCGATGCAGTGAAGCTTAATCATCTTTTGGTAATTGTCTTTTTGTCTCCCTGAAGCGAACGTGCCAAGATGCATATTTGGCCTGAGCAGTCGCAAATGCTTATATTTGTTTGATGCCCAAGTGGCCTGTGCATGCGTTCATTTCGTAACATGTAATGCTCTTATGCTCACGCTGGCTTTACCGCAGTGCTTTTTCGATGCAGTGAAGCTTGATCATATTTTAGTATTTGTCTTTTCGTTTGTCTGAGACGGACATGCCAAGATGTATATTTGGCCTGAGCAGTCGCAAATGCTTATATTTGTTGATGCACAAGTGGCCTGAGCATGCGTTCATTTCGTATCATGTAATGCTTTTCTGCTCACAGTGGCTTTACCGCAGTGCTTTCGCGACGCAGTGAAGCCTAATTATCTTTTGGTAACTGTCTTTTTGTCTCCATGAAACGGACGTGCCAAGATGCATATTTGGCCTGAGCAGTCGCAAATGCTTATATTTGTTTGATGCCCAAGTGGCCTGTGCATGCGTTCATTTCGTATCATGTAATGCTCTTCTGCTCACGCTGGCTTTACCGCAGTGCTTTTTTGATGCAGTGAAGCTTGATCATATTTTAGTATTTGTCTTTTCGTTTGTCTGAGACGGACATGCCAAGATGCATATTTGGCCTGAGCAGTCGCAAATGCTTATATTTGTTTGATGCACAAGTGGCCTGTGCATGCATTCATTTTGTATCATGAAATGCTCTTCTGCTCGTGCAAGTTTTACCGCAGTGCTTTGGCTATGCAGTCAAGCTAAATCAGCTTTTGGTAATTGTCTTTTTGTCTCCCTGAAACGAACGTGCCAAGTTGCATATTTGGCCTGAGCAGTCGCGAATGCTTATAATTGTTTGATGCACAATTGGCCTGTGCATGCGTTCATTTCGTATCATGTAACGCTCTTCTGTTCACGCTGGCTTTACCGCAGTGGTTTTTCGATCCAGTGAAGCTTAATAATTTTTTGGTAATTGTCTTATTGTCTCCCTAAAAGGGACGTGCCAACATGCATATTTGGCCTGTGCAGTCACAAATGCTTATATTTGTTTGATGCACAAGTGGCGTGGGCATGCGTTCATTTCGTATTAAGTAATGCTCCATTTCTCAAGCTTGCTTTACTGCAGTGTTTTCGCAATGCAGTGAAGCCTAATCATCTCTTGGTAATTGTTTTTTTGTCTCCCTGAAACGAACATGTCAAGTTGCATATTTGGCCTGAGCAGTCGCAAATGCTTATATTTGATTGATGCACAAGTGGCCTGTGCATGCGTTCATTTCGTATCATGTAATGCTCTTCTGCTCACGCTGGCATTACCGCAGTGCTTTTGCGTTGCAGTGAAGCTTCAACAAATTTAAGTATTTGTCCTTTTGTTTGCCTGAAACGGACGTGCCAAGATGCATATTTGGCTTGAGCAGTCGCAAATGCTTATATTTGTTTGATGCACAAGTGGCCTGTGCATGCGTTCATTTCGTATCATGTGATGCTCTTCTGCTCATGCTGGTTTTACCGCAGTGCTTTGGCGATGCAGTGAAGCTTAATCAGCTTTTGGTAATTGTCGTTTTGTCTCCCTGAAACGAACGTGCCAAGTTGCATATTTGGCCTGAGCAGTCGCAAATGCTTATATTTGTTTGATGCACAATTGGCCTGTGCATGCGTTCATTTCATAGGATATAATGCTCTTCTGTTCACGCTGGCTTTACCGCAGTGCTTTTTTGATCCAGTGAAGCTTAATAATGTTTTGGTAATTGTCTTACTGTCTCCCTAACTTGGACGTGCCAAGATGCATATATGGTCTGAGCAGGCGCAAATGCTTATGTTTGTTTGATGCACAAGTGGCCTGTGCATGCGTTCATTTCGTATCATGTAATGCTCTTCTGCTCACGCTGGCATTACCGCAGTGCTTTTGCGATGCAGTAAAGCTTCATCAAATTTAGGTATGTGTCCTTTTGTTTGCCTGAAACGGACGTGCCAAGATGCATATTTGGCCTGAGCAGTCGCAAATGCTTATATTTGTTTGATGCACAAGTGGCCTGTGCATGCATTCATTTCGTATCATGTAATGCTCTTCTGCTCATGCTGGTTTTACCGCAGTGCTTTGGCTATGCAGTGAAGCTAAATCAGCTTTTGGTAATTGTCTTTTTGTCTCCCTGAAACGAACGTGCCAAGTTGCATATTTGGCCTGAGCAGTCGAGAATGCCTATATTTGTTTCATGCACAAGTGGCCTGTGCATGCGTTCATTTCGTATTATGTAACGCTCTTCTGTTCACGCTGGCTTTACCGCAGTGCTTTTTCGATCCAGTGAAGCTTAATAATTTTTTGGTAATTGTCTTATTGTCTTGCTATAACGGACGTGCCAAGATGCATATTTGGCCTGTGCAGTCGCAAATGCTTATATTTGTTTGATGCACAAGTGGCGTGGGCATGCGTTCATTTCTTATTAAGTAATGCTCTTGTTCTCACACTTGCTTTACTGCAGTGCTTTTGCAATGCAGTGAAGCCTAATCATCTCTTGGTAATTTTTTTTTTGTCTCCCTGAAACAGACATGTCAAGATGCATATTTGGCCTGAGCAGTCGCAAATGCTTATATTTGATTGATGCACAAGTGGCCTGTGCATGCGTTCATTTCGTATCATGTAATGCTCTTCTGCTCACGCTGGCATTACCGCCGTGCTTTTGCGTTGCAGTGAAGCTTCATCAAATTTAAGTATCTGTCCTTTTGTTTGCCTAAAACGGACGTGCCAAGATGCATATTTGGCCTGAGCAGTCGCATATGCTTATATTTGTTTGATGCACAAGTGGCCTGTGCATGCGTTCATTTCGTATCATGTAATGCTATTTGCTCAAGCTGGCTTTACCGCAGTGCTTTTGTGATGCAGTGAAGCTTGATCATATTTAAGTATTTGTCCTTTTGTTTGCCTGATGCGGACGTGCCAAGATGCATATTTGGCCTGTGCAGTCGCAAATGCTTATATTTGTTTGATGCACAAGTGGCCTGTGCATGCGTTCATTTCGTATCATGTAACGCTCTTCTGTTCACGCTGGCTTTACCGCAGTGCTTTTTCGATCCAGTGAAGCTTAATAATTCTTGGTAATTGTCTTATTGTCTCCCTAAAACGGACGTGCCAAGATGCATATTTGGCCTGAGCAGTCGCATATGCTTATATTTGTTTGATGCACAAGTGGCCTGTGCATGCGTTCATTTCGTATCATGTAATGCTCTTCTGCTCATGCTGGCTTTACCGCAGTGCTTTTGCGATGCAGTGAAAGTTGATCATATTTAAGTATTTGTCCTTTTGTTTGCCTGAAACGGACATGCCAAAATGCATATTTGGCCTGAGCACTCGCAAATGCTTATATTTGTTTGATGCACAAGTACCCTGTGCATGCGTTCATTTCGTATCATGTAGTGCTCTTCTGCTCATGCTGGCTTTACCGCAGTGCTTTTGTGATGCAGTGAAGCTTGATCATATTTAAGTATTTGTCCTTTTGTTTGCCTGATGCGGACGTGCCAAGATGCATATTAGGCTTGAGCAGTCGCAAATGCTAATATTTGTTTGATGCACAAGTGGCCTGTGCATGCGTTCATTTCGTATCATGTAATGCTCTTCTGCTCATGCTGGTTTTACCGCAGTGCTTTGGCGATGCAGTGAAGCTTAATCAGCTTTTGGTAATTGTAGTTTTGTGTCCCTGAAACTAACGTGCCAAGTTGCACATTTGGCCCGAGCAGTCGCAAATGCTTATATTTGTTTGATGCACAAGTGGCTTGTGCATGCGTTCATTTCGTATCATGAAATGCTCTTCTGCTCATGCTGGTTTTACCGCAGTGCTTTGCAATGCAGTGAAGCTAAATCAGCTTTTGGTAATTGTCGTTTTGTCTCCGTAAACGAACGTGCCAAGTTGCATATTTGGTCTGAGCAGTCGCAATTGCTTATATTTGTTTGATGCACAATTGGCCTTTGCATGCGTTCATTTCGTATCATGTAATGCTCTTCTGTTCACGCTGGCTTTACCGCAGTGCTTTTTCGATCCAGTGAAGCTTAATAATTTTTTGGTAATTGTCTTGCTGTCTCCCTAACTTGGACGTGCCAAGATGCATATATGGCCTGAGCAGTCGCAAATGCTTATATTTGTTTGATGCACAAGTGGCCTGTGCAAGCGTTCATTTCGTATCATGTAATGCTCTTCTGCTCACAGTGGCTTTACCGCAGTGCTTTCGCGATGCAGTGAAGCTTAATTATCTTTTGGTAATTGTCTTTTTGTCTCCATGAAACGGACGTGCCAAGATGCATATTTGGCCTGAGCAGTTGCAAATGCTTATATTTTTAATGCCCAAGTGGCCTGTGCATGCGTTCATTTCGTATCATGTAATGCTCTTCTGCTCACGCTGGTTTTACCGCAGTGCTTTTTCGATGCAGTGAAGCTTGATCATATTTTAGTATTTGTCTTTTAGTTTGTCTGAGACGGACATGCCAAGATGCATATTTGGCCTGAGCAGTCGCAAATGCTTATATTTGTTTGATGCACAAGTGGCCTGTGCATGCGTTCACTTCGTATCAAGTAATGCTCTTCTGCTCACGCTGGCTTTACCGCAGTGCATTCGCGATGCAGTGATGCATAATCATCTTTTGGTAATTGTCATTTTGTCTCTCTGAAACGGACTTGCCAAGATGCATATTTGGCCTGAGCAGTCGCAAATGCTTATATTTGTTTGATGCACAAGTGGCCTGTGCATGCGTTCACTTCGTATCATGTCTTGCTCTTCTGCTCATGCTGGCTTTACCGCAGTTCTTTCGCGATGCAGTGAAGCTTAATCATCTTTTGGTAATTGTCCTTTTGTTTGCCTGAAACGGACCTGCCAAGATGTATATTTGGCCTGAGCAGTCGCGAAAGCTTATATTTGTTTGATGCAAATGTGGCCTGTGCATGCGTTAATTTCGTATCATGTAATGCTTTTCTGCTCACGGTGGCTTTACCGCAGTGCTTTCGCGATGCAGTGAAGCTTAATCATCTTTTGGTAATTATCTTTTTTTCTCTATGAAACCGACGTGCCAAGATGCATATTTGGCCTGAGCAGTCGCATATGCTTATATTTGTTTGATGCACAAGTGGCCTCTGCATGCGTTCATTTCGTATCATGTAATGCTATTTGCTCAAGCTGGCTTTACCGCAGTGCTTTTGTGATGCAGTGAAGCTTGATCATATTTAAGAATTTGTCCTCTTGTTTGCCTGATGCGGACGTGCCAAGATGCATATTTGGCCTGTGCAGTCGCAAATGCTTATATTTGTTTGATGCACAAGTGGTCTGGGCACGCGTTCATTTTGTATCATGTAGTTCTCTTCTTCTCATGCTGGCTTTACCGCAGTGCTTTTTCGATGCAGTGAAGCTTGATCATATTTTAGTATTTGTACTTTTGTTTGCCCGAAACGGACGTGCCAAGATGCATATTTGGCCTGAGCAGTCGCAAATGCTTATATTTTTTTTGATGCCCAAGTGGCCTGTGCATGCGTTGATTTCGTATCATGTAATGCTCTTCTACTCACGCTGGTTTTACCGCAGTGCTTTTTCGATGCAGTGAAGCTTGATCATATTTTAGTATTTGTCTTTTCGTTTGTCTGAGACGAACGTGCCAAGTTGCATATTTGGCCTGAGCAGTTGCGAATGCTTATATTTGTTTGATGCACAAGTGGCCTGTGCATGCGTTCATTTCGTATCATGTAAAGCTGATCTGTTCACGCTGGCTTTACCGCAGTGCTTTTTCGATCCAGTGAAGCTTAATAATTTTTTCGTAATTGTCTTATTGTCTTCCTAAAACGGACGGGCCAAGATGCATATTTGGCCTGAGCAGTCGCAAATGCTTATATTTGTTTGATGCACAATTGGCCTGTGCATGCGTTCATTTCGTATCATGTGATGCTTTCTGCTCATGCTGGTTTTACCGCAGTGCTTTGGATATGCAGTGAAGCTTATTCAGCTTTTGGTAATTGTCGTTTTGTCTCCCTGAAACGAACGTGCCAAGTTGCATATTTGGCCTGAGCAGTCGCAAATGCTTATATTTGTTTGATGCACAATTGGCCTGTGCGTGCGTTCATTTCGTATCATATAATGATCTTCTGTTCACGCTGGCTTTCCCGCAGTGCTTTTTCGATCCAGTGAAGCTTAATAATGTTTTGGTAATTGTCTTACTGTCTCCCTAACTTGGACGTGCCAAGATGCATATATGGCCTGAGCAGATGCAAATGCTTATATTTGTTTGATGCACAAGTGGCCTGTGCATGCGTTCATTTCGTATCATGTAATGCTCTTCTGCTCACGCTGGCATCACCGCAGTGCTTTTGCGATGCAGTAAAGCTTCATCAATTTTAAGTATTTGTCCTTTTGTTTGCCTGAAACGGACGTGCCAAGATTCATATTTTGCCTGAGCTGTCGCAAATGCTTATCTTTGTTTGATGCACAAGTGGCCTGTGCATGCGTTCATTTCGTATCATGTAGGTCTCTTCTGCTCATGCTGGCTTTACCGCAGTGCTTTTTCGATGCAGTGAAGCTTAATCAGCTTTCGGTAATTGTCGTTTTGTCTCCCTGAAACGAACGTGCCAAGTTGCATATTTGGCCTGAGCAGTCGCAAATGCTTATATTTGTTTGATGCACAATTGGCCTGTGCATGCGTTCATTTCGTATCATGTGATGCTTTCTGCTCATGCTGGTTTTACCGCAGTGCTTTGGATATGCAGTGAAGCTTATTCAGCTTTTGGTAATTGTCGTTTTGTCTCCCTGAAACGAACGTGCCAAGATGCATATTTGGCCTGAGCAGTCGCAAATGCTTATATTTGTTTGATGCCCAAGTGGCCTGTGCATGCGTTGATTTCGTATCATGTAATGCTCTTCTGCTCACGCTGGCTTTACCGCAGTGCTTTCGCAATGCAGTGAAGCCTATTCATCTCTTGGTAATTGTTTTTTTGTCTCCCTGAAACGAACATGTCAAGATGCATATTTGGCCTGAGCAGTCGCAAATGCTTATATTTGATTGATGCACAAGTGGCCTGTGCATGCGTTCATTTCGTATCATGTAATGCTCTTCTGCTCACAGTGGCTTTACCGCAGTGCTTTCGCGATGCAGTGAAGCTTAATTATCTTTTGGTAACTGTCTTTTTGTCTCCATGAAACGGACGTGCCAAGATGCATATTTGGCCTGAGCAGTCGCAAATGCTTATATTTGTTTGATGCCCAAGTGGCCTGTGCATGCGTTCATTTCGTAACATGTAATGCTCTTCTGCTCACGCTGGCTTTAACGCAGTGCTTTTTTGATGCAGTGAAGCTTGATCATATTTTAGTATTTGTCTTTTCGTTTGTCTGAGACGGACATGCCAAGATGCATATTTGGCCTGAGCAGTCGCAAATGCTTATATTTGTTTGATGCACAAGTGGCCTGTGCATGCATTCATTTTGTATCATGTAATGCTCTTGTTCTCACGCTTGCTTTACTGCAGTGCTTTCGCAATGCAGTGAAGCCTATTCATCTCTTGGTAATTGTTTTTTTGTCTCCCTGAAACGAACATGTCAAGATGCATATTTGGCCTGAGCAGTCGCAAATGCTTATATTTGATTGATGCACAAGTGGCCTGTGCATGCGTTCATTTCGTATCATGTAATGCTCTTCTGCTCACGCTGGCATTACCGCAGTGCTTTTGCGTTGCAGTGAAGCTTCATCAAATTTAGGTATTTGTCCTTTTGTTTGCCTGAAACGGACGTGCCAAGATGCATATTTGGCCTGAGCAGTCGCAAATGCTTATATTTGTTTGATGCACAAGTGGCCTGTGCATGCATTCATTTGGTATCATGTAATGCTCTTCTGCTCATGCTGGTTTTACCGCAGTGCTTTGGCTATGCAGTGAAGCTAAATCAGCTTTTGGTAATTGTCTTTTTGTCTCCCTGAAACGAACGTGCCAAGATGCATATTTGGCCTGTGCAGTCGCAAATGCTTATATTTGTTTGATGCACAATTGGCCTGTGCATGCGTTCATTTCGTATCATATAATGCTCTTCTGTTCACGCTGGCTTTACCGCAGTGCTTTTTTGATCCAGTGAAGCTTAATAATGTTTTGGTAATTGTCTTACTGTCTCCCTAACTTGGACGTGCTAAGATGCATATATGGTCTGAGCAGGCGCAAATGCTTATGTTTGTTTGATGCACAAGTGGCCTGTGCATGCGTTCATTTCGTATCATGTAATGCTCTTCTGCTCACGCTGGCATTACCGCAGTGCTTTTGCGATGCAGTAAAGCTTCATCAAATTTAGGTATTTGTCCTTTTGTTTGCTGAAACGGACGTGCCAAGATGCATATTTGGCCTGAGCAGTCGCAAATGCTTATATTTGTTTGATGCACAAGTGGCCTGTGCATGCATTCATTTGGTATCATGTAATGCTCTTCTGCTCATGCTGGTTTTACCGCAGTGCTTTGGCTATGCAGTGAAGCTAAATCAGCTTTTGGTAATTGTCTTTTTGTCTCTCTGAAACGAACGTGCCAAGATGCATATTTGGCCTGTGCAGTCGCAAATGCTTATATTTGTTTGATGCACAAGTGGCGTTGGCATGCGTTCATTTCTTATTAAGTAATGCTCTTGTTCTCACGCTTGCTTTACTGCAGTGCTTTCGCAATGCAGTGAAGCCTAATCATCTCTTGGTAATTGTTTTTTTTGTCTCCCTGAAACAGACATATCCAGATGCATATTTGGCCTGAGCAGTCGCAAATGCTTATATTTGATTGATGCACAAGTGGCCTGTGCATGCGTTCATTTCGTATCATGTAATGCTCTTCTGCTCACGCTGGCATTACCGCCGTGCTTTTGCGTTGCAGTGAAGCTTCATCAAATTTAAATATCTGTGCTTTTGTTTGCCTGAAACGGACGTGCCAAGATGCATATTTGGCTTGAGCTGTCGCAAATGCTTATATTTGTTTGATGCACAAGTGGCCTGTGCATGCGTTCATTTCGTATCATGTAATGCTGTTCTGCTCATGCTGGTTTTACCGCAGTGCTTTGGCGATGCAGTGAAGCTTGATCTTATTTAAGTATTTGTCCTTTTGTTTGCCTGAAACGAACGTGCCAAGGTGCATATTTGGCCTGAAAAGTCGCAAATGCTTATATTTGTTTGATGCACAAGTGGCCTGTGCATGCGTTCATCTCGTATCATGTAATGCTCTTCTGCTCATGCTGGTTTTACCGCAGTGCTTTGGCGATGCAGTAAGCTTAATCAGCTTTTGGTAATTGTCGTTTTGACTCCCTGAAACGAACGTGCCAAGTTGCATATTTGGCCTGAGCAGTCGCAAATGCCTATATTTGTTTGATGCACAATTGGCCTGTGCATGCGTTCATTTCGTATCATATAATGCTCTTCAGTTCACGCTGGCTTTACCGCAGTGCTTTTTCGATCCAGTGAAGCTTATTAATGTTTTGGTAATTGTCTTACTGTCTCCCTAACTTGGACGTGCCAAGATGCATATATGGTCTGAGCAGGCGCAAATGCTTATATTTGTTTGATGCACAAGTGGCCTGTGCATGCGTTCATTTCGTATCATGTAATGCTCTTCTGCTCACGCTGGCATTACCGCAGTGCTTTTACGATGCAGTAAAGCTTCATCAAATTTAGGTATTTGTCCTTTTGTTTGCCTGAAACGGACGTGCCAAGATGCATATTTGGCCTGAGCAGTCGCAAATGCTTATATTTATTTGATGCACAAGTGGCCTGTGCATGCGTTCATTTCGTATTATGTAACGCTCTTCTGTTCACGCTGGCTTTACCGCAGTGCTTTTTCGATCCAGTGAAGCTTAATAATTTTTTGGCAATTGTCTTATTGTCTCCCTAAAACAGACGTGCCAAGATGCATATTTGGCCTGTGCAGTCGCAAATGCTTATATTTGATGCACAAGTGGCGTGGGCATGCGTTCATTTCTTATTAAGTAATGCTCTTGTTCTCACGCTTGCTTTACTGCAGTGCTTTCGCAATGCAGTGAAGCCTAATCATCTCTTGGTAATTGTTTTTTTGTCTCCCTGAAACGGATGTGCCAAGATGCTCATTTGGCCTGAGCAGTCGCAAATGCTTATATTTGTTTGATGCACAAGTGGCCTTTGCATACGTTCATTTCGTATCATGCCATGCTCTTCTGCTCAGACTGGCTTTACCGCAGTGCTTTTGCGATGCAGTGAAGCTTGATCTTATTTAAGTATTTGTCCTTTTGTTTGCCTGAAACGAAAATGCCAAGATGCATATTTGGCCTGACCAGTCGCAAATGCTTATATTTGTTTGATGCACAAGTGGCCTGTACATGCGTTCATTTCGTATCATGTAATGCTTTCTGCTCATGCTGGTTTTACCGCAGTGCTTTGGATATGCAGTGAAGCTTAATGAGCTTTCGGTAATTGTCGTTTTGTCTCCCTGAAACGAACGTGCCAAGTTGCATATTTGGCCTGAGCAGTCGCAAATGCTTATATTTGTTTGATGCACAATTGGCCTGTGCATGCGTTCATTTCGTATCATATAATGCTCTTCTGTTCACGCTGGCTTTTCCGCAGTGCTTTTTCGATCCAGTGAAGCTTAATAATGTTTTGGTAATTGTCTTACTGTCTCCCTAACTTGGACGTGCCAAGATGCATATATGGCCTGAGCAGACGCAAATGCTTATATTTGTTTGATGCACAAGTGGCCTGTGCATGCGTTCATTTCATATCATGTAATGCTCTTCTGCTCACGCTGGCATTACCGCAGTGCTTTTGCGATGCAGTAAAGCTTCATCAATTTTAAGTATTTGTCCTTTTGTTTGCCTGAAACGGACGTGCCAAGATTCATATTTTGCCTGAGCTGTCGCAAATGCTTATCTTTGTTTGATGCACAAGTGGCCTGTGCATGCGTTCATTTCGTATCATGTAATGCTCTTCTGCTCACGCTGGTTTTACCGCAGTGCTTTCGCGATGCAGTGAAGCTTAATCATCCTTTGGTAATTTTCTTTTTGTCTCCCTGAAACGGACGTGCCAAGACGCATATTTGGCCTCAGCAGTTGCAAATGCCTATATTTGTTTGATGCACAAGTGGCCTGGGCATGCGTTCATTTCGTATCATGTAGGTCTCTTCTGCTCATGCTGGCTTTACCGCAGTGCTTTTTCGATGCAGTGAAGCTTAATCATCTTTTGGTAATTGTCTTTTTGTCTCCCTGAAACGAACGTGCCAAGATGCATATTTGGCTTGAGCAGTCGCAAATGCTTATATCTGTTGATGCCCAAGTGGCCTGAGCATGCGTTCATTTCGTATCATGTAATGCTTTTCTGCTCAGAGTGGCTTTACCGCAGTGCTTTCGCAATGCAGTGAAGCTTAATCATCCTTTTGTAATTTTCTTTTTGTCTCCCTGAAACGGACGTGCCAAGACGCAAATTTGGCCTGAGCAGTTGCAAATGCCTATATTTGTTTGATGCACAAGTGGCCTGGGCATGCGTTCATTTCGTATCATGTAGGTCTCTTCTGCTCATGCTGGCTTTACCGCAGTGCTTTTTCGATGCAGTGAAGCTTAATCATCTTTTGGTAATTGTCTTTTTGTCTCCCTGAAGCGAACGTGCCAAGATGCATATTTGGCCTGAGCAGTCGCAAATGCTTATATTTGTTTGATGCCCAAGTGGCCTGTGCATGCATTCATTTCGTATCATGTAATGCTCTTATGCTCACGCTGGCTTTACCGCAGTGCTTTTTCGATGCAGTGAAGCTTGATCATATTTTAGTATTTGTCTTTTCGTTTGTCTGAGACGGACATGCCAAGATGTATATTTGGCCTGAGCAGTCGCAAATGCTTATATTTGTTGATGCACAAGTGGCCTGAGCATGCGTTCATTTCGTATCATGTAATGCTTTTCTGCTCACAGTGGCTTTACCGCAGTGCTTTCGCGACGCAGTGAAGCTTAATTATCTTTTGGTAACTGTCTTTTTGTCTCCATGAAACGGACGTGCCAAGATGCATATTTGGCCTGAGCAGTCGCAAATGCTTATATTTGTTTGATGCCCAAGTGGCCTGTGCATGCGTTCATTTCGTATCATGTAGTGCTCTTCTGCTCACGCTGGCTTTACCGCAGTGCTTTTTTGATGCAGTGAAGCTTGATCATATTTTAGTATTTGTCTTTTCGTTTGTCTGAGACGGACATGCCAAGATGCATATTTGGCCTGAGCAGTCGCAAATGCTTATATTTGTTTGATGCACAAGTGGCCTGTGCATGCATTCATTTTGTATCATGAAATGCTCTTCTGCTCGTGCAAGTTTTACCGCAGTGCTTTGGCTATGCAGTGAAGCTAAATCAGCTTTTGGTAATTGTCTTTTTGTCTCCCTGAAACGAACGTGCCAAGTTGCATATTTGGCCTGAGCAGTCGCGAATGCTTATAATTGTTTGATGCACAATTGGCCTGTGCATGCGTTCATTTCGTATCATGTAACGCTCTTCTGTTCACGCTGGCTTTACCGCAGTGGTTTTTCGATCCAGTGAAGCTTAATAATTTTTTGGTAATTGTCTTATTGTCTCCCTAAAAGGGACGTGCCAACATGCATATTTGGCCTGTGCAGTCACAAATGCTTATATTTGTTTGATGCACAAGTGGCGTGGGCATGCGTTCATTTCGTATTAAGTAATGCTCCATTTCTCAAGCTTGCTTTACTGCAGTGCTTTCGCAATGCAGTGAAGCCTAATCATCTCTTGGTAATTGTTTTTTTGTCTCCCTGAAACGAACATGTCAAGATGCATATTTGGCCTGAGCAGTCGCAAATGCTTATATTTGATTGATGCACAAGTGGCCTGTGCATGCGTTCATTTCGTATCATGTAATGCTCTTCTGCTCACGCTGGCATTACCGCCGTGCTTTTGCGTTGCAGTGAAGCTTCATCAAATTTAAGTATCTGTCCTTTTGTTTGCCTAAAACGGACGTGCCAAGATGCATATTTGGCCTGAGCAGTCGCATATGCTTATATTTGTTTGATGCACAAGTGGCCTGTGCATGCGTTCATTTAGTATCATGTAATGCTATTTGCTCAAGCTGGCTTTACCGCAGTGCTTTTGTGATGCAGTGAAGCTTGATCATATTTAAGTATTTGTCCTTTTGTTTGCCTGATGCGGACGTGCCAAGATGCATATTTGGCCTGTGCAGTCGCAAATGCTTATATTTGTTTGATGCACAAGTGGCCTGTGCATGCGTTCATTTCGTATCATGTAACGCTCTTCTGTTCACGCTGGCTTTACCGCAGTGCTTTTTCGATCCAGTGAAGCTTAATAATTCTTGGTAATTGTCTTATTGTCTCCCTCAAACGGACGTGCCAAGATGCATATTTGGCCTGAGCAGTCGCATATGCTTATATTTGTTTGATGCACAAGTGGCCTGTGCATGCGTTCATTTCGTATCATGTAATGCTCTTCTGCTCATGCTGGCTTTACCGCAGTGCTTTTGCGATGCAGTGAAAGTTGATCATATTTAAGTATTTGTCCTTTTGTTTGCCTGAAACGGACATGCCAAGATGCATATTTGGCCTGAGCACTCGCAAATGCTTATATTTGTTTGATGCACAAGTACCCTGTGCATGCGTTCATTTCGTATCATGTAGTGCTCTTCTGCTCATGCTGGCTTTACCGCAGTGCTTTTGTGATGCAGTGAAGCTTGATCATATTTAAGTATTTGTCCTTTTGTTTGCCTGATGCGGACGTGCCAAGATGCATATTAGGCTTGAGCAGTCGCAAATGCTAATATTTGTTTGATGCACAAGTGGCCTGTGCCTGCGTTCATTTCGTATCATGTAATGCTCTTCTGCTCATGCTGGTTTTACCGCAGTGCTTTGGCGATGCAGTGAAGCTTAATCAGCTTTTGGTAATTGTAGTTTTGTGTCCCTGAAACTAACGTGCCAAGTTGCACATTTGGCCCGAGCAGTCGCAAATGCTTATATTTGTTTGATGCACAAGTGGCTTGTGCATGCGTTCATTTCGTATCATGAAATGCTCTTCTGCTCATGCTGGTTTTACCGCAGTGCTTTGCAATGCAGTGAAGCTAAATCAGCTTTTGGTAATTGTCGTTTTGTCTCCGTAAACGAACGTGCCAAGTTGCATATTTGGTCTGAGCAGTCGCAATTGCTTATATTTGTTTGATGCACAATTGGCCTTTGCATGCGTTCATTTCGTATCATGTAATGCTCTTCTGTTCACGCTGGCTTTACCGCAGTGCTTTTTCGATCCAGTGAAGCTTAATAATTTTTTGGTAATTGTCTTGCTGTCTCCCTAACTTGGACGTGCCAAGATGCATATATGGCCTGAGCAGTCGCAAATGCTTATATTTGTTTGATGCACAAGTGGCCTGTGCAAGCGTTCATTTCGTATCATGTAATGCTCTTCTGCTCACAGTGGCTTTACCGCAGTGCTTTCGCGATGCAGTGAAGCTTAATTATCTTTTGGTAATTGTCTTTTTGTCTCCATGAAACGGACGTGCCAAGATGCATATTTGGCCTGAGCAGTTGCAAATGCTTATATTTTTTGATGCCCAAGTGGCCTGTGCATGCGTTCATTTCGTATCATGTAATGCTCTTCTGCTCACGCTGGTTTTACCGCAGTGCTTTTTCGATGCAGTGAAGCTTGATCATATTTTAGTATTTGTCTTTTAGTTTGTCTGAGACGGACATGCCAAGATGCATATTTGGCCTGAGCAGTCGCAAATGCTTATATTTGTTTGATGCACAAGTGGCCTGTGCATGCGTTCACTTCGTATCAAGTAATGCTCTTCTGCTCACGCTGGCTTTACCGCAGTGCATTCGCGATGCAGTGATGCATAATCATCTTTTGGTAATTGTCATTTTGTCTCTCTGAAACGGACTTGCCAAGATGCATATTTGGCCTGAGCAGTCGCAAATGCTTATATTTGTTTGATGCACAAGTGGCCTGTGCATGCGTTCACTTCGTATCATGTCTTGCTCTTCTGCTCATGCTGGCTTTACCGCAGTTCTTTCGCGATGCAGTGAAGCTTAATCATCTTTTGGTAATTGTCCTTTTGTTTGCCTGAAACGGACCTGCCAAGATGTATATTTGGCCTGAGCAGTCGCGAAAGCTTATATTTGTTTGATGCAAATGTGGCCTGTGCATGCGTTAATTTCGTATCATGTAATGCTTTTCTGCTCACGGTGGCTTTACCGCAGTGCTTTCGCGATGCAGTGAAGCTTAATCATCTTTTGGTAATTATCTTTTTTTCTCTATGAAACCGACGTGCCAAGATGCATATTTGGCCTGAGCAGTCGCATATGCTTATATTTGTTTGATGCACAAGTGGCCTCTGCATGCGTTCATTTCGTATCATGTAATGCTATTTGCTCAAGCTGGCTTTACCGCAGTGCTTTTGTGATGCAGTGAAGCTTGATCATATTTAAGAATTTGTCCTCTTGTTTGCCTGATGCGGACGTGCCAAGATGCATATTTGGCCTGTGCAGTCGCAAATGCTTATATTTGTTTGATGCACAAGTGGTCTGGGCACGCGTTCATTTTGTATCATGTAGTTCTCTTCTTCTCATGCTGGCTTTACCGCAGTGCTTTTTCGATGCAGTGAAGCTTGATCATATTTTAGTATTTGTACTTTTGTTTGCCCGAAACGGACGTGCCAAGATGCATATTTGGCCTGAGCAGTCGCAAATGCTTATATTTTTGTTGATGCCCAAGTGGCCTGTGCATGCGTTCATTTCGTATCATGTAATGCTCTTCTACTCACGCTGGTTTTACCGCAGTGCTTTTTCGATGCAGTGAAGCTTGATCATATTTTAGTATTTGTCTTTTCGTTTGTCTGAGACGAACGTGCCAAGTTGCATATTTGGCCTGAGCAGTTGCGAATGCTTATATTTGTTTGATGCACAAGTGGCCTGTGCATGCGTTCATTTCGTATCATGTAAAGCTGATCTGTTCACGCTGGCTTTACCGCAGTGCTTTTTCGATCCAGTGAAGCTTAATAATTTTTTCGTAATTGTCTTATTGTCTCCCTAAAACGGACGGGCCAAGATGCATATTTGGCCTGAGCAGTCGCAAATGCTTATATTTGTTTGATGCACAATTGGCCTGTGCATGCGTTCATTTCGTATCATGTGATGCTTTCTGCTCATGCTGGTTTTACCGCAGTGCTTTGGATATGCAGTGAAGCTTATTCAGCTTTTGGTAATTGTCGTTTTGTCTCCCTGAAACGAACGTGCCAAGTTGCATATTTGGCCTGAGCAGTCGCAAATGCTTATATTTGTTTGATGCACAATTGGCCTGTGCGTGCGTTCATTTCGTATCATATAATGATCTTCTGTTCACGCTGGCTTTCCCGCAGTGCTTTTTCGATCCAGTGAAGCTTAATAATGTTTTGGTAATTGTCTTACTGTCTCCCTAACTTGGACGTGCCAAGATGCATATATGGCCTGAGCAGATGCAAATGCTTATATTTGTTTGATGCACAAGTGGCCTGTGCATGCGTTCATTTCGTATCATGTAATGCTCTTCTGCTCACGCTGGCATCACCGCAGTGCTTTTGCGATGCAGTAAAGCTTCATCAATTTTAAGTATTTGTCCTTTTGTTTGCCTGAAACGGACGTGCCAAGATTCATATTTTGCCTGAGCTGTCGCAAATGCTTATCTTTGTTTGATGCACAAGTGGCCTGTGCATGCGTTCATTTCGTATCATGTAGGTCTCTTCTGCTCATGCTGGCTTTACCGCAGTGCTTTTTCGATGCAGTGAAGCTTAATCAGCTTTCGGTAATTGTCGTTTTGTCTCCCTGAAACGAACGTGCCAAGTTGCATATTTGGCCTGAGCAGTCGCAAATGCTTATATTTGTTTGATGCACAATTGGCCTGTACATGCGTTCATTTCGTATCATGTGATGCTTTCTGCTCATGCTGGTTTTACCGCAGTGCTTTGGATATGCAGTGAAGCTTATTCAGCTTTTGGTAATTGTCGTTTTGTCTCCCTGAAACGAACGTGCCAAGATGCATATTTGGCCTGAGCAGTCGCAAATGCTTATATTTGTTTGATGCCCAAGTGGCCTGTGCATGCGTTGATTTCGTATCATGTAATGCTCTTCTGCTCACGCTGGCTTTACCGCAGTGCTTTTTCGATGCAGTGAAGCTTGATCATATTTTAGTATTTGTCTTTTCGTTTCTGAGACGGACATGCCAAGATGCATATTTGGCCTGAGCAGTCGCAAATGCTTATATTTGTTGATGCACATGTGGCCTTAGCATGCGTTCATTTCGTATCATATAATGCTTTTCTGCTCACAGTGGCTTTACCGCAGTGCTTTCGCGATGCAGTGAAGCTTAATTATCTTTTGGTAACTGTCTTTTTGTCTCCATGAAACGGACGTGCCAAGATGCATATTTGGCCTGAGCAGTCGCAAATGCTTATATTTGTTTGATGCCCAAGTGGCCTGTGCATGCGTTCATTTCGTAACATGTAATGCTCTTCTGCTCACGCTGGCTTTAACGCAGTGCTTTTTTGATGCAGTGAAGCTTGATCATATTTTAGTATTTGTCTTTTCGTTTGTCTGAGACGGACATGCCAAGATGCATATTTGGCCTGAGCAGTCGCAAATGCTTATATTTGTTTGATGCACAAGTGGCCTGTGCATGCATTCATTTTGTATCATGTAATGCTCTTGTTCTCACGCTTGCTTTACTGCAGTGCTTTCGCAATGCAGTGAAGCCTATTCATCTCTTGGTAATTGTTTTTTTGTCTCCCTGAAACGAACATGTCAAGATGCATATTTGGCCTGAGCAGTCGCAAATGCTTATATTTGATTGATGCACAAGTGGCCTGTGCATGCGTTCATTTCGTATCATGTAATGCTCTTCTGCTCACGCTGGCATTACCGCAGTGCTTTTGCGTTGCAGTGAAGCTTCATCAAATTTAGGTATTTGTCCTTTTGTTTGCCTGAAACGGACGTGCCAAGATGCATATTTGGCCTGAGCAGTCGCAAATGCTTATATTTGTTTGATGCACAAGTGGCCTGTGCATGCATTCATTTGGTATCATGTAATGCTCTTCTGCTCATGCTGGTTTTACCGCAGTGCTTTGGCTATGCAGTGAAGCTAAATCAGCTTTTGGTAATTGTCTTTTTGTCTCCCTGAAACGAACGTGCCAAGATGCATATTTGGCCTGTGCAGTCGCAAATGCTTATATTTGTTTGATGCACAATTGGCCTGTGCATGCGTTCATTTCGTATCATATAATGCTCTTCTGTTCACGCTGGCTTTACCGCAGTGCTTTTTTGATCCAGTGAAGCTTAATAATGTTTTGGTAATTGTCTTACTGTCTCCCTAACTTGGACGTGCTAAGATGCGTATATGGTCTGAGCAGGCGCAAATGCTTATGTTTGTTTGATGCACAAGTGGCCTGTGCATGCGTTCATTTCGTATCATGTAATGCTCTTCTGCTCACGCTGGCATTACCGCAGTGCTTTTGCGATGCAGTAAAGCTTCATCAAATTTAGGTATTTGTCCTTTTGTTTGCTGAAACGGACGTGCCAAGATGCATATTTGGCCTGAGCAGTCGCAAATGCTTATATTTGTTTGATGCACAAGTGGCCTGTGCATGCATTCATTTGGTATCATGTAATGCTCTTCTGCTCATGCTGGTTTTACCGCAGTGCTTTGGCTATGCAGTGAAGCTAAATCAGCTTTTGGTAATTGTCTTTTTGTCTCTCTGAAACGAACGTGCCAAGATGCATATTTGGCCTGTGCAGTCGCAAATGCTTATATTTGTTTGATGCACAAGTGGCGTTGGCATGCGTTCATTTCTTATTAAGTAATGCTCTTGTTCTCACGCTTGCTTTACTGCAGTGCTTTCGCAATGCAGTGAAGCCTAATCATCTCTTGGTAATTGTTTTTTTTGTCTCCCTGAAACAGACATATCCAGATGCATATTTGGCCTGAGCAGTCGCAAATGCTTATATTTGATTGATGCACAAGTGGCCTGTGCATGCGTTCATTTCGTATCATGTAATGCTCTTCTGCTCACGCTGGCATTACCGCCGTGCTTTTGCGTTGCAGTGAAGCTTCATCAAATTTAAATATCTGTGCTTTTGTTTGCCTGAAACGGACGTGCCAAGATGCATATTTGGCTTGAGCTGTCGCAAATGCTTATATTTGTTTGATGCACAAGTGGCCTGTGCATGCGTTCATTTCGTATCATGTAATGCTGTTCTGCTCATGCTGGTTTTACCGCAGTGCTTTGGCGATGCAGTGAAGCTTGATCTTATTTAAGTATTTGTCCTTTTGTTTGCCTGAAACGAACGTGCCAAGGTGCATATTTGGCCTGAGCAGTCGCAAATGCTTATGTTTGTTTGATGCACAAGTGGCCTGTGCATGCGTTCATCTCGTATCATGTAATGCTCTTCTGCTTATGCTGGTTTTACCGCAGTGCTTTGGCGATGCAGTAAGCTTAATCAGCTTTTGGTAATTGTCGTTTTGACTCCCTGAAACGAACGTGCCAAGTTGCATATTTGGCCTGAGCAGTCGCAATTGCCTATATTTGTTTGATGCACAATTGGCCTGTGCATGCGTTCATTTCGTATCATATAATGCTCTTCAGTTCACGCTGGCTTTACCGCAGTGCTTTTTCGATCCAGTGAAGCTTATTAATGTTTTGGTAATTGTCTTACTGTCTCCCTAACTTGGACGTGCCAAGATGCATATATGGTCTGAGCAGGCGCAAATGCTTATATTTGTTTGATGCACAAGTGGCCTGTGCATGCGTTCATTTCGTATCATGTAATGCTCTTCTGCTCACGCTGGCATTACCGCAGTGCTTTTGCGATGCAGTAAAGCTTCATCAAATTTAGGTATTTGTCCTTTTGTTTGCCTGAAACGGACGTGCCAAGATGCATATTTGGCCTGAGCAGTCGCAAATGCTTATATTTATTTGATGCACAAGTGGCCTGTGCATTCGTTCATTTCGTATTATGTAACGCTCTTCTGTTCACGCTGGCTTTACCGCAGTGCTTTTTCGATCCAGTGAAGCTTAATAATTTTTTGGCAATTGTCTTATTGTCTCCCTAAAACAGACGTGCCAAGATGCATATTTGGCCTGTGCAGTCGCAAATGCTTATATTTGATGCACAAGTGGCGTGGGCATGCGTTCATTTCTTATTAAGTAATGCTCTTGTTCTCACGCTTGCTTTACTGGAGTGCTTTCGCAATGCAGTGAAGCCTAATCATCTCTTGGTAATTGTTTTTTTGTCTCCCTGAAACGGATGTGCCAAGATGCTCATTTGGCCTGAGCAGTCGCAAATGCTTATATTTGTTTGATGCACAAGTGGCCTTTGCATACGTTCATTTCGTATCATGCCATGCTCTTCTGCTCAGACTGGCTTTACCGCAGTGCTTTTGCGATGCAGTGAAGCTTGATCTTATTTAAGTATTTGTCCTTTTGTTTGCCTGAAACGAAAATGCCAAGATGCATATTTGGCCTGACCAGTCGCAAATGCTTATATTTGTTTGATGCACAAGTGGCCTGTACATGCGTTCATTTCGTATCATGTAATGCTTTCTGCTCATGCTGGTTTTACCGCAGTGCTTTGGATATGCAGTGAAGCTTAATGAGCTTTCGGTAATTGTCGTTTTGTCTCCCTGAAACGAACGTGCCAAGTTGCATATTTGGCCTGAGCAGTCGCAAATGCTTATATTTGTTTGATGCACAATTGGCCTGTGCATGCGTTCATTTCGTATCATATAATGCTCTTCTGTTCACGCTGGCTTTTCCGCAGTGCTTTTTCGATCCAGTGAAGCTTAATAATGTTTTGGTAATTGTCTTACTGTCTCCCTAACTTGGACGTGCCAAGATGCATATATGGCCTGAGCAGACGCAAATGCTTATATTTGTTTGATGCACAAGTGGCCTGTGCATGCGTTCATTTCATATCATGTAATGCTCTTCTGCTCACGCTGGCATTACCGCAGTGCTTTTGCGATGCAGTAAAGCTTCATCAATTTTAAGTATTTGTCCTTTTGTTTGCCTGAAACGGACGTGCCAAGATTCATATTTTGCCTGAGCTGTCGCAAATGCTTATCTTTGTTTGATGCACAAGTGGCCTGTGCATGCGTTGATTTCGTATCATGTAATGCTCTTCTGCTCACGCTGGTTTTACCGCAGTGCTTTCGCGATGCAGTGAAGCTTAATCATCCTTTGGTAATTTTCTTTTTGTCTCCCTGAAACGGACGTGCCAAGACGCATATTTGGCCTCAGCAGTTGCAAATGCCTATATTTGTTTGATGCACAAGTGGCCTGGGCATGCGTTCATTTCGTATCATGTAGGTCTCTTCTGCTCATGCTGGCTTTACCGCAGTGCTTTTTCGATGCAGTGAAGCTTAATCATCTTTTGGTAATTGTTTTTTTGTCTCCCTGAAACGAACATGTCAAGATGCATATTTGGCCTGAGCAGTCGCAAATGCTTATATTTGATTGATGCACAAGTGGCCTGTGCATGCGTTCATTTCGTATCATGTAATGCTCTTCTGCTCACGCTGGCATTACCGCAGTGCTTTTGCGTTGCAGTGAAGCTTCATCAAATTTAGGTATTTGTCCTTTTGTTTGCCTGAAACGGACGTGCCAAGATGCATATTTGGCCTGAGCAGTCGCAAATGCTTATATTTGTTTGATGCACAAGTGGCCTGTGCATGCATTCATTTGGTATCATGTAATGCTCTTCTGCTCATGCTGGTTTTACCGCAGTGCTTTGGCTATGCAGTGAAGCTAAATCAGCTTTTGGTAATTGTCTTTTTGTCTCCCTGAAACGAACGTGCCAAGATGCATATTTGGCCTGTGCAGTCGCAAATGCTTATATTTGTTTGATGCACAATTGGCCTGTGCATGCGTTCATTTCGTATCATATAATGCTCTTCTGTTCACGCTGGCTTTACCGCAGTGCTTTTTTGATCCAGTGAAGCTTAATAATGTTTTGGTAATTGTCTTACTGTCTCCCTAACTTGGACGTGCTAAGATGCGTATATGGTCTGAGCAGGCGCAAATGCTTATGTTTGTTTGATGCACAAGTGGCCTGTGCATGCGTTCATTTCGTATCATGTAATGCTCTTCTGCTCACGCTGGCATTACCGCAGTGCTTTTGCGATGCAGTAAAGCTTCATCAAATTTAGGTATTTGTCCTTTTGTTTGCTGAAACGGACGTGCCAAGATGCATATTTGGCCTGAGCAGTCGCAAATGCTTATATTTGTTTGATGCACAAGTGGCCTGTGCATGCATTCATTTGGTATCATGTAATGCTCTTCTGCTCATGCTGGTTTTACCGCAGTGCTTTGGCTATGCAGTGAAGCTAAATCAGCTTTTGGTAATTGTCTTTTTGTCTCTCTGAAACGAACGTGCCAAGATGCATATTTGGCCTGTGCAGTCGCAAATGCTTATATTTGTTTGATGCACAAGTGGCGTTGGCATGCGTTCATTTCTTATTAAGTAATGCTCTTGTTCTCACGCTTGCTTTACTGCAGTGCTTTCGCAATGCAGTGAAGCCTAATCATCTCTTGGTAATTGTTTTTTTTGTCTCCCTGAAACAGACATATCCAGATGCATATTTGGCCTGAGCAGTCGCAAATGCTTATATTTGATTGATGCACAAGTGGCCTGTGCATGCGTTCATTTCGTATCATGTAATGCTCTTCTGCTCACGCTGGCATTACCGCCGTGCTTTTGCGTTGCAGTGAAGCTTCATCAAATTTAAATATCTGTGCTTTTGTTTGCCTGAAACGGACGTGCCAAGATGCATATTTGGCTTGAGCTGTCGCAAATGCTTATATTTGTTTGATGCACAAGTGGCCTGTGCATGCGTTCATTTCGTATCATGTAATGCTGTTCTGCTCATGCTGGTTTTACCGCAGTGCTTTGGCGATGCAGTGAAGCTTGATCTTATTTAAGTATTTGTCCTTTTGTTTGCCTGAAACGAACGTGCCAAGGTGCATATTTGGCCTGAGCAGTCGCAAATGCTTATATTTGTTTGATGCACAAGTGGCCTGTGCATGCGTTCATCTCGTATCATGTAATGCTCTTCTGCTTATGCTGGTTTTACCGCAGTGCTTTGGCGATGCAGTAAGCTTAATCAGCTTTTGGTAATTGTCGTTTTGACTCCCTGAAACGAACGTGCCAAGTTGCATATTTGGCCTGAGCAGTCGCAATTGCCTATATTTGTTTGATGCACAATTGGCCTGTGCATGCGTTCATTTCGTATCATATAATGCTCTTCAGTTCACGCTGGCTTTACCGCAGTGCTTTTTCGATCCAGTGAAGCTTATTAATGTTTTGGTAATTGTCTTACTGTCTCCCTAACTTGGACGTGCCAAGATGCATATATGGTCTGAGCAGGCGCAAATGCTTATATTTGTTTGATGCACAAGTGGCCTGTGCATGCGTTCATTTCGTATCATGTAATGCTCTTCTGCTCACGCTGGCATTACCGCAGTGCTTTTGCGATGCAGTAAAGCTTCATCAAATTTAGGTATTTGTCCTTTTGTTTGCCTGAAACGGACGTGCCAAGATGCATATTTGGCCTGAGCAGTCGCAAATGCTTATATTTATTTGATGCACAAGTGGCCTGTGCATTCGTTCATTTCGTATTATGTAACGCTCTTCTGTTCACGCTGGCTTTACCGCAGTGCTTTTTCGATCCAGTGAAGCTTAATAATTTTTTGGCAATTGTCTTATTGTCTCCCTAAAACAGACGTGCCAAGATGCATATTTGGCCTGTGCAGTCGCAAATGCTTATATTTGATGCACAAGTGGCGTGGGCATGCGTTCATTTCTTATTAAGTAATGCTCTTGTTCTCACGCTTGCTTTACTGCAGTGCTTTCGCAATGCAGTGAAGCCTAATCATCTCTTGGTAATTGTTTTTTTGTCTCCCTGAAACGGATGTGCCAAGATGCTCATTTGGCCTGAGCAGTCGCAAATGCTTATATTTGTTTGATGCACAAGTGGCCTTTGCATACGTTCATTTCGTATCATGCCATGCTCTTCTGCTCAGACTGGCTTTACCGCAGTGCTTTTGCGATGCAGTGAAGCTTGATCTTATTTAAGTATTTGTCCTTTTGTTTGCCTGAAACGAAAATGCCAAGATGCATATTTGGCCTGACCAGTCGCAAATGCTTATATTTGTTTGATGCACAAGTGGCCTGTACATGCGTTCATTTCGTATCATGTAATGCTTTCTGCTCATGCTGGTTTTACCGCAGTGCTTTGGATATGCAGTGAAGCTTAATGAGCTTTCGGTAATTGTCGTTTTGTCTCCCTGAAACGAACGTGCCAAGTTGCATATTTGGACTGAGCAGTCGCAAATGCTTATATTTGTTTGATGCACAATTGGCCTGTGCATGCGTTCATTTCGTATCATATAATGCTCTTCTGTTCACGCTGGCTTTTCCGCAGTGCTTTTTCGATCCAGTGAAGCTTAATAATGTTTTGGTAATTGTCTTACTGTCTCCCTAACTTGGACGTGCCAAGATGCATATATGGCCTGAGCAGACGCAAATGCTTATATTTGTTTGATGCACAAGTGGCCTTTGCATACGTTCATTTCGTATCATGCCATGCTCTTCTGCTCAGACTGGCTTTACCGCAGTGCTTTTGCGATGCAGTGAAGCTTGATCTTATTTAAGTATTTGTCCTTTTGTTTGCCTGAAACGAAAATGCCAAGATGCATATTTGGCCTGACCAGTCGCAAATGCTTATATTTGTTTGATGCACAAGTGGCCTGTGCATGCGTTCATTTCATATCATGTAATGCTCTTCTGCTCACGCTGGCATTACCGCAGTGCTTTTGCGATGCAGTAAAGCTTCATCAATTTTAAGTATTTGTCCTTTTGTTTGCCTGAAACGGACGTGCCAAGATTCATATTTTGCCTGAGCTGTCGCAAATGCTTATCTTTGTTTGATGCACAAGTGGCCTGTGCATGCGTTGATTTCGTATCATGTAATGCTCTTCTGCTCACGCTGGTTTTACCGCAGTGCTTTCGCGATGCAGTGAAGCTTAATCATCCTTTGGTAATTTTCTTTTTGTCTCCCTGAAACGGACGTGCCAAGACGCATATTTGGCCTCAGCAGTTGCAAATGCCTATATTTGTTTGATGCACAAGTGGCCTGGGCATGCGTTCATTTCGTATCATGTAGGTCTCTTCTGCTCATGCTGGCTTTACCGCAGTGCTTTTTCGATGCAGTGAAGCTTAATCATCTTTTGGTAATTGTCTTTTTGTCTCCCTGAAACGAACGTGCCAAGATGCATATTTGGCTTGAGCAGTCGCAAATGCTTATATCTGTTGATGCACAAGTGGCCTGAGCATGCGTTCATTTCGTATCATGTAATGCTTTTCTGCTCAGAGTGGCTTTACCGCAGTGCTTTCGCAATGCAGTGAAGCTTAATCATCCTTTTGTAATTTTCTTTTTGTCTCCCTGAAACGGACGTGCCAAGACGCAAATTTGGCCTGAGCAGTTGCAAATGCCTATATTTGTTTGATGCACAAGTGGCCTGGGCATGCGTTCATTTCGTATCATGTAGGTCTCTTCTGCTCATGCTGGCTTTACCGCAGTGCTTTTTCGATGCAGTGAAGCTTAATCATCTTTTGGTAATTGTCTTTTTGTCTCCCTGAAGCGAACGTGCCAAGATGCATATTTGGCCTGAGCAGTCGCAAATGCTTATATTTGTTTGATGCCTAAGTGGCCTGTGCATGCATTCATTTCGTATCATGTAATGCTCTTATGCTCACGCTGGCTTTACCGCAGTGCTTTTTCGATGCAGTGAAGCTTGATCATATTTTAGTATTTGTCTTTTCGTTTGTCTGAGACGGACATGCCAAGATGTATATTTGGCCTGAGCAGTCGCAAATGCTTATATTTGTTGATGCACAAGTGGCCTGAGCATGCGTTCATTTCGTATCATGTAATGCTTTTCTGCTCACAGTGGCTTTACCGCAGTGCTTTCGCGACGCAGTGAAGCTTAATTATCTTTTGGTAACTGTCTTTTTGTCTCCATGAAACGGACGTGCCAAGATGCATATTTGGCCTGAGCAGTCGCAAATGCTTATATTTGTTTGATGCCCAAGTGGCCTGTGCATGCGTTCATTTCGTATCATGTAGTGCTCTTCTGCTCACGCTGGCTTTACCGCAGTGCTTTTTTGATGCAGTGAAGCTTGATCATATTTTAGTATTTGTCTTTTCGTTTGTCTGAGACGGACATGCCAAGATGCATATTTGGCCTGAGCAGTCGCAAATGCTTATATTTGTTTGATGCACAAGTGGCCTGTGCATGCATTCATTTTGTATCATGAAATGCTCTTCTGCTCGTGCAAGTTTTACCGCAGTGCTTTGGCTATGCAGTGAAGCTAAATCAGCTTTTGGTAATTGTCTTTTTGTCTCCCTGAAACGAACGTGCCAAGTTGCATATTTGGCCTGAGCAGTCGCGAATGCTTATAATTGTTTGATGCACAATTGGCCTGTGCATGCGTTCATTTCGTATCATGTAACGCTCTTCTGTTCACGCTGGCTTTACCGCAGTGGTTTTTCGATCCAGTGAAGCTTAATAATTTTTTGGTAATTGTCTTATTGTCTCCCTAAAAGGGACGTGCCAACATGCATATTTGGCCTGTGCAGTCACAAATGCTTATATTTGTTTGATGCACAAGTGGCGTGGGCATGCGTTCATTTCGTATTAAGTAATGCTCCATTTCTCAAGCTTGCTTTACTGCAGTGCTTTCGCAATGCAGTGAAGCCTAATCATCTCTTGGTAATTGTTTTTTTGTCTCCCTGAAACGAACATGTCAAGATGCATATTTGGCCTGAGCAGTCGCAAATGCTTATATTTGATTGATGCACAAGTGGCCTGTGCATGCGTTCATTTCGTATCATGTAATGCTCTTCTGCTCACGCTGGCATTACCGCAGTGCTTTTGCGTTGCAGTGAAGCTTCAACAAATTTAAGTATTTGTCCTTTTGTTTGCCTGAAACGGACGTGCCAAGATGCATATTTGGCTTGAGCAGTCGCAAATGCTTATATTTGTTTGATGCACAAGTGGCCTGTGCATGCGTTCATTTCGTATCATGTGATGCTCTTCTGCTCATGCTGGTTTTACCGCAGTGCTTTGGCGATGCAGTGAAGCTTAATCAGCTTTTGGTAATTGTCGTTTTGTCTCCCTGAAACGAACGTGCCAAGTTGCATATTTGGCCTGAGCAGTCGCAAATGCTTATATTTGTTTGATGCACAATTGGCCTGTGCATGCGTTCATTTCATATGATATAATGCTCTTCTGTTCACGCTGGCTTTACCGCAGTGCTTTTTTTGATCCAGTGAAGCTTAATAATGTTTTGGTAATTGTCTTACTGTCTCCCTAACTTGGACGTGCCAAGATGCATATATGGTCTGAGCAGGCGCAAATGCTTATGTTTGTTTGATGCACAAGTGGCCTGTGCATGCGTTCATTTCGTATCATGTAATGCTCTTCTGCTCACGCTGGCATTACCGCAGTGCTTTTGCGATGCAGTAAAGCTTCATCAAATTTAGGTATTTGTCCTTTTGTTTGCCTGAAACGGACGTGCCAAGATGCATATTTGGCCTGAGCAGTCGCAAATGCTTATATTTGTTTGATGCACAAGTGGCCTGTGCATGCATTCATTTCGTATCATGTAATGCTCTTCTGCTCATGCTGGTTTTACCGCAGTGCTTTGGCTATGCAGTGAAGCTAAATCAGCTTTTGGTAATTGTCTTTTTGTCTCCCTGAAACGAACGTGCCAAGTTGCATATTTGGCCAGAGCAGTCGCGAATGCTTATATTTGTTTCATGCACAAGTGGCCTGTGCATGCGTTCATTTCGTATTATGTAACGCTCTTCTGTTCACGCTGGCTTTACCGCAGTGCTTTTTCGATCCAGTGAAGCTTAATAATTTTTTGGTAATTGTCTTATTGTCTTTCTATAACGGACGTGCCAAGATGCATATTTGGCCTGTGCAGTCGCAAATGCTTATATTTGTTTGATGCACAAGTGGCGTGGGCATGCGTTCATTTCTTATTAAGTAATGCTCTTGTTCTCACGCTTGCTTTACTGCAGTGCTTTTGCAATGCAGTGAAGCCTAATCATCTCTTGGTAATTTTTTTTTGTCTCCCTGAAACAGACATGTCAAGATGCATATTTGGCCTGAGCAGTCGCAAATGCTTATATTTGATTGATGCACAAGTGGCCTGTGCATGCGTTCATTTCGTATCATGTAATGCTCTTCTGCTCACGCTGGCATTACCGCCGTGCTTTTGCGTTGCAGTGAAGCTTCATCAAATTTAAGTATCTGTCCTTTTGTTTGCCTAAAAAGGACGTGCCAAGATGCATATTTGGCCTGAGCAGTCGCATATGCTTATATTTGTTTGATGCACAAGTGGCCTGTGCATGCGTTCATTTCGTATCATGTAATGCTATTTGCTCAAGCTGGCTTTACCGCAGTGCTTTTGTGATGCAGTGAAGCTTGATCATATTTAAGTATTTGTCCTTTTGTTTGCCTGAAACGGACGTGCCAAGATGCATATTTGGCTTGAGCAGTCGCAAATGCTTATATTTGTTTGATGCACAAGTGGCCTGTACATGCGTTCATTTCGTATCATGTGATGCTCTTCTGCTCATGCTGGTTTTACCGCAGTGCTTTTGTGATGCAGTGAAGCTTGATCATATTTAAGTATTTGTCCTTTTGTTTGCCTGATGCGGACGTGCCAAGATGCATATTAGGCTTGAGCAGTCGCAAATGCTAATATTTGTTTGATGCACAAGTGGCCTGTGCATGCGTTCATTTCGTATCATGTAATGCTCTTCTGCTCATGCTGGTTTTACCGCAGTGCTTTGGCGATGCAGTGAAGCTTAATCAGCTTTTGGTAATTGTAGTTTTGTGTCCCTGAAACTAACGTGCCAAGTTGCACATTTGGCCCGAGCAGTCGCAAATGCTTATATTTGTTTGATGCACAAGTGGCTTGTGCATGCGTTCATTTCGTATCATGAAATGCTCTTCTGCTCATGCTGGTTTTACCGCAGTGCTTTGCAATGCAGTGAAGCTAAATCAGCTTTTGGTAATTGTCGTTTTGTCTCCGTAAACGAACGTGCCAAGTTGCATATTTGGTCTGAGCAGTCGCAATTGCTTATATTTGTTTGATGCACAATTGGCCTTTGCATGCGTTCATTTCGTATCATGTAATGCTCTTCTGTTCACGCTGGCTTTACCGCAGTGCTTTTTCGATCCAGTGAAGCTTAATAATTTTTTGGTAATTGTCTTGCTGTCTCCCTAACTTGGACGTGCCAAGATGCATATATGGCCTGAGCAGTCGCAAATGCTTATATTTGTTTGATGCACAAGTGGCCTGTGCAAGCGTTCATTTCGTATCATGTAATGCTCTTCTGCTCACAGTGGCTTTACCGCAGTGCTTTCGCGATGCAGTGAAGCTTAATTATCTTTTGGTAATTGTCTTTTTGTCTCCATGAAACGGACGTGCCAAGATGCATATTTGGCCTGAGCAGTTGCAAATGCTTATATTTTTTTGATGCCCAAGTGGCCTGTGCATGCGTTCATTTCGTATCATGTAATGCTCTTCTGCTCACGCTGGTTTTACCGCAGTGCTTTTTCGATGCAGTGAAGCTTGATCATATTTTAGTATTTGTCTTTTAGTTTGTCTGAGACGGACATGCCAAGATGCATATTTGGCCTGAGCAGTCGCAAATGCTTATATTTGTTTGATGCACAAGTGGCCTGTGCATGCGTTCACTTCGTATCAAGTAATGCTCTTCTGCTCACGCTGGCTTTACCGCAGTGCATTCGCGATGCAGTGAAGCATAATCATCTTTTGGTAATTGTCATTTTGTCTCTCTGAAACGGACTTGCCAAGATGCATATTTGGCCTGAGCAGTCGCAAATGCTTATATTTGTTTGATGCACAAGTGGCCTGTGCATGCGTTCACTTCGTATCATGTCTTGCTCTTCTGCTCATGCTGGCTTTACCGCAGTTCTTTCGCGATGCAGTGAAGCTTAATCATCTTTTGGTAATTGTCCTTTTGTTTGCCTGAAACGGACCTGCCAAGATGTATATTTGGCCTGAGCAGTCGCGAAAGCTTATATTTGTTTGATGCAAATGTGGCCTGTGCATGCGTTAATTTCGTATCATGTAATGCTTTTCTGCTCACGGTGGCTTTACCGCAGTGCTTTCGCGATGCAGTGAAGCTTAATCATCTTTTCGTAATTATCTTTTTTTCTCTATGAAACCGACGTGCCAAGATGCATATTTGGCCTGAGCAGTCGCATATGCTTATATTTGTTTGATGCACAAGTGGCCTCTGCATGCGTTCATTTCGTATCATGTAATGCTATTTGCTCAAGCTGGCTTTACCGCAGTGCATTCGCGATGCAGTGAAGCATAATCATCTTTTGGTAATTGTCATTTTGTCTCTCTGAAACGGACTTGCCAAGATGCATATTTGGCCTGAGCAGTCGCAAATGCTTATATTTGTTTGATGCACAAGTGGCCTGTGCATGCGTTCACTTCGTATCATGTCTTGCTCTTCTGCTCATGCTGGCTTTACCGCAGTTCTTTCGCGATGCAGTGAAGCTTAATCATCTTTTGGTAATTGTCCTTTTGTTTGCCTGAAACGGACCTGCCAAGATGTATATTTGGCCTGAGCAGTCGCGAAAGCTTATATTTGTTTGATGCACAAGTGGCCTGTGCATGCGTTCATTTCGTATCAAGTAATGCTCTTCTGCTCACGCTGGCTTACCGCAGTGCTTTCGCGATGCAGTGAAGCTTAATCATCTTTTGGTAATTGTCCTTTTGTTTGCCTGAAACGGACCTGCCAAGATGCATATTTGGCCTGAGCAGTCGAAAATGCTTATATTTGTTTGATGCACAAGTGGCCTGTGCATGCGTTCATTTCGTATCATGTAATGCTATTCTGCTCACGCTGGCTTTACCGCAGTGCTTTTGCGATGCAGTGAAGCTTAATCATATTTAGGTATTTGACCTTTTGTTTGCCTGAAACGGACGTGTCAAGATGCTTATTTGGCTGAGCAGTCGCAAATGCTTATATTTGATTGATGCACAAGTGGCCTGTGCATGCGTTCATTTCGTAACATGTAATGCTCTTCTGCTCACGCTGGCATTACCGCAGTGCTTTTGCGATGCAGTGAAGCTTGATCAAAATCAAGTATTTGGCGTTTCGTTTGCCTGAAACGGACGTGCCAAGATGCATATTTGGCTTGAGCAGCCGCGAATGCCTATCTTTGTTTGATGCGCAAGTGGCCTGGGCATGCGTTCATTTCGTATCATGTAATGCTGTTCTGTTCACGCTGGCTTTACCGCAGTGCTTTTTTGATGCAGTGAAGCTTGATCATATTTTAGTATTTGTCTTTTCGTTTGTCTGAGACGGACATGCCAAGATGCATATTTGGCCTGAGCAGTCGCAAATGCTTATATTTGTTTGATGCACAAGTGGCCTGTGCATGCGTTCATTTCGTATCATGTAATGCTCTTCTGCCCATGCTGGGTTTACCGCAGTGAATTTTGCGATGCAGTGAAGCTTAATCATCTTTCGGTAATTGTCTTTTTGTCTCCCTGAAACGGATGTGCCAAGATGCATATTTGGCCTGAGCAGTCGCATATGCTTATATTTGTTTGATGCACAAGTGGCCTGTGCATGCGTTCATTTCGTATATTGTAGTGCTCTTCTGCTCATGCCGCTTTACCACAGTGCTTTTTCGATGCAGTGAAGCTTGATCATATTTTAGTATTTGTCCTTTTGTTTGCCTGAAACGGACGTGCAAAGATGCATATTTGGCCTGAGCAGTCGCAAAAGCTTATATTTGTTTGATGCAAAAGTGGCCTGTGCATGCGTTAATTTCGTATCATGTAATGCTTTTCTGCTCACGGTGGCTTTACCGCAGTGCTTTCGCGATGCAGTGAAGCTTAATCATCTTTTGGTAATTGTCTTTTTTTCTCTATGAAACGGACGTGCCAAGATGCATATTTGGCCTGAGCAGTCGCATATGCTTATATTTGTTTGATGCACAAGTGGCCTCTGCATGCGTTCATTTCGTATCATGTAATGCTATTTGCTCAAGCTGGCTTTACCGCAGTGCTTTTGTGATGCAGTGAAGCTTGATCATATTTAAGTATTTGTCCTCTTGTTTGCCTGATGCGGACGTGCCAAGATGCATATTTGGCCTGTGCAGTCGCAAATGCTTATATTTGTTTGATGCACAAGTGGCCTGGGCACGCGTTCATTTTGTATCATGTAGTTCTCTTCTTCTCATGCTGGCTTTACCGCAGTGCTTTTTCGATGCAGTGAAGCTTGATTATATTTTAGTATTTGTACTTTTGTTTGCCCGAAACGGACGTGCCAAGATGCATATTTGGCCTGAGCAGTCGCAAATGCTTATATTTTTTTGATGCCCAAGTGGCCTGTGCATGCGTTCATTTCGTATCATGTAATGCTCTTCTGCTCACGCTGGTTTTACCGCAGTGCTTTTTCGATGCAGTGAAGCTTGATCATATTTTAGTATTTGTCTTTTCGTTTGTCTGAGACGAACGTGCCAAGTTGCATATTTGGCCTGAGCAGTTGCGAATGCTTATATTTGTTTGATGCACAAGTGGCCTGTGCATGCGTTCATTTCGTATCATGTAAAGCTGATCTGTTCACGCTGCCTTTACCGCAGTGCTTTTTCGATCCAGTGAAGCTTAATAATTTTTTCGTAATTGTCTTATTGTCTCCCTAAAACGGACCTGCCAAGATGCATATTTGGCCTGAGCAGTCGAAAATGCTTATATTTGTTTGATGCACAAGTGGCCTGTGCATGCGTTCATTTCGTATCATGTAATGCTATTCTGCTCACGCTGGCTTTACCGCAGTGCTTTTGCGATGCAGTGAAGCTTAATCATATTTAGGTATTTGACCTTTTGTTTGCCTGAAACGGACGTGTCAAGATGCTTATTTGGCTGAGCAGTCGCAAATGCTTATATTTGATTGATGCACAAGTGGCCTGTGCATGCGTTCATTTCGTAACATGTAATGCTCTTCTGCTCACGCTGGCATTACCGCAGTGCTTTTGCGATGCAGTGAAGCTTGATCAAATTCAAGTATTTGTCCTTTCGTTTGCCTGAAACGGACGTGCCAAGATGCATATTTGGCTTGAGCAGCCGCAAATGCCTATCTTTGTTTGATGCGCAAGTGGCCTGGGCATGCGTTCATTTCGTATCATGTAATGCTGTTCTGTTCACGCTGGCTTTATCGCAGTGCTTTTTTGATGCAGTGAAGCTTGATCATATTTTAGTATTTGTCTTTTTGTTTGTCTGAGACGGACATGCCAAGATGCATATTTGGCCTGAGCAGTCGCATATGCTTATATTTGTTTGATGCACAAGTGGCCTGTGCATGCGTTCATTTCGTATCATGTAATGCTCTTCTGCCCATGCTGGGTTTACCGCAGTGAATTTTGCGATGCAGTGAAGCTTAATCATCTTTCGGTAATTGTCGTTTTGTCTCCCTGAAACGAACGTGCCAAGTTGCATATTTGGCCTGAGCAGTCGCAAATGCTTATATTTGTTTGATGCACAATTGGCCTGTGCATGCGTTCATTTCATATGATATAATGCTCTTCTGTTCACGCTGGCTTTACCGCAGTGCTTTTTTGATCCAGTGAAGCTTAATAATTCTTGGTAATTGTCTTATTGTCTCCCTAAAACGGACGTGCCAAGATGCATATTTGGCCTGAGCAGTCGCATATGCTTATATTTGTTTGATGCACAAGTGGCCTGTGCATGCGTTCATTTCGTATCATGTAATGCTCTTCTGCTCATGCTGGCTTTACCGCAGTGCTTTTGCGATGCAGTGAAAGTTGATCATATTTAAGTATTTGTCCTTTTGTTTGCCTGAAACGGACATGCCAAGATGCATATTTGGCCTGAGCACTCGCAAATGCTTATATTTGTTTGATGCACAAGTACCCTGTGCATGCGTTCATTTCGTATCATGTAGTGCTCTTCTGCTCATGCTGGCTTTACCGCAGTGCTTTTGTGATGCAGTGAAGCTTGATCATATTTAAGTATTTGTCCTTTTGTTTGCCTGATGCGGACGTGCCAAGATGCATATTAGGCTTGAGCAGTCGCAAATGCTAATATTTGTTTGATGCACAAGTGGCCTGTGCATGCGTTCATTTCGTATCATGTAATGCTCTTCTGCTCATGCTGGTTTTACCGCAGTGCTTTGGCGATGCAGTGAAGCTTAATCAGCTTTTGGTAATTGTAGTTTTGTGTCCCTGAAACTAACGTGCCAAGTTGCACATTTGGCCCGAGCAGTCGCAAATGCTTATATTTGTTTGATGCACAAGTGGCTTGTGCATGCGTTCATTTCGTATCATGAAATGCTCTTCTGCTCATGCTGGTTTTACCGCAGTGCTTTGCAATGCAGTGAAGCTAAATCAGCTTTTGGTAATTGTCGTTTTGTCTCCGTAAACGAACTTGCCAAGTTGCATATTTGGTCTGAGCAGTCGCAATTGCTTATATTTGTTTGATGCACAATTGGCCTTTGCATGCGTTCATTTCGTATCATGTAATGCTCTTCTGTTCACGCTGGCTTTACCGCAGTGCTTTTTCGATCCAGTGAAGCTTAATAATTTTTTGGTAATTGTCTTGCTGTCTCCCTAACTTGGACGTGCCAAGATGCATATATGGCCTGAGCAGTCGCAAATGCTTATATTTGTTTGATGCACAAGTGGCCTGTGCAAGCGTTCATTTCTTATCATGTAATGCTCTTCTGCTCACAGTGGCTTTACCGCAGTGCTTTCGCGATGCAGTGAAGCTTAATTATCTTTTGGTAATTGTCTTTTTGTCTCCATGAAACGGACGTGCCAAGATGCATATTTGGCCTGAGCAGTTGCAAATGCTTATATTTTTTTGATGCCCAAGTGGCCTGTGCATGCGTTCATTTCGTATCATGTAATGCTCTTCTGCTCACGCTGGTTTTACCGCAGTGCTTTTTCGATGCAGTGAAGCTTGATCATATTTTAGTATTTGTCTTTTAGTTTGTCTGAGACGGACATGCCAAGATGCATATTTGGCCTGAGCAGTCGCAAATGCTTATATTTGTTTGATGCACAAGTGGCCTGTGCATGCGTTCACTTCGTATCAAGTAAAGCTCTTCTGCTCACGCTGGCTTTACCGCAGTGCATTCGCGATGCAGTGAAGCATAATCATCTTTTGGTAATTGTCATTTTGTCTCTCTGAAACGGACTTGCCAAGATGCATATTTGGCCTGAGCAGTCGCAAATGCTTATACTTGTTTGATGCACAAGTGGCCTGTGCATGCGTTCACTTCGTATCATGTCTTGCTCTTCTGCTCATGCTGGCTTTACCGCAGTTCTTTCGCGATGCAGTGAAGCTTAATCATCTTTTGGTAATTGTCCTTTTGTTTGCCTGAAACGGACCTGCCAAGATGTATATTTGGCCTGAGCAGTCGCGAAAGCTTATATTTGTTTGATGCAAATGTGGCCTGTGCATGCGTTAATTTCGTATCATGTAATGCTTTTCTGCTCACGGTGGCTTTACCGCAGTGCATTCGCGATGCAGTGAAGCATAATCATCTTTTGGTAATTGTCATTTTGTCTCTCTGAAACGGACTTGCCAAGATGCATATTTGGCCTGAGCAGTCGCAAATGCTTATATTTGTTTGATGCACAAGTGGCCTGTGCATGCGTTCACTTCGTATCATGTCTTGCTCTTCTGCTCATGCTGGCTTTACCGCAGTTCTTTCGCGATGCAGTGAAGCTTAATCATCTTTTGGTAATTGTCCTTTTGTTTGCCTGAAACGGACCTGCCAAGATGTATATTTGGCCTGAGCAGTCGCGAAAGCTTATATTTGTTTGATGCACAAGTGGCCTGTGCATGCGTTCATTTCGTATCAAGTAATGCTCTTCTGCTCACGCTGGCTTACCGCAGTGCTTTCGGGATGCAGTGAAGCTTAATCATCTTTTGGTAATTGTCCTTTTGTTTGCCTGAAACGGACCTGCCAAGATGCATATTTGGCCTGAGCAGTCGAAAATGCTTATATTTGTTTGATGCACAAGTGGCCTGTGCATGCGTTCATTTCGTATCATGTAATGCTATTCTGCTCACGCTGGCTTTACCGCAGTGCTTTTGCGATGCAGTGAAGCTTAATCATATTTAGGTATTTGACCTTTTGTTTGCCTGAAACGGACGTGTCAAGATGCTTATTTGGCTGAGCAGTCGCAAATGCTTATATTTGATTGATGCACAAGTGGCCTGTGCATGCGTTCATTTCGTAACATGTAATGCTCTTCTGCTCACGCTGGCATTACCGCAGTGCTTTTGCGATGCAGTGAAGCTTGATCAAATTCAAGTATTTGGCCTTTCGTTTGCCTGAAACGGACGTGCCAAGATGCATATTTGGCTTGAGCAGCCGCGAATGCCTATCTTTGTTTGATGCGCAAGTGGCCTGGGCATGCGTTCATTTCGTATCATGTAATGCTGTTCTGTTCACGCTGGCTTTACCGCAGTGCTTTTTTGATGCAGTGAAGCTTGATCATATTTTAGTATTTGTCTTTTCGTTTGTCTGAGACGGACATGCCAAGATGCATATTTGGCCTGAGCAGTCGCAAATGCTTATATTTGTTTGATGCACAAGTGGCCTGTGCATGCGTTCATTTCGTATCATGTAATGCTCTTCTGCCCATGCTGGGTTTACCGCAGTGAATTTTGCGATGCAGTGAAGCTTAATCATCTTTCGGTAATTGTCTTTTTGTCTCCCTGAAACGGATGTGCCAAGATGCATATTTGGCCTGAGCAGTCGCATATGCTTATATTTGTTTGATGCACAAGTGGCCTGTGCATGCGTTCATTTCGTATATTGTAGTGCTCTTCTGCTCATGCCGCTTTACCACAGTGCTTTTTCGATGCAGTGAAGCTTGATCATATTTTAGTATTTGTCCTTTTGTTTGCCTGAAACGGACGTGCAAAGATGCATATTTGGCCTGAGCAGTCGCAAAAGCTTATATTTGTTTGATGCAAAAGTGTCCTGTGCATCCGTTAATTTCGTATCATGTAATGCTTTTCTGCTCACGGTGGCTTTACCGCAGTGCTTTCGCGATGCAGTGAAGCTTAATCATCTTTTGGTAATTGTCTTTTTTTCTCTATGAAACGGACGTGCCAAGATGCATATTTGGCCTGAGCAGTCGCATATGCTTATATTTGTTTGATGCACAAGTGGCCTCTGCATGCGTTCATTTCGTATCATGTAATGCTATTTGCTCAAGCTGGCTTTACCGCAGTGCTTTTGTGATGCAGTGAAGCTTGATCATATTTAAGTATTTGTCCTCTTGCTTGCCTGATGCGGACGTGCCAAGATGCATATTTGGCCTGTGCAGTCGCAAATGCTTATATTTGTTTGATGCACAAGTGGCCTGGGCACGCGTTCATTTTGTATCATGTAGTTCTCTTCTTCTCATGCTGGCTTTACCGCAGTGCTTTTTCGATGCAGTGAAGCTTGATTATATTTTAGTATTTGTACTTTTGTTTGCCCGAAACGGACGTGCCAAGCTGCATATTTGGCCTGAGCAGTCGCAAATGCTTATATTTTTTTTGATGCCCAAGTGGCCTGTGCATGCGTTCATTTCGTATCATGTAATGCTCTTCTGCTCACGCTGGTTTTACCGCAGTGCTTTTTCGATGCAGTGAAGCTTGATCATATTTTAGTATTTGTCTTTTCGTTTGTCTGAGACGAACGTGCCAAGTTGCATATTTGGCCTGAGCAGTTGCGAATGCTTATATTTGTTTGATGCACAAGTGGCCTGTGCATGCGTTCATTTCGTATCATGTAAAGCTGATCTGTTCACGCTGGCTTTACCGCAGTGCTTTTTCGATCCAGTGAAGCTTAATATTTTTTTCGTAATTGTCTTATTGTCTCCCTAAAACGGACGGGCCAAGATGGATATTTGGCCTGTGCAGTCGCAAAAGCTTATATTTGTTTGATGCACAAGTGGCCTGTGCATGCGTTCATTTCGTATCAAGTAATGCTCTTCTGCTCACGCTGGCTTACCGCAGTGCTTTCGCGATGCAGTGAAGCTTAATCATCTTTTGGTAATTGTCCTTTTGTTTGCCTGAAACGGACCTGCCAAGATGCATATTTGGCCTGAGCAGTCGAAAATGCTTATATTTGTTTGATGCACAAGTGGCCTGTGCATGCGTTCATTTCGTATCATGTAATGCTATTCTGCTCACGCTGGCTTTACCGCAGTGCTTTTGCGATGCAGTGAAGCTTACTCATATTTAGGTATTTGACCTTTTGTTTGCCTGAAACGGACGTGTCAAGATGCTTATTTGGCTGAGCAGTCGCAAATGCTTATATTTGATTGATGCACAAGTGGCCTGTGCATGCGTTCATTTCCTAACATGTAATGCTCTTCTGCTCACGCTGGCATTACCGCAGTGCTTTTGCGATGCAGTGAAGCTTGATCAAATTCAAGTAATTGTCCTTTCGTTTGCCTGAAACGGACGTGCCAAGATGCATATTTGGCTTGAGCAGCCGCAAATGCCTATCTTTGTTTGATGCGCAAGTGGCCTGGGCATGCGTTCATTTCGTATCATGTAATGCTGTTCTGTTCACGCTGGCTTTACCGCAGTGCTTTTTTGATGCAGTGAAGCTTGATCATATTTTAGTATTTGTCTTTTCGTTTGTCTGAGACGGACATGCCAAGATGCATATTTGGCCTGAGCAGTCACAAATGCTTATATTTGTTTGATGCACAAGTGGCCTGTGCATGCGTTCATTTCGTATCATGTAATGCTCTTCTGCCCATGCTGGGTTTACCGCAGTGAATTTTGCGATGCAGTGAAGCTTAATCATCTTTCGGTAATTGTCTTTTTGTCTCCCTGAAACGGATGTGCCAAGATGCATATTTGGCCTGAGCAGTCGCATATGCTTATATTTGTTTGATGCACAAGTGGCCTGTGCATGCGTTCATTTCGTATATTGTAGTGCTCTTCTGCTCATGCCGCTTTACCACAGTGCTTTTTCGATGCAGTGAAGCTTGATCATATTTTAGTATTTGTCCTTTTGTTTGCCTGAAACGGACGTGCAAAGATGCATATTTGGCCTGAGCAGTCGCAAAAGCTTATATTTGTTTGATGCAAAAGTGGCCTGTGCATGCGTTAATTTCGTATCATGTAATGCTTTTCTGCTCACGGTGGCTTTACCGCAGTGCTTTCGCGATGCAGTGAAGCTTAATCATCTTTTGGTAATTGTCTTTTTTTCTCTATGAAACGGACGTGCCAAGATGCATATTTGGCCTGAGCAGTCGCATATGCTTATATTTGTTTGATGCACAAGTGGCCTCTGCATGCGTTTATTTCGTATCAGGTAATGCTATTTGCTCAAGCTGGCTTTACCGCAGTGCTTTTGTGATGCAGTGAAGCTTGATCATATTTAAGTATTTGTCCTTTTGTTTGCCTGATGCGGACGTGCCAAGATGCATATTTGGCCTGTGCAGTCGCAAATGCTTATATTTGTTTGATGCACAAGTGGCCTGGGCATGCGTTCATTTTGTATCATGTAGTTCTCTTCTTCTCATGCTGGCTTTACCGCAGTGCTTTTTCGATGCAGTGAAGCTTGATCATAATTTAGTATTTGTACTTTTGTTTGCCCGAAACGGACGTGCCAAGATGCGTATTTGGCCTGAGCAGCCGCGAATACCTATATTTTTTTGATGCACAAGTGGCGTGGGCATGCGTTCATTTCGTATTAAGTAATGCTCTTGTTCTCACGCTACGTTTACTGCAGTGCTTTGGCGGTGCAGTGAAGCTTAATCAGCTTTTGGTAATTGTAGTTTTGTCTCCCTGAAACGAATGTGCCGAGTTGCATATTTCGTCCGAGCAGTCGCAAATGCTTATATTTGATGCACAAGTGGATTGTGCATGCGTTCATTTTGTATCATGTATTGCTCTTCTGTTCACGCTGGTTTTACCGCAGAGAATTTTGCGATGCAGTGAAGCTTAATCATCTTTCGGTAATTGTCTTTTTGTCTCCCTGAAACGGATGTGCCAAGATGCATATTTGGCCTGAGCAGTCGCAAATGCTTTTATTTGTTTGATGCACAAGTGGCCTGTGCATGCATTCATTTCGTATCATGTAATGCTCTTCTGCTCATTCTGGTTTTACCCCAGTGCTTTGGCTATGCAGTGAAGCTAAATCGGCTTTTGGTAATTGTCGTTTTGTCTTCCTGAAACGAACGGGCCAAGTTGCATATTTGGCCTGCACAGTCGCGAATGCTTATATTTGTTCAATGCACAAGTGGCCTGTGCATGCGTTCATTTCGTAATAAGTAATGCTCTTCTTCTCACGCTAGCTTTACTGCAGTGCTTTCGCAATGCAGCGAAGCCTAATCATATTTTGGTAATTGTTTTTTTGTCTCCCTGAAACGGACATGTCAAGATGCATATTTGGCTGAGCAGTCGCAAATGCTTATATTTGATTGATGTACAAGTGGCCTGTGCATGCGTTCATTTCGTATTATGTAATGCTCCTCTGCTCACGCTGGCATTACCGCAGTGCTTTTGTGATGCAGTGAAGCTTGATCATATTTAAGTATTTGTCCTTTTGTCTGCCTGATGCGGACGTGCCAAGACGCATATTTGGCTTGAGCAGTCGCAAATGCTTATATTTGTTTGATGCACAAGTGGCCTGTGCATGCGTTCATTTCGTATCATGTAATGCTCTTCTGCTCATGCTGGTTTTACCGCAGTGCTTTGGCGATGCAGTGAAGCTTAATCAGCTTTTGGTAATTGTAGTTTTGTGTCCCTGAAACTAACGTGCCAAGTTGCACATTTGGCCCGAGCAGTCGCAAATGCTTATATTTGTTTGATGCACAAGTGGCCTCTGCATGCGTTCATTTCGTATCATGTAATGCTATTTGCTCAAGCTGGCTTTACCGCAGTGCTTTTGTGATGCAGTGAAGCTTGATCATATTTAAGTATTTGTTCTTTTGTTTGCCTGATGCGGACGTGCCAAGATGCATATTTGGCCTGTGCAGTCGCAAATGCTTATATTTGTTTGATGCACAAGTGGCCTGGGCATGCGTTCATTTTGTATCATGTAGTTCTCTTCTTCTCATGCTGGCTTTACCGCAGTGCTTTTTCGATGCAGTGAAGCTTGATCATAATTTAGTATTTGTACTTTTGTTTGCCCGAAACGGACGTGCCAAGATGCGTATTTGGCCTGAGCAGCCGCGAATACTTATATTTTTTTGATGCACAAGTGGCGTGGGCATGCGTTCATTTCGTATTAAGTAATGCTCTTGTTCTCACGCTACGTTTACTGCAGTGCTTTGGCGGTGCAGTGAAGCTTAATCAGCTTTTGGTAATTGTAGTTTTGTCTCCCTGAAACGAATGCGCCGAGTTGCATATTTGGCCCGAGCAGTCGCAAATGCTTATATTTGATGCACAAGTGGATTGTGCATGCGTTCATTTTGTATCATGTATTGCTCTTCTGTTCACGCTGGTTTTACCGCAGAGAATTTAGCGATGCAGTGAAGCTTAATCATCTTTCGGTAATTGTCTTTTTGTCTCCCTGAAACGGATGTGCCAAGATGCATATTTCGCCTGAGCAGTCGCAAATGCTTATATTTGTTCGATGCACAAGTGGCCTGTGCATGCATTCATTTCGTAACATGTAATGCTCTTCTGCTCACGCTGGCATTACCGCAGTGCTTTTGCGATGCAGTGAAGCTTGATCAAATTCAAGTATTTGGCCTTTCGTTTGCCTGAAACGGACGTGCCAAGATGCATATTTGGCTTGAGCAGCCGCGAATGCCTATCTTTGTTTGATGCGCAAGTGGCCTGGGTATGCGTTCATTTCGTATCATGTAATGCTGTTCTGTTCACGCTGGCTTTACCGCAGTGCTTTTTTGATGCAGTGAAGCTTGATCATATTTTATTATTTGTCTTTTCGTTTGTCTGAGACGGACATGCCAAGATGCATATTTGGCCTGAGCAGTCGCAAATGCTTATATTTGTTTGATGCACAAGTGGCCTGTGCATGCGTTCATTTCGTATCATGTAATGCTCTTCTGCCCATGCTGGGTTTACCGCAGTGAATTTTGCGATGCAGTGAAGCTTAATCATCTTTCGGTAATTGTCTTTTTGTCTCCCTGAAACGGATGTGCCAAGATGCATATTTGGCCTGAGCAGTCGCGTATGCTTATATTTGTTTGATGCACAAGTGGCCTGTGCATGCGTTCATTTCGTATATTGTAGTGCTCTTCTGCTCATGCCGCTTTACCACAGTGCTTTTTCGATGCAGTGAAGCTTGATCATATTTTAGTATTTGTCCTTTTGTTTGCCTGAAACGGACGTGCAAAGATGCATATTTGGCCTGAGCAGTCGCAAAAGCTTATATTTGTTTGATGCAAAAGTGGCCTGTGCATGCGTTAATTTCGTATCATGTAATGCTTTTCTGCTCACGGTGGCTTTACCGCAGTGCTTTCGCGATGCAGTGAAGCTTAATCATCTTTTGGTAATTGTCTTTTTTTCTCTATGAAACGGACGTGCCAAGATGCATATTTGGCCTGAGCAGTCGCATATGCTTATATTTGTTTGATGCACAAGTGGCCTCTGCATGCGTTCATTTCGTATCATGTATTGCTATTTGCTCAAGCTGGCTTTACCGCAGTGCTTTTGTGATGCAGTGAAGCTTGATCATATTTAAGTATTTGTCCTCTTGTTTGCCTGATGCGGACGTGCCAAGATGCATATTTGGCCTGTGCAGTCGCAAATGCTTATATTTGTTTGATGCACAAGTGGCCTGGGCACGCGTTCATTTTGTATCATGTAGTTCTCTTCTTCTCATGCTGGCTTTACCGCAGTGCTTTTTCGATGCAGTGAAGCTTGATTATATTTTAGTATTTGTACTTTTGTTTGCCCGAAACGGACGTGCCAAGATGCATATTTGGCCTGAGCAGTCGCAAATGCTTATATTTTTTTTTGATGCCCAAGTGGCCTGTGCATGCGTTCATTTCGTATCATGTAATGCTCTTCTGCTCACGCTGGTTTTACCGCAGTGCTTTTTCGATGCAGTGAAGCTTGATCATATTTTAGTATTTGTCTTTTCGTTTGTCTGAGACGAACGTGCCAAGTTGCATATTTGGCCTGAGCAGTTGCGAATGCTTATATTTGTTTGATGCACAAGGGGCCTGTGCATGCGTTCATTTCGTATCATGTAAAGCTGATCTGTTCACGCTGGCTTTACCGCAGTGCTTTTTCGATCCAGTGAAGCTTAATAATTTTTTCGTAATTGTCTTATTCTCTCCCTAAAACGGACGGGCCAAGATGCATATTTGGCCTGTGCAGTCGCAAAAGCTAATATTTGTTTGATGCACAAGTGGCCTGTGCATGCGTTCATTTCGTATCAAGTAATGCTCTTCTGCTCACGCTGGCTTACCGCAGTGCTTTCGCGATGCAGTGAAGCTTAATCATATTTTGGTAATTGTCCTTTTGTTTGCCTGAAAGGACCTGCCAAGATGCATATTTGGCCTGAGCAGTCGAAAATGCTTATATTTGTTTGATGCACAAGTGGCCTGTGCATGCGTTCATTTCGTATCATGTAATGCTATTCTGCTCACGCTGGCTTTACCGCAGTGCTTTTGCGATGCAGTGAAGCTTAATCATATTTAGGTATTTGACCTTTTGTTTGCCTGAAACGGACGTGTCAAGATGCTTATTTGGCTGAGCAGTCGCAAATGCTTATATTTGTTTGATGCACAAGTGGCCTGTGCATGCATTCATTTCGTATCATGTAATGCTCTTCTGCTCATTCTGGTTTTACCCCAGTGCTTTGGCTATGCAGTGAAGCTAAATCGGCTTTTGGTAATTGTCGTTTTGTCTCCCTGAAACGAACGGGCCAAGTTGCATATTTGGCCTGCACAGTCGCGAATGCTTATATTTGTTCAATGCACAAGTGGCCTGTGCATGCGTTCATTTCGTAATAAGTAATGCTCTTCTTCTCACGCTAGCTTTACTGCAGTGCTTTCGCAATGCAGCGAAGCCTAATCATCTTTTGGTAATTGTTTTTTTGTCTCCCTGAAACGGACATCTCAAGATGCATATTTGGCTGAGCAGTCGCAAATGCTTATATTTGATTGATGTACAAGTGGCCTGTGCATGCGTTCATTTCGTATTATGTAATGCTCCTCTGCTCACGCTGGCATTACCGCAGTGCTTTTGTGATGCAGTGAAGCTTGATCATATTTAAGTATTTGTCCTTTTGTCTGCCTGATGCGGACGTGCCAAGACGCATATTTGGCTTGAGCAGTCGCAAATGCTTATATTTGTTTGATGCACAAGTGGCCTGTGCATGCGTTCATTTCGTATCATGTAATGCTCTTCTGCTCATGCTGGTTTTACCGCAGTGCTTTGGCGATGCAGTGAAGCTTAATCAGCTTTTGGTAATTGTAGTTTTGTGTCCCTGAAACTAACGTGCCAAGTTGCACATTTGGCCCGAGCAGTCGCAAATGCTTATATTTGTTTGATGCACAAGTGGCCTATGCATGCGTTCATTTCGTATCATGTAATGCTATTTGCTCAAGCTGGCTTTACCGCAGTGCTTTTGTGATGCAGTGAAGCTTGATCATATTTAAGTATTTGTTCTTTTGTTTGCCTGATGCGGACGTGCCAAGATGCATATTTGGCCTGTGCAGTCGCAAATGCTTATATTTGTTTGATGCACAAGTGGCCTGGGCATGCGTTCATTTTGTATCATGTAGTTCTCTTCTTCTCATGCTGGCTTTACCGCAGTGCTTTTTCGATGCAGTGAAGCTTGATCATAATTTAGTATTTGTACTTTTGTTTGCCCGAAACGGACGTGCCAAGATGCGTATTTGGCCTGAGCAGCCGCGAATACTTATATTTTTTTGATGCACAAGTGGCGTGGGCATGGGTTCATTTCGTATTAAGTAATGCTCTTGTTCTCACGCTACGTTTACTGCAGTGCTTTGGCGGTGCAGTGAAGCTTAATCAGCTTTTGGTAATTGTAGTTTTGTCTCCCTGAAACGAATGTGCCGAGTTGCATATTTGGCCCGAGCAGGCAGTCGCAAATGCTTATATTTGATGCACAAGTGGATTGTGCATGCGTTCATTTTGTATCATGTATTGCTCTTCTGTTCACGCTGGTTTTACCGCAGAGAATTTTGCGATGCAGTGAAGCTTAATCATCTTTCGGTAATTGTCTTTTTGTCTCCCTGAAACGGATGTGCCAAGATGCATATTTGGCCTGAGCAGTCGCAAATGCTTATATTTGTTTGATGCACAAGTGGCCTGTGCATGCATTCATTTCGTATCATGTAATGCTCTTCTGCTCATGCTGGTTTTACCCCAGTGCTTTGGCTATGCAGTGAAGCTAAATCAGCTTTTGGTAATTGTCGTTTTGTCTCCCTGAAACGAACGGGCCAAGTTGCATATTTGGCCTGCACAGTCGCGAATGCTTATATTTGTTCAATGCACAAGTGGCCTGTGCATGCGTTCATTTCGTAATAAGTAATGCTCTTCTTCTCACGCTAGCTTTACTGCAGTGCTTTCGCAATGCAGCGAAGCCTAATCATCTTTTGGTAATTGTTTTTTTGTCTCCCTGAAACGGACATGTCAAGATGCATATTTGGCTGAGCAGTCGCAAATGCTTATATTTGATTGATGTACAAGTGGCCTGTGCATGCGTTCATTTCGTATTATGTAATGCTCCTCTGCTCACGCTGGCATTACCGCAGTGCTTTTGTGATGCAGTGAAGCTTGATCATATTTAAGTATTTGTCCTTTTGTCTGCCTGATGCGGACGTGCCAAGACGCATATTTGGCTTGAGCAGTCGCAAATGCTTATATTTGTTTGATGCACAAGTGGCCTGTGCATGCGTTCATTTCGTATCATGTAATGCTCTTCTGCTCATGCTGGTTTTACCGCAGTGCTTTGGCGATGCAGTGAAGCTTAATCAGCTTTTGGTAATTGTAGTTTTGTGTCCCTGAAACTAACGTGCCAAGTTGCACATTTGGCCCGAGCAGTCGCAAATGCTTATATTTGTTTGATGCACAAGTGGCCTCTGCATGCGTTCATTTCGTATCATGTAATGCTATTTGCTCAAGCTGGCTTTACCGCAGTGCTTTTGTGATGCAGTGAAGCTTGATCATATTTAAGTATTTGTCCTTTTGTTTGCCTGGTGCGGACGTGCCAAGATGCATATTTGGCCTGTGCAGTCGCAAATCCTTATATTTGTTTGATGCACAAGTGGCCTGGGCACGCGTTCATTTTGTATCATGTAGTTCTCTTCTTCTCATGCTGGCTTTACCGCAGTGCTTTTTCGATGCAGTGAAGCTTGATCATATTTTAGTATTTGTACTTTTGTTTGCCCGAAACGGACGTGCCAAGATGCATATTTGGCCTGAGCAGTCGCAAAAGCTTATATTTTTTTTGATGCCCAAGTGGCCTGTGCATGCGTTCATTTCGTATCATGTAATGCTCTTCTGCTCACGCTGGTTTTATCGCAGTGCTTTTTCGATGCAGTGAAGCTTGATCATATTATAGTATTTGTCTTTTCGTTTGTCTGAGACGGACATGCCAAGATGCATATTTGGCCTGAGCAGTCGCAAATGCTTATATTTGTTGGATGCACAAGTGGCCTGTGCATGCATTCATTTCGTATGATGTAATGCTCTTCTGCTCATGCTGGATTTACCGCAGTGCTTCGGCTATGCAGTGAAGCTAAATCAGCTTTTGGTAATTGTCTTTTTGTCTCTCTGAAACGAACGTGCCAAGTTGCATATTTGGCCTGAGCAGTCGCGAATGCTTATATTTGTTTGATGCACAAGTGGCCTGTGCATGCGTTCATTTCGTATCATGTAACGCTGTTCTGTTCACGCTGGCTTTACCGCAGTGCTTTTTCGATCCAGTGAAGCTTAATAATTTTTTCGTAATTGTCTTATTGTCTCCCTAAAACGGACGTGCCAAGATGCATATTTGGCCTGTGCAGTCGCAAAAGCTTATATTTGTTTGATGCACAAGTGGCCTGTGCATGCGTTCATTTCGTATCAAGTAATGCTCTTCTGCTCACGCTGGCTTTACCGCAGTGCTTTCGCGATGCAGTGAAGCTTAATCATCTTTTGGTAATTGTCCTTTTGTTTGCCTGAAACGGACCTGCCAAGATGCATATTTGGCCTGAGCAGTCGAAAATGTTTATATTTGTTTGATGCACAAGTGGCCTGTGCATGCGTTCATTTCGTATCATGTAATGCTATTCTGCTCACGCTGGCTTTACCGCAGTGCTTTTGCGATGCAGTGAAGCTTAATCATATTTAGGTATTTGACCTTTTGTTTGCCTGAAACGGACGTGCCAAGATGCATATTTGGCCTGAGCAGTCGAAAATGCTTATATTTGTTTGATGCACAAGTGTCCTGTGCATGCGTTCATTTCGTATCATGTATTGCTCTTCTGCTCAAGCTCGCTTTACCGCAGTGCTTTCGTGATGCAGTGAAGCCTAATCATATTTTAGTATTTGTCCTTTTGTTTGCCTGAAACGGACGTGCCAAGATGCATATTTCGCCTTAGCAGTCGCAAACGCTTATATTTGTTTGATGCAAAAGTGGCCTGTGCATGCGTTAATTTTGTATCATGTAATGCTTTTCTGCTCACGGTGGCTTTACCGCAGTGCTTTCGCAATGCAGTGAAGCCTAATCATCTCGTGGTAATTGTTTTTTTTGTCTCCTTGAAATGGACATGTCAAGATGCTTATTTGGCTGAGCAGTCGCAAATGCTTATATTTGATTGATGCACAAGTGGCCTGTGCATGCGTTCATTTCGTAACATGTAATGCTCTTCTGCTCACGCTGGCATTACCGCAGTACTTTTGCGATGCAGTGAAGCTTGATCATATTTTAGTATTTGTCTTTTCGTTTGTCTGAGACGGGCATGCCAAGATGCATATTTGGCCTGAGCAGTCGCAAATGCTTATATTTGTTTGATGCACAAGTGGCCTGTGCATGCGTTCATTTCGTATCATGTAATGCTCTTCTGCCCATGCTGGGTTTACCGCAGTGAATTTCGCGATGCAGTGAAGCTTAATCATCTTTCGGTAATTGTCTTTTTGTCTCCCTGAAACGGATGTGCCAAGATGCATATTTGGCCTGAGCAGTCGCATATGCTTATATTTGTTTGATGCACAAGTGGCCTGTGCATGCATTCATTTCGTATATTGTAGTGCTCTTCTGCTCATGCCGCTTTACCACAGTGCTTTTTCGATGCAGTGAAGCTTGATCATATTTTAGTATTTGTCCTTTTGTTTGCCTGAAACGGACGTGCAAAGATGCATATTTGGCCTGAGCAGTCGCAAAAGCTTATATTTGTTTGATGCAAAAGTGGCCTGTGCATGCGTTAATTTCGTATCATGTAATGCTTTTCTGCTCACGGTGGCTTTACCGCAGTGCTTTCGCGATGCAGTGAAGCTTAATTATCTTTTGGTAATTGTCTTTTTTCTCTATGAAACGGACGTGCCAAGATGCATATTTGGCCTGAGCAGTCGCATATGCTTATATTTGTTTGATGCACAACTGGCCTCTGCATGCGTTCATTTCGTATCATGTAATGCTATTTGCTCAAGCTGGCTTTACCGCAGTGCTTTTGTGATGCAGTGAAGCTTGATCATATTTAAGTATTTGTCCTTTTGTTTGCCTGATGCGGACGTGCCAAGATGCATATTTGGCCTGTGCAGTCGCAAATGCTTATATTTGTTTGATGCCCAAGTGGCCTGGGCATGCGTTCATTTTGTATCATGTAGTTCTCTTCTTCTCATGCTGGCTTTACCGCAGTGCTTTTTCGACGCAGTGAAGCTTGATCATATTTTAGTATTTGTACTTTTGTTTGCCCGAAACGGACGTGCCAAGATGCGTATTTGGCCTGAGCAGCCGCGAATACTTATATTTTTTTGATGCACAAGTGGCGTGGGCTTGCGTTCATTTCGTATTAAGTAATGCTCTTGTTCTCACGCTACATTTACTGCAGTGCTTTGGCGGAGCAGTGAAGCTTAATCAGCTTTTGGTAATTGTAGTTTTGTCTCCCTGAAAAGAACGTGCAGTGTTGCACATTTGGCCCGAGCAATCACAAATGCTTATATTTGTTTGATGCACAAGTGGATTGTGCATGCGTTCATTTCGTATCATGTATTGCTCTTCTGTTCACGCTGGTTTTACCGCAGAGAATTTTGCGATGCAGTGAAGCTTAATCACTCTCGGTAATTGTCTCTTTGTCTCCCTGAAACGGATGTGCCAAGATGCATATTTGGCCTGAGCAGTCGCAAATGCTTATATTTGTTTGATGCACAAGTGGCCTGTGCATGCATTCATTTCGTATCATGTAATGCTCTTCAGCTCATGCTGGTTTTACCGCAGTGCTTTTTCGATCCAGTGAAGCTTAATAATTTTCTGGTAATTGTCTTATTGTCTCGCTAAAACGGACGTGCCAAGATGCATATTTGGCCTGAGCAGTCGCATATGCTTATATTTGTTTGATGCACAAGTGGCCTGTGCATGCGTTCATTTCGTATCATGTAATGCTATTTGCTCAAGCTGGCTTTACCGCAGTGCTTTTGTGATGCAGTGAAGCTTGATCATATTTAAGTATTTGTCCTTTTGTTTGCCTAAAACGGACATGCCAAGATGCATATTTGTCCTGAGCACTCGCAAATGCTTATATTTGATGCACAAGTACCCTGTGCATGCGTTCATTTCGTATCATGTAGTGCTCTTCTGCTCATGCTGGCTTTACCGCAGTGCTTTTGTGATGCAGTGAAGCTAGATCATATTTAAGTATTTGTCCTTTTGTTTGCCTGATGCGGACGTGCCAAGACGCATATTTGGCTTGAGCAGTCGCAAATGCTTATATTTGTTTGATGCACAAGTGGCCTTTGCATGCGTTCATTTCGTATCATGTAATGCTCTTCTGCTCATGCTGGTTTTACCGCAGTGCTTTGGCGATGCAGTGTAGCTTAATCAGCTTTTGGTAATTGTAGTTTTGTGTCCCTGAAACTAACGTGCCAAGTTCCACATTTGGCCCGAGCAGTCGCAAATGCTTATATTTATTTGATGCACAAGTGGCTTGTGCATGCGTTCATTTCGTATCATGAAATGCTCTTCTGCTCATGCTGGTTTTACCGCAGTGCTGTGCAATGCAGTGAAGCTAAATCAGCTTTTGGTAATTGTCGTTTTGTCTCCCTGAAACGAACGTGCCAAGTTGCATATTTGGCTTGAGCAGTCGCAATTGCTTATAACTGTTTGATGCACAATTGGCCTGTGCATGCGTTCATTTCGTATCATGTAATGCTCTTCTGTTCACGCTGGCTTTACCGCAGTGCTTTTTCGATCCAGTGAAGCTTAATAATTTTTTGGTAATTGTCTTACTGTCTCCCTAACTTGGACGTGCCAAGATGCATATATGGCCTGAGCAGTCGCAAATGCTTATACTTGTTTGATGCACAAGTGGCCTGTGCAAGCGTTCATTTCGTATCATGTAATGCTCTTCTGCTCACGCTGGTTTTACCGCAGTGCTTTTTCGATGCAGTGAAGCTTGATCATATTTTAGTATTTGTCTTTTCGTTTGTCTGAGACGGACATGCCAAGATGCATATTTGGCCTGAGCAGTCGCAAATGCTTATATTTGTTTGATGCACAAGTGGCCTGTGCATGCGTTCATTTCGTATCAAGTAATGCTCTTCTGCTCACGCTGGCTTTACCGCAGTGCTTTCGCGATGCAGTGAAGCTTGATCATATTTTAGTATTTGTCTTTTCGTTTGTCTGAGACGGACATGCCAAGATGCATAATTGGCCTGAGCAGTCGCAAATGCTTATATTTGTTTGATGCACAAGTGGCCTGTGCATGCGTTCATTTCGTATCAAGTAATGCTCTTCTGCTCACGCTGGCTTTAACGCAGTGCTTTCGCGATGCAGTGAAGCATAATCATATTTTGGTAATTGTCATTTTGTCTCTCTGAAACGGACTTGCCAAGATGCATATTTGGCCTGAGCAGTCGCAAATGCTTATATTTGTTTGATGCACAAGTGGCCTGTGCATGCGTTCACTTCGTATCATGTCTTGCTCTTCTGCTCATGCTGGCTTTACCGCAGTTCTTTCGCGATGCAGTGAAGCTTAATCATCTTTTGGTAATTGTCCTTTTGTTTGCCTGAAACGGACCTGCCAAGATGCATATTTGGCCTGAGCAGTCGAAAATGCTTATATTTGTTTGATGCACAAGTGGCCTGTGCATGCGTTCATTTCGTATCATGTAATGCTATTCTGCTCACGCTGGCTTTACCGCAGTGCTTTTGCGATGCAGTGAAGCTTAATCATATTTAGGTATTTGACCTTTTGATTGCCTGAAACGGACGTGCCAAGATGCATATTTGGCCTGAGCAGTCGAAAATGCTTATATTTGTTTGATGCACAAGTGTCCTGTGCATGCGTTCATTTCGTATCATGTATTGCTCTTCTGCTCAAGCTCACTTTACCGCAGTGCTTTCGTGATGCAGTGAAGCCTAATCATATTTTAGTATTTGTCCTTTTGTTTGCCTGAAACGGACGTGCCAAGATGCATATTTGGCCTGAGCAGTCGCAAATGCTTATATTTGTTTAATGCAAAAGTGGCCTGTGCATGCGTTAATTTCGTATCATGTAAGGCTTTTTTGCTCACGGTGGCTTTACCGCAGTGCTTTCGCGATGCAGTGAAGCTTAATTATCTTTTGGTAATTGTCTTTTTGTCTCCATGAAACGGACGTGCCAAGATGCATATTTGGCCTGAGCAGTCGCAAATGCTTATATTTTTTTTGATGCCCAAGTGGCCTGTGCATGCGTTCATTTCGTATCATGTAATGCTCTTCTGCTCACGCTGGTTTTACCGCAGTGCTTTTTCGATGCAGTGAAGCTTGATCATATTTTAGTATTTGTCTTTTCGTTTGTCTGAGACGGACATGCCAAGATGCATATTTGGCCTGAGCAGTCGCAAATGCTTATATTTGTTTGATGCACAAGTGGCCTGTGCATGCGTTCATTTCGTATCAAGTAATGCTCTTCTGCTCACGCTGGCTTTACCGCAGTGCTTTCGCGATGCAGTGAAGCATAATCATCTTTTGGTAATTGTCATTTTGTCTCTCTGAAACGGACTTGCCAAGATGCATATTTGGCCTGAGCAGTCGCAAATGCTTATATTTGTTTGATGCACAAGTGGCCTGTGCATGCGTTCACTTCGTATCCTGTCTTGCTCTTCTGCTCATGCTGACTTTACCGCAGTTCTTTCGCGATGCAGTGAAGCTTAATCATCTTTTGGTAATTGTCCTTTTGTTTGCCTGAAACGGACCTGCCAAGATGCATATTTGGCCTGAGCAGTCGAAAATGCTTATATTTGTTTGATGCACAAGTGGCCTGTGCATGCGTTCATTTCGTATCATGTAATGCTATTCTGCTCACGCTGGCTTTACCGCAGTGCTTTTGCGATGCAGTGAAGCTTAATCATATTTAGGTATTTGACCTTTTGTTTGCCTGAAACGGACGTGCCAAGATGCATATTTGGCCTGAGCAGTCGAAAATGCTTATATTTGTTTGATGCACAAGTGTCCTGTGCATGCGTTCATTTCGTATCATGTATTGCTCTTCTGCTCAAGCTCACTTTACCGCAGTGCTTTCGTGATGCAGTGAAGCCTAATCATATTTTAGTATTTGTCCTTTTGTTTGCCTGAAACGGACGTGCCAAGATGCATATTTGGCCTGAGCAGTCGCAAATGCTTATATTTGTTTGATGCAAAAGTGGCCTGTGCATGCGTTAATTTCGTATCATGTAAGGCTTTTTTGCTCACGGTGGCTTTACCGCAGTGCTTTCGCGATGCAGTGAAGCTTAATCATCTTTTGGTAATTGTCTTTTTGTCTCCATGAAACGGAGGTGCCAAGATGCATATTTGGCCTGAGCAGTCGCATATGCTTATATTTGTTTGATGCACAAGTGGCCCATGCATGCGTTCATTTCGTATCATGTAAAGCTATTTCCTCAAGCTGGCTTTACCGCAGTGCTTTTGGGATGCAGTGAAGCTTGATCATGTTTAAATATTTGGTCTTTTGTTTGCCTGATGCGGACATGCCAAGATGCATATTTGGCCTGAGCAGTCGCAAATGCTTATATTTGTTTGATGCAGAAGTGGCCTGTGCATGCGTTCATTTCGTATCATGTAAAGCTCTTCTGCCCATGCTGGGTTTACCGCAGTGAATTTTGCGATGCACTGAAGCTTATTCATCTTTCGGTAATTGTCTTTTTGTCTCCCTGAAACGGATGTGCCAAGATGCATATTTGGCCTGAGCTGTGGCATATGCTTATATTTGTTTGATGCACAAGTGGCCTGTGCATGCATTCATTTCGTATATTGTAGTGCTCTTCTGCTCATGCCGCTTTACCACAGTGCTTTTTCGATGCAGTGAAGCTTGATCATATTTTAGTATTTGTCCTTTTGTTTGCCTGAAACGGACGTGCAAAGATGCATATTTGGCCTGAGCAGTCGCAAAAGCTTATATTTGTTTGATGCAAAAGTGGCCTGTGCATGCGTTAATTTCGTATCATGTAATGCTTTTCTGCTCACAGTGGCTTTACCGCAGTGCTTTCGCGATGCAGTGAAGCTTGATCATATTTTAGTATTTGTACTTTTGTTTGCCCGAAACGGACGTGCCAAGATGCGTATTTGGCCTGAGCAGCCGCGAATACTTATATTTTTTTGATGCACAAGTGGCGTGGGCTTGCGTTCATTTCGTATTAAGTAATGCTCTTGTTCTCACGCTACATTTACTGCAGTGCTTTGGCGGAGCAGTGAAGCTTAATCAGCTTTTGGTAATTGTAGTTTTGTCTCCCTGAAAAGAACGTGCAGTGTTGCACATTTGGCCCGAGCAATCACAAATGCTTATATTTGTTTGATGCACAAGTGGATTGTGCATGCGTTCATTTCGTATCATGTATTGCTCTTCTGTTCACGCTGGTTTTACCGCAGAGAATTTTGCGATGCAGTGAAGCTTAATCATCTTTCGGTAATTGTCTTTTTGTCTCCCTGAAACGGATGTGCCAAGATGCATATTTGGCCTGAGCAGTCGCAAATGCTTATATTTGTTTGATGCACAAGTGGCCTGTGCATGCATTCATTTCGTATCATGTAATGCTCTTCAGCTCATGCTGGTTTTACCCCAGTGCTTTGGCTATGCAGTATGCTAAATCAGCTTTTGGTAATTGTCGTTTTGTCTCCCTGAAACGAACGGGCCAAGTTGCATATTTGGCCTGAACAGTCGCGAATGCTTATATTTGTTCATTGCACAAGTGGCCTGTGCATGCGTTCATTTCGTATCATGTAACGCTCTTCTGTTCACGCTGGCTTTACCGCAGTGCTTTTTCGATCCAGTGAAGCTTAATAATTTTCTGGTAATTGTCTTATTGTCTCGCTAAAACGGACGTGCCAAGATGCATATTTGGCCTGAGCAGTCGCATATGCTTATATTTGTTTGATGCACAAGTGGCCTGTGCATGCGTTCATTACGTATCATGTAATGCTATTTGCTCAAGCTGGCTTTACCGCAGTGCTTTTGTGATGGAGTGAAGCTTGATCATATTTAAGTATTTGTCCTTTTGTTTGCCTGATGCGGACGTGCCAAGATGCATATTTGGCCTGTGCAGTCGCAAATGCTTATATTTGTTTGATGTACAAGTGGCCTGTGCATGCGTTCATTTCGTATCATGTAACGCTCTTCTGTTCACGGTGGCTTTACCGCAGTGCTTTTTTGATCCAGTGAAGCTTAATAATTTTTGGTAATTGTCTTATTGTCTCCCTAAAACGGACGTGCCAAGATGCATATTTGGCCTGAGCAGTCGCATATGCTTATATTTGTTTGATGCACAAGTGGCCTGTGCATGCGTTCATTTCGTATCATGTAATGCTCTTCTGCTCATGCTGGCTTTACCGCAGTGCTTTTGCGATGCAGTGAAACTTGATCATATTTAAGTATTTGTCCTTTTGTTTGCCTTAAACGGACATGCCAAGATGCATATTTGTCCTGAGCACTCGCAAATGCTTATATTTGTTTGATGCACAAGTACCCTGTGCATGCGTTCATTTCGTATCATGTAGTGCTCTTCTGCTCATGCTGGCTTTACCGCAGTGCTTTTGTGATGCAGTGAAGCTTGATCAAATTTAAGTATTTGTCTTTTTGTTTGCCTGATGCGGACGTGCCAAGATGCATATTTGGCTTGAGCAGTCGCAAATGCTTATATTTGTTTGATGCACAAGTGGCCTTTGCATGCGTTCATTTCGTATCAAGTAATGCTCTTCTGCTCATGCTGGTTTTACCGCAGGGCTTTGGCGATGCAGTGAGGCTTAATCAGCTTTTGGTAATTGTAGTTTTGTGTCCCTGAAACTAACGTGCCAAGTTGCACATTTGGCCTGAGCAGTCGCAAATGCTTATATTTATTTGATGCACAAGTGGCTTGTGCATGCGTTCATTTCGTATCATGAGATGCTCTTCTGCTCAAGCTGGTTTTACCGCAGTGCTTTGCAATGCAGTGAAGCTAAATCAGCTTTTGGTAATTGTCGTTTTGTCTCCCTGAAACGAACGTGCCAAGTTGCATATTTGGCCTGAGCAGTCGCGAATGCTTATATTTGTTTGATGCACAAGTGGCCTGTGCATGCGTTCATTTCGTATCATGTAACGCTGTTCTGTTCACGCTGGCTTTACCGCAGTGCTTTTTCGATCCAGTGAAGCTTAATAATTTTTTCGCAATTGTCTTATTGTCTCCCTAAAACGGACGTGCCAAGATGCATATTTGGCCTGTGCAGTCGCAAAAGCTTATATTTGTTTGATGCACAAGTGGCCTGTGCATGCGTTCATTTCGTATCAAGTAATGCTCTTCTGCTCACGCTGGCTTTACCGCAGTGCTTTCGCGATGCAGTGAAGCTTAATCATCTTTTGGTAATTGTCCTTTTGTTTGCCTGAAACGGACCTGCCAAGATGCATATTTGGCCTGAGCAGTCGAAAATGCTTATATTTGTTTGATGCACAAGTGGCCTGTGCATGCGTTCATTTCGTATCATGTAATGCTATTCTGCTCACGCTGGCTTTACCGCAGTGCTTTTGCGATGCAGTGAAGCTTAATCATATTTAGGTATTTGACCTTTTGTTTGCCTGAAACGGACGTGCCAAGATGCATATTTGGCCTGAGCAGTCGAAAATGCTTATATTTGTTTGATGCACAAGTGTCCTGTGCATGCGTTCATTTCGTATCATGTATTGCTCTTCTGCTCAAGCTCGCTTTACCGCAGTGCTTTCGTGATGCAGTGAAGCCTAATCATATTTTAGTATTTGTCCTTTTGTTTGCCTGAAACGGACGTGCCAAGATGCATATTTCGCCTTAGCAGTCGCAAATGCTTATATTTGTTTGATGCAAAAGTGGCCTGTGCATGCGTTAATTTTGTATCATGTAATGCTTTTCTGCTCACGGTGGCTTTACCGCAGTGCTTTCGCAATGCAGTGAAGCCTAATCATCTCGTGGTAATTGTTTTTTTTGTCTCCTTGAAATGGACTTGTCAAGATGCTTATTTGGCTGAGCAGTCGCAAATGCTTATATTTGATTGATGCACAAGTGGCCTGTGCATGCGTTCATTTCGTAACATGTAATGCTCTTCTGCTCACGCTGGCATTACCGCAGTGCTTTTGCGATGCAGTGAAGCTTGATCATATTTTAGTATTTGTCTTTTCGTTTGTCTGAGACGGACATGCCAAGATGCATATTTGGCCTGAGCAGTCGCAAATGCTTATATTTGTTTGATGCACAAGTGGCCTGTGCATGCGTTCATTTCGTATCATGTAATGCTCTTCTGGCCATGCTGGGTTTACCGCAGTGAATTTTGCGATGCAGTGAAGCTTATACATCTTTCGGTAATTGTCTTTTTGTCTCCCTGAAACGGATGTGCCAAGATGCATATTTGGCCTGAGCAGTCGCATATGCTTATATTTGTTTGATGCACAAGTGGCCTGTGCATGCATTCATTTCGTATCATGTAATGCTCTTCTGCTCATGCTGGTTTTACCACAGTGCTTTTGTGATGCAGTGAAGCTTGATCATATTTAAGTATTTGTCCTTTTGTTTGCCTGAAAAGTACATGCCAAGATGCATATTTGGCCTGAGCACTCGCAAACGCTTATATTTGTTTGATGCACCAGTGGCCTGTGCAAGCGTTCATTTCGTATCATGTAATGCTCTTCTGCTCACGCTGGCATTACCGCAGTGCTTTTGCGATGCAGTAAAGCTTCATTAAATTTAAGTATTTGTCCTTTTGTTTGCCTGAAACGCACGTGCCAAGATGCATATTTTGCCTGAGCCGTCGCAAATGCTTATATTTGTTTGATGCACAAGTGGCCTGTGCAAGCGTTCATTTCGTATCATGAAATGCTCTTCTGCTCACGCTGGCATTACCGCAGTGCTTTTGCGATGCAGTTAAGCTTCATTAAATTTAATTATTTGTGTTTTTGTTTGCCTGAAACGCACGTGCCAAGATGCATATTTTGCCTGAGCCGTCGCAAATGCTTATCTTTGTTTGATGCACAAGTGGCCTGGGCACGCGTTCATTTTGTATCATGTAGTTCTCTTCTTCTCATGCTGGCTTTACCGCAGTGCTTTTTCGATGCAGTGAAGCTTGATCATATTTTAGTATTTGTACTTTTGTTTGCCCGAAACGGACGTGCCAAGATGCGTATTTAGCCTGAGCAGCCGCGAATACTTATATTTTTTTGATGCACAAGTGGCGTGGGCATGCGTTCATTTCGTATTAAGTAATGCTCTTCTACCCATGCTGGGTTCACCGCAGTGAATTTTGCGATGCAGTGAAGCTTAATCATCTTTCGGTAATTGTCTTTTTGTCTCCCTGAAACGGATGTGCCAAGATGCATATTTGGGCTGAGCAGTCGCATATGCTTATATTTGTTCGATGCACAAGTGGCCTGTGCATGCGTTCATTTCGTATCATGTAAAGCTATTTGCTCAAGCTGGCTTTACCGCTGTGCTTTTGGGATGCAGTGAAGCTTGATCATGTTTAAATATTTGGTCTTTTGTTTGCCTGATGCGGACATGCCAAGATGCATATTTGGCCTGAGCAGTCGCAAATGCTTATATTTGTTTGATGCAGAAGTGGCCTGTGCATGCGTTCATTTCGTATCATGTAAAGCTCTTCTGCCCATGCTGGGTTTACCGCAGTGAATTTTGCGATGCAGTGAAGCTTATTCATCTTTCGGTAATTGTCTTTTTGTCTCCCTGAAACGGATGTGCCAAGATGCATATTTGGCCTGAGCTGTCGCATATGCTTATGTTTGTTCGATGCACAAGTGGCCTGTGCATGCGTTCATTTCGTATCTTGTAGTGCTCTTCTGCTCAAGCTGGCTTTACCGCAGTGCTTTTTTGATGCAGTGAAGCTTGATCATATTATAGTATTTGTCTTTTCGTTTGTCTGAGACGGACATGCCAAGATGCATATTTGGCCTGAGCAGTCGCAAATGCTTATATTTGTTTGATGCAGAAGTGGCCTGTGCATGCGTTCATTTCGTATCATGTAATGCTATTTGCTCAAGCTGGTTTTACCGCAGTGCTTTTGTGATGCAGTGAAGCTTGATCATATTTAAGTATTTGACCTTTTGTTTGCCTGATGCGGACGTGCCAAGATGCATATTTGGCCTGTGCAGTCGCAAATGCTTATATTTGTTTGATGCACAAGTGGCCTGGGCACGCGTTCATTTTGTATCATGTAGTTCTCTTCTTCTCATGCTGGCTTTACCGCAGTGCTTTTTCGATGCAGTGAAGCTTGATCATATTTTAGTATTTGTACTTTTGTTTGCCCGAAACGGACGTGCCAAGATGCGTATTTAGCCTGAGCAGCCGCGAATACTTATATTTTTTTGATGCACAAGTGGCGTGGGCATGCGTTCATTTCGTATTAAGTAATGCTCTTCTACCCATGCTGGGTTTACCGCAGTGAATTTTGCGATGCAGTGAAGCTTAATCATCTTTCGGTAATTGTCTTTTTGTCTCCCTGAAACGGATGTGCCAAGATGCATATTTGGCCTGAGCAGTCGCATATGCTTATATTTGTTCGATGCACAAGTGGCCTGTGCATGCGTTCATTTCGTATCTTGTAGTGCTCTTCTGCTCATGCTGGCTTTACCACAGTGCTTTTTCGATGCAGTGAAGCTTGATCATATTTTAGTATTTGTCCTTTTGTTAGCCTGAAATGGACGTGCAAATATGCATATTTGGCCTGAGCAGTCGCAAAAGCTTATATTTGTTTGATGCAAAAGTGGCCTGTGCATGCGTTAATTTCGTATCATGTAATGCTTTTCTGCTCACGGTGGCTTTACCGCAGTGCTTTCGCGATGCAGTGAAGCTTAATCATCTTTTGGTAATTGTCTTTTTTTCTCTATGAAACCGACGTGCCAAGATGCATATTTGGCCTGAGCAGTCGCATATGCTTATATTTGTTTGATGCACAAGTGGCCTCTGCATGCGTTCATTTCGTATCATGTAATGCTATTTGCTCAAGCTGGCTTTACCGCAGTGCTTTTGTCATGCAGTGAAGCTTGATCATATTTAAGTATTTGTCCTTTTGTTTGCCTGATGCGGACGTGCCAAGATGCATATTTGGCCTGTGCAGTCGCAAATGCTTATATTTGTTTGATGCACAAGTGGCCTGGGCACGCGTTCATTTTGTATCATGTAGTTCTCTTCTTCTCATGCTGGCTTTACCGCAGTGCTTCTTCGATGCAGTGAAGCTTGATCATATTTTAGTATTTGTACTTTTGTTTGCCCGAAACGGACGTGTCAAGATGCGTATTTGGCCTGAGCAGCCGCGAATACTTATATTTTTTTGATGCACAAGTGGCGTGGGCTTGCGTTCATTTCGTATTAAGTAATGCTCTTGTTCTCACGCTAGATTTATTGCAGTGCTTTGGCGGTGCAGTGAAGCTTAATCAGCTTTTGGTAATTGTAGTTTTGTCTCCCTGAAACGAATGTGCCGAGTTGCATATTTGGCCCGAGCATTCGCAAATGCTTATATTTGTTTGATACACAACTGGCTTGTGCATGCGTTCATTTCGTATCATGTAATGCTCTTCTGTTCACGCTAGCTTTACCGCAGTGCTTTTTCGATCCAGTGAAGCTTAATCAGCTTTTGGTAATTGTAGTTTTGTCTCCCTGAAAAGAACGTGCCAAGTTGCACATTTGGCCCAAGCAGTCGCAAATGCTTATATTTGTTTGATGCACAAGTGGATTGTGCATGCTTCATTTCGTATCATGTATTGCTCTTCTGTTCACGCTGGTTTTACCGCAGAGAATTTTGCGATGCAGTGAAGCTTAATCATCTTTCGGTAATTGTCTTTTTGTCTCCCTGAAACGGATGTGCCAAGATGCATATTTAGCCTGAGCAGTCGCAAATGCTTATATTTGTTTGATGCACAAGTGGCCTGTGCATGCATTCATTTCGTATCATGTAATGCTCTTCTGCTCATGCTGGTTTTACCACAGTGCTTTTGTGATGCAGTGAAGCTTGATCATATTTAAGTATTTGTCCTTTTGTTTGCCTGAAAAGTACATGCCAAGATGCATATTTGGCCTGAGCACTCGCAAACGCTTATATTTGTTTGATGCACAAGTGGCCTGTGCAAGCGTTCATTTCGTATCATGTAATGCTCTTCTGCTCACGCTGGCATTACCGCAGTGCTTTTGCGATGCAGTAAAGCTTCATTAAATTTAAGTATTTGTCCTTTTGTTTGCCTGAAACGCACGTGCCAAGATGCATATTTTGCCTGAGCCGTCACAAATGCTTATATTTGTTTGATGCACAAGTGGCCTGTGCAAGCGTTCATTTCGTATCATGTAATGCTCTTCTGCTCACGCTGGCATTACCGCAGTGCTTTTGCGATGCAGTTAAGCTTCATTAAATTTAATTATTTGTGTTTTTGTTTGCCTGAAACGCACGTGCCAAGATGCATATTTTGCCTGAGCCGTCGCAAATGCTTATCTTTGTTTGATGCACAAGTGGCCTGTGCATGCGTTCATTTCGTATCATGTAATGCTCTTCTGTTCACGCTGGCTTTACCGCAGTGCTTTTTCGATCCAGTGAAGCTTAATCAGCTTTTGGTAATTGTAGTTTTGTCTCCCTGAAACGAACGTGCCAAGATGCATATTTGGCCTGAGCAGTCGCAAATGCTTATATTTGTTTGATGCACAAGTGGCCTGTGCATGCGTTTATTTCGTATCATGTAATGCTCTTCTGCTCATGCTGGCTTTACCGCAGTGCTTTTACGATGCAGTGAAGCTTGATCATATTTAAGTATTTGTCCTTTTGTTTGCCTGATGCGGACGTGCCAAGATGCATATTTGGCCTGAGCAGTCAAAAATGCTTATATTTGTTTGATGCACAAGTGGCCTGTGCATGCGTTCATTTCGTATCATGTAATGCTATTCTGCTCACGCTGGCTTTACCGCAGTGTTTTTGCAATGCAGTGAAGCTTAATCATTATTAGGTATTTGTCGTTTTGTTTGCCTGAAACGGATGTGCCAAGATGCATATTTGGCCTGAGCAGTCGCAAATGCTTATATTTGTTTGATGCACAAGTGGCCTGTGCATGCGTTCATTTCGTATCATGTATAGCTCTTCTGCTCATGCTCGCTTTACCGCAGTGCTTTCGTGATGCAGTGAAGCGTAATCATCTTTTGGTAATTGTCTTTTTCTCTCTCTGAAACGGAAGTGCCAAGATGCATATTTGGCCTGAGCAGTCGCAAATGCTTATATTTGTTTGATGCACAAGTGGCCTGTGCATGCGTTCATTTCGTATCATGTAATGCTCTTCTGCTCATGCTGGCTTTACCGCAGTGCTTTTGCGATGGAGTGAAACTTGATCATATTTAAGTATTTGTCCTTTTGTTTGCCTGAAACGGACATGCCAAGATGCATATTTGGCCTGAGCACTCGCAAATGCTTATATTTGTTCGATGCACAATTACCCTGTGCATCCGTTCATTTCGTATCATGTAGTGCTCTTCTGCTCATGCTGGCTTTACAGCAGTGCTTTTTTGATGCAGTGAAGCTTGATCATAATTTATTATTTGTCCTTCTAATTGCCTGAAACGGACGTGCCAAGATGCGTATTTGGCCTGAGCAGTCGCAAATACTTATATTTTTTGATGCACAAGTGGCGTGAGCATGCGTTTATTTCGTATTAAGTAATGCTATTGTTCTCACGCTAGCTTTACTGCAGTGCTTTGGCGATGCAGTGAAGCTTAATCAGCTTTTGTTAATTGTAGTTTTGTCTCCCTGAAACGTATGTGCCAAGTTGCATATTTGGCCCGAGCAGTCGCAAATGCTTATATTTGTTTGATGCACAAGTGGCTTGTGCATGCGTTCATTTCGTATCATGTAATGCTCTTCTGTTCACGCTGGCTTTACCGCAGTGCTTTTTCGATCCAGTGAAGCTTATACAGCTTTTGGTAATTGTAGTTTTGTCTCCCTGAAACGAATGTGCCAAGTTGCATATTTGGCCTGAGCAGTCGAAAATGCTTATATTTGTTTGATGCACAAGTGGCCTGTGCATGCGTTCATTTCGTATCATGTAGTGCTATTCTGCTCACGCTGGCTTTACCGCAGTGCTTTTACGATGCAGTGAAGCTTAATCATATTTAAGTATTTGTCCTTTGTTTGCCTGAAACGGACGTGCCAAGATGCATATTTGGCCTGAGCAATCGCAAATGCTTATATTTGTTTGATGCACAAGTACCCTGTGCATGCGTTCATTTCGTAACATGTAATGCTCTTCTGCTCACGCTGGCTTTACCGCAGTGCTTTTGCGATGCAGTGAAGCATAATCATATTTAAGTATTTGTCCTTTTGTTTGCCCCATACGTACATGCCAAGATGCATATTTCGCCTGAGCAATCGCAAATGATTATATTTGTTTGATGCACAAGTGGCCTGGGCATGCGTTCATTTCGTATCATGTAGTGCTCTTCTGCTCATGCTGGCTTTACCACAGTGCTTTTTCGATGGAGTGAAGTTTGATCATATTTTAGTATTTGTTCTTTTGTTTGCCTGAAACGGACGTGCCAAGATCATATTTGGCCTGAGCAGTCGCAAATGCTTATATTTGTTTGATGCAAAAGTGGCCTGTGCATGCGTTAATTTCGTATCATGTAATGCTTTTCTGTTCACGGTGGCTTTACCGCAGTGCTTTTGCGATGCAGTGAAGCTTAATCATCTTTTGGTAATTGTCTTTTTTTCTCTATGAAACGGACGTGCCAAGATGCATATTTGGCCTGAGCAGTCGCATATGCTTATATTTGTTTGATGCACAAGTGGCCTGTGCATGCGTTCATTTCGAATCATGTAATGCTATTTGCTCAAGCTGGCTTTACAGCAGTGCTTTTGTGATGCAGTGAAGCTTGATCATATTTAAGTATTTGTCCTTTTGTTTGCCTGATGCGGACGTGCCAAGATGCATATTTGGCCTGTGCAGTCGCAAATGCTTATATTTGTTTGATGCACAAGTACCCTGTGCATGCGCTCATTTCGTATCATGTAGTGCTCTTCTGCTCATGCTGGCTTTACCGCAGTGCTTTTGTGATGCAGTGAAGCTTGATCATATTTAAGTATTTGTCCTTTTGTTTGCCTGATGCGGACGTGCCAAGATGCATATTTGGCCTGAGCAGTCAAAAATGCTTATATTTGTTTGATGCACAAGTGGCCTGTGCATGCGTTCATTTCGTATCATGTAATGCTATTCTGCTCACGCTGGCTTTACCGCAGTGTTTTTGCGATGCAGTGAAGCTTAATCATTATTAGGTATTTGTCCTTTTGTTTGCCTGAAACGGATGTGCCAAGATGCATATTTGGCCTGAGCAGTCGCAAATGCTTATATTTGTTTGATGCACAAGTGGCCTGTGCATGCGTTCATTTCGTATCATGTATAGCTCTTCTGCTCATGCTCGCTTTACCCCAGTGCTTTTGTGATGCAGTGAAGCGTAATCATCTTTTGGTAATTGTCTTTTTCTCTCTCTGAAACGGAAGTGCCAAGATGCATATTTGGCCTGAGCAGTCGCAAATGCTTATATTTGTTTGATGCACAAGTGGCCTGTGCATGCGTTCATTTCGTATCATGTAATGCTCTTCTGCTCATGCTGGCTTTACCGCAGTGCTTTTGCGATGGAGTGAAACTTGATCATATTTAAGTATTTGTCCTTTTGTGGGCCTGAAACGGACATGCCAAGATGCATATTTGGCCTGAGCACTCGCAAATGCTTATATTTGTTTGATGCACAAGTACCCTGTGCATGCGTTCATTTCGCATCATGTAGTGCTCTTCTGCTCATGCTGGCTTTACCGCAGTGCTTTTTTGATGCAGTGAAGCTTGATCATAATTTAGTATTTGTCCTTTTGTTTGCCTGAAACGGACGTGCCAAGATGCGTATTTGGCCTGAGCAGTCGCAAATACTTATATTTTTTGATGCACAAGTGGCGTGGGCATGCGTTCATTTCGTATTAAGTAATGCTATTGTTCTCACGCTAGCTTTACTGCAGTGCTTTGGCGATGCAGTGAAGCCTAATCAGCTTTTGGTAATTGTAGTTTTGTCTCCCTGAAACGTATGTGCCAAGTTGCATATTTGGCCCGAGCAGTCGCAAATGCTTATATTTGTTTGATGCACAAGTGGCTTGTGCATGCGTTCATTTCGTATCATGTAATGCTCTTCTGTTCACGCTGGCTTTACCGCAGCGCTTTGTCGATCCAGTGAAGCTTATACAGCTTTTGGTAATTGTAGTTTTGTCTCCCTGAAACGAATGTGCCAAGTTGCATATTTGGCCTGAGCAGTCGAAAATGCTTATATTTGTTTGATGCACAAGTGGCCTGTGCATGCGTTCATTTCGTATCATGTAGGGCTATTCTGCTCACGCTGGCTTTACCGCAGTGCTTTTACGATGCAGTGAAGCTTAATCATATTTAAGTATTTGTCCTTTTGTTTGCCTGAAACGGACGTGCCAAGATGCATATTTGGCCTGAGCAATCGCAAATGCTTATATTTGTTTGATGCACAAGTACCCTGTGCATGCGTTCATTTCGTAACATGTAATGCTCTTCTGCTCACGCTGGCTTTACCGCAGTGCTTTTGCGATGCAGTGAAGCATAATCATATTTAAGTATTTGTCCTTTTGTTTGCCCCATACGTACATGCCAAGATGCATATTTCGCCTGAGCAATCGCAAATGATTATATTTGTTTGATGCACAAGTGGCCTGGGCATGCGTTCATTTCGTATCATGTAGTGCTCTTCTGCTCATGCTGGCTTTACCACAGTGCTTTTTCGATGGAGTGAAGTTTGATCATATTTTAGTATTTGTTCTTTTGTTTGCCTGAAACGGACGTGCCAAGATCATATTTGGCCTGAGCAGTCGCAAATGAGTTCGGCAGCAGTGCACAAGAAAGGCGTACCTCTGACGCTCAATCTACTGCTTTTGCAGATTTCCCTGCCAAGTCGGCCTACCGAGCCTCGTGGAAATACTGCCGTTTCTTCAACGAACAAGCAAGACACGCTGGCCCCCGGACATCGCTTCGGCGTTTCTGCGCAGCCATTTCGGCGCATGAGCCTATCAAGTCAGCTGACACGGAGGGAGTGACGGCGAACAGTAGAAAAGACGGCGGAATCCTGCGGCTCGCTTAGTTCGGCAGCAGTGCACAAGAAAGGCGTACCTCTGACGCTCAATCTACTGCTTTTGCAGATTTCCCTGCCAAGTCGGCCTACCGAGCCTCGTGGAAATACTGCCGTTTCTTCAACGAACAAGCAAGACACGCTAGCCCCCGGACATCGCTTCGGCGTTTCTGCGCAGCCATTTCGGCGCATGAGCCTATCAAGTCAGCTGACACGGAGGGAGTGACGGCGAACAGTAGAAAAGACGGCGGAATCCTGCGGCTCGCTTAGTTCGGCAGCAGTGCACAAGAAAGGCGTACCTCTGACGCTCAATCTACTGCTTTTGCAGATTTCCCTGCCAAGTCGGCCTACCGAGCCTCGTGGAAATACTGCCGTTTCTTCAACGAACAAGCAAGACACGCTGGCCCCCGGACATCGCTTCGGCGTTTCTGCGCAGCCATTTCGGCGCATGAGCCTATCAAGTCAGCTGACACGGAGGGAGTGACGGCGAACAGTAGAAAAGACGGCGGAATCCTGCGGCTCGCTTAGTTCGGCAGCAGTGCACAAGAAAGGCGTACCTCTGACGCTCAATCTACTGCTTTTGCAGGTGAGGCTAGTCCCATTTGTTTCTCTGGCATAGGAGTGCACTGCTGCCGAACATAGCGTCTTTGCTGTTGTTGTGCATGACATTTTGGAAATGGGAAGTAAGGGCTCTGGAAAAGATACTTCAGATTCTAAAGAGTTACGTGACCTGTTCAGGGCGTTTGAGAACTTCAAACGGGATTTCCGGGTAGAAATGAAGGAACTGAAAGAGGGAGTGTCTTTTTGTTCTGATGTATGCAATGATGTTAAAGACGTCGCAGAAGATATCAGGACATTAAGGCAGGAAATGAAGGAACTGCTTAGTGAAAACAGGAAACTAAAGACAGAGAATGAGCGCCTGTCGAAGAAGTGTGATGAGCTAGAGCAGTATCAGCGTTCAAATAACCTGGAGATTAAAGGCATACCACCTGGTAGTGATGCTCTCAGTATTCTTCAAAAGATTGGGGATAGCGTGGGTGAGACCGTTGACACGTCAGATATTGACATTTGTCACTGGGTTCGCACGCCAAAACCTACAATTCAGAACATTCTTGCTCGGTTCGTCAGGCGTGGAAAGAGGAATGATTTTCTGGCTAAATGTAGAAAGAGGAGATTAGACACTTCAATGCTTGGTCTTAGACCAGGGGCTGCTATTTTTGTAAATGAGCACCTAACTCAAGCTAACAAGGCGCTGCTTTCAGCCGCCATCCAAAGGAAAAAGGAAAAACAATGGAAGTTTGTCTGGACTTCTGGTGGTAGAGTGCTTGCCCGTAAGGATGAATCTTCTGCTGTGGTTAATGTGACCTGTCAAGATGACATAGAAAAAATGTGCTGAGTTTGCTGAGTGTATCTTGCGTGTACCAATGTTGTTTTTCGTTGTTCACTATGAGTGTTTTCAGTGAAACTCATAAGTATTACAATGTTCTTGATTTAAAATCGTGTTATCCACAAAATAAAAATTTCCTTTCTGCTTTACATGTGAATGCCAGGAGTATTAGAAGTAAAATAGACGACATAAGCATTTTTCTAGACACCGCGGCAATAAACTTTGATATGCTCATGTTCACTGAAACGTGGTTAACCGATGATAATAATGTCCCAAGTTTTCCTGGATATCGATCTGAGCATCTTTGCCGCGCGGACAGAAAAGGAGGCAGAGTCGCAATTTATGTAAAAGAAAAATATACCCATGAAAAACTAGAACTGTCGGTAATCACAACAGATTTTGAATGTTTGGCTATAAAGGTTGATAAACTTGTAGCGATTGTCATTTATAGGCCGCCTCAAGGGCACAAAACACGTTTTTTAGAGTTTATAGACACACTCCTATCTTCCCCATTACTTCACAACACTTCTTATGTTATCATGGGGGACATTAATATCAATCTTGCTGCAAACGATACGCCCGCCGTACATTTTGAGACACTGCTTTCTGCGTTTGGTTGTGCAAATCATGTATGTTCCCCTACCAGAGTGACCAGGGACAGTGCAACATTACTCGATATATGCGTTACAAATTCGAACCCAGCGGAGATCATAAGCGGTATCGTGTCAAGTGATCTTAGCGATCATTTGCCAGTTTTTTGTTACATACCCTTGTTATTGAAACACCAAAAGCAACAGAAGGAAACCTTCGTCCGACGCAACATAAATAGTGAAAGTAAGAACTTATTCTTTCAGCTCGTCAAAGCAGTAGATTGGAATGATATATATAAGATAAAAGATGCTGATGAGGCCTATAATGGTTTTTTGAATGCATTACGTCACTGTTACAACACGGCATTTCCTAGGAAAGAAGTCTCTTTTCAAAAGAGAAAAACTTGCCGGAAACCTTGGATAGACTGCTCGCTTTATAAACGTATTCAAATAAAAAATGGCCTTTTTAAAAATTTTTTAAGCATACGAGAACCCGAAGCATTTGCCGAGTACAAAAAATACCGCAACGCACTTACATCAGACTTAAAAAAGGCTAAACGAGAATATTATCAGAAAAAATTTCAGAACATATGTGATAACCCAAGAAGGGTCTGGGAAACAGTGGATGCCCTTACTGGGAGAAAGAAAGCAAGACATGACATCACAGAAATGCAAGAGGAAAACGTGGTGCTGCGTGGAGAGAACCTAGCCAATGCTATAAATCGTCATTTCGTCAATGCGGGCGCGTATAGTGGTTTTTCTGAAAGAGAAGATGACTCGTGTTTCGAAGAAACAACAGCTATGCAGAATTCAATCTTTATGCTTCCTACTGACAGTGCTGAGATAGCTAACCTAATAAAAAAACTTAAGAGCAATGTGACGCCAGGTATAGACGAAATCACCGCAGCTGAACTAAAGTTGATATGTCCGCTAATATCCGAGGCGCTTGCTTACATAGTAAATCTTGTACTGAAAACAGGCGTGTTTCCGGCACAGTTAAAAGTTGCAAGGGTAACCCCAATTTACAAAGGAGGTGGCATCAATAATATGTCAAATTATAGACCCGTTTCAGTACTCTCGACATTATCAAAGGTTTTTGAAGGCGTTATTCACGACAGGTTGTTATCCTTTTTCAATAAGTATGGCATCATCACAACATGTCAGTATGGTTTTCAGAAAAACAAGTCTACTGAACAAGCGTTAACGATTATTAAAGATCAAATAATTACAAATATGGAAAATAAGAAATTTACGCTTGGTTTATTTTTGGACTTAAAAAAAGCCTTCGATTCAATACATTATGATATATTGTTACGGAAACTATCACGGTACGGCATACGTGGGGTCACCCTTAAGCTATTACAAAACTATTTGCATAACCGGTACCAACTAGTACAAATGAAGACAGCCACATCAAGTCGGCTTCAGTTGACCCAAGGAGTTCCGCAGGGTTCTATACTGGGTCCTTTGCTCTTTTTGCTTTATGTTAATGATATTGTATGTATACCCGCCTCACCACAGCTTATTATGTATGCAGACGACACAAATGTATTTTTCACATCAGATCACTTAGAAATACTAGAAAAAAATGTAAATGAATATATGACGTCACTCTCAAACTGGCTTAAACAAAACAAGCTACAGTTAAATGCCAAGAAGACGACATATATTATATTTCGCCCAATAAATAAACATGTTAAATATGACATAAAGATAAGCTTTGACGGGAACATCATAAAACGAGAAAAACATCAAAAATTTCTGGGGGTATGGTTCAGTGAAGACTTAACGTGGAATGTCCACGTTAATCATTTAGTTAGGCAACTTGCGGGAACGGTAGGATGCCTGTACAGAATTGGTTCCCTCATTCCTCAGTGGCTGAAGAAAAATTTGTACAATGCCCTATTCTATTCGAGACTTTGTTACGGCGTACTAGTATGGGGTACCACAACAGCGAAAAATTATAACAAACTTATAATGCTACAAAAGAAAATACTTCGCTGTTATGAAAATTACCAGGGTAGAATAGACCGTTTGCGCACTTCAGTGCTCTTTGATAAACATGAAATCTTAAAGGCAAACCAAATATATTATTTTAAACTGCTTCAAGAGGTACACAAAAATAAGTGGTATAAACAAAAAGAAAATGACCAACGTTATCCTGCAAGAAGAAACTTACAGCGTTTACCGAGAACCAGGACAAATTACGGAAAGCAAACACTGCATTACCAATCAACGCGAATAGTAAATGAATTCCAAAATGGCTTGCAGTTTGACGTCAGCCTAGGGACATTTAAAAAACAAGTTAAAGAAATTTTGATCAAAAAAGAAATAACTTATCATCACTAATCTATATTGTGTAAAAAGAGTAGGTAGAATGTTAATGTTAAGAAAGTAAGTAGTTCACTATGGTATACGATGCATCCATTTTATGTTCCTGCATCTGTATTATGCTAAGTGTATTATATGTTGCTTGTTTTTTTTTTTTTATTATTCCTGTATTTCTTTTGTTAGCGCTCATGTGGTACATGACATGTTAGTTTTTGTTGCTTGTTTGTATCTGCAAAAAAAAAAAAAAAAAAAAGTGCATCTGTGACGAACTACAGGTGCAGAGGCCTTTGTCAGGCGTATGAAACGCCTTTTGCTTCTGTATCCTTTTTCTTGCTTTTCAAGAAATAAAATAAATTACTACTACTACTACTAAAATGCTTATATTTGTTTGATGCAAAAGTGGCCTGTGCATGCGTTAATTTCGTATCATGTAATGCTTTTCTGTTCACGGTGGCTTTACCGCAGTGCTTTTGCGATGCAGTGAAGCTTAATCATCTTTTGGTAATTGTCTTTTTTTCTCTATGAAACGGACGTGCCAAGATGCATATTTGGCCTGAGCAGTCGCATATGCTTATATTTGTTTGATGCACAAGTGGCCTGTGCATGCGTTCATTTCGAATCATGTAATGCTATTTGCTCAAGCTGGCTTTACCGCAGTGCTTTTGTGATGCAGTGAAGCTTGATCATATTTAAGTATTTGTCCTTTTGTTTGCCTGATGCGGACGTGCCAAGATGCATATTTGGCCTGTGCAGTCGCAAATGCTTATATTTGTTTGATGCACAAGTACCCTGTGCATGCGCTCATTTCGTATCATGTAGTGCTCTTCTGCTCATGCTGGCTTTACCGCAGTGCTTTTGTGATGCAGTGAAGCTTGATCATATTTAAGTATTTGTCCTTTTGTTTGCCTGATGCGGACGTGCCAAGATGCATATTTGGCCTGAGCAGTCAAAAATGCTTATATTTGTTTGATGCACAAGTGGCCTGTGCATGCGTTCATTTCGTATCATGTAATGCTATTCTGCTCACGCTGGCTTTACCGCAGTGTTTTTGCGATGCAGTGAAGCTTAATCATTATTAGGTATTTGTCCTTTTGTTTGCCTGAAACGGATGTGCCAAGATGCATATTTGGCCTGAGCAGTCGCAAATGCTTATATTTGTTTGATGCACAAGTGGCCTGTGCATGCGTTCATTTCGTATCATGTATAGCTCTTCTGCTCATGCTCGCTTTACCCCAGTGCTTTTGTGATGCAGTGAAGCGTAATCATCTTTTGGTAATTGTCTTTTTCTCTCTCTGAAACGGAAGTGCCAAGATGCATATTTGGCCTGAGCAGTCGCAAATGCTTATATTTGTTTGATGCACAAGTGGCCTGTGCATGCGTTCATTTCGTATCATGTAATGCTCTTCTGCTCATGCTGGCTTTACCGCAGTGCTTTTGCGATGGAGTGAAACTTGATCATATTTAAGTATTTGTCCTTTTGTGGGCCTGAAACGGACATGCCAAGATGCATATTTGGCCTGAGCACTCGCAAATGCTTATATTTGTTTGATGCACAAGTACCCTGTGCATGCGTTCATTTCGCATCATGTAGTGCTCTTCTGCTCATGCTGGCTTTACCGCAGTGCTTTTTTGATGCAGTGAAGCTTGATCATAATTTAGTATTTGTCCTTTTGTTTGCCTGAAACGGACGTGCCAAGATGCGTATTTGGCCTGAGCAGTCGCAAATACTTATATTTTTTGATGCACAAGTGGCGTGGGCATGCGTTCATTTCGTATTAAGTAATGCTATTGTTCTCACGCTAGCTTTACTGCAGTGCTTTGGCGATGCAGTGAAGCCTAATCAGCTTTTGGTAATTGTAGTTTTGTCTCCCTGAAACGTATGTGCCAAGTTGCATATTTGGCCCGAGCAGTCGCAAATGCTTATATTTGTTTGATGCACAAGTGGCTTGTGCATGCGTTCATTTCGTATCATGTAATGCTCTTCTGTTCACGCTGGCTTTACCGCAGCGCTTTGTCGATCCAGTGAAGCTTATACAGCTTTTGGTAATTGTAGTTTTGTCTCCCTGAAACGAATGTGCCAAGTTGCATATTTGGCCTGAGCAGTCGAAAATGCTTATATTTGTTTGATGCACAAGTGGCCTGTGCATGCGTTCATTTCGTATCATGTAGGGCTATTCTGCTCACGCTGGCTTTACCGCAGTGCTTTTACGATGCAGTGAAGCTTAATCATATTTAAGTATTTGTCCTTTTGTTTGCCTGAAACGGACGTGCCAAGATGCATATTTGGCCTGAGCAATCGCAAATGCTTATATTTGTTTGATGCACAAGTACCCTGTGCATGCGTTCATTTCGTAACATGTAATGCTCTTCTGCTCACGCTGGCTTTACCGCAGTGCTTTTGCGATGCAGTGAAGCATAATCATATTTAAGTATTTGTCCTTTTGTTTGCCCCATACGTACATGCCAAGATGCATATTTCGCCTGAGCAATCGCAAATGATTATATTTGTTTGATGCACAAGTGGCCTGGGCATGCGTTCATTTCGTATCATGTAGTGCTCTTCTGCTCATGCTGGCTTTACCACAGTGCTTTTTCGATGGAGTGAAGTTTGATCATATTTTAGTATTTGTTCTTTTGTTTGCCTGAAACGGACGTGCCAAGATCATATTTGGCCTGAGCAGTCGCAAATGCTTATATTTGTTTGATGCAAAAGTGGCCTGTGCATGCGTTAATTTCGTATCATGTAATGCTTTTCTGTTCACGGTGGCTTTACCGCAGTGCTTTTGCGATGCAGTGAAGCTTAATCATCTTTTGGTAATTGTCTTTTTTTCTCTATGAAACGGACGTGCCAAGATGCATATTTGGCCTGAGCAGTCGCATATGCTTATATTTGTTTGATGCACAAGTGGCCTGTGCATGCGTTCATTTCGAATCATGTATTGCTATTTGCTCAAGCTGGCTTTACCGCAGTGCTTTTGTGATGCAGTGAAGCTTGATCATATTTAAGTATTTGTCTTTTTGTTTGCCTGATGCGGACGTGCCAAGATGCATATTTGGCCTGTGCAGTCGCAAATGCTTATATTTGTTTGATGCACAAGTGGCCTGTGCATGCGTTCATTTCGTATCATGTAATGCTATTCTGCTCACGCTGGCTTTACCGCAGTGTTTTTGCGATGCAGTGAAGCTTAATCATTATTAGGTATTTGTCCTTTTGTTTGCCTGAAACGGATGTGCCAAGATGCATATTTGGCCTGAGCAGTCGCAAATGCTTATATTTGTTTGATGCACAAGTGGCCTGTGCATGCGTTCATTTCGTATCATGTATAGCTCTTCTGCTCATGCTCGCTTTACCGCAGTGCTTTCGTGATGCAGTGAAGCGTAATCATCTTTTGGTAATTGTCTTTTTCTCTCTCTGAAACGGAAGTGCCAAGATGATTATTTGGCGTGAGCAGTCGCAAATGCTTATATTTGTTTGATGCACAAGTGGCCTGTGCATGCGTTCATTTCGTATCATGTAATGCTCTTCTGCTCATGCTGGATTTACCGCCGTGCTTTTGCGATGGAGTGAAACTTGATCATATTTAAGTATTTGTCCTTTTTTGTGCCTGAAACGGACATGCCAAGATGCATACTTGGCCTGAGCACTCGCAAATGCTTATATTTGTTTGATGCACAAGTACCCTGTGCATGCGTTCATTTCGTATCATGTAGTGCTCTTCTGCTCATGCTGGCTTTACCGCAGTGCTTTTTTGATGCAGTGAAGCTTGATCATAATTTAGTATTTGTCCTTTTGTTTGCCTGAAACGGACGTGCCAAGATGCGTATTTGGCCTGAGCAGTCGCAAATACTTATATTTTTTGATGCACAAGTGGCGTGGGCATGCGTTCATTTCGTATTAAGTAATGCTATTGTTCTCACGCTAGCTTTACTGCAGTGCTTTGGCGATGCAGTGAAGCTTAATCAGCTTTTGGTAATTGTAGTTTTGTCTCCCTGAAACGTATGTGCCAAGTTGCATATTTGGCCCGAGCAGTCGCTAATGCTTATATTTGTTAGATGCACAAGTGGCTTGTGCATGCGTTCATTTCGTATCATGTAATGCTCTTCTGTTCACGCTGGCTTTACCGCAGTGCTTTTTCGATCCAGTGAAGCTTATACAGCTTTTGGTAATTGTAGTTTTGTCTCCCTGAAATGAATGTGCCAAGTTGCATATTTGGCCTGAGCAGTCGAAAATGCTTATATTTGTTTGATGCACAAGTGGCCTGTGCATGCGTTCATTTCGTATCATGTAGTGCTATTCTGCTCACGCTGGCTTTACCGCAGTGCTTTTACGATGCAGTGAAGCTTAATAATATTTAAGTATTTGTCCTTTTGTTTGCCTGAAACGGACGTGCCAAGATGCATATTTGGCCTGAGCAATCGCAAATGCTTATATTTGTTTGATGCACAAGTACCCTGTGCATGCGTTCATTTCGTAACATGTAATGCTCTTTTGCTCACGCTGGCTTTACCGCAGTGCTTTTCCGATGCAGTGAAGCATAATCATATTTAAGTATTTGTCCTTTTGTTTGCCCCATACGTACATGCCAAGATGCATATTTCGCCTGAGCAATCGCAAATGATTATATTTGTTTGATGCACAAGTGGCCTGGGCATGCGTTCATTTCGTATCATGTAGTGCTCTTCTGCTCATGCTGGCTTTACCACAGTGCTTTTTCGATGCAGTGAAGTTTGATCATATTTTAGTATTTGTTCTTTTGTTTGCCTGAAACGGACGTGCCAAGATCATATTTGGCCTGAGCAGTCGCAAATGCTTATATTTGTTTGATGCAAAAGTGGGCTGTGCATGCGTTAATTTCGTATCATGTAATGCTTTTCTGTCCACGGTGGCTTTACCACAGTGCTTTCGCGATGCAGTGAAACTTAATCATCTTTTGGTAATTGTCTTTTTTTCTCTATGAAACGGACGTGCCAAGATGCATATTTGGCCTGAGCAGTCGCATATGCTTATATTTCTTTGATGCACAAGTGGCCTGTGCATGCGTTCATTTCGAATCATGTAATGCTATTTGCTCAAGCTGGCTTTACCGCAGTGCTTTTGTGATGCAGTGAAGCTTGATCATATTTAAGTATTTGTCCTTTTGTTTGCCTGATGCGGACGTGCCAAGATGCATATTTGGCCTGTGCAGTCGCAAATGCTTATATTTGTTTGATGCACAAGTGGCCTGGGCATGCGTTCATTTTGTATCATGCAGTTCTCTTCTGCTCATGCTGGCTTTACCGCAGTGCTTTTTCGATGCAGTGAAGCTTGATCATATTTTAGTATTTTTCCTTTTGTTTGCCTGAAACGGACGTGCCAAGATGCGTATTTGGCCTGAGCAGTCGCAAATACTCATAATTTTTTGATGCACAAGTGGCGTGGGCATGCGTTCATTTCGTATTAAGTAATGCTCTTGTTTTCACGCTAGATATACTGCAGTGCTTTGGCGGTGCTGTGAAGCTTAATCAGCTTTTGGTAATTGTAGTTTTGTCTCCCTGACACGAATGTGCCGAGTTGCATATTTGGCCCGAGCAGTCGCAAATGCTTATATTTGTTTGATGCACAAGTGGCTTTTGCATGCGTTCATTTCGTATCATGTAATGCTCTTCTGTTCACGCTGGCTTTACCGCAGTGCTTTTTCGATCCAGTGAAGCTTAATCAGCTTTTGGTAAATGTAGTTTGGCTCCCTGAAACGAACGTGCCAAGTTGCAAATTTGGCCCGAGCAGAAGCAAATGCTTATATTTGTTTGATGCACAAGTGGATTGTGGATGCGTTCATTTCGTATCATGTAATGCTTTTCTGTTCACGCTGGCTTTACCGCAGAGAATTTTGCGATGCAGTGAAGCTTAATTCTCTTTCGGTAATTGTCTTTTTGTCTCCCTGAAACGGATGTGCCAAGATGCATATTTGGCCTGAGCAGTCGCAAATGCTTATATTTGCTTGATGCACAAGTGGCCTGTGCATGCATTCATTTCGTTTAATGTAATACTCTTCCGCTCATGCTGGTTTTCCCCAGTGCTTCGGCTATGCAGTGAAGCTAAATCAGCTTTTGGTAATTGTCGTTTTGTCGCCCTGAAACGAACGGGCCAAGTTGCATATTTTTCCTGAGCAGTCGCAAATGCTTATATTTGTTTAATGCACAAGTGGCCTGTGCATGCGTTCATTTCGTATCATGTAATGCTCTTCTGTTTACGCTGGCTTTACCGCAGTGCTTTTTCGATCCAGTGAAGCTTAATAATTTTTTGGTAATTGTCTTATTGTCTCCCTAAAACGGACGTGCCAAGATGCATATTTGGCCTGAGCAGTCGAAAATGCTTATATTTGTTTGATGCACAAGTGGCCTGTGCATGGGTTCATTTCGTATCATATAATGCTCTTCTGCTCACGCTAGATTTACTGCAGTGCTTTCGCAATGCAGCGAAGCCTAATCACCTTTTGGTAATTGTTTTTTTGTCTCCCTGAAACGGACATGTCAAGATGCATATTTGGCTGAGCAGTCGCAAATGCTTATATTTGTTTGATGCACAAGTGGCTTGTGCATGCGTTCATTTCGTATCATGAAATGCTCTTCTGCTCATGCTGGTTTTACCGCAGTGCTTTGCGATGCAGTGAAGCTAATTCAGCTTTTGGTAATTTTTGTTTTGTCTCCCTGAAACGAACGTGCCAAGTTGCATATTTGGCCTGAGCAGTCGCAATTGCTTATATTTGTTTGATGCATAATTGGCCTGTGCATGCATTCATTTCGTATCATGTAATGCTCTTCTGTTCACGCTGGCTTTACCGCAGTGCTTTTTCGATCCAGTGAAGCTTAATAATTTTTTGGTAATTGTCTTACTGTCTCCCTAACTTGGACGTGCCAAGATGCATATGTGGCCTGAGCAGTCGCAAATGCTTATATTTGTTTGATGCACAAGTGGCCTGTGCAAGCGTTCATTTCGTATCATGTAGTGCTCTTCTGCTCATGCTGGCAATACCGCAGTGCTTTTGCGATGCAGTAGGGTTCATTAAATTTAAGTATTTGTCCTTTTGTTTGCCTGAAACGCACGTGCCAAGATGCATATTTTGCCTGAGCCGTCGCAATTGCTTATCTTTGTTTGATGCACAAGTGGCCTGTGCATGCGTTATTTTGTATCATGTAATGCTCTTCTGTTCACGCTGGCTTTACTGCAGTGCTTTTTCGATCCAGTGAAGCCTAATCAGCTTTTGGTAATTGTAGTTTTGTCTCCCTGAAACGAACGTGCCAAGTTGCACATTTGGCTCGAGCAGTCGCAAATGCTTATATTTGTTTGATGCACAAGTGGCCTGTGCATGCGTTCATTTCGTATCATGTAATGCTCCTCTGCTCACGCTGGCATTACCGCAGTGCTTTCGCGATGCAGTGAAGCTTGATCAAATTTAAGTATTTGTCCTTTTGTTTGCCTGAAACGGACCTGCCAAGATGCATATTTGGCCTGAGCAGTCGAAAATGCTTATATTTGTTTGATGCACAAGTGGCGTGTGCATGGGTTCATTTCGTATCATGTAATGCTCTTCTGCTCATGCTGGTTTTACCGCAGTGCTTTGGCGATGCAGTGAAGCTTAATCAGCTTTTGGTAATTGTAGTTTTGTCTCCCTGAAACGAACGTGCCAAGTTGCACATTAGGCCCGAGCAGTCGCAAATGCTTATATTTGTTTGATGCACAAGTGGCTTGTGCATGCGTTCATTTCGTATCATGAAATGCTCTTCTGCTCATGCTGGTTTTACCGCAGTGCTTTGCGATGCAGTGAAGCTAATTCAGCTTTTGGTAATTTTTGTTTTGTCTCCCTGAAACGAACGTGCCAAGTTGCATATTTGGCCTGAGCAGTCGCAATTGCTTATATTTGTTTGATGCATAATTGGCCTGTGCATGCATTCATTTCGTATCATGTAATGCTCTTCTGTTCACGCTGGCTTTACCGCAGTGCTTTTTCGATCCAGTGAAGCTTAATAATTTTTTGGTAATTGTCTTACTGTCTCCCTAACTTGGACGTGCCAAGATGCATATGTGGCCTGAGCAGTCGCAAATGCTTATATTTGTTTGATGCACAAGTGGCCTGTGCAAGCGTTCATTTCGTATCATGTAGTGCTCTTCTGCTCATGCTGGCAATACCGCAGTGCTTTTGCGATGCAGTAAGGCTTCATTAAATTTAAGTATTTGTCCTTTTGTTTGCCTGAAACGCACGTGCCAAGATGCATATTTTGCCTGAGCCGTCGCAATTGCTTATCTTTGTTTGATGCACAAGTGGCCTGTGCATGCGTTATTTAGTATCATGTAATGCTCTTCTGTTCACGCTGGCTTTACTGCAGTGCTTTTTCGATCCAGTGAAGCCTAATCAGCTTTTGGTAATTGTAGTTTTGTCTCCCTGAAACGAACGTGCCAAGTTGCACATTTGGCTCGAGCAGTCGCAAATGCTTATATTTGTTTGATGCACAAGTGGCCTGTGCATGCGTTCATTTCGTATCATGTAATGCTCTTCTTTTCACGCTGGCTTTACCGCAGTGCTTTCGCGATGCAGTGAAGCTTAATCATCTCTTGGTAATTGTCCTTTTGTTTGCCTGAAACGGACCTGCCAAGATGCATATTTGGCCTGAGCAGTCGAAAATGCTTATATTTGTTTGATGCACAAGTGGCCTGTGCATGCGTTCATTTCGTATCATGTAGTGCTCTTCTGCTCATGCTGGCTTTACCGCAGTGCTTTGGCGATGCAGTGAAGCTTAATCAGCTTTTGGTAATTGTCTTACTGTCTCCCTAACTTGGACGTGCCAAGATGCATAAGTGGCCTGAGCAGTCGCAAATGCTTATATTTGTTTGATGCACAAGTGGCCTGTGCAAGTGTTCATTTCGTATCATGTAATGCTGTCCTGCTCACGCTGGCTTTACCGCAGTGCTTTTGCAATGCAGTGAAGCTTGATCATATTTAAGTATTTGTCCTTTTGTTTGCCAGAAACGGACGTGCAAAGATGCATATATGGCCTGTGCAGTCGCAAATGCTTATATTTGTTTGATGCTTAAGTGGCGTGGGCATGCGTTCATTTCGTATTAAGTAATGCTCTTCTTCTCACGCTAGCTTTACTGCAGTGCTTTCGCAATGCAGCGAAGCCTAATCATCTTTTGGTAATTACTTTTTTGTCTCCCTGAATAGGACATGTCAAGATGCATATTTGGCTGAGCAGTCGCAAATGCTTATATTTGATTGATGCACAAGTGGCCTGTGCATGCGTTCATTTCGTATCATGTAATGCTCTTTTGCTCACGCTGGCATTACCGCAGTGCTTTTGCGAAGCAGTGAAGCTTGATCAACTTTAAGTATTTGTCCTTTTGTTTGCCTGAAACGTACGTGCCAAGTTGCATATTTGGCTTGAGCAGTCGCAAATGCTTATATTTGTTTTATGCACAAGTGGCCTGTGCATGCGTTCATTTCGTATCATGTAGTGCTCTTCTGCTCATGCTGGCTTTACCGCAGTGCTTTGGCGATGCAGTGAAGCTTAATCAGCTTTTGGTAATTGTAGTTTTGTCTCCCTGAAACGAACGTGCCAAGTTGCACATTTGGCCCGAGCAGTCGCAAATGCTTATATTTGTTTGATGCACAAGTGGCTTGTGCATGCGTTCATTTCGTATCATGAAATGCTCTTCTGCTCATGCTGGTTTTACCGCAGTGCTTTGCGATGCAGTGAAGCTAAATCAGCTTTTGGTAATTGTCGTTTTGTCTCCCTGAAATGAACGTGCCAAGTTGCATATTTGGGCTGAGCAGTCGCAAATGCTTATATTTGTTTGATGCACAATTGGCCTGTGCATGCGTTCATTTCGTATCATGTAATGCTCTTCTGTTCACGCTGGCTTTACCGCAGTGCTTTTTTGATCCAGTGAAGCTTATTAATTTTTTGGTAATTGTCTTATTGTCTCCCTAAAACGGACGTGCGAAGATGCATATTTGGCCTGAGCAGTCGCAAATGCTTAAATTTGTTTGATGCACAAGTGGCCTGTGCATGCGTTCATTTCGTATCATGTAATGCTCTTCTGCTCACGCTGGCATTACCGCAGTGCTTTTTCGATCCAGTGAAGCCTAATCAGCTTTTGGTAATTGCAGTTTTGTCTCCCTGAAACGAACGTGCCAAGTTGCGCATTTGGCTCGAGCAGTCGCAAATGCTTATATTTGTTTGATGCACAAGTGGCCTGTGCATGCGTTCATTTCGTATCATGTAATGCTCTTCTTTTCACGCTGGCTTTACTGCAGTGCTTTCGCAATGCAGCGAAGCCTAATCACCTTTTGGTAATTGTTTTCTTGTCTCCCTGAAACGGACATGTCAAGATGCACATTTGGCCCGAGCAGTCGCAAATGCTTATATTTGTTTGCTGCACAATTGGCCTGTGCATGCGTTCATTTCGTATCATGTAATGCTCTTGTGTTCACGCTGGCTTTACCGCAGTGCTTTTTCGATCCAGTGAAGCTTAATAATTTTTTGGTAATTGTCTTACTGTCTCCCTAACTTGGACGTGCCAAGATGCATATATGGCCTGAGCACTCGCAAATGCTTATATTTGTTTGATGCACAAGTTGCCTGTGCATGCGTTCATTTCGTATCATGTAGTGCTCTTCTGCTCATGCTGGCTTTACCGCAGTGCTTTGGCGATGCAGAGAAGCTTAATCAGCTTTTGGTAATTGTAGTTTTGTCTCCCTGAAACGAACGTGCCAAGTTGCACATTTGGCCCGAGCAGTCGCAAATGCTTATATTTGTTTGATGCACAAGTGGCTTGTGCATGCGTTCATTTCGTATCATGAAATGCTCTTCTGCATATGCTGGTTTTACCGCAGTGCTTTGCGATGCAGTGAAGCTAAATCAGCTTTTGGTAATTGTCGTTTTGTCTCCCTGAAATGAACGTGCCAAGTTGCATATTTGGCCTGAGCAGTCGCAAATGCTTATAATTGTTTGATGCACAATTGGCCTGTGCATGCGTTCATTTCGTATCATGTAATGCTCTTCTGTTCACGCTGGCTTTACCGCAGTGCTTTTTCGATCCAGTGAAGCTTATTAATTTTTTGGTAATTGTCTTATTGTCTCCCTAAAACGGACGTGCGAAGATGAATATTTGGCCTGAGCAGTCGCAAATGCCTAAATTTGTTTGATGCACAAGTGGCCTGTGCATGCGTTCATTTCGTATCATGTAATGCTCTTCTGCTCACGCTGGCACTACCGTAGTGCTTTTGCGATGCAGTAAAGCTTCATTAAATTTAAGTATTTGTCCTTTTGTTTGCCTGAAACGCACGTGCCAAGATGCATATTTTGCCTGAGCCGTCGCAAATGCTTATCTTTGTTTGATGCACAAGTGGCCTGTGCATGCGTTATTTCGTATCATGTAATGCTCTTCTGTTCACGCTGGCTTTACCGCAGTGCTTTTTCGATCCAGTGAAGCCTAATCAGCTTTTGGTAATTGCAGTTTTGTCTCCCTGAAACGAACGTGCCAAGTTGCACATTTGGCTCGAGCAGTCGCAAATGCTTATATTTGTTTGATGCACAAGTGGCCTGTGCATGCGTTCATTTCGTATCATGTAATGCTCTTCTTTTCACGCTGGCATTACCGCAGTGCTTTCGCGATGCAGTGAAGCTTAATCATCTCTTGGTAATTGTCCTTTTGTTTGCCTGAAACGGACCTGCCAAGATGCATATTTGGCCTGAGCAGTCGAAAATGCTTATATTTGTTTGATGCACAAGTGGCCTGTGCATGGGTTCATTTCGTATCATGTAATGCTCTTCTGCTCACGCTGGCTTTACCGCAGTGCTTTTGCAATGCAGTGAAGCTTGATCATATTTAAGTATTTGTCCTTTTGTTTGCCAGAAACGGACGTGCAAAGATGCATATTTGGCCTGTGCAGTCGCAAATGCTTATATTTGTTTGATGCTTAAGTGGCGTGGGCATGCGTTCATTTCGTATTAAGTAATGCTCTTCTTCTCACGCTAGCTTTACTGCAGTGCTTTCGCAATGCAGCGAAGCCTAATCATCTTTTGGTAATTACTTTTTTGTCTCCCTGAATAGGACATGTCAAGATGCATATTTGGCTGAGCAGTCGCAAATGCTTATATTTGATTGATGCACAAGTGGCCTGTGCATGCGTTCATTTCGTATCATGTAATGCTCTTCTGCTCACGCTGGCATTACCGCAGTGCTTTCGCGATGCAGTGAAGCTTAATTATCTCTTGGTAATTGTAGTTTTGTCTCCCTGAAACGAACGTGCCAAGTTGCACATTTGGCCCGAGCAGTCGCAAATGCTTATATTTGTTTGATGCACAAGTGGCTTGTGCATGCGTTCATTTCGTATCATGAAATGCTCTTCTGCTCATGCTGGTTTTACCGCAGTGTATTGCGATGCAGTGAAGCTAAATCAGCTTTTGGTAATTGTCGTTTTGTCTCCCTGAAATGAACGTGCCAAGTTGCATATTTGGCCTGAGCAGTCGCAAATGCTTATATTTGTTTGATGCACAATTGGCCTGTGCATGCGTTCATTTCGTATCATGTAATGCTCTTCTGCTCACGCTGGCATTACCGCAGTGCTTTTGCGATGCAGTAAAGCTTCATTAAATTTAAGTATTTCTCCTTTTGTTTGCCTGAAACGCACGTGCCAAGATGCATATTTTGCCTGAGCCGTCGCAAATGCTTATCTTTGTTTGATGCACAAGTGGCCTGTGCATGCGTTATTTCGTATCGTGTAATGCTCTTCTGTTCACGCTGGCTTTACCGCAGTGCATTTGCAATGCAGTGAAGCTTGATCATATTTAAGTATTTGTCCTTTTGTTTGCCAGAAACGGACGTGCAAAGATGCATATTTGGCCTGTGCAGTCGCAAATGCTTATATTTGTTTGATGCTTAAGTGGCATGGGCATGCGTTCATTTCGTATTAAGTAATGCTCTTCTTCTCACGCTAGCTTTACTGCAGTGCTTTCGCAATGCAGCGAAGCCTAATCATCTTTTGGTAATTACTTTTTTGTCTCCCTGAATAGGACATGTCAAGATGCATATTTGGCTGAGCAGTCGCAAATGCTTATATTTGATTGATGCACAAGTGGCCTGTGCATGCGTTCATTTCGTATCATGTAATGCTCTTCTGCTCACGCTGGCATTACCGCAGTGCTTTTGCGATGCAGTGAAGCTTGATCAACTTTAAGTATTTGTCCTTTTGTTTGCCTGAAACGTACGTGCCAAGTTGCATATTTGGTTTGAGCAGTCGCAAATGCTTATATTTGTTTTATGCACAAGTGGCCTGTGCATGCGTTCATTTCGTATCATGTAATGCTCTTCTGCTCATGCTGGTTTTACCGCAGTGCTTTGGCGATGCAGTGAAGCTTAATCAGCTTTTGGTAATTGTAGTTTTGTCTCCCTGAAACGAACGTGCCAAGTTGCACATTTGGCCCGAGCAGTCGCAAATGCTTATATTTGCTTGATGCACAAGTGGCCTGTGCATGCATTCATTTCGTTTAATGTAATACTCTTCTGCTCATGCTGGTTTTACCCCAGTGCTTTGGCTATGCAGTGAAGCTAAATCAGCTTTTGGTAATTGTCGTTTTGTCTCCCTGAAACGAACGGGCCAAGTTGCATATTTTTCCTGAGCAGTCGCGAATGCTTATATTTGTTTAATGCACAAGTGGCCTGTGCATGCGTTCATTTCGTATCATGTAACGCTCTTCTGTTTACGCTGGCTTTACCGCAGTGCTTTTTCGATCCAGTGAAGCTTAATAATTTTTTGGTAATTGTCTTATTGTCTCCCTAAAACGGACGTGCCAAGATGCATATTTGGCCTGAGCAGTCGAAAATGCTTATATTTGTTTGATGTACAAGTGGCCTGTGCATGGGTTCATTTCGTATCATATAATGCTCTTCTGCTCACGCTGGCTTTACCGCAGTGCTTTTGCAATGCAGTGAAGCTTGATCATATTTAAGTATTTGTCCTTTTGTTTGCCAGAAACGGACGTGCAAAGATGCATATTTGGCCTGTGCAGTCGCAAATGCTTATACTTGTTTGATGCTTAAGTGGCGTGGGCATCCGTTCATTTCGTATTAAGTAATGCTCTTCTTCTCACGCTAGCTTTACTGCAGTGCTTTCGCAATGCAGCGAAGCCTAATCACCTTTTGGTAATTGTTTTTTTGTCTCCCTGAAACGGACATGTCAAGATGCATATTTGGCTGAGCAGTCGCAAATGCTTATATTTGATTGATGCACAAGTGGCCTGTGCATGCGTTCATTTCGTATCATGTAATGCTCCTCTGCTCACGCTGGCATTACCGCAGTGCTTTTGCGATGCAGTGAAGCTTGATCAAATTTCAGTATTTGTCCTTTTGTTTGCCTGAAACGGACCTGCCAAGATGCATATTTGGCCTGAGCAGTCGAAAATGCTTATATTTGTTTGATGCACAAGTGGCCTGTGCATGGGTTCATTTCGTATCATGTAATGCTCTTCTGCTCATGCTGGTTTTACCGCAGTGCTTTGGCGATGCAGTGAAGCTTAATCAGCTTTTGGTAATTGTAGTTTTGTCTCCCTGAAACGAACGTGCCAAGTTGCACATTTGGCCTGAGCAGTCGCAAATGCTTATATTTGTTTGATGCACAAGTGGCTTGTGCATGCGTTCATTTCGTATCATGAAATGCTCTTCTGCTCATGCTGGTTTTACCGCAGTGCTTTGCGATGCAGTGAAGCTAAATCAGCTTTTGGTAATTGTCGTTTTGTCTCCCTGAAACGAACGTGCCAAGTTGCATATTTGGCCTGAGCAGTCGATATTGCTTATATTTGTTTGATGCACAATTGGCCTGTGCATGCATTCATTTCGTATCATGTAATGCTCTTCTGTTCACGCTGGCTTTATCGCAGTGCTTTTTCGATCCAGTGAAGCTAAATAATTTTTTGGTAATTGTCTTACTGTCTCCCTAACTTGGACGTGCCAAGATGCATATGTGGCCTGAGCAGTCGCAAATGCTTATATTTGTTTGATGCACAAGTGGCCTGTGCAAGCGTTCATTTCGTATCATGTAGTGCTCTTCTGCTCACGCTGGCATTACCGCAGTGCTTTTTCGATCCAGTGAAGCCTAATCAGCTTTTGGTAAATGTAGTTTTGTCTCCCTGAAACGAACGTGCCAAGTTGCACATTTGGCTCGAGCAGTCGCAAATGCTTATATTTGTTTGATGCACAAGTGGCCTGTGCCTGCGTTCATTTCGTATCATGTAATGCTCTTCTTTTCACGCTGGCTTTACCGCAGTGCTTTCGTGATGCAGTGAAGCTTAATCATCTCTTGGTAATTGTCCTTTTGTTTGCCTGAAACGGACCTGCCAAGATGCATATTTGGCCTGAGCAGTCGAAAATGCTTATATTTGTTTGATGCACAAGTGGCCTGTGCATGGGTTCATTTCGTATCATGTAATGCTGTCCTGCTCACGCTGGCTTTACCGCAGTGCTTTTGCAATGCAGTGAAGCTTGATCATATTTAAGTATTTGTCCTCTTGTTTGCCAGAAACGGACGTGCAAAGATGCATATATGGCCTGTGCAGTCGCAAATGCTTATATTTGTTTGATGCTTAAGTGGCGTGGGCATGCGTTCATTTCGTATTAAGTATTGCTCTTCTTCTCACGCTAGCTTTACTGCAGTGCTTTCGCAATGCAGCGAAGCCTAATCATCTTTTGGTAATTACTTTTTTGTCTCCCTGAATAGGACATGTCAAGATGCATATTTGGCTGAGCAGTCGCAAATGCTTATATTTGATTGATGCACAAGTGGCCTGTGCATGCGTTCATTTCGTATCATGTAATGCTCTTCTGCTCATGCTGGCTTTACCGCAGTGCTTTTACGATGCAGTGAAACTTGATCGTATTTAAGTATTTGTCCTTTTGTTTGCCTGAAACATACGTGCCAAGTTGCATATTTTGCTTGAGCAGTCGCAAATGCTTATATTTGTTTTATGCACAAGTGGCCTGTGCATGCGTTCATTTCGTATCATGTAATGCTCTTCTGCTCATGCTGGTTTTACCGCAGTGCTTTGGCGATGCAGTGAAGCTTAATCAGCTTTCGGTAATTGTAGTTTTGTCTCCCTGAAACGAACGTGCCAAGTTGCACATTTGGCCCGAGCAGTCGCAAATGCTTATATTTGTTTGATGCACAAGTGGCTTGTGCATGCGTTCATTTCGTATCATGAAATGCTCTTCTGCTCATGCTGGTTTTACCGCAGTGCTTTGCGATGCAGTGAAGCTAAATCAGCTTTTGGTAATTGTCGTTTTGTCTCCCTGAAACGAACGTGCCAAGTTGCATATTTGGCCTGAGCAGTCGCAATTGCTTATATTTGTTTGATGCACAATTGGCCTGTGCATGCGTTCATTTCGTATCATGTAATGCTCTTGTGTTCACGCTGGCTTTACCGCAGTGCTTTTTCGATCCAGTGAAGCTTAATAATTTTTTGGTAATTGTCTTACTGTCTCCCTAACTTGGACGTGCCAAGATGCATATGTGGCCTGAGCAGTCGCAAATGCTTATATTTGTTTGATGCACAAGTGGCCTGTGCATGCGTTCATTTCGTATCATGTAGTGCTCTTCTGCTCATGCTGGCTTTACCGCAGTGCTTTGGCGATGCAGTGAAGCTTAATCAGCTTTTGGTAATTGTAGTTTTGTCTCCCTGAAACGAACGTGCCAAGTTGCACATTTGGCCCGAGCAGTCGCAAATGCTTATATTTGTTTGATGCACAAGTGGCTTGTGCATGCGTTCATTTCGTATCATGAAATGCTCTTCTGCTCATGCTGGTTTTACCGCAGTGCTTTGCGATGCAGTGAAGCTAAATCAGCTTTTGGTAATTGTCGTTTTGTCTCCCTGAAATGAACGTGCCAAGTTGCATATTTGGGCTGAGCAGTCGCAAATGCTTATATTTGTTTGATGCACAATTGGCCTGTGCATGCGTTCATTTCGTATCATGTAATGCTCTTCTGTTCACGCTGGCTTTACCGCAGTGCTTTTTTGATCCAGTGAAGCTTATTAATTTTTTGGTAGTTGTCTTATTGTCTCCCTAAAACGGACGTGCGAAGATGCATATTTGGCCTGAGCAGTCGCAAATGCTTAAATTTGTTTGATGCACAAGTGGCCTGTGCATGCGTTCATTTCGTATCATGTAATGCTCTTCTGCTCACGCTGGCATTACCGCAGTGCTTTTGCGATGCAGTAAAGCTTCATTAAAATTAAGTATTTGTCCTTTTGTTTGCCTGAAACGCACGTGCCAAGATGCATATTTTGCCTGAGCCGTCGCAAATGCTTATCTTTGTTTGATGCACAAGTGGCCTGTGCATGCGTTATTTCATAACATGTAATGCTCTTCTGTTCGCGCTGGCTTTACCGCAGTGCTTTTTCGATCCAGTAAAGCCTAATCAGCTTTTGGTAATTGCAGTTTTGTCTCCCTGAAACGAACGTGCAAAGTTGCACATTTGGCTCGAGCAGTCGCGAATGCTTATATTTGATGCACAAGTGGCCTGTGCATGCGTTCATTTCGTATCATGTAATGCTCTTCTTTTCACGCTGGCTTTACCGCAGTGCTTTCGCGATGCAGTGAAGCCTAATCAGCTTTTGGTAATTGCAGTTTTGTCTCCCTGAAACGAACGTGCCAAATTGCACATTTGGCTCGAGCAGTCGCAAATGCTTATATTTGTTTGATGCACAAGTGGCCTGTGCATGCGTTCATTTCGTATCATGTAATGCTCTTCTTTTCACGCTGGCTTTACCGCAGTGCTTTCGCGATGCAGTGAAGCTTAATCATCTCTTGGTAATTGTAGTTTTGTCTCCCTGAAACGAACGTGCCAAGTTGCACATTTGGCCCGAGCAGTCGCAAATGCTTATATTTGTTTGATGCACAAGTGGCTTGTGCATGCGTTCATTTCGTATCATGAAATGCTCTTCTGCTCATGCTGGTTTTACCGCAGTGTATTGCGATGCAGTGAAGCTAAATCAGCTTTTGGTAATTGTCGTTTTGTCTCCCTGAAATGAACGTGCCAAGTTGCATATTTGGCCTGAGCAGTCGCAAATGCTTATATTTGTTTGATGCACAATTGGCCTGTGCATGCGTTCATTTCGTATCATGTAATGCTCTTCTGCTCACGCTGGCATTACCGCAGTGCTTTTGCGATGCAGTAAAGCTTCATTAAATTTAAGTATTTGTCCTTTTGTTTGCCTGAAACGCACGTGCCAAGATGCATATTTTGCCTGAGCCGTCGCAAATGCTTATCTTTGTTTGATGCACAAGTGGCCTGTGCATGCGTTATTTCGTATCATGTAATGCTCTTCTGTTCACGCTGGCTTTACCGCAGTGCTTTTTCGATCCAGTGAAGCCTAATCAGCTTTTGATAATTGCAGTTTTGTCTCCCTGAAACGAACGTGCCAAGATGCATATTTGGCCTGAGCAGTCGAAAATGCTTATATTTGTTTGATGCACAAGTGGCCTGTGCATGGGTTCATTTCGTATCATGTAATGCTCTTCTGCTCACGCTGGCTTTACCGCAGTGCTTTTGCAATGCAGTGAAGCTTGATCATATTTAAGTATTTGTCCTTTTGTTTGCCAGAAACGGACGTGCAAAGATGCATATTTGGCCTGTGCAGTCGCAAATGCTTATATTTGTTTGATGCTTAAGTGGCGTGGGCATGCGTTCATTTCGTATTAAGTCCATTAAGAGTGAGTAAGCGCAAAACAGACAAGGACGTAGAAGAGACAGACACATACAGAGCGCTACTTTCAACTGATCTTTTATTTTCGCACGAACCGATAAATATATACCGAGCGAGCGGAAATAACAAAAACATAAAGAACATATCGCGGAATCACATCGTAGAACCAAGCACGTGTAAATTGCACTACATAGTAAAAGAACAAGTCACTGTGTCGAATCAAGGTAATGAAGTTCTTTTTGAGAAAGCGATACTGATGGTTGGCTAACGCACATGTCAGATAATTTCGCGATTTCGTATGCCTCCATAATCTCCCTTGTCATTTTGCCAGGAGCCTTAGATAGAATTTTAGTTTTTTCGAAGAGGGGTGTACATCCACAATCTCGGCAATGGATGCCCAAATGGCCCGAGATTGCTTTCGTGACATTATAATGATGTTCTTTCAATCTCTGATTGATACATCGGCCAGTTTGACCAATATAGGTTCTTCCACAAGAAAGCAGAATAGCATAAACATTGCGAATGCAGTTCACAAAAATTGTTCGATGATTAATAAGGCAGGTGTTTGCACTGTTACACTGTGAATTAACGCGTCGACACAACCTATGTAGACGTTCGGGAGCTGAAAAGATCACATCCACTCCTGCCTTTCCCACGATCCTTCTGAGATTATGCGATACACCATGCAAGTACGGAACGACGGCCACTTATTAATCATCGAACAATTTTTGTGAACTGCATTCGCAATGTTGTTTATGCTATTCTGCTTTCTTGTGGAAGAACCTATATTGGTCAAACTGGCCGATGTATCAATCAGAGATTGAAAGAACATCATTATAATGTCACGAAAGCAATCTCGGGCCATTTGGGCATCCATTGCCGAGATTGTGGATGTACACCCCTCTTCGAAAAAACTAAAATTCTATCTAAGGCTCCTGGCAAAATGACAAGGGAGATTATGGAGGCATACGAAATCGCGAAATTATCTGACATGTGCGTTAGCCAACCATCAGTATCGCTTTCTCAAAAAGAACTTCATTACCTTGATTCGACACAGTGACTTGTTCTTTTACTATGTAGTGCAATTTACACGTGCTTGGTTCTACGATGTGATTCCGCGATATGTTCTTTATGTTTTTGTTATTTCCGCTCGCTCGGTATATATTTATCGGTTCGTGCGAAAATAAAAGATCAGTTGAAAGTAGCGCTCTGTATGTGTCTGTCTCTTCTACGTCCTTGTCTGTTTTGCGCTTACTCACTCTTAATGGATTCAAACCAACTAGCCCACCAACGTGTTTTGGCAATGTTTATTCGTATTAAGTAATGCTCTTCTTCTCACGCTAGCTTTACTGCAGTGCTTTCGCAATGCAGCGAAGCCTAATCATCTTTTGGTAATTACTTTTTTGTCTCCCTGAATAGGACATGTCAAGATGCATATTTGGCTGAGCAGTCGCAAATGCTTATATTTGATTGATGCACAAGTGGCCTGTGCATGCGTTCATTTCGTATCATGTAATGCTCTTCTGCTCATGCTGGCTTTACCGCAGTGCTTTTACGATGCAGTGAAACTTGATCGTATTTAAGTATTTGTCCTTTTGTTTGCCTGAAACATACGTGCCAAGTTGCATATTTTGCTTGAGCAGTCGCAAATGCTTATATTTGTTTTATGCACAAGTGGCCTGTGCATGCGTTCATTTCGTATCATGTAATGCTCTTCTGCTCATGCTGGTTTTACCGCAGTGCTTTGGCGATGCAGTGAAGCTTAATCAGCTTTCGGTAATTGTAGTTTTGTCTCCCTGAAACGAACGTGCCAAGTTGCACATTTGGCCCGAGCAGTCGCAAATGCTTATATTTGTTTGATGCACAAGTGGCTTGTGCATGCGTTCATTTCGTATCATGAAATGCTCTTCTGCTCATGCTGGTTTTACCGCAGTGCTTTGCGATGCAGTGAAGCTAAATCAGCTTTTGGTAATTGTCGTTTTGTCTCCCTGAAACGAACGTGCCAAGTTGCATATTTGGCCTGAGCAGTCGCAATTGCTTATATTTGTTTGATGCACAATTGGCCTGTGCATGCGTTCATTTCGTATCATGTAAAGCTCTTGTGTTCACGCTGGCTTTACCGCAGTGCTTTTTCGATCCAGTGAAGCTTAATAATTTTTTGGTAATTGTCTTACTGTCTCCCTAACTTGGACGTGCCAAGATGCATATGTGGCCTGAGCAGTCGCAAATGCTTATATTTGTTTGATGCACAAGTGGCCTGTGCATGCGTTCATTTCGTATCATGTAGTGCTCTTCTGCTCATGCTGGCTTTACCGCAGTGCTTTGGCGATGCAGTGAAGCTTAATCAGCTTTTGGTAATTGTAGTTTTGTCTCCCTGAAACGAACGTGCCAAGTTGCACATTTGGCCCGAGCAGTCGCAAATGCTTATATTTGTTTGATGCACAAGTGGCTTGTGCATGCGTTCATTTCGTATCTATTCAGGTAAAAAAATTGCGCTGAAATAGAAAGGACACCACAAAGAAGGAACACTTAAACAGATCGAGCAAGATCGAGCGCAAAAATTGCGCTCGATCTGTTTAAGTGTTCCTTCTTTGTGGTGTCCTTTCTATTTCAGCGCAATTTTTTTACCTGAATAGAATGAACCAACTAGCCCCTCAAGACGTCCTGATCGATTTCATTTCGTATCATGAAATGCTCTTCTGCTCATGCTGGTTTTACCGCAGTGCTTTGCGATGCAGTGAAGCTAAATCAGCTTTTGGTAATTGTCGTTTTGTCTCCCTGAAATGAACGTGCCAAGTTGCATATTTGGGCTGAGCAGTCGCAAATGCTTATATTTGTTTGATGCACAATTGGCCTGTGCATGCGTTCATTTCGTATCATGTAATGCTCTTCTGTTCACGCTGGCTTTACCGCAGTGCTTTTTTGATCCAGTGAAGCTTATTAATTTTTTGGTAGTTGTCTTATTGTCTCCCTAAAACGGACGTGCGAAGATGCATATTTGGCCTGAGCAGTCGCAAATGCTTAAATTTGTTTGATGCACAAGTGGCCTGTGCATGCGTTCATTTCGTATCATGTAATGCTCTTCTGCTCACGCTGGCATTACCGCAGTGCTTTTGCGATGCAGTAAAGCTTCATTAAAATTAAGTATTTGTCCTTTTGTTTGCCTGAAACGCACGTGCCAAGATGCATATTTTGCCTGAGCCGTCGCAAATGCTTATCTTTGTTTGATGCACAAGTGGCCTGTGCATGCGTTATTTCATAACATGTAATGCTCTTCTGTTCACGCTGGCTTTACCGCAGTGCTTTTTCGATCCAGTAAAGCCTAATCAGCTTTTGGTAATTGCAGTTTTGTCTCCCTGAAACGAACGTGCCAAGTTGCACATTTGGCTCGAGCAGTCGCGAATGCTTATATTTGATGCACAAGTGGCCTGTGCATGCGTTCATTTCGTATCATGTAATGCTCTTCTTTTCACGCTGGCTTTACCGCAGTGCTTTCGCGATGCAGTGAAGCCTAATCAGCTTTTGGTAATTGCAGTTTTGTCTCCCTGAAACGAACGTGCCAAATTGCACATTTGGCTCGAGCAGTCGCAAATGCTTATATTTGTTTGATGCACAAGTGGCCTGTGCATGCGTTCATTTCGTATCATGTAATGCTCTTCTTTTCACGCTGGCTTTACCGCAGTGCTTTCGCGATGCAGTGAAGCTTAATCATCTCTTGGTAATTGTAGTTTTGTCTCCCTGAAACGAACGTGCCAAGTTGCACATTTGGCCCGAGCAGTCGCAAATGCTTATATTTGTTTGATGCACAAGTGGCATGTGCATGCGTTCATTTCGTATCATGAAATGCTCTTCTGCTCATGCTGGTTTTACCGCAGTGTATTGCGATGCAGTGAAGCTAAATCAGCTTTTGGTAATTGTCGTTTTGTCTCCCTGAAATGAACGTGCCAAGTTGCATATTTGGCCTGAGCAGTCGCAAATGCTTATATTTGTTTGATGCACAATTGGCCTGTGCATGCGTTCATTTCGTATCATGTAATGCTCTTCTGCTCACGCTGGCATTACCGCAGTGCTTTTGCGATGCAGTAAAGCTTCATTAAATTTAAGTATTTGTCCTTTTGTTTGCCTGAAACGCACGTGCCAAGATGCATATTTTGCCTGAGCCGTCGCAAATGCTTATCTTTGTTTGATGCACAAGTGGCCTGTGCATGCGTTATTTCGTATCATGTAATGCTCTTCTGTTCACGCTGGCTTTATCGCAGTGCTTTTTCGATCCAGTGAAGCCTAATCAGCTTTTGATAATTGCAGTTTTGTCTCCCTGAAACGAACGTGCCAAGATGCATATTTGGCCTGAGCAGTCGAAAATGCTTATATTTGTTTGATGCACAAGTGGCCTGTGCATGGGTTCATTTCGTATCATGTAATGCTCTTTTGCTCACGCTGGCTTTACCGCAGTGCTTTTGCAATGCAGTGAAGCTTGATCATATTTAAGTATTTGTCCTTTTGTTTGCCAGAAACTGACGTGCAAAGATGCATATTTGGCCTGTGCAGTCGCAAATGCTTATATTTGTTTGATGCTTAAGTGGCGTGGGCATGCGTTCATTTCGTATCAAGTAATGCTCTTCTTCTCACGCTAGCTTTACTGCAGTGCTTTCGCAATGCAGCGAAGCCTAATCATCTTTTGGTAATTACTTTTTTGTCTCCCTGAATAGGACATGTCAAGATGCATATTTGGCTGAGCAGTAGCAAATGCTTATATTTGATTGATGCACAAGTGGCCTGTGCATGCGTTCATTTCGTATCATGTAATGCTCTTCTGCTCACGCTGCCATTACCGCAGTGCTTTTGCGATGATGTGAAGCTTGATCAACTTTAAGTATTTGTCCTTTTGTTTGCCTGAAACGTACGTGCCAAGTTGCATATTTGGCTTGAGCAGTCGCAAATGCTTATATTTGTTTTATGCACAAGTGGCCTGTGCATGCGTTCATTTCGTATCATGTAATGCTCTTCTGCTCATGCTGGTTTTACCGCAGTGCTTTGGCGATGCAGTGAAGCTTAATCAGCTTTTGGTAATTGTAGTTTTGTCTCCCTGAAACGAACGTGCCAAGTTGCACATTTGGCCCGAGCAGTCGCAAATGCTTATATTTGTTTGATGCACAAGTGGCTTGTGCATGCGTTCATTTCGTATCATGAAATGCTCTTCTGCTCATGCTGGTTTCACCGCAGTGCTTTGCGATGCAGTGAAGCTAAATCAGCTATTGGTAATTGTCGTTTTGTCTCCCTGAAACCAACGTGCCAAGTTGCATATTTGGCCTGAGCAGTCGCAATTGCTTATATTTGTTTGATGCACAATTGGCCTGTGCATGCGTTCATTTCGTATCATGTAATGCTCTTGTGTTCACGCTGGCTTTACCGCAGTGCTTTTTCGATCCAGTGAAGCTTAATAATTTTTTGGTAATTGTCTTACTGTCTCCCTAACTTGGACGTGCCAAGATGCATATATGGCCTGAGCAGTCGCAAATGCTTATATTTGTTTGATGCACAAGTGGCCTGTGCATGCGTTCATTTCGTATCATGTAGTGCTCTTCTGCTCATGCTGGCTTTACCGCAGTGCTTTGGCGATGCAGTGAAGCTTAATCAGCTTTTGGTAATTGTAGTTTTGTCTCCCTGAAACGAACGTGCCAAGTTGCACATTTGGCCCGAGCAGTCGCAAATGCTTATATTTGTTTGATGCACAAGTGGCTTGTGCATGCGTTCATTTCGTATCATGAAATGCTCTTCTGCTCATGCTGGTTTTACCGCAGTGCTTTGCGATGCAGTGAAGCTAAATCAGCTTTTGGTAATTGTCGTTTTGTCTCCCTGAAATGAACGTGCCAAGTTGCATATTTGGCCTGAGCAGTCGCAAATGCTTATATTTGTTTGATGCACAATTGGCCTGTGCATGCGTTCATTTCGTATCATGTAATGCTCTTCTGTTCACGCTGGCTTTACCGCAGTGCTTTTTCGATCCAGTTAAGCTTATTAATTTTTTGGTAATTGTCTTATTGTCTCCCTAAAACGGACGTGCGAAGATGAATATTTGGCCTGAGCAGTCGCAAATGCCTAAATTTGTTTGATGCACAAGTGGCCTGTGCATGCGTTCATTTCGTATCATGTAATGCTCTTCTGCTCACGCTGGCACTACCGCAGTGCTTTTGCGATGCAGTAAAGCTTCATTAAATTTAAGTATTTGTCCTTTTGTTTGCCTGAAACGCACGTGCCAAGATGCATATTTTGCCTGAGCCGTCGCAAATGCTTATCTTTGTTTGATGCACAAGTGGCCTGTGCATGCGTTATTTCGTATCATGTAATGCTCTTCTGTTCACGCTGGCTTTACCGCAGTGCTTTTTCGATCCAGTGAAGCCTAATCAGCTTTTGGTAATTGCAGTTTTGTCTCCCTGAAACGAACGTGCCAAGTTGCACATTTGGCTCGAGCAGTCGCAAATGCTTATATTTGTTTGATGCACAAGTGGCCTGTGCATGCGTTCATTTCGTATCATGTAATGCTCTTCTTTTCACGCTGGCATTACCGCAGTGCTTTCGCGATGCAGTGAAGCTTAATCATCTCTTGGTAATTGTCCTTTTGTTTGCCTGAAACGGACCTGCCAAGATGCATATTTGGCCTGAGCAGTCGAAAATGCTTATATTTGTTTGATGCACAAGTGGCCTGTGCATGGGTTCATTTCGTATCATGTAATGCTCTTCTGCTCACGCTGGCTTTACCGCAGTGCTTTTGCAATGCAGTGAAGCTTGATCATATTTAAGTATTTGTCCTTTTGTTTGCCAGAAACGGACGTGCAAAGATGCATATTTGGCCTGTGCAGTCGCAAATGCTTATATTTGTTTGATGCTTAAGTGGCGTGGGCATGCGTTCATTTCGTATTAAGTAATGCTCTTCTTCTCACGCTAGCTTTACTGCAGTGCTTTCGCAATGCAGCGAAGCCTAATCATCTTTTGGTAATTACTTTTTTGTCTCCCTGAATAGGACATGTCAAGATGCATATTTGGCTGAGCAGTCGCAAATGCTTATATTTGATTGATGCACAAGTGGCCTGTGCATGCGTTCATTTCGTATCATGTAATGCTCTTCTGCTCACGCTGGCATTACCGCAGTGCTTTTGCGATGCAGTGAAGCTTGATCAACTTTAAGTATTTGTCCTTTTGTTTGCCTGAAACGTACGTGCCAAGTTGCATATTTGGCTTGAGCAGTCGCAAATGCTTATATTTGTTTTATGCACAAGTGGCCTGTGCATGCGTTCATTTCGTATCATGTAATGCTCTTCTGCTCATGCTGGTTTTACCGCAGTGCTTTGGCGATGCAGTGAAGCTTAATCAGCTTTTGGTAATTGTAGTTTTGTCTCCCTGAAACGAACGTGCCAAGTTGCACATTTGGCCCGAGCAGTCGCAAATGCTTATATTTGTTTGATGCACAAGTGGCTTGTGCATGCGTTCATTTCGTATCATGAAATGCTCTTCTGCTCATGCTGGTTTCACCGCAGTGCTTTGCGATGCAGTGAAGCTAAATCAGCTATTGGTAATTGTCGTTTTGTCTCCCTGAAACCAACGTGCCAATTTGCATATTTGGCCTGAGCAGTCGCAATTGCTTATATTTGTTTGATGCACAATTGGCCTGTGCATGCGTTCATTTCGTATCATGTAATGCTCTTGTGTTCACGCTGGCTTTACCGCAGTGCTTTTTCGATCCAGTGAAGCTTAATAATTTTTTGGTAATTGTCTTACTGTCTCCCTAACTTGGACGTGCCAAGATGCATATATGGCCTGAGCAGTCGCAAATGCTTATATTTGTTTGATGCACAAGTGGCCTGTGCATGCGTTCATTTCGTATCATAAAGTGCTCTTCTGCTCATGCTGGCTTTACCGCAGTGCTTTGGCGATGCAGTGAAGCTTAATCAGCTTTTGGTAATTGTAGTTTTGTCTCCCTGAAACGAACGTGCCAAGTTGCACATTTGGCCCGAGCAGTCGCAAATGCTTATATTTGTTTGATGCACAAGTGGCTTGTGAATGCGTTCATTTCGTATCATGAAATGCTCTTCTGCTCATGCTGGTTTTACCGCAGTGCTTTGCGATGCAGTGAAGCTAAATCAGCTTTTGGTAATTGTCGTTTTGTCTCCCTGAAATGAACGTGCCAAGTTGCATATTTGGCCTGAGCAGTCGCAAATGCTTATATTTGTTTGATGCACAATTGGCCTGTGCATGCGTTCATTTCGTATCATGTAATGCTCTTCTGTTCACGCTGGCTTTACCGCAGTGCTTTTTCGATCCAGTGAAGCTTATTATTTTTTGGTAATTGTCTTATTGTCTCCCTAAAACGGACGTGCGAAGATGAATATTTGGCCTGAGCAGTCGCAAATGCCTAAATTTGTTTGATGCACAAGTGGCCTGTGCATGCGTTCATTTCGTATCATGTAATGCTCTTCTGCTCACGCTGGCACTACCGCAGTGCTTTTGCGATGCAGTAAAGCTTCATTAAATTTAAGTATTTGTCCTTTTGTTTGCCTGAAACGCACGTGCCTGAAACGCACGTGCCAAGATGCATATTTTGCCTGAGCCGTCGCAAATGCTTATCTTTGTTTGATGCACAAGTGGCCTGTGCATGCGTTATTTCGTATCATGTAATGCTCTTCTGTTCACGCTGGCTTTACCGCAGTGCTTTTTCGATCCAGTGAAGCCTAATCATCTCTTGGTAATTGTCCTTTTGTTTGCCTGAAACGGACCTGCCAAGATGCATATTTGGCCTGAGCAGTCGAAAATGCTTATATTTGTTTGATGCACAAGTGGCCTGTGCATGGGTTCATTTCGTATCATGTAATGCTCTTCTGCTCACGCTGGCTTTACCGCAGTGCTTTTGCAATGCAGTGAAGCTTGATCATATTTAAGTATTTGTCCTTTTGTTTGCCAGAAACGGACGTGCAAAGATGCATATTTGGCCTGTGCAGTCGCAAATGCTTATATTTGTTTGATGCTTAAGTGGCGTGGGCATGCGTTCATTTCGTATTAAGTAATGCTCTTCTTCTCACGCTAGCTTTACTGCAGTGCTTTCGCAATGCAGCGAAGCCTAATCATCTTTTGGTAATTACTTTTTTGTCTCCCTGAATAGGACATGTCAAGATGCATATTTGGCTGAGCAGTCGCAAATGCTTATATTTGATTGATGCACAAGTGGCCTGTGCATGCGTTCATTTCGTATCATGTAATGCTCTTCTGCTCACGCTGGCATTACCGCAGTGCTTTTGCGATGCAGTGAAGCTTGATCAACTTTAAGTATTTGTCCTTTTGTTTGCCTGAAACGTACGTGCCAAGTTGCATATTTGGCTTGAGCAGTCGCAAATGCTTATATTTGTTTTATGCACAAGTGGCCTGTGCATGCGTTCATTTCGTATCATGTAATGCTCTTCTGCTCATGCTGGTTTTACCGCAGTGCTTTGGCGATGCAGTGAAGCTTAATCAGCTTTTGGTAATAGTAGTTTTGTCTCCCTGAAACGAACGTGCCAAGTTGCATATTTGGCCTGAGCAGTCGCAATTGCTTATATTTGTTTCATGCACAATTGGCCTGTGCATGCGTTCATTTCGTATCATGTAATGCTCTTGTGTTCACGCTGGCTTTACCGCAGTGCTTTTTCGATCCAGTGAAGCTTAATAATTTTTTGGTAATTGTCTTACTGTGTCCCTAACTTGGACGTGCCAAGATGCATATATGGCCTGAGCAGTCGCAAATGCTTATATTTGTTTGATGCACAAGTGGCCTGTGCATGCGTTCATTTCGTATCATGTAGTGCTCTTCTGCTCATGCTGGCTTTACCGCAGTGCTTTGGCGATGCAGTGAAGCTTAATCAGCTTTTGGTAATTTTAGTTTTGTCTCCCTGAAACGAACGTGCCAAGTTGCACATTTGGCCCGAGCAGTCGCAAATGCTTATATTTGTTTGATGCACAAGTGGCTTGTGCATGTGTTCATTTCGTATCATTAAATGCTCTTCTGCTCATGCTGGTTTTACCGCAGTGTATTGCGATGCAGTGAAGCTAAATCAGCTTTTGGTAATTGTCGTTTTGTCTCCCTGAAATGAACGTACTAAGTTGCATATTTGGCCTGAACAGTCGCAAATGCTTATATTTGTTTGATGCACAATTGGCCTGTGCATGGGTTCATTTCGTATCATGTAATGCTCTCCTGCTCACGCTGGCTTTACCGCAGTGCTTTTGCAATGCAGTGAAGCTTGATCATATTTAAGTATTTGTCCTTTTGTTTGCCAGAAACGGACGTGCAAAGATGCATAATTGGCCTGTGCAGTCGCAAATGCTTATATTTGTTTGATGCTTAAGTGGCGTGGGCATGCGTTCATTTCGTATTAAGTAATGCTCTTCTTCTCACGCTAGCTTTACTGCAGTGCTTTCTCAATGCAGCGAAGCCTAATCATCTTTTGGTAATTACTTTTTGTCTCCCTGAATAGGACATGTCACGATGCATATTTGGCTGAGCAGTCGCAAATGCTTATATTTGATTGATGCACAAGTGGCCTGTGCATGCGTTCATTTCGTATCATGTAATGCTCTTCTGCTCACGCTGGCATTACCGCAGTGCTTTTGCGATGCAGTGAAGCTTGATCAACTTTAAGTATTTGTCCTTTTGTTTGCCTGAAACGTACGTGCCAAGTTGCATATTTGGCTTGAGCAGTCGCAAATGCTTATATTTGTTTTATGCACAAGTGGCCTGTGCATGCGTTCATTTCGTATCATGTAATGCTCTTCTGCTCATGCTGGTTTTACCGCAGTGCTTTGGCGATGCAGTGAAGCTTAATTATCTTTTGGTAATTGTCTTTTTGTCTCCATGAAACGGACGTGCCAAGATGCATATTTGGCCTGAGCAGTTGCAAATGCTTATATTTTTTTTGATGCCCGTGGCCTGTGCATGCGTTCATTTCGTATCATGTAATGCTCTTCTGCTCACGCTGGTTTTACCGCAGTGCTTTTTCGATGCAGTGAAGCTTGATCATATTTTAGTATGTGTCTTTTCGTTTGTCTGAGACGGACATGCCAAGATGCATATTTGGCCTGAGCAGTCGCAAATGCTTATATTTGTTTGATGCACAAGTGGCCTGTGCATGCGTTCATTTCGTATCAAGTAATGCTCTTCTGCTCACGCTGGCTTTACCGCAGTGCTTTCGCGATGCAGTGAAGCATAATCATCTTTTGGTAATTGTCATTTTGTCTCTCTGAAACGGACTTGCCAAGATGCATATTTGGCCTGAGCAGTCGCAAATGCTTATATTTGTTTGATGCACAAGTGGCCTGTGCATGCGTTCACTTCGTATCATGTCTTGCTCTTCTGCTCATGCTGGCTTTACCGCAGTTCTTTCGCGATGCAGTGAAGCTTAATCATCTTTTGGTAATTGTCCTTTTGTTTGCCTGAAACGGACCTGCCAAGATGCATATTTGGCCTGAGCAGTCGAAAATGCTTATATTTGTTTGATGCACAAGTGGCCTGTGCATGCGTTCATTTCGTATCATGTAATGCTATTCTGCTCACGCTGGCTTTACCGCAGTGCTTTTGCAATGCAGTGAAGCTTAATCATATTTAGGTATTTGACCTTTTGTTTGCCTGAAACGGACGTGCCAAGATGCATATTTGGCCTGAGCAGTCGAAAATGCTTAAATTTGTTTGATGCACAAGTGTCCTGTGCATGCGTTCATTTCGTATCATGTATTGCTCTTCTGCTCACGCTCGCTTTACCGTAGTGCTTTCGTGATGCAGTGAAGCCTAATCATATTTTAGTATTTGTCGTTTTGTTTGCCTTAAACGGACGTGCCAAGATGCATATTTGGCCTGAGCAGTCGCAAATGCTTATATTTGTTTGATGCAAAAGTGGCCTGTGCATGCGTTAATTTCGTATCATGTAAGGCTTTTTTGCTCACGGTGGCTTTACCGTAGTTCTTTTGCGATGCAGGGAAGCTTAATCATCTTTTGGTAATTGTCTTTTTGTCTCCATGAAACGGACGTGCCAAGATGCATATTTGGCCTGAGCTGTCGCATATGCTTATATTTGTTTGATGCACAAGTGGCCTATGCATGCGTTCATTTCGTATCATGTAATGCTGTTCTGTTCACGCTGGCTTTACCGCAGTGCTTTTTTGATGCAGTGAAGCTTGATCATATTTTAGTATTTGTCTTTTCGTTTGTCTGAGACGGACATGCCAAGATGCCTATTTGGCCTGAGCAGTCGCAAATGCTTATATTTGTTTGATGCACAAGTGGCCTGTGCATGCGTTCATTTCGTATCATGTAATGCTCGTCTGCCCATGCTGGGTTTACCGCAGTGAATTTTGCGATGCAGTGAAGCTTAATCATCTTTCAGTAATTGTCTTTTTGTCTCCCTGAAACGGATGTGCCAAGATGCATATTTGGCATGAGCAGTCGCATATGCTTATATTTGTTCGATGCACAAGTGGCCTGTGCATGCGTTCATTTCGTATCTTGTAGTGCTCTTCTGCTCATGCTGGCTTTACCACAGTGCTTTTTCGATCAGTGAAGCTTGATCATATTTTAGTATTTGTCCTTTTGTTTGCCTGAAACGGACGTGCAAAGATGCATATTTGGCCTGAGCAGTCGCGAAAGCCTATATTTGTTTGATGCAAAAGTGGCCTGTGCATGCGTTAATTTCGTATCATGTAATGCTTTTCTGCTCACGGTGGCTTTACCGCAGTTCTTTCGCGATGCAGTGAAGCTTAATCATCTTTTGGTAATTGTCTTTTTTTCTCTATGAAACCGACGTGCCAAGATGCATGTTTGGCCTGAGCAGTCGCATATGCTTATATTTGTTTGATGCACAAGTGGCCTCTGCATGCGTTCATTTCGTATCATGTAATGCTATTTGCTCAAGCTGGCTTTACCGCAGTGCTTTTGTGATGCAGTGAAGCTTGATCATATTTAAGTATTTGTCCTTTTGTTTGCCTGATGCGGACGTGCCAAGATGCATATTTGGCCTGTGCAGTCGCAAATGCTTGTATTTGTTTGATGCACAAGTGGCCTGGGCACGCGTTCATTTTGTATCATGTAGTTCTCTTCTTCTCATGCTGGCTTTACCGCAGTGCTTTTTCGATGCAGTGAAGCTTGATCATATTTTAGTATTTGTACTTTTGTTTGCCCGAAACGGACGTGCCAAGATGCATATTTGGCCTGAGCAGTCGCAAAAGCTTATATTTTTTTTGATACCCAAGTGGCCTGTACATGCGTTCATTTCGTATCATGTAATGCTCTTCTGCTCACGCTGGTTTTACCGCAGGGCTTTTTCGATGCAGTGAAGCTTGATCATATTTTAGTATTTGTCTTTTCGTTTGTCTGAGACGGACATGCCAAGATGCATATTTGGCCTGAGCAGTCGCAAATGCTTATATTTGTTTGATGCAGTGAAGCACAAGTGGCCAGTGCATGCATTCATTTCGTATCATGTAATGCTCTTCTGCTCATGCTGGTTTTACCGCAGTGCTTTGGCTATGCAGTGAAGCTAAATCAGCTTTTGGTAATTGTCTTTTTGTCTCTCTGAAACGAACGTGCCAAGTTGCATATTTGGCCTGAGCAGTCGCGAATGCTTATATTTGTTTATGCACAAGTGGCCTGTGCATGCGTTCATTTCGTATCATGTAACGCTGTTCTGTTCACGCTGGCTTTACCGCAGTGCTTTTTCGATCCAGTGAAGCTTAATAATTTTTTCGTGATTGTCTTATTGTCTCCCTAAAACGGACGTGCCAAGATGCATATTGGGCCTGTGCAGTCGCAAAAGGTTATATTTGTTTGATGCACAAGTGGCCTGTGCATGCGTTCATTTCGTATCAAGTAATGCTCTTCTGCTCACGCTGGCTTTACCGCAGTGCTTTCGCGATGCAGTGAAGCTTAATCATCTTTTGGTAATTGTCCTTTTGTTTGCCTGAAACGGACCTGCCAAGATGCATATTTGGCCTGAGCAGTCGAAAATGCTTATATTTGTTTGATGCACAACTGGCCTGTGCATGCGTTCATTTCGTATCATGTAATGCTATTCTGCTCACGCTGGCTTACCGCAGTGCTTTTGCGATTCAGTGAAGCTTAATCATATTTAGGTATTTGACCTTTTGTTTGCCTGAAACGGACGTGCCAAGATGCATATTTGGCCTGAGCAGTCGAAAATGCTTATATTTGTTTGATGCACAAGTGTCCTGTGCATGCGTTCATTTCGTATCATGTATTGCTCTTCTGCTCAAGCTCGCTTTACCACAGTGCTTTCGTGATGCAGTGAAGCCTAATCATATTTTAGTATTTGTCCTTTTGTTTGCCTGAAACGGACGTGCCAAGATGCATATTTCGCCTTAGCAGTCGCAAATGCTTATATTTGTTTGATGCAAAAGTGGCCTGTGCATGCGTTAATTTTGTATCATGTAATGCTTTTCTGCTCACGGTGGCTTTACCGCAGTGCTTTCGCAATGCAGTGAAGCCTAATCATCTCGTGGTAATTGTTTTTTTGTCTCCTTGAAACGGACATGTCACGATGCTTATTTGGCTGAGCAGTCGCAAATGCTTATATTTGATTGATGCACAAGTGGCCTGTGCATGCGTTCATTTCGTAACATGTAATGCTCTTCTGCTCACGCTGGCATTACCGCAGTGCTTTTGCGATGCAGTGAAGCTTGATCATATTTCAGTATTTGTCTTTTCGTTTGTCTGAGACGGACATGCCAAGATGCATATTTGGCCTGAGCAGTCGCAAATGCTTATAGTTGTTTGATGCACAAGTGGCCTGTGCATGCGTTCATTTCGTATCATGTAATGCTCTTCTGCCCATGCTGGGTTTACCGCAGTGAATTTTGCGATGCAGTGAAGCTTAATCATCTTTCGGTAATTGTCTTTTTGTCTCCCTGAAACGGATGTGCCAAGATGCATATTTGGCCTGAGCAGTCGCATATGCTTATATTTGTTTGATGCACAAGTGGCCTGTGCATGCGTTCATTTCGTATATTGTAGTGCTCTTCTGCTCATGCCGCTTTACCACAGTGCTTTTTCGATGCAGTGAAGCTTGATCATATTTTAGTATTTGTCCTTTTGTTTGCCTGAACCGGACGTGCAAAGATGCATATTTGGCCTGAGCAGTCGCAAAAGCTTATATTTGTTTGATGCAAAAGTGGCCTGTGCATGCGTTAATTTCGTATCATGTAATGCTTTTCTGCTCACGGTGGCTTTACCGCAGTGCTTTAGCGATGCAGTGAAGCTTAATCATCTTTTGGTAATTGTCTTTTTTTTCTCTATGAAACGGACGTGCCAAGATGCATATTTGGCCTGAGCAGTCGCATATGCTTATATTTGTTTGATGCACAAGTGGCCTGTGCATGCGTTCATTTCGTATCATGTATTGCTATTTGCTCAAGCTGGCTTTACCGCAGTGCTTTTGTGATGCAGTGAAGCTTGATCATATTTAAGTATTTGTCCTTTTGTTTGCCTGATGCGGACGTGCCAAGATGCATATTTGGCCTGTGCAGTCGCAAATGCTTATATTTGTTTGATGCACAAGTGGCCTGTGCATGCGTTCATTTCGTATCATGTAACGCTCTTCTGTTCACGGTGGCTTTACCGCAGTGCTTTTTTGATCCAGTGAAGCTTAATAATTTTTGGTAATTGTCTTATTGTCTCCCTAAAACGGACGTGCCAAGAAGCATATTTGGCCTGAGCAGTCGCATATGCTTATATTTGTTTGATGCGCAAGTGGCCTGTGCATGCGTTCATTTCGTATCATGTAATGCTCTTCTGCTCATGCTGGCTTTACCGCAGTGCTTTTGCGATGCAGTGAAACTTGATCATATTTAAGTATTTGTCCTTTTGTTTGCCTGAAACGGACATGCCAAGATGCATATTTGGCCTGAGCAGTCGCAAATGCTTATATTTGTTTGATGCACAAGTGGCCTGTGCATGCATTCATTTCGTATCATGTAATGCTCTTCTGCTCATGCTGGTTTTACCGCAGTGCTTTGGCTATGCAGTGAAGCTAAATCAGCTTTTGGTAATTGTCTTTTTGTCTCTCTGAAACGAACGTGCCAAGTTGCATATTTGGCCTGAGCAGTTGCAAATGCTTATATTTTTTTTGATGCCCGTGGCCTGTGCATGCGTTCATTTCGTATCATGTAATGCTCTTCTGCTCACGCTGGTTTTACCGCAGTGCTTTTTCGATGCAGTGAAGCTTGATCATATTTTAGTATGTGTCTTTTCGTTTGTCTGAGACGGACATGCCAAGATGCATATTTGGCCTGAGCAGTCGCAAATGCTTATATTTGTTTGATGCACAAGTGGCCTGTGCATGCGTTCATTTCGTATCAAGTAATGCTCTTCTGCTCACGCTGGCTTTACCGCACTGCTTTCGCGATGCAGTGAAGCATAATCATCTTTTGGTAATTGTCATTTTGTCTCTCTGAAACGGACTTGCCAAGATGCATATTTGGCCTGAGCAGTCGCAAATGCTTATATTTGTTTGATGCACAAGTGGCCTGTGCATGCGTTCACTTCGTATCATGTCTTGCTCTTCTGCTCATGCTGGCTTTACCGCAGTTCTTTCGCGATGCAGTGAAGCTTAATCATCTTTTGGTAATTGTCCTTTTGTTTGCCTGAAACGGACCTGCCAAGATGCATATTTGGCCTGAGCAGTCGAAAATGCTTATATTTGTTTGATGCACAAGTGGCCTGTGCATGCGTTCATTTCGTATCATGTAATGCTATTCTGCTCACGCTGGCTTTACCGCAGTGCTTTTGCGATGCAATGAAGCTTAATCATATTTAGGTATTTGACCTTTTGTTTGCCTGAAACGGACGTGCCAAGATGCATATTTGGCCTGAGCAGTCGAAAATGCTTAAATTTGTTTGATGCACAAGTGTCCTGTGCATGCGTTCATTTCGTATCATGTATTGCTCTTCTGCTCACGCTCGCTTTACCGCAGTGCTTTCGTGATGCAGTGAAGCCTAATCATATTTTAGTATTTGTCGTTTTGTTTGCCTTAAACGGACGTGCCAAGATGCATATTTGGCCTGAGCAGTCGCAAATGCTTATATTTGTTTGATTCAAAAGTGGCCTGTGCATGCGTTAATTTCGTATCATGTAAGGCTTTTTTGCTCACGGTGGCTTTACCGCAGTTCTTTTGCGATGCAGTGAAGCTTAATCATCTTTTGGTAATTGTCTTTTTGTCTCCATGAAACGGACGTGCCAAGATGCATATTTGGCCTGAGCAGTCGCATATGCTTATATTTGTTTGATGCACAAGTGGCCTATGCATGCGTTCATTTCGTATCATGTAATGCTGTTCTGTTCACGCTGGCTTTACCGCAGTGCTTTTTTGATGCAGTGAAGCTTGATCATATTTTAGTATTTGTCTTTTCGTTTGTCTGAGATGGACATGCCAAGATGCATATTTGGCCTGAGCAGTCGCAAATGCTTATATTTGTTTGATGCACAAGTGGCCTGTGCATGCGTTCATTTCGTATCATGTAATGCTCTTCTGCCCATGCTGGGTTTACCGCAGTGAATTTTGCGATGCAGTGAAGCTTAATCATCTTTCGGTAATTGTCTTTTTGTCTCCCTGAAACGGATGTGCCAAGATGCATATTTGGCATGAGCAGTCGCATATGCTTATATTTGTTCGATGCACAAGTGGCCTGTGCATGCGTTCATTTCGTATCTTGTAGTGCTCTTCTGCTCATGCTGGCTTTACCACAGTGCTTTTTCGATGCAGTGAAGCTTGATCATATTTTAGTATTTGTCCTTTTGTTTGCCTGAAACGGACGTGCAAAGATGCATATTTGGCCTGAGCAGTCGCGAAAGCCTATATTTGTTTGATGCAAAAGTGGCCTGTGCATGCGTTAATTTCGTATCATGTAATGCTTTTCTGCTCACGGTGGCTTTACCGCAGTTCTTTCGCGATGCAGTGAAGCTTAATCATCTTTTGGTAATTGTCTTTTTTTCTCTATGAAACCGACGTGCCAAGATGCGTATTTGGCCTGAGCAGTCGCCTATGCTTATATTTGTTTGATGCACAAGTGGCCTCTGCATGCGTTCATTTCGTATCATGTAATGCTATTTGCTCAAGCTGGCTTTACCGCAGTGCTTTTGTGATGCAGTGAAGCTTGATCTTATTTAAGTATTTGTCCTTTTGTTTGCCTGATGCGGACGTGCCAAGATGCATATTTGGCCTGTGCAGTCGCAAATGCTTGTATTTGATGCACAAGTGGCCTGGGCACGCGTTCATTTTGTATCATGTAGTTCTCTTCTTCTCATGCTGGCTTTACCGCAGTGCTTTTTCGATGCAGTGAAGCTTGATCATATTTTAGTATTTGTACTTTTGTTTGCCCGAAACGGACGTGCCAAGATGCATATTTGGCCTGAGCAGTCGCAAAAGCTTATATTTTTTTTGATGCCCAAGTGGCCTGTACATGCGTTCATTTCGTATCATGTAATGCTCTTCTGCTCACGCTGGTTTTACCACAGGACTTTTTCGATGCAGTGAAGCTTGATCATATTTTAGTATTTGTCTTTTCGTTTGTCTGAGACGGACATGCCAAGATGCATATTTGGCCTGAGCAGTCGCAAATGCTTATATTTGTTTGATGCAGTGAAGCACAAGTGGCCAGTGCATGCATTCATTTCGTATCATGTAATGCTCTTCTGCTCATGCTGGTTTTACCGCAGTGCTTTGGCTATGCAGTGAAGCTAAATCAGCTTTTGGTAATTGTCTTTTTGTCTCTCTGAAACGAACGTGCAAAGTTGCATATTTGGCCTGAGCAGTCGCGAATGCTTATATTTGTTTAGGCACAAGTGGCCTGTGCATGCGTTCATTTCGTATCATGTAACGCTGTTCTGTTCACGCTGGCTTTACCGCAGTGCTTTTTCGATCCAGTGAAGCTTAAAAATTTTTTCGTAATTGTCTTATTGTCTCCCTAAAACGGACGTGCCAAGATGCATATTTGGCCTGTGCAGTCGCAAAAGCTTATATTTGTTTGATGCACAAGTGGCCTGTGCATGCGTTCATTTCGTATCAAGTAATGCTCTTCTGCTCACGCTGGCTTTACCGCAGTGCTTTCGCGATGCAGTGAAGCTTAATCATCTTTTGGTAATTGTCCTTTTGTTTGCCTGAAACGGACCTGCCAAGATGCATATTTGGCCTGAGCAGTCGAAAATGCTTATATTTGTTTGATGCACATCTGGCCTGTGCATGCGTTCATTTCGTATCATGTAATGCTATTCTGCTCACGCTGGCTTACCGCAGTGCTTTTGCGATTCAGTGAAGCTTAATCATATTTAGGTATTTGACCTTTTGTTTGCCTGAAACGGACGTGCCAAGATGCATATTTGGCCTGAGCAGTCAAAAATGCTTATATTTGTTTGATGCACAAGTGTCCTGTGCATGCGTTCATTTCGTATCATGTGTTGCTCTTCTGCTCAAGCTCGCTTTACCACAGTGCTTTCGTGATGCAGTGAAGCCTAATCATATTTTAGTATTTGTCCTTTTGTTTGCCTGAAACGGACGTGCCAAGATGCATATTTCGCCTTAGCAGTCGCAAATGCTTATATTTGTTTGATGCAAAAGTGGCCTGTGCATGCGTTAATTTTGTATCATGTAATGCTTTTCTGCTCACGGTGGCTTTACCGCAGTGCTTTCGCAATGCAGTGAAGCCTAATCATCTCGTGGTAATTGTTTTTTTTTGTCTCCTTGAAACGGACATGTCAAGATGCTTATTTGGCTGAGCAGTCGCAAATGCTTATATTTGATTGATGCACAAGTGGCCTGTGCATGCGTTCATTTCGTAACATGTAATGCTCTTCTGCTCACGCTGGCATTACCGCAGTGCTTTTGCGATGCAGTGAAGCTTGATCATATTTCAGTATTTGTCTTTTCGTTTGTCTGAGACGGACATGCCAAGATGCATATTTGGCCTGAGCAGTCGCAAATGCTTATATTTGTTTGATGCACAAGTGGCCTGTGCATGCGTTCATTTCGTATCATGTAATGCTCTTCTGCCCATGCTGGGTTTACCGCAGTGAATTTTGCGATGCAGTGAAGCTTAATCATCTTTCGGTAAGTGTCTTTTTGTCTCCCTGAAACGGATGTGCCAAGATGCATATTTGGCCTGAGCAGTCGCATATGCTTATATTTGTTTGATGCACAAGTGGCCTGTGCATGCGTTCATTTCGTATATTGTAGTGCTCTTCTGCTCATGCCGCTTTACCACAGTGCTTTTTCGATGCAGTGAAGCTTGATCATATTTTAGTATTTGTCCTTTTGTTTGCCTGAAACGGACGTGCAAAGATGCATATTTGGCCTGAGCAGTCGCAAAAGCTTATATTGTTTGATGCAAAAGTGGCCTGTGCATGCGTTAATTTCGTATCATGTAATGCTTTTCTGCTCACGGTGGCTTTACCGCAGTGCTTTCGCGATGCAGTGAAGCTTAATCATCTTTTGGTAATTGTCTTTTTTTTCTCTATGAAACGGACGTGCCAAGATGCATATTTGGCCTGAGCAGTCGCATATGCTTATATTTGTTTGATGCACAAGTGGCCTCTGCATGCGTTCATTTCGTATCATGTAATGCTATTTGCTCAAGCTGGCTTTACCGCAGTGCTTTTGTGATGCAGTGAAGCTTGATCATATTTAAGTATTTGTCCTTTTGTTTGCCTGATGCGGACGTGCCAAGATGCATATTTGGCCTGTGCAGTCGCAAATGCTTATATTTGTTTGATGCACAAGTGGCCTGGGCATGCGTTCATTTTGTATCATGTAGTTCTCTTCTTCTCATGCTGGCTTTACCGCAGTGCTTTTTCGATGCAGTGAAGCTTGATCATATTTTAGTATTTGTACTTTGTTTGCCCGAAACGGACGTGCCAAGATGCGTATTTGGCCTGAGCAGCCGCGAATACTTATATTTTTTTGATGCACAAGTTGCGTGGGCATGCGTTCATTTCGTATTAAGTAATGCTCTTGTTCTCACGCTACATTTACTGCAGTGCTTTGGCGATGCAGTGAAGCTTAATCATCTTTCGGTAATTGTCTTTTTGTCTCCCTGAAACGGATGTGCCAAGATGCATATTTGGCCTGAGCAGTCGCAAATGCTTATATTTGTTTGATGCACAAGTGGCCTGTGCATGCGTTCATTTCGTATCATGTAACGCTCTTCTGTTCACGCTGGCTTTACCGCAGTGCTTTTTCGATCCAGTGAAGCTTAATAATGTTCTGGTAATTGTGTTATTGTCTCCCTAAAACGGACGTGCCAAGATGCATATTTGGCCTGAGCAGTCGCATATGCTTATATTTGTTTGATGCACAAGTGGCCTGTGCATGCGTTCATTTCGTATCATGTAATGCTATTTGCTCAAGCTGGCTTTACCGCAGTGCTTTTGTGATGCAGTGAAGCTTGATCATATTTAAGTATTTGTCCTTTTGTTTGCCTGATGCGGACGTGCCAAGATGCATATTTGGCCTGTGCAGTCGCAAATGCTTATATTTGTTTGATGCACAAGTGGCCTGTGCATGCGTTCATTTCGTATCATGTAACGCTCTTCTGTTCACGGTGGCTTTACCGCAGTGCTTTTTCGATCCAGTGAAGCTTAATAATTTTTGGTAATTGTCTTATTGTCTCCCTAAAACGGACGTGCCAAGAAGCATATTTGGCCTGAGCAGTCGCATATGCTTATAATTGTTTGATGCGCAAGTGGCCTGTGCATGCGTTCATTTCGTATCATGTAATGCTCTTCTGCTCATGCTGGCTTTACCGCAGTGCTTTTGCGATGCAGTGAAACTTGATCATATTTAAGTATTTGTCCTTTTGTTTGCCTGAAACGGACATGCCAAGATGCATATTTGGCCTGAGCAGTCGCAAATGCTTATAATTGTTTGATGCACAAGTGGCCTGTGCATGCATTCATTTCGTATCATGTAATGCTCTTCTGCTCATGCTGGTTTTACCGCAGTGCTTTGGCTATGCAGTGAAGCTAAATCAGCTTTTGGTAATTGTCTTTTTGTCTCTCTGAAACGAACGTGCTAAGTTGCATATTTGGCCTGAGCAGTCGCGAATGCTTATATTTGTTTATGCATAAGTGGCCTGTGCATGCGTTCATTTCGTATCATGTAACGCTGTTCTGTTCACGCTGGCTTTACCGCAGTGCTTTTTCGATCCAGTGAAGCTTAATAATTTTTTCGTAATTGTCTTATTGTCTCCCTAAAACGGACGTGCCAAGATGCATATTTGGCCTGTGCAGTCGCAAAAGCTTATATTTGTTTGATGCACAAGTGGCCTGTGCATGCGTTCATTTCGTATCAAGTAATGCTCTTCTGCTCACGCTGGCTTTACCGCACTGCTTTCGCGATGCAGTGAAGCTTAATCATCTTTTGGTAATTGTCCTTTTGTTTGCCTGAAACGGACCTGCCAAGATGCATATTTGGCCTGAGCAGTCGAAAATGCTTATATTTGTTTGATGCACAACTGGCCTGTGCATGCGTTCATTTCGTATCACGTAATGCTATTCTGCTCACGCTGGCTCTACCGCAGTGCTTTTGCGATTCAGTGAAGCTTAATCATATTAAGTATTTGACCTTTTGTTTGCCTGAAACGGACGTGCCAAGATGCATATTTGGCCTGAGCAGTCGAAAATGCTTATATTTGTTTGATGCACAAGTGTCCTGTGCATGCGTTCATTTCGTATCATGTATTGCTCTTCTGCTCAAGCTCGCTTTACCACAGTGCTTTCGTGATGCAGTGAAGCCTAATCATATTTTAGTATTTGTCCTTTTGTTTGCCTGAAACGGACGTGCCAAGATGCATATTTCGCCTTAGCAGTCGCAAATGCTTATATTTGTTTGATGCAAAAGTGGCCTGTGCATGCGTTAATTTTGTATCATGTAATGCTATTCTGCTCACGCTGGCTTACCGCAGTGCTTTTGCGATTCAGTGAAGCTTAATCATATTTAGGTATTTGACCTTTTGTTTGCCTGAAACGGACGTGCCAAGATGCATATTTGGCCTGAGCAGTCGAAAATGCTTATATTTGTTTGATGCACAAGTGTCCTGTGCATGCGTTCATTTCGTATCATGTATTGCTCTTCTGCTCAAGCTCGCTTTACCACAGTGCTTTCGTGATGCAGTGAAGCCTAATCATATTTTAGTATTTGTCCTTTTGTTTGCCTGAAACGGACGTGCCAAGATGCATATTTCGCCTTAGCAGTCGCAAATGCTTATATTTGTTTGATGCAAAAGTGGCCTGTGCATGCGTTAATTTTGTATCATGTAATGCTTTTCTGCTCACGGTGGCTTTACCGCAGTGCTTTCGCAATGCAGTGAAGCCTAATCATCTCGTGGTAATTGTTTTTTTTGTCTCCTTGAAACGGACATGTCAAGATGCTTATTTGGCTGAGCAGTCGCAAATGCTTATATTTGATTGATGCACAAGTGGCCTGTGCATGCGTTCATTTCGTAACATGTAATGCTCTTCTGCTCACGCTGGCATTACCGCAGTGCTTTTGCGATGCAGTGAAGCTTGATCATATTTCAGTATTTGTCTTTTCGTTTGTCTGAGACGGACATGCCAAGATGCATATTTGGCCTGAGCAGTCGCAAATGCTTATATTTGTTTGATGCACAAGTGGCCTGTGCATGCGTTCATTTCGTATCATGTAATGCTCTTCTGCCCATGCTGGGTTTACCGCAGTGAATTTTGCGATGCAGTGAAGCTTAATCATCTTTCGGTAATTGTCTTTTTGTCTCCCTGAAACGGATGTGCCAAGATGCATATTTGGCCTGAGCAGTCGCATATGCTTATATTTGTTTGATGCACAAGTGGCCTGTGCATGCGTTCATTTCGTATATTGTAGTGCTCTTCTGCTCATGCCGCTTTACCACAGTGCTTTTTCGATGCAGTGAAGCTTGATCATATTTTAGTATTTGTCCTTTTGTTTGCCTGAAACGGACGTGCAAAGATGCATATTTGGCCTGAGCAGTCGCAAAAGCTTATATTGTTTGATGCAAAAGTGGCCTGTGCATGCGTTAATTTCGTATCATGTAATGCTTTTCTGCTCACGGTGGCTTTACCGCAGTGCTTTCGCGATGCAGTGAAGCTTAATCATCTTTTGGTACTTGTCTTTTTTTTCTCTATGAAACGGACGTGCCAAGATGCATATTTGGCCTGAGCAGTCGCATATGCTTATATTTGTTTGATGCACAAGTGGCCTCTGCATGCGTTCATTTCGTATCATGTAATGCTATTTGCTCAAGCTGGCTTTACCGCAGTGCTTTTGTGATGCAGTGAAGCTTGATCATATTTAAGTATTTGTCCTTTTGTTTGCCTGATGCGGACGTGCCAAGATGCATATTTGGCCTGTGCAGTCGCAAATGCTTATATTTGTTTGATGCACAAGTGGCCTGGGCATGCGTTCATTTTGTATCATGTAGTTCTCTTCTTCTCATGCTGGCTTTACCGCAGTGCTTTTTCGATGCAGTGAAGCTTGATCATATTTTAGTATTTGTACTTTGTTTGCCCGAAACGGACGTGCCAAGATGCGTATTTGGCCTGAGCAGCCGCGAATACTTATATTTTTTTGATGCACAAGTTGCGTGGGCATGCGTTCATTTCGTATTAAGTAATGCTCTTGTTCTCACGCTACATTTACTGCAGTGCTTTGGCGATGCAGTGAAGCTTAATCATCTTTCGGTAATTGTCTTTTTGTCTCCCTGAAACGGATGTGCCAAGATGCATATTTGGCCTGAGCAGTCGCAAATGCTTATATTTGTTTGATGCACAAGTGGCCTGTGCATGCGTTCATTTCGTATCATGTAACGCTCTTCTGTTCACGCTGGCTTTACCGCAGTGCTTTTTCGATCCAGTGAAGCTTAATAATGTTCTGGTAATTGTGTTATTGTCTCCCTAAAACGGACGTGCCAAGATGCATATTTGGCCTGAGCAGTCGCATATGCTTATATTTGTTTGATGCACAAGTGGCCTGTGCATGCGTTCATTTCGTATCATGTAATGCTATTTGCTCAAGCTGGCTTTACCGCAGTGCTTTTGTGATGCAGTGAAGCTTGATCATATTTAAGTATTTGTCCTTTTGTTTGCCTGATGCGGACGTGCCAAGATGCATATTTGGCCTGTGCAGTCGCAAATGCTTATATTTGTTTGATGCACAAGTGGCCTGTGCATGCGTTCATTTCGTATCATGTAACGCTCTTCTGTTCACGGTGGCTTTACCGCAGTGCTTTTTCGATCCAGTGAAGCTTAATAATTTTTGGTAATTGTCTTATTGTCTCCCTAAAACGGACGTGCCAAGAAGCATATTTGGCCTGAGCAGTCGCATATGCTTATATTTGTTTGATGCGCAAGTGGCCTGTGCATGCGTTCATTTCGTATCATGTAATGCTCTTCTGCTCATGCTGGCTTTACCGCAGTGCTTTTGCGATGCAGTGAAACTTGATCATATTTAAGTATTTGTCCTTTTGTTTGCCTGAAACGGACATGCCAAGATGCATATTTGGCCTGAGCAGTCGCAAATGCTTATAATTGTTTGATGCACAAGTGGCCTGTGCATGCATTCATTTCGTATCATGTAATGCTCTTCTGCTCATGCTGGTTTTACCGCAGTGCTTTGGCTATGCAGTGAAGCTAAATCAGCTTTTGGTAATTGTCTTTTTGTCTCTCTGAAACGAACGTGCCAAGTTGCATATTTGGCCTGAGCAGTCGCGAATGCTTATATTTGTTTATGCATAAGTGGCCTGTGCATGCGTTCATTTCGTATCATGTAACGCTGTTCTGTTCACGCTGGCTTTACCGCAGTGCTTTTTCGATCCAGTGAAGCTTAATAATTTTTTCGTAATTGTCTTATTGTCTCCCTAAAACGGACGTGCCAAGATGCATATTTGGCCTGTGCAGTCGCAAAAGCTTATATTTGTTTGATGCACAAGTGGCCTGTGCATGCGTTCATTTCGTATCAAGTAATGCTCTTCTGCTCACGCTGGCTTTACCGCACTGCTTTCGCGATGCAGTGAAGCTTAATCATCTTTTGGTAATTGTCCTTTTGTTTGCCTGAAACGGACCTGCCAAGATGCATATTTGGCCTGAGCAGTCGAAAATGCTTATATTTGTTTGATGCACAACTGGCCTGTGCATGCGTTCATTTCGTATCACGTAATGCTATTCTGCTCACGCTGGCTCTACCGCAGTGCTTTTGCGATTCAGTGAAGCTTAATCATATTAAGTATTTGACCTTTTGTTTGCCTGAAACGGACGTGCCAAGATGCATATTTGGCCTGAGCAGTCGAAAATGCTTATATTTGTTTGATGCACAAGTGTCCTGTGCATGCGTTCATTTCGTATCATGTATTGCTCTTCTGCTCAAGCTCGCTTTACCACAGTGCTTTCGTGATGCAGTGAAGCCTAATCATATTTTAGTATTTGTCCTTTTGTTTGCCTGAAACGGACGTGCCAAGATGCATATTTCGCCTTAGCAGTCGCAAATGCTTATACTTGTTTGATGCAAAAGTGGCCTGTGCATGCGTTAATTTTGTATCATGTAATGCTTTTCTGCTCACGGTGGCTTTACCGCAGTGCTTTCGCAATGCAGTGAAGCCTAATCATCTCGTGGTAATTGTTTTTTTTTGTCTCCTTGAAACGGACATGTCAAGATGCTTATTTGGCTGAGCAGTCGCAAATGCTTATATTTGATTGATGCACAAGTGGCCTGTGCATGCGTTCATTTCGTAACATGTAATGCTCTTCTGCTCACGCTGGCATTACCGCAGTGCTTTTGCGATGCAGTGAAGCTTGATCATATTTCAGTATTTGTCTTTTCGTTTGTCTGAGACGGACATGCCAAGATGCATATTTGGCCTGAGCAGTCGCAAACGCTTATATTTGTTTGATGCACAAGTGGCCTGTGCATGCGTTCATTTCGTATCATGTAATGCTCTTCTGCCCATGCTGGGTTTACCGCAGTGAATTTTGCGATGCAGTGAAGCTTAATCATTTTTCGGTAATTGTCTTTTTGTCTCCCTGAAACGGATGTGCCAAGATGCATATTTGGCCTGAGCAGTCGCATATGCTTATATTTGTTTGATGCACAAGTGGCCTGTGCATGCGTTCATTTCGTATATTGTAGTGCTCTTCTGCTCATGCCGCTTTACCACAGTGCTTTTTCGATGCAGTGAAGCTTGATCATATTTTAGTATTTGTCCTTTTGTTTGCCTGAAACGGACGTGCAAAGATGCATATTTGGCCTGAGCAGTCGCAAAAGCTTATATTTGTTTGATGCAAAAGTGGCCTGTGCATGCGTTAATTTCGTATCATGTAATGCTTTTCTGCTCACGGTGGCTTTACCGCAGTGCTTTCGCGATGCAGTGAAGCTTAATCATCTTTTGGTAATTGTCTTTTTTTTCTCTATGAAACGGACGTGCCAAGATGCATATTTGGCCTGAGCAGTCGCATATGCTTATATTTGTTTGATGCACAAGTGGCCTCTGCATGCGTTCATTTCGTATCATGTAATGCTATTTGCTCAAGCTGGCTTTACCGCAGTGCTTTTGTGATGCAGTGAAGCTTGATCATATTTAAGTATTTGTCCTTTTGTTTGCCTGATGCGGACGTGCCAAGATGCATATTTGGCCTGTGCAGTCGCAAATGCTTATATTTGTTTGATGCACAAGTGGCCTGGGCATGCGTTCATTTTGTATCATGTAGTTCTCTTCTTCTCATGCTGGCTTTACCGCAGTGCTTTTTCGATGCAGTGAAGCTTGATCATATTTTAGTATTTGTACTTTTGTTTGCCCGAAACGGACGTGCCAAGATGCGTATTTGGCCTGAGCAGCCGCGAATACTTATATTTTTTTGATGCACAAGTGGCGTGGGCATGCGTTCATTTCGTATTAAGTAATGCTCTTGTTCTCACGCTACATTTACTGCAGTGCTTTGGCGATGCAGTGAAGCTTAATCATCTTTCGGTAATTGTCTTTTTGTCTCCCTGAAACGGATGTGCCAAGATGCATATTTGGCCTGAGCAGTCGCAAATGCTTATATTTGTTTGATGCACAAGTGGCCTGTGCATGCATTCATTTCGTATCATGTAATGCTCTTCAGCTCATGCTGGTTTTACCCCAGTGCTTTGGCTATGCAGTGAAGCTAAATCAGCTTTTGGTAATTGTCGTTTTGTCTCCCTGAAACGAACGGGACAAGTTGCATATTTGGCCTGAACAGTCGCGAATGCTTATATTTGTTCAATGCACTAGTGACCTGTGCATGCGTTCATTTCGTATCATGTAACGCTCTTCTGTTCACGCTGGCTTTACCGCAGTGCTTTTTAGATCCAGTGAAGCTTAATAATGTTCTGGTAATTGTGTTATTGTCTCCCTAAAACGGACGTGCCAAGATGCATATTTGGCCTGAGCAGTCGCATATGCTTATATTTGTTTGATGCACAAGTGGCCTGTGCATGCGTTCATTTCGTATCATGTAATGCTATTTGCTCAAGCTGGCTTTACCGCAGTGCTTTTGTGATGCAGTGAAGCTTGATCATATTTAAGTATTTGTCCTTTTGTTTGCCTGATGCGGACGTGCCAAGATGCATATTTGGCCTGTGCAGTCGCAAATGCTTATATTTGTTTGATGCACAAGTGGCCTGTGCATGCGTTCATTTCGTATCATGTAACGCTCTTCTGTTCACGGTGGCTTTACCGCAGTGCTTTTTCGATCCAGTGAAGCTTAATAATTTTTGGTAATTGTCTTATTGTCTCCCTGAAACGGACATGCCAAGATGCATATTTGGCCTGAGCAGTCGAAAATGCTTATATTTGTTTGATGCACAACTGGCCTGTGCATGCGTTCATTTCGTATCATGTAATGCTATTCTGCTCACGCTGGCTTACCGCAGTGCTTTTGCGATTCAGTGAAGCCTAATCATATTTAGGTATTTGACCTTTTGTTTGCCTGAAACGGACGTGCCAAGATGCATATTTGGCCTGAGCAGTCGAAAATGCTTATATTTGTTTGATGCACAAGTGTCCTGTGCATGCGTTCATTTCGTATCATGTATTGCTCTTCTGCTCAAGCTCGCTTTACCACAGTGCTTTCGTGATGCAGTGAAGCCTAATCATATTTTAGTATTTGTCCTTTTGTTTGCCTGAAACGGACGTGCCAAGATGCATATTTCGCCTTAGCAGTCGCAAATGCTTATATTTGTTTGATGCAAAAGTGGCCTGTGCATGCGTTAATTTTGTATCATGTAATGCTTTTCTGCTCACGGTGGCTTTACCGCAGTGCTTTCGCAATGCAGTGAAGCCTAATCATCTCGTGGTAATTGTTTTTTTTGTCTCCTTGAAACGGACATGTCAAGATGCTTATTTGGCTGAGCAGTCGCAAATGCTTATATTTGATTGATGCACAAGTGGCCTGTGCATGCGTTCATTTCGTAACATGTAATGCTCTTCTGCTCACGCTGGCATTACCGCAGTGCTTTTGCGATGCAGTGAAGCTTGATCATATTTCAGTATTTGTCTTTTCGTTTGTCTGAGACGGACATGCCAAGATGCATATTTGGCCTGAGCAGTCGCAAATGCTTATATTTGTTTTATGCACAAGTGGCCTGTGCATGCGTTCATTTCGTATCATGTAATGCTCTTCTGCCCATGCTGGGTTTACCGCAGTGAATTTTGCGATGCAGTGAAGCTTAATCATCTTTCGGTAATTGTCTTTTTGTCTCCCTGAAACGGATGTGCCAAGATGCATATTTGGCCTGAGCAGTCGCATATGCTTATATTTGTTTGATGCACAAGTGGCCTGTGCATGCGTTCATTTCGTATATTGTAGTGCTCTTCTGCTCATGCCGCTTTACCACAGTGCTTTTTCGATGCAGTGAAGCTTGATCATATTTTAGTATTTGTCCTTTTGTTTGCCTGAAACGGACGTGCAAAGATGCATATTTGGCCTGAGCAGTCGCAAAAGCTTATATTTGTTTGATGCAAAAGTGGCCTGTGCATGCGTTAATTTCGTATCATGTAATGCTTTTCTGCTCACGGTGGCTTTACCGCAGTGCTTTCGCGATGCAGTGAAGCTTAATCATCTTTTGGTAATTGTCTTTTTTTTCTCTATGAAACGGACGTGCCAAGATGCATATTTGGCCTGAGCAGTCGCATATGCTTATATTTGTTTGATGCACAAGTGGCCTCTGCATGCGTTCATTTCGTATCATGTAATGCTATTTGCTCAAGCTGGCTTTACCGCAGTGCTTTTGTGATGCAGTGAAGCTTGATCATATTTAAGTATTTGTCCTTTTGTTTGCCTGATGCGGACGTGCCAAGATGCATATTTGGCCTGTGCAGTCGCAAATGCTTATATTTGTTTGATGCACAAGGGTTCCTGGGCATGCGTTCATTTTGTATCATGTAGTTCTCTTCTTCTCATGCTGGCTTTACCGCAGTGCTTTTTCGATGCAGTGAAGCTTGATCATATTTTAGTATTTGTACTTTTGTTTGCCCGAAACGGACGTGCCAAGATGCGTATTTGGCCTGAGCAGCCGCGAATACTTATATTTTTTTGATGCACAAGTGGCGTGGGCATGCGTTCATTTCGTATTAAGTAATGCTCTTGTTCTCACGCTACATTTACTGCAGTGCTTTGGCGATGCAGTGAAGCTTAATCATCTTTCGGTAATTGTCTTTTTGTCTCCCTGAAACGGATGTGCCAAGATGCATATTTGGCCTGAGCTGTCGCAAATGCTTATATTTGTTTGATGCACAAGTGGCCTGTGCATGCATTCATTTCGTATCATGTAATGCTCTTCAGCTCATGCTGGTTTTACCCCAGTGCTTTGGCTATGCAGTGAAGCTAAATCAGCTTTTGGTAATTGTCGTTTTGTCTCCCTGAAACGAACGGGACAAGTTGCATATTTGGCCTGAACAGTCGCGAATGCTTATATTTGTTCAATGCACTAGTGGCCTGTGCATGCGTTCATTTCGTATCATGTAACGCTCTTCTGTTCACGCTGGCTTTACCGCAGTGCTTTTTCGATCCAGTGAAGCTTAATAATGTTCTGGTAATTGTGTTATTGTCTCCCTAAAACGGACGTGCCAAGATGCATATTTGGCCTGAGCAGTCGCATATGCTTATATTTGTTTGATGCACAAGTGGCCTGTGCATGCGTTCATTTCGTATCATGTAATGCTATTTGCTCAAGCTGGCTTTACCGCAGTGCTTTTGTGATGCAGTGAAGCTTGATTATATTTAAGTATTTGTCCTTTTGTTTGCCTGATGCGGACGTGCCAAGATGCATATTTGGCCTGTGCAGTCGCAAATGCTTATATTTGTTTGATGCACAAGTGGCCTGTGCATGCGTTCATTTCGTATCATGTAATGCTATTCTGCTCACGCTGGCTTACCGCAGTGCTTTTGCGATTCAGTGAAGCCTAATCATATTTAGGTATTTGACCTTTTGTTTGCCTGAAACGGACGTGCCAAGATGCATATTTGGCCTGAGCAGTCGAAAATGCTTATATTTGTTTGATGCACAAGTGTCCTGTGCATGCGTTCATTTCGTATCATGTATTGCTCTTCTGCTCAAGCTCGCTTTACCACAGTGCTTTCGTGATGCAGTGAAGCCTAATCATATTTTAGTATTTGTCCTTTTGTTTGCCTGAAACGGACGTGCCAAGATGCATATTTCGCCTTAGCAGTCGCAAATGCTTATATTTGTTTGATGCAAAAGTGGCCTGTGCATGCGTTAATTTTGTATCATGTAATGCTTTTCTGCTCACGGTGGCTTTACCGCAGTGCTTTCGCAATGCAGTGAAGCCTAATCATCTCGTGGTAATTGTTTTTTTTGTCTCCTTGAAACGGACATGTCAAGATGCTTATTTGGCTGAGCAGTCGCAAATGCTTATATTTGATTGATGCACAAGTGGCCTGTGCATGCGTTCATTTCGTAACATGTAATGCTCTTCTGCTCACGCTGGCATTACCGCAGTGCTTTTGCGATGCAGTGAAGCTTGATCATATTTCAGTATTTGTCTTTTCGTTTGTCTGAGACGGACATGCCAAGATGCATATTTGGCCTGAGCAGTCGCAAATGCTTATATTTGTTTTATGCACAAGTGGCCTGTGCATGCGTTCATTTCGTATCATGTAATGCTCTTCTGCCCATGCTGGGTTTACCGCAGTGAATTTTGCGATGCAGTGAAGCTTAATCATCTTTCGGTAATTGTCTTTTTGTCTCCCTGAAACGGATGTGCCAAGATGCATATTTGGCCTGAGCAGTCGCATATGCTTATATTTGTTTGATGCACAAGTGGCCTGTGCATGCGTTCATTTCGTATATTGTAGTACTCTTCTGCTCATGCCGCTTTACCACAGTGCTTTTTCGATGCAGTGAAGCTTGATCATATTTTAGTATTTGTCCTTTTGTTTGCCTGAAACGGACGTGCAAAGATGCATATTTGGCCTGAGCAGTCGCAAAAGCTTATATTTGTTTGATGCAAAAGTGGCCTGTGCATGCGTTAATTTCGTATCATGTAATGCTTTTCTGCTCACGGTGGCTTTACCGCAGTGCTTTCGCGATGCAGTGAAGCTTAATCATCTTTTGGTAATTGTCTTTTTTTTCTCTATGAAACGGACGTGCCAAGATGCATATTTGGCCTGAGCAGTCGCATATGCTTATATTTGTTTGATGCACAAGTGGCCTCTGCATGCGTTCATTTCGTATCATGTAATGCTATTTGCTCAAGCTGGCTTTACCGCAGTGCTTTTGTGATGCAGTGAAGCTTGATCATATTTAAGTATTTGTCCTTTTGTTTGCCTGATGCGGACGTGCCAAGATGCATATTTGGCCTGTGCAGTCGCAAATGCTTATATTTGTTTGATGCACAAGTGGCCTGGGCATGCGTTCATTTTGTATCATGTAGTTCTCTTCTTCTCATGCTGGCTTTACCGCAGTGCTTTTTCGATGCAGTGAAGCTTGATCATATTTTAGTATTTGTACTTTTGTTTGCCCGAAACGGACGTGCCAAGATGCGTATTTGGCCTGAGCAGCCGCGAATACTTATATTTTTTTGATGCACAAGTGGCGTGGGCATGCGTTCATTTCGTATTAAGTAATGCTCTTGTTCTCACGCTACATTTACTGCAGTGCTTTGGCGATGCAGTGAAGCTTAATCATCTTTCGGTAATTGTCTTTTTGTCTCCCTGAAACGGATGTGCCAAGATGCATATTTGGCCTGAGCAGTCGCAAATGCTTATATTTGTTTGATGCACAAGTGGCCTGTGCATGCATTCATTTCGTATCATGTAATGCTCTTCAGCTCATGCTGGTTTTACCCCAGTGCTTTGGCTATGCAGTGAAGCTAAATCAGCTTTTGGTAATTGTGGTTTGTCTCCCTGAAACGAACGGGACAAGTTGCATATTTGGCCTGAACAGTCGCGAATGCTTATATTTGTTCAATGCACTGGTGGCCTGTGCATGCGTTCATTTCGTATCATGTAACGCTCTTCTGTTCACGCTGGCTTTACCGCAGTGCTTTTTCGATCCAGTGAAGCTTAATAATGTTCTGGTAATTGTGTTATTGTCTCCCTAAAACGGACGTGCCAAGATGCATATTTGGCCTGAGCAGTCGCATATGCTTATATTTGTTTGATGCACATGTGGCCTGTGCATGCGTTCATTTCGTATCATGTAATGCTATTTGCTCAAGCTGGCTTTACCGCAGTGCTTTTGTGATGCAGTGAAGCTTGATTATATTTAAGTATTTGTCCTTTTGTTTGCCTGATGCGGACGTGCCAAGATGCATATTTGGCCTGTGCAGTCGCAAATGCTTATATTTGTTTGATGCACAAGTGGCCTGTGCATGCGTTCATTTCGTATCATGTAACGCTCTTCTGTTCACGGTGGCTTTACCGCAGTGCTTTTTCGATCCAGTGAAGCTTAATAATTTTTGGTAATTGTCTTATTGTCTCCCTAAAACGGACGTGCCAAGAAGCATATTTGGCCTGAGCAGTCGCATATGCTTATATTTGTTTGATGCGCAAGTGGCCTGTGCATGCGTTCATTTCGTATCATGTAATGCTCTTCTGCTCATGCTGGCTTTACCGCAGTGCTTTTGCGATGCAGTGAAACTTGATCATATTTAAGTATTTGTCCTTTTGTTTGCCTGAAACGGACATGCCAAGATGCATATTTGGCCTGAGCAGTCGAAAATGCTTATATTTGTTTGATGCACAACTGGCCTGTGCATGCGTTCATTTCGTATCATGTAATGCTATTCTGCTCACGCTGGCTTTACCGCAGTGCTTTTGCGATTCAGTGAAGCTTAATCATATTAAGTATTTGACCTTTTGTTTGCCTGAAACGGATGTGCCAAGATGCATATTTGGCCTGAGCAGTCGAAAATGCTTATATTTGTTTGATGCACAAGTGTCCTGTGCATGCGTTCATTTCGTATCATGTATTGCTCTTCTGCTCAAGCTCGCTTTACCACAGTGCTTTCGTGATGCAGTGAAGCCTAATCATATTTTAGTATTTGTCCTTTTGTTTGCCTGAAACGGACGTGCCAAGATGCATATTTCGCCTTAGCAGTCGCAAATGCTTATATTTGTTTGATGCAAAAGTGGCCTGTGCATGCGTTAATTTTGTATCATGTAATGCTTTTCTGCTCACGGTGGCTTTACCGCAGTGCTTTCGCAATGCAGTGAAGCCTAATCATCTCGTGGTAATTGTTTTTTTTGTCTCCTTGAAACGGACATGTCAAGATGCTTATTTGGCTGAGCAGTCGCAAATGCTTATATTTGATTGATGCACAAGTGGCCTGTGCATGCGTTCATTTCGTAACATGTAATGCTCTTCTGCTCACGCTGGCATTACCGCAGTGCTTTTGCGATGCAGTGAAGCTTGATCATATTTCAGCATTTGTCTTTTCGTTTGTCTGAGACGGACATGCCAAGATACATACTTGGCCTGAGCAGTCGCAAATGCTTATATTTGTTTGATGCACAAGTGGCCTGTGCATGCGTTCATTTCGTATCATGTAATGCTCTTCTGCCCATGCTGGGTTTACCGCAGTGAATTTTGCGATGCAGTGAAGCTTAATCATCTTTCGGTAATTGTCTTTTTGTCTCCCTGAAACGGATGTGCCAAGATGCATATTTGGCCTGAGCAGTCGCATATGCTTATATTTGTTTGATGTACAAGTGGCCTGTGCATGCGTTCATTTCGTATATTGTAGTGCTCTTCTGCTCATGCCGCTTTACCACAGTGCTTTTTCGATGCAGTGAAGCTTGATCATATTTTAGTATTTGTCCTTTTGTTTGCCTGAAACGGACGTGCAAAGATGCATATTTGGCCTGAGCAGTCGCAAAAGCTTATATTTGTTTGATGCAAAAGTGGCCTGTGCATGCGTTAATTTCGTATCATGTAATGCTTTTCTGCTCACGGTGGCTTTACCGCAGTGCTTTCGCGATGCAGTGAAGCTTAATCATCTTTTGGTAATTGTCTTTTTTTTCTCTATGAAACGGACGTGCCAAGATGCATATTTGGCCTGAGCAGTCGCATATGCTTATATTTGTTTGATGCACAAGTGGCCTCTGCATGCGTTCATTTCGTATCATGTAATGCTATTTGCTCAAGCTGGCTTTACCGCAGTGCTTTTGTGATGCAGTGAAGCTTGATCATATTTAAGTATTTGTCCTTTTGTTTGCCTGATGCGGACGTGCCAAGATGCATATTTGGCCTGTGCAGTCGCAAATGCTTATATTTGTTTGATGCACAAGTGGCCTGGGCATGCGTTCATTTTGTATCATGTAGTTCTCTTCTTCTCATGCTGGCTTTACCGCAGTGCTTTTTCGATGCAGTGAAGCTTGATCATATTTTAGTATTTGTACTTTTGTTTGCCCGAAACGGACGTGCCAAGATGCGTATTTGGCCTGAGCAGCCGCGAATACTTATATTTTTTGATGCACAATTGGCGTGGGCATGCGTTCATTTCGTATTAAGTAATGGTCTTGTTCTCACGCTACATTTACTGCAGTGCTTTGGCGATGCAGTGAAGCTTAATCATCTTTCGGTAATTGTCTTTTTGTCTCCCTGAAACGGATGTGCCAAGATGCATATTTGGCCTGAGCAGTCGCAAATGCTTATATTTGTTTGATGCACAAGTGGCCTGTGCATACATTCATTTCGTATCATGTAATGCTCTTCAGCTCATGCTGGTTTTACCCCAGTGCTTTGGCTATGCAGTGAAGCTAAATCAGCTTTTGGTAATTGCCGTTTTGTCTCCCTGAAACGAACGGGACAAGTTGCATATTTGGCCTGAACAGTCGCGAATGCTTATATTTGTTCAATGCACTAGTGACCTGTGCATGCGTTCATTTCGTATCATGTAACGCTCTTCTGTTCACGCTGGCTTTACCGCAGTGCTTTTTAGATCCAGTGAAGCTTAATAACGTTCTGGTAATTGTGTTATTGTCTCCCTAAAACGGACGTGCCAAGATGCATATTTGGCCTGAGCAGTCGCATATGCTTATATTTGTTTGATGCACAAGTGGCCTGTGCATGCGTTCATTTCGTATCATGTAATGCTATTTGCTCAAGCTGGCTTTACCGCAGTGCTTTTGTGATGCAGTGAAGCTTGATCATATTTAAGTATTTGTCCTTTTGTTTGCCTGATGCGGACGTGCCAAGATGCATATTTGGCCTGTGCAGTCGCAAATGCTTATATTTGTTTGATGCACAAGTGGTCTGTACATGCGTTCATTTCGTATCATGTAACGCTCTTCTGCTCATGCTGGCTTTACCGCAGTGCTTCTGCGATGCAGTGAAACTTGATCATATTTAAGTATTTGTCCTTTTGTTTGCCTGAAACGGACATGCCAAGATGCATATTTGGCCTGAGCACTTGCAAATGCTTATATTTGTTTGATGCACAAGTGGCCTGTGCATGCATTCATTTCGTATCATGTAATGCTCTTCTGCTCATGCTGGTTTTACCGCAGTGCTTTGGCTATGCAGTGAAGCTAAATCAGCTTTTGGTAATTGTCTTTTTGTCTCTCTGAAACGAACGTGCCAAGTTGCATATTTGGCCTGAGCAGTCGCGAATGCTTATATTTGTTTATGCACAAGTGGCCTGTGCATGCGTTCATTTCGTATCATGTAACGCTGTTCTGTTCACGCTGGCTTTACCGCAGTGCTTTTTCGATCCAGTGAAGCTTAATAATTTTTTCGTAATTGTCTTACTGTCTCCCTAAAACGGACGTGCCAAGATGCATATTTGGCCTGTGCAGTCGCAAAAGCTTATATTTGTTTGATGCACAAGTGGCCTGTGCATGCGTTCATTTCGTATCAAGTAATGCTCTTCTGCTCACGCTGGCTTTACCGCAGTGCTTTCGCGATGCAGTGAAGCTTAATCATCTTTTGGTAATTGTCCTTTTGTTTGCCTGAAACGGACCTGCCAAGATGCATATTTGGCCTGAGCAGTCGAAAATGCTTATATTTGTTTGATGCACAAGTGGCCTGTGCATGCGTTCATTTCGTATCATGTAATGCTATTCTGCTCACGCTGGCTTTACCGCAGTGCTTTTGCGATGCAGTGAAGCTTAATCATATTTAGGTATTTGACCTTTTGTTTGCCTGAAACGGACGTGCCAAGATGCATATTTGGCCTGAGCAGTCGAAAATGCTTATATTTGTTTGATGCACAAGTGTCCTGTGCATGCGTTCATTTCGTATCATGTATTGCTCTTCTGCTCAAGCTCGCTTTACCGCAGTGCTTTCGTGATGCAGTGAAGCCTAATCATATTTTAGTATTTGTCCTTTTGTTTGCCTGAAACGGACGTGCCAAGATGCATATTTCGCCTTAGCAGTCGCAAATGCTTATATTTGTTTGATGCAAAAGTGGCCTGTGCATGCGTTAATTTTGTATCATGTAATGCTTTTCTGCTCACGGTGGCTTTACCGCAGTGCTTTCGCAATGCAGTGAAGCCTAATCATCTCGTGGTAATTGTTTTTTTTTGTCTCCTTGAAACGGACATGTCAAGATGCTTATTTGGCTGAGCAGTCGCAAATGCTTATATTTGATTGATGCACAAGTGGCCTGTGCATGCGTTCATTTCGTAACATGTAATGCTCTTCTGCTCACGCTGGCATTACCGCAGTGCTTTTGCGATGCAGTGAAGCTTGATCATAATTTAGTATTTGTCTTTTCGTTTGTCTGAGACGGACATCCCAAGATGCATATTTGGCCTGAGCAGTCGCAAATGCTTATATTTGTTTGATGCACAAGTGGCCTGTGCATGCGTTCATTTCGTATCATGTAATGCTCTTCTGCCCATGCTGGGTTTACCGCAGTGAATTTTGCGATGCAGTGAAGCTTAATCATCTTTCGGTAATTGTCTTTTTGTCTCCCTGAAACGGATGTGCCAAGATGCATATTTGGCCTGAGCAGTCGCATATGCTTATATTTGTTTGATGCACAAGTGGCCTGTGCATGCGTTCATTTCGTATATTGTTGTGCTCTTCTGCTCATGCCGCTTTACCACAGTGCTTTTTCGATGCAGTGAAGCTTGATCATATTTTAGTATTTGTCCTTTTGTTTGCCTGAAACGGACGTGCAAAGATGCATATTTGGCCTGAGCAGTCGCAAAAGCTTATATTTGTTTGATGCAAAAGTGGCCTGTGCATGCGTTAATTTCGTATCATGTAATGCTTTTCTGCTCACGGTGGCTTTACCGCAGGGCTTTCGCTATGCAGTGTAGCTTAATCATCTTTTGGTAATTGTCTGTTTTTTCTCTATGAAACGGACGTGCCAAGATGCATATTTGGCCTGAGCAGTCGCATATGCTTATATTTGTTTGATGCACAAGTGGCCTCTGCATGCGTTCATTTCGTATCATGTAATGCTATTTGCTCAAGCTGGCTTTACCGCAGTGCTTTTGTGATGCAGTGAAGCTTGATCATATTTAAGTATTTGTCCTTTTGTTTGCCTGATGCGGACGTGCTAAGATGCATATTTGGCCTGTGCAGTCGCAAATGCTTATATTTGTTTGATGCACAAGTGGCCTGGGCATGCGTTCATTTTGTATCATGTAGTTCTCTTCTTCTCATGCTGGCTTTACCGCAGTGCTTTTTCGATGCAGTGAAGCTTGATCATATTTTAGTATTTGTACTTTTGTTTGCCCGAAACGGACGTGCCAAGATGCGTATTTGGCCTGAGCAGCCGCGAATACTTATATTTTCTTGATGCACAAGTGGCGTGGGCATGCGTTCATTTCGTATTAAGTAATGCTCTTGTTCTCACGCTACATTTACTGCAGTGCTTTGTTGATGCAGTGAAGCTTAATCATCTTTCGGTAATTGTCTTTTTGTCTCCCTGAAACGGATGTGCCAAGATGCATATTTGGCCTGAGCAGTCGCAAATGCTTATATTAGTTTGATGCACAAGTGGCCTGTGCATGCATTCATTTCGTATCATGTAATGCTCTTCAGCTCATGCTGGTTTTACCCCAGTGCTTTGGCTATGCAGTGAAGCTAAATCAGCTTTTGGTAATTGTCGTTTTGTCTCCTTGAAACGAACGGGACAAGTTGCATATTTGGCCTGAACAGTCGCGAATGCTTATATTTGTTCAATGCACAAGTGGCCTGTGCATGCGTTCATTTCGTATCATGTAACGCTCTTCTGTTCACGCTGGCTTTACCGCAGTGCTTTTTCGATCCAGTGAAGCTTAATAATTTTCTGGTAATTGTCTTATTGTCTCCCTAAAACGGACGTGCCAAGATGCATATTTGGCCTGAGCAGTCGCATATGCTTATATTTGTTTGATGCGCAAGTGGCCTGTGCATGCGTTCATTTCGTATCATGTAATGCTGTTCTGCTCATGCTGGCTTTACCGCAGTGCTTTTGCGATGCAGTGAAACTTGATCATATTTAAGTATTTGTCCTTTTGTTTGCCTGAAACGGACATGCCAAGATGCATATTTGGCCTGAGCACTCGCAAATGCTTATATTTGTTTGATGCACAAGTACCCTGTGCATGCGTTCATTTCGTATCATGTAGTGCTCTTCTGCTCATGCTGGCTTTACCGCAGTGCTTTTGTGATGCAGTGAAGCTTGATCATATTTAAGTATTTGTCCTTTTGTTTGCCTGATGCGGACGTGCCAAGATGCATATTTGGCTTGAGCAGTCGCAAATGCTTATATTTGTTTGATGCACAAGTGGCCTTTGCATGCGTTAATTTCGTATCATGTAATGCTCTTCTGCTCATGCTGGTTTTACCGCAGTGCTTTGGCGATGCAGTGAAGCTTAATCAGCTTTTGGTAATTGTAGTTTTGTGTCCCTGAAACTAACGTGCCAAGTTGCACATTTGGCCCGAGCAGTCGCAAATGCTTATATTTATTTGATGCACAAGTGGCTTGTGCATGCGTTCATTTCGTATCATGAAATGCTCTTCTGCTCATGCTGGTTTTACCGCAGTGCTTTGCAATGCAGTGAAGCTAAATCAGCTTTTGGTAATTGTCGTTTTGTCTCCCTGAAACGAACGTGCCAAGTTGCATATTTGGCCTGAGCAGTCGCAATTGCTTATATTTGTTTGATGCACAATTGGCCTGTGCATGCATTCATTTCGTATCATGTAATGCTCTTCTGTTCACGCTGGCTTTACCGCAGTGCTTTTTCGATCCAGTGAAGCTTAATAATTTTTTGGTAATTGTCTTACTGTCTCCCTAAAACGGACATGCCAAGATGCATATTTGGCCTGTGCAGTCGCAAAAGCTTATATTTGTTTGATGCACAAGTGGCCTGTGCATGCGTTCATTTCGTATCAAGTAATGCTCTTCTGCTCACGCTGGCTTTACCGCAGTGCTTTCGCGATGCAGTGAAGCTTAATCATCTTTTGGTAATTGTCCTTTTGTTTGCCTGAAACGGACCTTCCAAGATGCATATTTGGCCTGAGCAGTCGAAAATGCTTATATTTGTTTGATGCACAAGTGGCCTGTGCATGCGTTCATTTCGTATCATGTAATGCTATTCTGCTCACGCTGGCTTTACCGCAGTGCTTTTGCGATGCAGTGAAGCTTAATCATATTTAGGTATTTGATCTTTTGTTTGCCTGAAACGGACGTGCCAAGATGCATATTTGGCCTGAGCAGTCGAAAATGCTTATATTTGTTTGATGCACAAGTGTCCTGTGCATGCGTTCATTTCGTATCATGTATTGCTCTTCTGCTCAAGCTCGCTTTACCGCAGTGCTTTCGTGATGCAGTGAAGCCTAATCATATTTTAGTATTTGTCCTTTTGTTTGCCTGAAACGGACGTGCCAAGATGCATATTTCGCCTTAGCAGTCGCAAATGCTTATATTTGTTTGATGCAAAAGTGGCCTGTGCATGCGTTAATTTTGTATCATGTAATGCTTTTCTGCTCACGGTGGCTTTACCGCAGTGCTTTCGCAATGCAGTGAAGCCTAATCATCTCGTGGTAATTGTTTTTTTTGTCTCCTTGAAACGGACATATCAAGGTGCTTATTTGGCTGAGCAGTCGCAAATGCTTATATTTGATTGATGCACAAGTGGCCTGTGCATGCGTTCATTTCGTAACATGTAATGCTCTTCTGCTCACGCTGGCATTACCGCAGTGCTTTTGCGATGCAGTGAAGCTTGATCATATTTTAGTATTTGTCTTTTCGTTTGTCTGAGACGGACATCCCAAGATGCATATTTGGCCTGAGCAGTCGCAAATGCTTATATTTGTTTGATGCACAAGTGGCCTGTGCATGCGTTCATTTCGTATCATGTAATGCTCTTCTGCCCATGCTGGGTTTACCGCAGTGAATTTTGCGATGCAGTGAAGCTTAATCATCTTTCGGTAATTGTCTTTTTGTCTCCCTGAAACGGATGTGCCACGATGCATATTTGGCCTGAGCAGTCGCATATGCTTATATTTGTTTGATGCACAAGTGGCCTGTGCATGCGTTCATTTCGTATATTGTAGTGCTCTTCTGCTCATCCGCTTTACCACAGTGCTTTTTCGATGCAGTGAAGCTTGATCATATTTTAGTATTTGTCCTTTTGTTTGCCTGAAACGGACGTGCAAAGATGCATATTTGGCCTGAGCAGTCGCAAAAGCTTATATTTGTTTGATGCAAAAGTGGCCTGTGCATGCGTTAATTTCGTATCATGTAATGCTTTTCTGCTCACGGTGGCTTTACCGCAGTGCTTTCGCGATGCAGTGTAGCTTAATCATCTTTTGGTAATTGTCTGTTTTTTCTCTATGAAACGGACGTGCCAAGATGCATACTTGGCCTGAGCAGTCGCATATGCTTATATTTGTTTGATGCACAAGTGGCCTCTGCATGCGTTCATTTCGTATCATGTAATGCTATTTGCTCAAGCTGGCTTTACCGCAGTGCTTTTGTGATGCAGTGAAGCTTGATCATATTTAAGTATTTGTCCTTTTGTTTGCCTGATGCGGACGTGCTAAGATGCATATTTGGCCTGTGCAGTCGCAAATGCTTATATTTGTTTGATGCACAAGTGGCCTGGGCATGCTTTCATTTTGTATCATGTAGTTTTCTTCTTCTCATGCTGGCTTTACCGCAGTGCTTTTTCGATGCAGTGAAGCTTGATCATATTTTAGTATTTGTACTTTTGTTTGCCCGAAACGGACGTGCCAAGATGCGTATTTGGCCTGAGCAGCCGCGAATACTTATATTTTTTTGATGCACAAGTGGCGTGGGCATGCGTTCATTTCGTATTAAGTAATGCTCTTGTTCTCACGCTACATTTACTGCAGTGCTTTGGCGATGCAGTGAAGCTTAATCATCTTTCGGTAATTGTCTTTTTGTCTCCCTGAAACGGATGTGCCAAGATGCATATTTGGCCTGAGCAGTCGCAAATGCTTATATTAGTTTGATGCACAAGTGGCCTGTGCATGTATTCATTTCGTATCATGTAATGCTCTTCAGCTCATGCTGGTTTTACCCCAGTGCTTTGGCTATGCAGTGAAGCTAAATCAGCTTTTGGTAATTGTCGTTTTGTCTCCCTGAAACGAACGGGACAAGTTGCATATTTGGCCTGAACAGTCGCGAATGCTTATATTTGTTCAATGCACAAGCGGCCTGTGCATGCGTTCATTTCGTATCATGTAACGCTCTTCTGTTCACGCTGGCTTTACCGCAGTGCTTTTTCGATCCAGTGAAGCTTAATAATTTTCTGGTAATTGTCTTATTGTCTCCCTAAAACGGACGTGCCAAGATGCATATTTGGCCTGAGCAGTCGCATATGCTTATATTCGTTTGATGCACAAGTGACCTGTGCATGCGTTCGTTTCGTATCATGTAATGCTATTTGCTCAAGCTGGCTTTACCGCAGTGCTTTTGTGATGCAGTGAAGCTTGATCATATTTAAGTATTTGTCCTTTTGTTTGCCTGATGCGGACGTGCCAAAATGCATATTTGGCCTGTGCAGTCGCAAATGCTTATATTTGTTTGATGCACAAGTGGCCTGTGCATGCGTTCATTTCGTATCATGTAACGCTCTTCTGTTCACGGTGGCTTTACCGCAGTGCTTTTTCGATCCAGTGAAGCTTAATAATTTTTGGTAATTGTCTTATTGTCTCCCTAAAACGGACGTGCCAAGATGCATATTTGGCCTGAGCAGTCGCATATGCTTATATTTGTTTGATGCGCAAGTGGCCTGTGCATGCGTTCATTTCGTATCATGTAATGCTCTTCTGCTCATGCTGGCTTTACCGCAGTGCTTTTGCGATGCAGTGAAACTTGATCATATTTAAGTATTTGTCCTTTTGTTTGCCTGAAACGGACATGCCAAGATGCATATTTGGCCTGAGCACTCGCAAATGCTTATATTTGTTTGATGCACAAGTACCCTGTGCATGCGTTCATTTCGTATCATGTAGTGCTCTTCTGCTCATGCTGGCTTTACCGCAGTGCTTTTGTGATGCAGTGAAGCTTGATCATATTTAAGTATTTGTCCTTTTGTTTGCCTGATGCGGACGTGCCAAGATGCATATTTGGCTTGAGCAGTCGCAAATGCTTATATTTGTTTGATGCACAAGTGGCCTTTGCATGCGTTCATTTCGTATCATGTAATGCTCTTCTGCTCATGCTGGTTTTACCGCAGTGCTTTGGCGATGCAGTGAAGCTTAATCAGCTTTTGGTAATTGTAGTTTTGTGTCCCTGAAACTAACGTGCCAAGTTGCACATTTGAGCCGAGCAGTCGCAAATGCTTATATTTATTTGATGCACAAGTGGCTTGTGCATGCGTTCATTTCGTATCATGAAATGCTCTTCTGCTCATGCTGGTTTTACCGCAGTGCTTTGCAATGCAGTGAAGCTAAATCAGCTTTTGGTAATTGTCGTTTTGTCTCCCTGAAACGAACGTGCCAAGTTGCAAATTTGGCCTGAGCAGTCGCAATTGCTTATATTTGTTTGATGCACGATTGGCCTGTGCATGCGTTCATTTCATATCATGTAATGCTCTTCTGTTCACGCTGGCTTTACCGCAGTGCTTTTTCGATCCAGTGAAGCTTAATAATTTTTTGGTAATTGTCTTACTGTCTCCCTAACTTGGACGTGCCAAGATGCATATATGGCCTGAGCAGTCGCAAATGCTTATATTTGTTTGATGCACAAGTGGCCTGTGCAAGCGTTCATTTCGTATCATGTAATGCTCTTCTGCTCACGCTGGCATTACCGCAGTGCTTTTGCGATGCAGTAAAGCTTCATTAAATTTAAGTATTTGTCCTTTTGTTTGCCTGAAACGCACGTGCCAAGATGCATATTTTACCTGAGCCGTCGCAAATGCTTATATTTGTTTGATGCACAAGTGGCCTGTGCAAGCGTTCATTTCGTATCATGTAATGCTCTTCTGCTCACGCTGGCTTAACCGCAATGCTTTTTCGATCCAGTGAAGCTTAATCAGCTTTTGGTAATTGTAGTTTTGTCTCCCTGAAACGAACGTGCCAAGTTGCAAATTTGGCCTGAGCAGTCGAAAATGCTTATATTTGTTTGATGCACAAGTGGCCTGTGCATGCGTTCATTTCGTATCATGTAACGCTCTTCTGTTCACGCTGGCTTTACCGCAGCGCTTTTTTGATCCAGTGAAGCTTAATAATTTTTTGGTAATTGTCTTATTGTCTCCCTAAAACGGACGTGCCAAGATGCATATTTGGCCTGAGCAGTCGCATATGCTTATATTTGTTTGATGCACAAGTGGCCTGTGCATGCGTTCATTTCTTATCATGTAATGCTATTTGCTCAAGCTGGCTTTACCGCAGTGCTTTTGTGATGCAGTGAAGCTTGATCATATTTAAGTATTTGTCCTTTTGTTTGCCTGATGCAGACGTGCCAAGATGCATATTTGGCCTGTGCAGTCGCAAATGCTTATATTTGTTTGATGCACAAGTGGCCTGTGCATGCGTTCATTTCGTATCATGTAACGCTCTTCTGTTCACGCTGGCTTTACCGCAGTGCTTTCGTGATGCAGTGAAGCGTAATCATCTTTTGGTAATTGTCTTTTTCTCTCTCTGAAACGGACGTGCCAAGATGCATATTAGGCCTGAGCAGTCGCAGATGCTTATATTTGTTTGATGCACAAGTGGCCTGTGCATGCGTTTATTTCGTATCATGTAATGCTCTTCTGCTCATGCTCGCTTTACCGCAGTGCTTTTACGATGCAGTGAAACTTGATCATATTTAAGTATTTGTCCTTTTGTTTGCCTGAAACGGACATGCCAAGATGCATATTTGGCCTGAGCACTCGCAAATGCTTATATTTGTTTGATGCACAAGTACCCTGTGCATGCGTTCATTTCGTATCATGTAGTGCTCTTCTGCTCATGCTGGCTTTACCGCAGTGCTTTTGTGATGCAGTGAAGCTTGATCATATTTAAGTATTTGTCCTTTTGTTTGCCTGATGCGGACGTGCCAAGATGCATATTTGGCCTGAGCAGTCAAAAATGCTTATATTTGTTTGATGCACAAGTGGCCTGTGCATGCGTTCATTTCGTATCATGTAATGCTATTCTGCTCATGCTCGCTTTACCGCAGTGCTTTCGTGATGCAGTGAAGCGTAATCATCTTTTGGTAATTGTCTTTTTCTCTCTCTGAAACGGAAGTGCCAAGATGCATATTTGGCCTGAGCAGTCGCAAATGCTTATATTTGTTTGATGCACAAGTGGCCTGTGCATGCGTTCATTTCGTATCATATAATGCTCTTCTGCTCATGCTGGCTTTACCGCAGTGCTTTTGCGATGGAGTGAAACTTGATCATATTTAAGTATTTGTCCTTTTGTTTGCCTGAAACGGACATCCCAAGATGCATATTTGGCCTGAGCACTCGCAAATGCTTATATTTGTTTGATGCACAAGTACCCTGTGCATGCGCTCATTTCGTATCATGTAGTGCTCTTCTGCTCATGCTGGCTTTACCGCAGTGCTTTTTTGATGCAGTGAAGCTTGATCATAATTTAGTATTTGTCCTTTTGTTTGCCTGAAATGGACGTGCCAAGATGCGTATTTGGCCTGAGCACTCGCAAATGCTTATATTTGTTTGATGCACAAGTACCCTGTGCATGCGTTCATTTCGTATCATGTAGTGCTCTTCTGCTCATGCTGGCTTTACCGCAGTGCTTTTTTGATGCAGTGAAGCTTGATCATAATTTAGTATTTGTCCTTTTGTTTGCCTGAAACGGACGTGCCAAGATGTGTATTTGGCCTGAGCACTCGCAAATGCTTATAATTGTTTGATGCACAAGTACCCTGTGCATGCGTTCATTTCGTATCATGCAGTGCTCTTCTGCTCATGCTGGCTTTACCGCAGTGCTTTTTTGATGCAGTGAAGCTTGATCATAATTTAGTATTTGTCCTTTTGTTTGCCTGATGCGGACGTGCCAAGATGCATATTTGGCCTGAGCAGTCAAAAATGCTTATATTTGTTTGATGCAAAAGTGGCCTGTGCATGCGTTTATTTCGTATCATGTAATGCTATTCTGCTCATGCTCGCTTTTTGCAGTGCTTTCGTGATGCAGTGAAGCGTAATCATCTTTTGGTAATTGTCTTTTTCTCTCTCTGAAACGGAAGTGCCAAGATGAATATTTGGCCTGAGCAGTCGCAAATGCTTATATTTGTTTGATGCACAAGTGGCCTGTGCATGCGTTCATTTCGTATCATATATTGCTCTTCTGCTCATGCTGGCTTTACCGCAGTGCTTTTGCGATGGAGTGAAACTTGATCATATTTAAGTATTTGTCCTTTTGTTTGCCTGAAACGTATGTGCCAAGTTGCATATTTGGCCCGAGCAGTCGCAAATGCTTATATTTGTTTGATGCACAAGTGGCTTGTGCATGCGTTCATTTCGTATCATGTAATGCTCTTCTGTTCACGCTGGCTTTACCGCAGTGCTTTTTCGATCCAGTGAAGCTTATACAGCTTTTGGTAATTGTAGTTTTGTCTCCCTGAAACGAATGTGCCAAGTTGCATATTTGGCCTGAGCAGTTGAAAATGCTTATATTTGTTTGATGCACAAGTGGCCTGTGCATGCGTTCATTTCGTATCATGTAGTGCTATTCTGCTCACGCTGGCTTTACCGCAGTGCTTTTACGATGCAGTGAAGCTTAATCATATTTAAGTATTTGTCCTTTTGTTTGCCTGAAACGGACGTGCCAAGATGCATATTTGGCCTGAGCAATCGCAAATGCTTATATTTGTTTGATGCACAAGTACCCTGTGCATGCGTTCATTTCGTAACATGTAATGCTCTTCTGCTCACGCTGGCTTTACCGCAGTGCTTTTGCGATGCAGTGAAGCATAATCATATTTAAGTATTTGTCCTTTTGTTTGCCCCAAACGTACATGCCAAGATGCGTATTTGGCCTGAGCAGTCGCAAAAACTCATATTTTTTTGATGCACAAGTGGCGTGGGCATGCGTTCATTTCGTATTAAGTAATGCTCTTGTTCTCACGCTAGATTTACTGCAGTGCTTTGGCGGTGCAGTGAAGCTTAATCAGCTTTTGGTAATTGTAGTTTTGGCTCCCTGAAACGAACGTGCCAAGTTGCAGATTTGGCCCGAGCAGAAGCAAATGCTTATATTTGTATGATGCACAAGTGGATTGTGCATGCGTTCATTTCGTATCATGTAATGCTTTTCTGTTCACGGTGGCTTTACCGCAGAGAATTTTGCGATGCAGTGAAGCTTAATCATCTTTCGGTAATTGTCTTTTTGTCTCCCTGAAACGGAAGTGCCAAGATGCATATTTAGCCTGAGCAGTCGCAAATGCTTATATTTGTTTGATGCACAAGTGGCCTGTGCATGCATTCATTTCGTATCATGTAATGCGCTTCTGCTCATGCTGGTTTTACCACAGTGCTTTTGTGATGCAGTGAAGCTTGATCATATTTAAGTATTTGTCCTTTTGTTTGCCTGAAACGGACATGCCAAGATGCATATTTGGCCTGAGCAGTCGCAAATGCTTATATTTGTTTGATGCACAAGTACCCTGTGCATGCGTTCATTTCGTATCATGTAGTGCTCTTGTGCTCATGCTGGCTTTACCGCAGTGCTTTTGTGATGCAGTGAAGCTTGATCATATTTAAGTATTTGTCCTTTTGTTTGCCTGATGCGGACGTGCCAAAATGCATATTTGGCTTGAGCAGTCGCAAATGCTTATATTTTTTTGATGCACAAGTGGCCTGTGCATGCGTTCATTTCGTATCATGTAATGCTCTTCTGCTCATGCTGGTTTTACCGCAGTGCTTTGGCGATGCAGTGAAGCTTATTCAGCTTTTGGTAATTGTACTTTTGTGTCCCTGAAACGAACGTGCCAAGTTGCACATTTGGCCCGAGCGGTCGCAAATGCTTATATTTGTTTGATGCACAAGTGGCTTGTGCATGCGTTCATTTCGTATCATGAAATGCTCTTCTGCTCATGCTGGTTTTACCGCAGTGCTTTGCAATGCAGTGAAGCTAAATCAGCTTTTGGTAATTGTCGTTTTGTCTCCCTGAAACGAACGTGCCAAGTTGCAAATTTGGCCTGAGCAGTCGCAATTGCTTATATTTGTTTGATGCACAATTGGCCTGTGCATGCGTTCATTTCGTATCATGTAATGCTCTTCTGTTCACGCTGGCTTTACCGCAGTGCTTTTTCGATCCAGTGAAGCTTAATAATTTTTTGGTAATTGTCTTACTGTCTCCCTAACTTGGACGTGCCAAGATGCATATATGGCCTGAGCAGTCGCAAATGCTTATATTTGTTTGATGCACAAGTGGCCTGTGCAAGCGTTCATTTCGTATCATGTAATGCTCTTCTGCTCACGCTGGCATTACCGCAGTGCTTTTGCGATGCAGTAAAGCTTCAATAAATTTAAGTATTTGTCCTTTTGTTTGCCTAAAACGCACGTGCCAAGATGCATATTTTGCCTGAGCCGTCGCAAATGCTTATATTTGTTTGATGCACAAGTGGCCTGTGCAAGCGTTCATTTCGTATCATGTAATGCTCTTCTGCTCACGCTGGCATTACCGCAGTGCTTTTGCGATGCAGTAAAGCTTCATTAAATTTAAGTATTTGTCCTTTTGTTTGCCTGAAACGCACGAGCCAAGATGCATATTTTGCCTGAGCCGTCGCAAATGCTTATCTTTGTTTGATGCACAAGCGGCCTGTGCATGCGTTCATTTCGAATCATGTAATGCTCTTCTGTTCACGCTGGCTTTACCGCAGTGCTTTTTCGATCCAGTGAAGCTTAATCAGCTTTTGGTAATTGTAGTTTTGTCTCCCTGAAACGAACGTGCCAAGTTGCACATTTGGCCTGAGCAGTCGAAAATGCTTATATTTGTTTGATGCACAAGTGGCCTGTGCATGCGTTCATTTCGTATCATGTAACGCTCTTCTGTTCACGCTGGCTTTACCGCAGTGCTTTTTTGATCCAGTGAAGCTTGATAATTTTTTAGTAATTGTCTTATTGTCTCCCTAAAACGGACGTGCCAAGATGCATATTTGGCCTGAGCAGTCGCATATGCTTAATTTTGTTTGATGCACAAGTGGCCTGTGCATGCGTTCATTTCTTATCATGTAATGCTATTTGCTCAAGCTGGCTTTACCGCAGTGCTTTTGTGATACAGTGAAGCTTGATCATATTTAAGTATTTGTCCTTTTGTTTGCCTGATGCAGACGTGCCAAGATGCATATTTGGCCTGTGCAGTCGCAAATGCTTATATTTGTTTGATGCACAAGTGGCCTGTGCATGCGTTCATTTCGTATCATGTAACGCTCTTCTGTTCACGCTGGCTTTACCGCAGTGCTTTTGTGATGCAGTGAAGCGTAATCATCTTTTGGTAATTGTCTTTTTCTCTCTCTGAAACGGACGTGCCAAGATGCATATTTGGCCTGAGCAGTCGCAAATGCTTATATTTGTTTGATGCACAAGTGGCCTGTGCATGCGTTTATTTCGTATCATGTAATGCTCTTCTGCTCATGCTGGCTTTACCGCAGTGCTTTTACGATGCAGTGAAACTTGATCGTATTTAAGTATTTGTCCTTTTGTTTGCCTCAAACGGACATGCCAAAATGCATATTTGGCCTGAGCACTCGCAAATGCTTATATTTGTTTGATGCACAAGTACCCTGTGCATGCGTTCAGTTCGTATCATGTAGTGCTCTTCTGCTCATGCTGGCTTTACCGCAGTGCTTTTGTGATGCAGTGAAGCTTGATCATATTTAAGTATTTGTCCTTTTGTTTGCCTGATGCGGACGTGCCAAGATGCATAATTGGCCTGAGCAGTCAAAAATGCTTATATTTGTTTGATGCACAAGTGGCCTGTGCATGCGTTCATTTCGTATCATGTAATGCTATTCTGCTCACGCTGGCTTTACCGCAGTGTTTTTGCGATGCAGTGAAGCTTAATCATTATTAGGTATTTGTCCTTTTGTTTGCCTGAAACGGATGTGCCAAGATGCATATTTGGCCTGAGCAGTCGCAAATGCTTATATTTGTTTGATGCACAAGTGGCCTGTGCATGCGTTCATCTCGTATCATGTATAGCTCTTCTGCTCATGCTCGCTTTACCGCAGTGCTTTCGTGATGCAGTGAAGCGTAAACATCTTTTGGTAATTGTCTTTCTCTCTCTCTGAAACGGAAGTGCCAAGATGCATATTTGGCCTGAGCAGTCGCAAATGCTTATATTTGTTTGATGCACAAGTGGCCTGTGCATGCGTTCATTACGTATCATGTAATGCTCTTCTGCTCATGCTGGCTTTACCGCAGTGCTTTTGCGATGGAGTGAAACTTGGTCATATTTAAGTATTTGTCCTTTTGTTTGCCTGAAACGGACATGCCAAGATGCATATTTGGCCTGAGCACTCGCAAATACTTATATTTGTTTGATGCACAAGTACCCTGTGCATGCGTTCATTTCGTATCATGTAGTGCTCTTCTGCTCATGCTGGCTTTACCGCAGTGCTTTTTTGATGCAGTGAAGCTTGATCATAATTTAGTATTTGTCCTTTCGTTTGCCTGAAACGGACGTGCCAAGATGCGTATTTGGCCTGAGCAGTCGCAAATTCTTATATTTTTTGATGCACAAGTGGCGCGGGCATGCGTTCATTTCGTATTAAGTAATGCTCTTGTTCTCAAGCTAGCTTTACTGCAGTGCTTTGGCGATGCAGTGAAGCTTAATCAGCTTTTGGTAATTGTAGTTTTGTCTCCCTGAAACGTATGTGCCAAGTTGCATATTTGGCCCGAGCAGTCGCAAATGCTTATATTTGTTTGATGCACAAGTGGCTTGTGCATGCGGTCATTTCGTATCATGTAATGCTCTTCTGTTCACGCTGGCTTTACCGCAGTGCTTTTTCGATCCAGTGAAGCTTAATAATTTTTTGGTAATTGTCTTACTGTCTCCCTAACTTGGACGTGCCAAGATGCATATATGGCCTGAGCAGTCGCAAATGCTTATATTTGTTTGATGCACAAGTGGCCTGTGCAAGCGTTCATTTCGTATCATGTAATGCTCTTCTTCTCACGCTGGCATTACCGCAGTGCTTTTGCGATGCAGTAAAGCTTCAATAAATTTAAGTATTTGTCCTTTTGTTTGCCTGAAACGCACGTGCCAAGATGCATATTTTGCCTGAGCCGTCGCAAATGCTTATATTTGTTTGATGCACAAGCGGCCTGTGCATGCGTTCATTTCGTATCATGTAATGCTCTTCTGTTCACGCTGGCTTTACCGCAGTGCTTTTTCGATCCAGTGAAGCTTAATCAGCTTTTGGTAATTGTAGTTGTCTCCCTGAAACGAACGTGCCAAGTTGCACATTTGGCCTGAGCAGTCGAAAATGCTTATATTTGTTTGATGCACAAGTTGCCTGTGCATGCGTTCATTTCGTATCATGTAACGCTCTTCTGTTCACGCTGGCTTTACCGCAGTGCTTTTTTGATCCAGTGAAGCTTGGTAATTTTTTGGTAATTGTCTTATTGTCTCCCTAAAACGGACGTGCCAAGATGCATATTTGGCCTGAGCAGTCGCATATGCTTAATTTTGTTTGATGCACAAGTGGCCTGTGCATGCGTTCATTTCTTATCATGTAATGCTATTTGCTCAAGCTGGCTTTACCGCAGTGCTTTTGTGATGCAGTGAAGCTTGATCATATTTAAGTATTTGTCCTTTTGTTTGCCTGATGCAGACGTGCCAAGATGCATATTTGGCCTGTGCAGTCGCAAATGCTTATATTTGTTTGATGCACAAGTGGCCTGTGCATGCGTTCATTTCGTATCATGTAACGCTCTTCTGTTCACGCTGGCTTTACCGCAGTGCTTTTGTGATGCAGTGAAGCGTAATCATCTTTTGGTAATTGTCTTTTTCTCTCTCTGAAACGGACGTGCCAAGATGCATATTTGGCCTGAGCAGTCGCAAATGCTTATATTTGTTTGATGCACAAGTGGCCTGTGCATGCGTTTATTTCGTATCATGTAATGCTCTTCTGCTCATGCTGGCTTTACCGCAGTGATTTTACGATGCAGTGAAACTTGATCGTATTTAAGTATTTGTCCTTTTGTTTGCCTCAAACGGACATGCCAAGATGCATATTTGGCCTGAGCACTCGCAAATGCTTATATTTGTTTGATGCACAAGTACCCTGTGCATGCGTTCATTTCGTATCATGTAGTGCTCTTCTGCTCATGCTGGCTTTACCGCAGTGCTTTTGTGATGCAGTGAAGCTTGATCATATTTAAGTATTTGTCCTTTTGTTTGCCTGATGCGGACGTGTTAAGATGCATAGTTGGCCTGAGCAGTCAAAAATGCTTATATTTGTTTGATGCACAAGTGGCCTGTGCATGCGTTCATTTCGTATCATGTAATGCTATTCTGCTCACGCTGGCTTTACCGCAGTGTTTTTGCGATGCAGTGAAGCTTAATCATTATTAGGTATTTGTCCTTTTGTTTGCCTGAAACGGATGTGCCAAGATGCATATTTGGCCTGAGCAGTCGCAAATGCTTATATTTGTTTGATGCACAAGGGGCCTGTGCATGCGTTCATTTCGTATCATGTATAGCTCTTCTGCTCATGCTCGCTTTACCGCAGTGCTTTCGTGATGCAGTGAAGCGTAATCATCTTTTGGTAATTGTCTTTTTCTTTCTCTGAAACGGAAGTGCCAAGATGCATATTTGGCCTGAGCAGTCGCAAATGCTTATATTTGTTTGATGCACAAGTTGCCTGTGCATGCGTTCATTTCGTATCATGTAATGCTCTTCTGCTCATGCTGGCTTTAACGCAGTGCTTTTGCGATGGAGTGAAACTTGATCATATTTAAGTATTTGTCCTTTTGTTTGCCTGAAACGGACATGCCAAGATGCATATTTGGCCTGAGCACTCGCAAATGCTTATATTTGTTTGATGCACAAGTACCCTGTGCATGCGTTCATTTCGTATCATGTAGTGCTCTTCTGCTCATGCTGGCTTTACCGCAGTGCTTTTTTGATGCAGTGAAGCTTGATCATAATTTAGTATTTGTCCTTTTGTTTGCCTGAAACGGACGTGCCAAGATGCGTATTTGGCCTGAGCAGTCGCAAATACTTATATTTTTTGATGCACAAGTGGCGTGGGCATGCGTTCATTTCGTATTAAGGAATGCTCTTGTTCTCACGCTAGCTTTACTGCAGTGCTTTGGCGATGCAGTGAAGCTTATACAGCTTTTGGTAATTGTAGTTTTGTCTCCCTGAAACGAATGTGCCAAGTTGCATATTTGGCCTGAGCAGTCGAAAATGCTTATATTTGTTTGATGCACAAGTGGCCTGTGCATGCGTTCATTTCGTATCATGTAGTGCTATTCTGCTCACGCTGGCTTTACCGCAGTGCTTTTATGATGCAGTGAAGCTTAATCATATCTAAGTATTTGTCCTTTTGTTTGCCTGAAACGGACGTGCCAAGATGCATATTTGGCCTGAGCAATCGCAAATGCTTATATTTGTTTGATGCACAAGTACCCTGTGCATGGGTTCATTTCGTAACATGCAATGCTCTTCTGCTCACGCTGGCTTTACCGCAGTGCTTTTGCGATGCAGTGAAGCATAATCATATTTAAGTATTTGTCCTTTTGTTTGCCCCAAACGTACATGCCAAGATGCATATTTCGCCTGAGCAATCGCAAATGATTATATTTGTTTGATGCACAAGTGGCCTGGGCATGCGTTCATTGCGTATCATGTAGTGCTCTTCTGCTCATGCTGGCTTTACCACAGTGCTTTTTCGATGCAGTGAAGTTTGATCATATTTTAGTATTTGTTCTTTTGTTTGCCTGAAACGGACGTGCCAAGATCATATTTGGCCTGAGCAGTCCCAAATGCTTATATTTGTTTGATGCAAAAGTGGCCTGTGCATGCGTTAATTTCGTATCATGTAATGCTTTTCTGTTCACGGTGGCTTTACCGCAGTGCTTTTTTGATCCAATGAAGCTTGATAATTCTTTAGTAATTGTCTTATTGTCTCCCTAAAACGGACGTGCCAAGATGCATATTTGGCCTGAGCAGTCGCATATGCTTATATTTGTTTGATGCACAAGTGGCCTGTGCAAGCGTTCATTTCGTATCATGTAATGCTCTTCTACTCACGCTGGCATTACCGCAGTGCTTTTGCGATGCAGTAAAGCTTCATTAAATTTAAGTATTTGTCCTTTTGTTTGCCTGAAACGCACGAGCCAAGATGCATATTTTGCCTGAGCCGTCGCAAATGCTTATCTTTGTTTGATGCACAAGCGGCCTGTGCATGCGTTCATTTCGAATCATGTAATGCCCTTCTGTTCACGCTGGCTTTACCGCAGTGCTTTTTCGATCCAGTGAAGCTTAATCAGCTTTTGGTAATTGTAGCTTTGTCTCCCTGAAACGAACGTGCCAAGTTGCACATTTGGCCTGAGCAGTCGAAAATGCTTATATTTGTTTGATGCACAAGTGGCCTGTGCATGCGTTCATTTCGTATCATGTAACGCTCTTCTGTTCACGCTGGCTTTACCGCAGTGCTTTTTTGATCCAGTGAAGCTTGATAATTTTTCAGTAATTGTCTTATTGTCTCCCTAAAACGGACGTGCCAAGATGCATATTTGGCCTGAGCAGTCGCATATGCTTAATTTTGTTTGATGCACAAGTGGCCTGTGCATGCGTTCATTTCTTATCATGTAATGCTATTTGCTCAAGCTGGCTTTACCGCAGTGCTTTTGTGATACAGTGAAGCTTGATCATATTTAAGTATTTGTCCTTTTGTTTGCCTGATGCAGACGTGCCAAGATGCATATTTGGCCTGTGCAGTCGCAAATGCTTATATTTGTTTGATGCACAAGTGGCCTGTGCATGCGTTCATTTCGTATCATGTAACGCTCTTCTGTTCACGCTTGCTTTACCGCAGTGCTTTTGTGATGCAGTGAAGCGTAATCATCTTTTGGTAATTGTCTTTTTCTCTCTCTGAAACGGACGTGCCAAGATGCATATTTGGCCTGAGCAGTCGCAAATGCTTATATTTGTTTGATGCACAAGTGGCCTGTGCATGCGTTTATTTCGTATCATGTAATGCTCTTCTGCTCATGCTGGCTTTACCGCAGTGCTTTTACGATGCAGTGAAACTTGATCGTATTTAAGTATTTGTCCTTTTGTTTGCCTCAAACGGACATGCCAAAATGCATATTTGGCCTGAGCACTCGCAAATGCTTATATTTGTTTGATGCACAAGTACCCTGTGCATGCGTTCATTTCGTATCATGTAGTGCTCTTCTGCTCATGCTGGCTTTACCGCAGTGCTTTTGTGATGCAGTGAAGCTTGATCATATTTAAGTATTTGTCCTTTTGTTTGCCTGATGCGGACGTGCCAAGATGCATATTTGGCCTGAGCAGTCAAAAATGCTTATATTTGTTTGATGCACAAGTGGCCTGTGCATGCGTTCATTTCGTATCATGTAATGCTATTCTGCTCACGCTGGCTTTACCGCAGTGTTTTTGCGATGCAGTGAAGCCTAATCATTATTAGGTATTTGTCCTTTTGTTTGCCTGAAACGGATGTGCGAAGATGCATATTTGGCCTGAGCAGTCGCAAATGCTTATATTTGTTTGATGCACAAGTGGCCTGTGCATGCGTTCATTTCGTATCATGTATAGCTCTTCTGCTCATGCTCGCTTTACCGCAGTGCTTTCGTGATGCAGTGAAGCGTAATCATCTTTTGGTAATTGTCTTTTTCTCTCTCTGAAACGGAAGTGCCAAGATGCATATTTGGCCTGAGCAGTCGCAAATGCTTATATTTGTTTGATGCACAAGTGGCCTGTGCATGCGTTCATTTCGTATCATGTAATGCTCTTCTGCTCATGCTGGCTTTACCGCAGTGCTTTTGCGATGGAGTGAAACTTGGTCGTATTTAAGTATTTGTCCTTTTGTTTGCCTGAAACGGACATGCCAAGATGCATATTTGGCCTGAGCACTCGCAAATACTTATATTTGTTTGATGCACAAGTACCCTGTGCATGCGTTCATTTCGTATCATGTAGTGCTCTTCTGCTCGTGCTGGCTTTACCGCAGTGCTTTTTTGATGCAGTGAAGCTTGATCATAATTTAGTATTTGTCCTTTCGTTTGCCTGAAACGGACGTGCCAAGATGCGTATTTGGCCTGAGCAGTCGCAAATACTTATATTTTTTGATGCACAAGTGGCGCGGGCATGCGTTCATTTCGTATTAAGTAATGCTCTTGTTCTCAAGCTAGCTTTACTGCAGTGCTTTGGCGATGCAGTGAAGCTTAATCAGCTTTTGGTAATTGTAGTTTTGTCTCCCTGAAACGTATGTGCCAAGTTGCATATTTGGCCCGAGCAGTCGCAAATGCTTATATTTGTTTGATGCACAAGTGGCTTGTGCATGCGGTCATTTCGTATCATGTAACGCTCTTCTGTTCACGCTGGCTTTACCGCAGTGCTTTTTCGATCCAGTGAAGCTTAATAATTTTTTGGTAATTGTCTTACTGTCTCCCTAACTTGGACGTGCCAAGATGCATATATGGCCTGAGCAGTCGCAAATGCTTATATTTGTTTGATGCACAAGTGGCCTGTGCATGCGTTCATTTCTTATCATGTAATGCTATTTGCTCAAGCTGGCTTTACCGCAGTGCTTTTGTGATGCAGTGAAGCTTGATCATATTTAAGTATTTGTCCTTTTGTTTGCCTGATGCAGACGTGCCAAGATGCATATTTGGCCTGTGCAGTCGCAAATGCTTATATTTGTTTGATGCACAAGTGGCCTGTGCATGCGTTCATTTCGTATCATGTAACGCTCTTCTGTTCACGCTGGCTTTACCGCAGTGCTTTTGTGATGCAGTGAAGCGTAATCATCTTTTGGTAATTGTCTTTTTCTCTCTCTGAAACGGACGTGCCAAGATGCATATTTGGCCTGAGCCGTCGCAAATGCTTATATTTGTTTGATGCACAAGTGGCCTGTGCATGCGTTTATTTCGTATCATGTAATGCTCTTCTGCTCATGCTGGCTTTACCGCAGTGCTTTTACGATGCAGTGAAACTTGATCGTATTTAAGTATTTGTCCTTTTGTTTGCCTCAAACGGACATGCCAAGATGCATATTTGGCCTGAGCACTCGCAAATGCTTATATTTGTTTGATGCACAAGTACCCTGTGCATGCGTTCATTTCGTATCATGTAGTGCTCTTCTGCTCATGCTGGCTTTACCGCAGTGCTTTTGTGATGCAGTGAAGCTTGATCATATTTAAGTATTTGTCCTTTTGTTTGCCTGATGCGGACGTGTTAAGATGCATAGTTGGCCTGAGCAGTCAAAAATGCTTATATTTGTTTGATGCACAAGTGGCCTGTGCATGCGTTCATTTCGTATCATGTAATGCTATTCTGCTCACGCTGGCTTTACCGCAGTGTTTTTGCGATGCAGTGAAGCTTAATCATTATTAGGTATTTGTCCTTTTGTTTGCCTGAAACGGATGTGCCAAGATGCATATTTGGCCTGAGCAGTCGCAAATGCTTATATTTGTTTGATGCACAAGGGGCCTTTGCATGCGTTCATTTCGTATCATGTATAGCTCTTCTGCTCATGCTCGCTTTACCGCAGTGCTTTCGTGATGCAGTGAAGCGTAATCATCTTTTGGTAATTGTCTTTTTCTCTCTCTGAAACGGAAGTGCCAAGATGCATATTTGGCCTGAACAGTCGCAAATGCTTATATTTGTTTGATGCACAAGTTGCCTGTGCATGCGTTCATTTCGTATCATGTAACTCTCTTCTGCTCATGCTGGCTTTACCGCAGTGCTTTTGCGATGGAGTGAAACTTGATCATATTTAAGTATTTGTCCTTTTGTTTGCCTGAAACGGACATGCCAAGATGCATATTTGGCCTGAGCACTCGCAAATGCTTATATTTGTTTGATGCACAAGTACCCTGTGCATGCGTTCATTTCGTATCATGTAGTGCTCTTCTGCTCATGCTGGCTTTACCGCAGTGCTTTTTTGATGCAGTGAAGCTTGATCATAATTTAGTATTTGTCCTTTTGTTTGCCTGAAACGGACGTGCCAAGATGCGTATTTGGCCTGAGCAGTCGCAAATACTTATATTTTTTGATGCACAAGTGGCGTGGGCATGCGTTCATTTCGTATTAAGGAATGCTCTTGTTCTCACGCTAGCTTTACTGCAGTGCTTTGGCGATGCAGTGAAGCTTAATCAACTTTTAGTAATTGTAGTTTTGTCTCCCCGAAACGTATGTGCCAAGTTGCATATTTGGCCCGAGCAGTCGCAAATGCTTATATTTGTTTGATGCACAAGTGGCTTGTGCATGCGGTCATTTCGTATCATGTAATGCTCTTCTGTTCACGCTGGCTTTACCGCAGTGCTTTTTTGATCCAGTGAAGCTTATACAGCTTTTGGTAATTGTAGTTTTGTCTCCCTGAAACGAATGTGCCAAGTTGCATATTTGGCCTGAGCAGTCGAAAATGCTTATATTTGTTTGATGCACAAGTGGCCTGTGCATGCGTTCATTTCGTATCATGTAGTGCTATTCTGCTCACGCTGGCTTTACCGCAGTGCTTTTATGATGCAGTGAAGCATAATCATATTTAAGTATTTGTCCTTTTGTTTGCCCCAAACGTACATGCCAAGATGCATATTTCGCCTGAGCAATCGCAAATGATTATATTTGTTTGATGCACAAGTGGCCTGGGCATGCGTTCATTGCGTATCATGTAGTGCTCTTCTGCTCATGCTGGCTTTACCACAGTGCTTTTTCGATGCAGTGAAGTTTGATCATATTTTAGTATTTGTTCTTTTGTTTGCCTGAAACGGACGTGCCAAGATCATATTTGGCCTGAGCAGTCCCAAATGCTTATATTTGTTTGATGCAAAAGTGGCCTGTGCATGCGTTAATTTCGTATCATGTAATGCTTTTCTGTTCACGGTGGCTTTACCGCAGTGCTTTCGCGATGTAGTGAAGCTTAATCATCTTTTGGTAATTGTCTTTTTTTCTCTATGAAACGGACGTGCCAAGATGCATATTTGGCCTGAGCAGTCGCATATGCTTATATTTGTTTGATGCACAAGTGGCCTGTGCATGCGTTCATTTCGAATCATGTAATGCTATTTAATCAAGCTGGCTTTACCGCAGTGCTTTTGTGATGCAGTGAAGCTTGATCATATTTAAGTATTTGTCCTTTTGTTTGCCTGATGCGGATGTGCCAAGATGCATATTTGGCCTGTGCAGTCGCAAATGCTTATATTTGTTTGATGCACAAGTGGCCTGGGCATGCGTTCATTTTGTATCATGTAGTTCTCTTCTGCTCATGCTGGCTTTACCGCAGTGCTTTTTCGATGCAGTGAAGCTTGATCATATTTTAGTATTTTTCCTTTTGTTTGCCTGAAACGGACGTGCCAAGATGCGTATTTGGCCTGAGCAGTCACAAATACTCATATTTTTTTGATACACAAGTGGCGTGGGCGTGCGTTCATTTCGTATTAAGTAATGCTCTTGTTCTCACGCTAGATTTACTGCAGTGCTTTGGCGGTGCAGTGAAGCTTAATCAGCTTTTGGTAATTGTAGTTTTGTCTCCCTGAAACGAATGTGCCGAGTTGCATATTTGGCCCGAGCAGTCGCAAATGCTTATATTTGTTTGATGCACAAGTGGCTTGTGCATGCGTTCATTTCGTATCATGTAATGCTCTTCTGTTCACGCTGGCTTTACCGCAGTGCTTTTTCGATCCAGTGAAGCTTAATCAGCTTTTGGTAATTGTAGTTTGGCTCCCTGAAACGAACGTGCCAAGTTGCACATTTGGCCCGAGCAGAAGCAAATGCTTATATTTGTTTGATGCACAAGTGGATTGTGCATGCGTTCATTTCGTATCATGTAATGCTCTTCTGTTCACGCTGGCTTTACCGCAGAGAATTTTGCGATGCAGTGAAGCTTAATTCTCTTTCGGTAATTGTCTTTTTGTCTCCCTGAAACGGATGTGCCAAGATGCATATTTGGCCTGAGCAGTCGCAAATGCTTATATTTGCTTGATGCACAAGTGGCCTGTGCATGCATTCATTTCGTATTATGTAATACTCTTCTGCTCATGCTGGTTTTACCCCAGTGCTTTGGCTATGCAGTGAAGCTAAATCAGCTTTTGGTAATTGTCGTTTTGTCTCCCTGAAACGAACGGGCCAAGTTGCATATTTTTCCTGAGCAGTCGCGAATGCTTATATTTGTTTAATGCACAAGTGGCCTGTGCATGCGTTCATTTCGTATCATGTAACGCTCTTCTGTTTACGCTGGCTTTACCGCAGTGCTTTTTCGATCCAGTGAAGCTTAATAATTTTTTGGTAATTGTCTTATTGTCTCCCTAAAACGGACGTGCCAAGATGCATATTTGGCCTGTGCAGTCGCAAATGCTTATATTTGTTTGATGCACAAGTGGCCTGTGCATGCGTTCATTTCGTATCATGTAATGCTCTTCTGCTCACGCTCGCTTTACCGCAGTGCTTTCGCCATGCAGTGAAGCATAATCATCTTTTGGTAATTGTCTTATTGTCTGCCTGAAACGGACGTGCGAAGATGCATATTTGGCCTGAGCAGTCGCAAATGCTTAACTTTGTTTGATGCACAAGTGGCCTGTGCATGCGTTCATTTCGTATCATGTAATGCTCTTCTGCTCACGCTGGCATTACCGCAGTGCTTTTGCGATGCAGTAAAGCTTCATTAAACTTAAGTATTTGTCCTTTTGTTTGCCTGAAACGCACGTGCCAAGATGCATATTTTGCCTGAGCCGTCGCAAATGCTTATCTTTGTTTGATGCACAAGTGGCCTGTGCATGCGTTATTTCGTATCATGTAATGCTCTTCTGTTCACGCTGGCTTTACCGCAGTGCTTTGTCGATCCAGTGAAGCCTAATCAGCTTTTGGTAATTGTAGTTTTGTCTTCCTGAAACGAACGTGCCAAGTTGCACATTTGGCTCGAGCAGTCGCAAATGCTTATGTTTGTTTGATGCACAAGTGGCCTGTGCATGCGTTCATTTCGTATCATGTAATGGTCTTCTTTTCACGCTGGCTTTACCGCAGTGCTTTCGCGATGCAGTGAAGCTTAATCATCTCTTGGTAATTGTCCTTTTGTTTGCCTGAAACGGACCTGCCAAGATGCATATTTGGCCTGAGCAGTCGAAAATGCTTATATTTGTTTGATGCACAAGTGGCCTGTGCATGGGTTCATTTCGTATCATGTAATGCTCTTCTGCTCACGCTGGCTTTACCGCAGTGCTTTTGCAATGCAGTGAAGCTTGAAAATATTTAAGTATTTTTCCTTTTGTTTGCCAGAAACGGACGTGCAAAGATGCATATTTGGCCTGTGCAGTCGCAAATGCTTATATTTGTTTGATGCTTAAGTGGCGTGGGCATGCGTTCATTTCGTATTAAGTAATGCTCTTCTTCTCACGCTAGCTTTACTGCAGTGCTTTCGCAATGCAGCGAAGCCTAATCATCTTTCGGTAATTACTTTTTTGTCTCCCTGAATAGGACATGTCAAGATGCATATTTGGCTGAGCAGTCGCAAATGCTTATATTTGATTTATGCACAAGTGGCCTGTGCATGCGTTCATTTCGTATCATGTAATGCTCTTCTGCTCACGCTGGCATCACCGCAGTGCTTTTGCGATGCAGTGAAGCTTGATCAACTTTAAGTATTTGTCCTTTTGTTTGCCTGAAACGTACGTGCCAAGTTGCATATTTGGCTTGAGCAGTCACAAATGCTTATATTTGTTTTATGCACAAGTGGCCTGTGCATGCGTTCATTTCGTATCATGTAATGCTCTTCTGCTCATGCTGGTTTTACCGCAGTGCTTTGGCGATGCAGTGAAGCTTAATCAGCTTTTGGTAATTGTAGTTTTGTCTCCCTGAAACGAACGTGCCAAGTTGCACATTTGGCCCGAGCAGTCGCAAATGCTTATATTTGTTTGATGCACAAGTGGCTTGTGCATGCGTTCATTTCGTATCATGAAATGCTCTTCTGCTCATGCTGGTTTTACCGCAGTGCTTTGCGATGCAGTGAAGCTAAATCAGCTTTTGGTAATTGTCGTTTTGTCTCCCTGAAACGAACGTGCCAAGTTGCATATTTGGCCTGAGATGTCGCAATTGCTTATATTTGTTTGATGCACAATTGGCCTGTGCATGCGTTCATTTCATATCATGTAATGCTCTTCTGTTCACGCTGGCTTTACCGCAGTGCTTTTTCGATCCAGTAAAGCTTAATAATTTTTGGTAATTGTCTTACTGTCTCCCTAACTTGGACGTGCCAAGATGCATATATGGCCTGAGCAGTCGCAAATGCTTATATTTGTTTGATGCACAAGTGGCCTGTGCATGCGTTCATTTCGTATCATGTAGTGCTCTTCTGCTCATGCTGGCTTTACCGCAGTGCTTTGGCGATGCAGTGAAGCTTAATCAGCTTTTGGTAATTGTAGTTTTGTCTCCCTGAAATGAACGTGCCAAGTTGCATATTTGGCCTGAGCAGTCGCAAATGCTTATATTTGTTTGATGCACAATTGGCCTGTGCATGCGTTCATTTCGTATCAAGTAATGCTCTTCTGCTCACGCTGGCATTACCGCAGTGCTTTTGCGATGCAGTAAAGCTTCATTAAATTTAAGTATTTGTCCTTTTGTTTGCCTGAAACGCACGTGCCAAGATACATATTTTGCCTGAGCCGTCGCAAATGCTTATCTTTGTTTGATGCACAAGTGGCCTGTGCATGCGTTATTTCGTATCATGTAATGCTCTTCTGTTCACGCTGGCTTTACCGCAGTGCTTTTTCGATCCAGTGAAGCCTAATCAGCTTTTGATAATTGCAGTTTTGTCTCCCTGAAACGAACGTGCCAAGTTGCACATTTGGCTCGAGCAGTCGCAAATGCTTATATTTGTTTGATGCACAAGTGGCCTGTGCATGCGTTCATTTCGTATCATGTAATGCTCTTCTTTTCACGCTGGCTTTACCGCAGTGCTTTCGCGATGCAGTGAAGCTTAATTATCTCTTGGTAATTGTCCTTTTGTTTGCCTGAAACGGACCTGCCAAGATGCATATTTGGCCTGAGCAGTCGAAAATGCTTATATTTGTTTGATGCACAAGTGGCCTGTGCATGGGTTCATTTCGTATCATGTAATGCTCTTCTGCTCACGCTGGCTTTACCGCAGTGCTTTTGCAATGCAGTGAAGCTTGATCATATTTAAGTATTTGTCCTTTTGTTTGCCAGAAACGGACGTGCAAAGATGCATATTTGGCCTGTGCAGTCGCAAATGCTTATATTTGTTTGATGCTTAAGTGGCGTGGGCATGCGTTCATTTCGTATTAAGTAATGCTCTTCTTCTCACGCTAGCTTTACTGCAGTGCTTTGGCGATGCAGTGAAGCTTAATCAGCTTTTGGTAATTGTAGTTTTGTCTCCCTGAAACGAACGTGCCAAGTTGCACATTTGGCCCGAGCAGTCGCAAATGCTTATATTTGTTTGATGCACAAGTGGCTTGTGCATGCGTTCATTTCGTATCATGAAATGCTCTTCTGCTCATGCTGGTTTTACCGCAGTGCTTTGCAATGCAGTGAAGCTAAATCAGCTATTGGTAATTGTCGTTTTGTCTCCCTGAAACGAACGTGCCAAGTTGCATATTTGGCCTGAGCAGTCGCAATTGCTTATATTTGTTTGATGCACAATTGGCCTGTGCATGCGTTCATTTCGTATCATGTAATGCTCCTGTGTTCACGCTGGCTTTACTGCAGTGCTTTTTCGATCCAGTGAAGCCTAAACATCTTTTGGTAATTACTTTTTTGTCTCCCTGAATAGGACATGTCAAGATGCATATTTGCTGGAGCAGTCGCAAATGCTTATATTTGATTGATGCACAAGTGGCCTGTGCATGCGTTCATTTCGTATCATGTAATGCTCTTCTGCTCACGCTGGCATTACCGCAGTGCTTTTGCGATGCAGTGAAGCTTGATCAACTTTAAGTATTTGTCCTTTCGTTTGCCTGAAACGTACGTGCCAAGTTGCATATTTGGCTTGAGCAGTCGCAAATGCTTATATTTGTTTTATGCACAAGTGGCCTGTGCATGCGTTCATTTCGTATCATGTAATGCTCTTCTGCTCATGCTGGTTTTACCGCAGTGCTTTGGCGATGCAGTGAAGCTTAATCAGCTTTTGGTAATTGTAGTTTTGTCTCCCTGAAACGAACGTGCCAAGTTGCACATTTGGCCCGAGCAGTCGCAAATGCTTATATTTGTTTGATGCACAAGTGGCTTGTGCATGCGTTAATTTCGTATCATGAAATGCTCTTCTGCTCATGCTGGTTTTACCGCAGTGCTTTGCGATGCAGTGAAGCTAAATCAGCTATTGGTAATTGTCGTTTTGTCTCCCTGAAACGAACGTGCCAAGTTGCATATTTGGCCTGAGCAGTCGCAATTGCTTATATTTGTTTGATGCACAATTGGCCTGTGCATGCGTTCATTTCGTATCATGTAATGCTCTTGTGTTCACGCTGGCTTTACTGCAGTGCTTTTTCGATCCAGTGAAGCTTAATAATTATTTGGTAATTGTCTTACTGTCTCCCTAACTTGGACGTGCCAAGATGCATATATGGCCTGAGCAGTCACAAATGCTTATATTTGTTTGACGCACAAGTGGCCTGTGCATGCGTTCATTTCGTATCACTTGGGCAGCAGCAGCGGCACAGGAAAGGCGCGTCCTAAAACTACATTTCTACGTTTACAGTGTTTCCTGCCTGGCGAGGTTTTGGGCAGCTGTCTCGACACGTGCGAAGGAGTAGCCGGTGACCGGCTGCGCAGGACGTTGCGTGGAACTCTCAGTCCGCGTCAACTGTATTAGGAATCTCGGATCGCGAACGTACACGTGTCTGTAAGGCTGTCATCAGCAAGCCGAGCGCAGAGGACACCACACGTGACGAAGACGCCCCCCTGCCTTCTAGCAGCTTTAAAAGGAAGTTCCACTGACGCCGTCTTCACTTGGGCAGCAGCAGCGGCACAGGAAAGGCGCGTCCTAAAACTACATTTCTACGTTTACAGTGTTTCCTGCCTGGCGAGGTTTTGGGAAGCTGTCTCGACACGTGCGAAGGAGTAGCCGGTGACCGGCTGCGCAGGACGTTGCGTGGAACTCTCAGTCCGCGTCAACTGTATTAGGAATCTCGGATCGCGAACGTACACGTGTCTGTAAGGCTGTCATCAGCAAGCCGAGCGCAGAGGACACCACACGTGACGAAGACGCCCCCCTGCCTTCTAGCAGCTTTAAAAGGAAGTTCCACTGACGCCGTCTTCACTTGGGCAGCAGCAGCGGCACAGGAAAGGCGCGTCCTAAAACTACATTTCTACGTTTACAGGTTTGTGAATCGCATCACGTTCTTATTATTTCTTAAGACACTACACACTTAACTGTGCCCTATACTGTTGCCCAAGAATTTATCACCATGAGCACTGTTGCAAATGTACCTTGCTTTAATTGTGGCTTGTGTGTTGGTTCTGATGATGATTGCATGGTGTGCAGCGAATGCCTCAGTTCTTATCACATAGGAACTTGCTCAGGCATAAGTGAAAGAACATTTAGAGCGAAATCCGATGCAACAAAAAAACAGTGGCGTTGTCCCACATGCAGAGGAGCACGGGCAAAGAAGGTTGTCGATCATCCCAGTGTTTTAGCCATTGCAGAGTTAACAGAGACAGTGAAAAACCTGAAGGATACTATTGCCCATATCGAGGCCAGTGTCCAAATGCTGTCTGACAAATATGATGGAGTACTTACAGCCATTAAGGAACAGGATAACAAGTTGTCAGATATGAAACGGAAAGTTGATTCCGCAGAATCAAGCTCGAACACTAAACAAATTCTAGACATAAAAGGTGAACTGAACGAACTAGAGCGGCATACCAGAAGGCTGAATCTCGAGTTTCATGGAATTCGTAAGACTGAGCACGAGAACTTATTGGATAAGGTCAACGCAATTGCTGCATCAATTGCGATGCCCGCTCTGACAGGAACTGATGTTACCGCGATACACCGCCTTCCCTCTAAGGCGGAAAGGACCCCGGGCATCATTGTACGTTTCTCACAACAGTCAGTTCGAGACAGCTAGCTACATAGTCGTAAGAAACTCAGGGATACCAAATCCGAAGTGATGATTCAAGAAAACTTAACCAAACAAACGCGAACTCTACTTCGGGAGGCAAAACAATGGGCGCGAGAGAATGACGTCCGTTTTGTGTGGTGTGCGAACGGTAAAGTTCTAATGAGACGCAGAGATGGTTTTCCTGCCGTTCTGGTGAAGAGAAAGGAAGATTTCTCTAAATTGGCTTGAAAAATCAGAATCGTTCATAACTTTACTTTTTAGGAATCATGTTCATTTTACCATCAGATCTACATAAATACATTGGAGACAACTATATGCCTGGCATAAAAATTTTTCAGCTAAACTGTCAGTCCGCAAGAAACAAATATGCATCGCTAAATTCCTTGTTTTCAGAGCTTCATTTCCGCTTTGACATCATCATGCTGACTGAAACTTGGTACACAAATGATGATAACCCATTTTCTATGCCTGGGTATAATGTTTTCTGTGTTAATCGCACGCACAGTAGAGGGGGTGGTGTCTGCTTACTTGTAAAAGAAACCTTTGATTGTGAACTCTTAACAGAATTTTGTTATTCAGAGCCTGATTGTGAAATGCTGACAGCTGTCCTAAGCAATTACGTCATCTCAGTTATGTACCGTCCTCCATCTGGAAGTATTAGAACTTTCACGGCTCGTTTGGAGAGCCTATTTCACCACGCTATGCTCAAAAACCATGTAACTGTTTGCGGCGGCGATATTAATATTGACATGCTGTCTAATGGAACTTCACAGCATGAGATGACGTGTTTGTTTGATAGCTTTGGATTGGCTAACATGATTAATATGCCAACAAGAGTTACTGCCTGTTCATCTACATTAATTGATGTCTTTCTCACGAGCATTAGTTCTGAGGATACTAAAGCTGGGACCATTTCATGCGACATTAGCGATCACCTTCCCATATTTTTAGCTATTAGGCAACGAATAAAAAAGAAACGACTTTCCATACCAGTGCGTTCTATAACATCCAAAAATCTTGAAAATTTTCGTCAGGAACTAATTAATACATCCTGGAACGATGTTCTCGCAAATGACAACCCGAACATTGCTGTCAATACATTCATAGAAAAATTCAAGGAGGTATATGACCATAACTTCCCTCGAATTACCCACCGCCCATCTAAAAAAATTAGGAAGCCATGGATCACACGGGACCTGTTGCATCAAATCGATGAAAAGAATGTAATGTATAATGCATTTCTCGTCTCTCGTGACCCACAGCTACTTAGTACCTTCAAAAAATTTCGTAATCGTCTAAATAAGGACATCCAAAAGGCTAGACAAAACTACTTTCATAACATTTTTATGCAATCAGCTGGAAATTCTGCTTCCACTTGGAAAAACATCAATAAAGTGTTAGGAACACCCACCTCAAATAGCGTAATTACGGAAATTACAATTAATGGTTGTGTTATTAATGGTAGTAACTTATCCAATACATTTAACGATTATCTAGTAAACTCAGCTTTTCCAGAAACATCTCTTGATGCGACATCATACGTTTCCAATAAATGCTCAAGTACTATGTTTGTAAGACCTACATGTGAAAGCGAGGTATATAAAACAATCATGCGGCTTAGAAATAGTAACTGCTGTGATTGTTTTGATTTTCAAATCAAACCAATTAAATACACCGCCGAAATAATTGCCCAACCATTTTCTGAAATCATTAACCTTTGTTTGGGAAAAGGAATTTTTCCTGCAATACTTCAAACTGCTAAAGTGTGCATCTTGTACAAAAAGGGAGATAAGAATAATTTAGCAAACTATAGACCCATCTCAATTTTGCCAGTATTCTCTAAAATAATAGAAAAAATTCTTCACTCCCAGCTGGCAGAATTCATTAACAAACATAATATGTTATGTGACGCACAATACGGTTTCAGGAAACATAGATCGACTGAGCTTGCCCTCCTTGATCAGAAAGAGTTCATTCTAAATAGCATAGAATGTAAACAACTAGTACTCGGTGTCTTTATCGATTACAGTAAGGCCTTCGACTATCTGAATAGACTATTACTTTTACGTAAGCTGGATTTATACGGTGTACGAGGTGTTGCTTTAGACTTGCTCGACTCATATCTAAGCGAAAGGAAACAATACGTGTGCATAAACAATTTTTCTTCGGTGACTAAACCAAATTCTCTTGGAGTGCCTCAGGGCAGTATTTTAGGTCCATTCCTGTTTAATTTGTATATAAATGATATTGTAAACATAGACCCTTCAGCAAAATTCGTTATTTATGCGGACGATACAAGCGTATTTTTTGCACATAACGATACTGACCAGTTGATTCAAAAAGGAAATAATATATTAGAGAAGATATATAAGTGGGCATGTTCCAATGGACTATTAATAAATGCGGAAAAAACCAAAGCGGTTATATTTCGAGCAAAAGGCAAGCAGATACAAGTAAGTTCTCCGCTCTATCTTAATAACAGTCTGATTGAAATAGTTGACAATGTCAAAACATTAGGTATCGTATTTTCAAACAACATGCTATGGGATGCACAAGTAGAGCAGGTGGCAACAAAAACGGCACGTGTACTTGGTATAATTTATCACAACAATTATCTACTTCCATTAAAAACAATACTTATTATTTATCATTCCTTATTTATGTCCTATGTAAACTATTGCTTTATAGTATGGGGTGACACACCACAAACAAATATTGAGAAGCTTACTAGACTTCAAACTAGATTTCTGAAAATTATTGCTAAGAAAGAACCATATCAATCAGTTATGTACATGCAACAAAAATATAAACTAATCAGTTTTCAAAATCTTTACAGTTACAACATTTGTAGGACTATAAAAAAAGAGCTGAAGCAAAAAACTGTACTATCTGACTTAGCCAACCTGCAACCTTCGGAAAATAAATACGATACCCGTAAGCATAACCTCTGGTTAATACCACGATCACGCACAAAGTATGGTGACCAAATGGTACGCAGTGTTATTCCCAGAATGTTGAAATATTTAAGCAGCAATGACGTAAATATAGAAACCATGACCACAAAAAATATTGCATCTCTGTTCTTATAAATTGTATTATGATGAAATCTACCCTTTTGTATCCGTTTGACCTCTTATGTATTTTTCAACACATGTATACACAGCCTCTTCAAGCTACTGATGTTTTGTTCTTCTATTCGTAGGAACTGTTGTATCCTGTTTACGTTCAGATTATGTAATTATTTTATTCCCAATAGCATGGGAATTTCTGTACATTATGCTTTTGTTCTCATTTGTATGCCACTGCTTGTGACCCATTTATTTTTAGGTAGCGGGAGCTAGTCAAGCTGTTTTTAGTGCAGCTTTTACTCCCGCCATCCTTCATGTTGTACCAGACATGAAAATAAAGATTCAATTCAATTCAATTCAATTCAATGTAGTGCTCTTCTGCTCATGCTGGCTTTACCGCAGTGCTTTGGCGATGCAGTGAAGCTTAATCAGCTTTTGGTAATTGTAGTTTTGTCTCCCTGAAACGAACGTGCCAAGTTGCACATTTGGCCCGAGCAGTCGCAAATGCTTATATTTGTTTGATGCACAAGTGGCCTATGCATGCGTTATTTCGTATCATGTAATGCTCTTCTGTTCACGCTGGCTTTACCGCAGTGCTTTTTCGATCCAGTGAAGCCTAATCAGCTTTTGGTAATTGTAGTTTTGTCTCCCTGAAACGAACGTGCCAAGTTGCACATTTGGCCCGAGCAGTCGCAAATGCTTATATTTTTTGATGCACAAGTGGCGTGGGCATGCGTTCATTTCGTATTAAGTAATGCTCTTGTTCTCACGCTAGCTTTACTGCAGTGCTTTGGCGATGCAGTGAAGCTTAATCAGCTTTTGGTAATTGTAGTTTTGTCTCCCTGAAACGAATGTGCCAAGTTGCATATTTGGCCCGAGCAGTCGCAAATGCTTATATTTGTTTGATGCACAAGTGGCTTGTGCATGCGTTCATTTCGTATCATGTAATGCTCTTGTGTTCACGCTGGCTTTACCGCAGTGCTTTTTCGATCAGTGAAGCTTAATCAGCTTTTGGTAATTGTAGTTTTGTCTGCCTGAAACGAATGTGCCAAGTTGCATATTTGGCCTGAGCAGTCGAAAATGCTTATATTTGTTTGATGCACAAGTGGCCTGTGCATGCGTTCATTTCGTATCATGTAGTGCTCTTCTGCTCATGCTGGCTTTACCGCAGTGCTTTTTCGATGCAGTGAAGCTTGATCATATTTTAGTATTTGTCCTTTTGTTTGCCTGAAACGGACGTGTGAAGATGCATATTTGGCCTGAGCAGTCGCAAATGCTTATATTTGTTTGATGCACAAGTGGCCTGGGCATGCGTTCATTTTGTATCATGTAGTGCTCTTCTGCTCATGCTGGCTTTACCGCAGTGCTTTTTCGATGCAGTGAAGCTTGATCATATTTTAGTATTTGTCCTTTTGTTTGCCTGAAACGGACGTGCCAAGATGCATATTTGGCCTGAGCAGTCGCAAATGCTTATATTTGTTTGATGCACAAGTGGCTTGTGCATGCGTTCATTTCGTATCATGTGATGCTCTTCTGTTCACGCTGGCTTTACCGCAGTGCTTTTTCGATCCCGTGAAGCTTAATCAGCTTTTGGTAATTGTAGTTTTGTCTCCCTGAAACAAATGTGCCAAGTTGCATATTTGGCCTGAGCAGTCGAAAATGCTTATATTTGTTTGATGCACAAGTGGCCTGTGCATGCGTTCATTTCGTATCATGTAGCGCAAATCTGCTCACGCTGGCTTTACCGCCGTGCTTTTGCCATGCAGTGAAGCTTAATCATATTTAAGTATTTGTCCTTTTGTTTGCCAGAAACGGACGTGCAAAGATGCATATTTGGCCTGTGCAGTCGCAAATGCTTATATTTGTTTGATGCTTAAGTGGCGTGGGCATGCGTTCATTTCGTATTAAGTAATGCTCTTCTTCTCACGCTAGCTTTACTGCAGTGCTTTCGCAATGCAGCGAAGCCTAATCATCTTTTGGTAATTGTTTTTTTGTCTCCCTGAATAGGACATGTCAAGATGCATATTTGGCTGAGCAGTCGCAAATGGTTATATTTGATTGATGCACAAGTGGCCTGTGCATGCGTTCATTTCGTTTCATGTAATGCTCTTCTGCTCACGCTGGCATTACCGCAGTGCTTTTGCGATGCAGGCTAGCTTGATCAACTTTAAGTATTTGTCCTTTTCTTTGCCTGAAACGGACGTGCCAAGATGCATATTTGGCTTGAGCAGTCGCAAATGCTTATATTTGTTTTATGCACAAGTGGCCTGTGCATGCGTTCATTTCGTATCATGTAATGCTCTTCTGCTCACGCTGGCATTACCACAGTGCTTTTGCGATGCAGTAAAGCTTCAATAAATTTAAGTATTTGTTCTTTTGTTTGCCTGAAACGCACGTGCCAAGATGCATATTTTGCCCTGGCCGTCGCAAATGCTTATCTTTGTTTGATGCACAAGTGGCCTGTGCATGCGTTCATTTCGTATCATGTAATGCTCTTCTGTTCACGCTGGCTTTACCGCAGTGCTTTTTCTATCCAGTGAAGCTTAATCAGCTTTTGGTAATTGTAGTTTTGTCTCCCTGAAACGAACGTGCCAAGTTGCACATTTGGCCCGAGCAGTCGCAAATGCTTATATTTTTTGATGCACAAGTGGCGTGGGCATGCGTTCATTTCGTATTAAGTAATGCTCTTGTTCTCACGCTAGCTTTACTGCAGTGCTTTGGCGATGCAGTGAAGCTTAATCAGCTTTTGGTAATTGTAGTTTTGTCTCCCTGAAAGGAACGTGCCAAGTTGCACATTTGACTCGAGCAGTCGCAAATGCATATATTTGTTTGATGCACAAGTGGCCTGTGCATGCGTTCATTTCGTATCATGTAACGCTCTTCTTTTCACGCTGGCTTTACCGCCGTGCTTTCGCGATGCAGTGAAGCTTAATCATCTCTTGGTAATTGTCCTTTTGTTTGCCTGAAACGGATCTGCCAAGATGCATATTTGGCCTGAGCAGTCGAAAATGCTTATATTTGTTTGATGCACAAGTGGCCTGTGCATGGGTTCATTTCTTATCATGTAATGCTCTTCTGCTCACGCTGGCTTTACCGCAGTGCTTTTGCAATGCAGTGAAGCTTGATAATAGTTAAGTATTTGTCCTTTTGTTTGCCAGAAACGGACGTGCAAAGATGCATATTTGGCCTGTGCAGTCGCAAATGCTTATATTTGTTTGATGCTTAAGTGGCGTGGGCATGCGTTCATTTCGTATTAAGTAATGCTCTTCTTCTCACGCTAGCTTTACTGCAGTGCTTTCGCAATGCAGCGAAGCCTAATCATCTTTTGGTAATTGTTTTTTTGTCTCCCTGAATAGGACATGTCAAGATGCATATTTGGCTGAGCAGTCGCAAATGGTTATGTTTGATTGATGCACAAGTGGCCTGTGCATGCGTTCATTTCGTTTCATGTAATGCTCTTCTGCTCACGCTGGCATTACCGCAGTGCTTTTGCGATGCAGTGAAGCTTGATGAACTTTAAGTATTTGTGATTTTCTTTGCCTGAAACGGACGTGCCAAGATGCATATTTGGCTTGAGCAGTCGCAAATGCTTATATTTGTTTTATGCACAAGTGGCCTGTGCATGCGTTCGTTTCGTATCATGTAATGCTCTTCTGCTCACGCTGGCATTACCACAGTGCTTTTGCGATGCAGTAAAGCTTCATTAAATTTAAGTATTTGTCCTTTTGTTTGCCTGAAACGCACGTGCCAAGATGCATATTTTGCCCTGGCCTTCGCAAATGCTTATCTTTGTTTGATGCACAAGTGGCCTGTGCATGCGTTCATTTCGTATCATGTAATGCTCTTCTGTTCACGCTGGCTTTACCGCAGTGCTTTTTCGATCCAGTGAAGCTTAATCAGCTTTTGGTAATTGTAGTTTTGTCTCCCTGAAACGAACGTGCCAAGTTGCACATTTGGCCCGAGCAGTCGCAAATGCTTATATTTTTTGATGCACAAGTGGCGTGGGCATGCGTTCATTTCGTATTAAGTAATGCTCTTGTTCTCACGCTAGCTTTACTGCAGTGCTTTGGCGATGCAGTGAAGCTTAATCAGCTTTTGGTAATTGTAGTTTTGTCTCCCTGAAACGAATGTGCCAAGTTGCATATTTGGCCCGAGCAGTCGCAAATGCTTATATTTGTTTGATGCACAAGTGGCTTGTGCATGCGTTCATTTCGTATCATGTAATGCTCTTGTGTTCACGCTGGCTTTACCGCAGTGCTTTTTTGATCAGTGAAGCTTAATCAGCTTTTGGTAATTGTAGTTTTGTCTGCCTGAAACGAATGTGCCAAGTTGCATATTTGGCCTGAGCAGTCGAAAATGCTTATATTTGTTTGATGCACAAGTGGCCTGTGCATGCGTTCATTTCGTATCATGTAGTGCTCTTCTGCTCATGCTGGCTTTACCGCAGTGCTTTTTCGATGCAGTGAAGCTTGATCATATTTTAGTATTTGTCCTTTTGTTTGCCTGAAACGGACGTGTCAAGATGCATATTTGGCCTGAGCAGTCGCAAATGCTTATATTTGTTTGATGCACAAGTGGCCTGGGCATGCGTTCATTTTGTATCATGTAGTGCTCTTCTGCTCATGCTGGCTTTACCGCAGTGCTTTTTCGATGCAGTGAAGCTTGATCATATTTTAGTATTTGTCCTTTTGTTTGCCTGAAACGGACGTGCCAAGATGCATATTTGGCCTGAGCAGTCGCAAATGCTTATATTTGTTTGATGCACAAGTGGCTTGTGCATGCGTTCATTTCGTATCATGTGATGCTCTTCTGTTCACGCTGGCTTTACCGCAGTGCTTTTTCGATCCCGTGAAGCTTAATCAGCTTTTGGTAATTGTAGTTTTGTCTCCCTGAAACAAATGTGCCAAGTTGCATATTTGGCCTGAGCAGTCGAAAATGCTTATATTTGTTTGATGCACAAGTGGCCTGTGCATGCGTTCATTTCGTATCATGTAGCGCAAATCTGCTCACGCTGGCTTTACCGCCGTGCTTTTGCCATGCAGTGAAGCTTAATCATATTTAAGTATTTGTCCTTTTGTTTGCCAGAAACGGACGTGCAAAGATGCATATTTGGCCTGTGCAGTCGCAAATGCTTATATTTGTTTGATGCTTAAGTGGCGTGGGCATGCGTTCATTTCGTATTAAGTAATGCTCTTCTTCTCAGGCTAGCTTTACTGCAGTGCTTTCGCAATGCAGCGAAGCCTAATCATCTTTTAGTAATTGTTTTTTTGTCTCCCTGAATAGGACATGTCAAGATGCATATTTGGCTGAGCAGTCGCAAATGGTTATATTTGATTGATGCACAAGTGGCCTGTGCATGCGTTCATTTCGTTTCATGTAATGCTCTTCTGCTCACGCTGGCATTACCGCAGTGCTTTTGCGATGCAGGCTAGCTTGATCAACTTTAAGTATTTGTCCTTTTCTTTGCCTGAAACGGACGTGCCAAGATGCATATTTGGCTTGAGCAGTCGCAAATGCTTATATTTGTTTTATGCACAAGTGGCCTGTGCATGCGTTCATTTCGTATCATGTAATGCTCTTCTGCTCACGCTGGCATTACCACAGTGCTTTTGCGATGCAGTAAAGCTTCATTAAATTTAAGTATTTGTCCTTTTGTTTGCCTGAAACGCACGTGCCAAGATGCATATTTTGCCCTGGCCGTCGCAAATGCTTATCTTTGTTTGATGCACAAGTGGCCTGTGCATGCGTTCATTTCGTATCATGTAATGCTCTTCTGTTCACGCTGGCTTTACCGCAGTGCTTTTTCGATCCAGTGAAGCTTAATCAGCTTTTGGTAATTGTAGTTTTGTCTCCCTGAAACGAACGTGCCAAGTTGCACATTTGGCCCGAGCAGTCGCAAATGCTTATATTTTTTGATGCACAAGTGGCGTGGGCATGCGTTCATTTCGTATTAAGTAATGCTCTTGTTCTCAAGCTAGCTTTACTGCAGTGCTTTGGCGATGCAGTGAAGCTTAATCAGCTTTTGGTAATTGTAGTTTTGTCTCCCTGAAACGAATGTGCCAAGTTGCATATTTGGCCCGAGCAGTCGCAAATGCTTATATTTGTTTGATGCACAAGTGGCTTGTGCATGCGTTCATTTCGTATCATGTAATGCTCTTGTGTTCACGCTGGCTTTACCGCAGTGCTTTTTCGATCAGTGAAGCTTAATCAGCTTTTGGTAATTGTAGTTTTGTCTGCCTGAAACGAATGTGCCAAGTTGCATATTTGGCCTGAGCAGTCGAAAATGCTTATATTTGTTTGATGCACAAGTGGCCTGTGCATGCGTTCATTTCGTATCATGTAGTGCTCTTCTGCTCATGCTGGCTTTACCGCAGTGCTTTTTCGATGCAGTGAAGCTTGATCATATTTTAGTATTTGTCCTTTTGTTTGCCTGAAACGGACGTGCCAAGATGCATATTTGGCCTGAGCAGTCGCAAATGCTTATATTTGTTTGATGCACAAGTGGCCTGGGCATGCGTTCATTTTGTATCATGTAGTGCTCTTCTGCTCATGCTGGCTTTACCGCAGTGCTTTTTCGATGCAGTGAAGCTTGATCATATTTTAGTATTGGTCCTTTTGTTTGCCTGAAACGGACGTGCCAAGATGCGTATTTGGCCTGGAAGTCGCAAATACTTATATTTTTTGATGCACAAGTGGCGTGGGCATGCGTTCATTTCGTATTAAGTAATGCTCTTGTTCTCACGCTAGCTTTACTGCAGTGCTTTGGCGATGCAGCAAAGCTTAATCAGCTTTTGGTAATTGTAGTTTTGTCTCCCTGAAACGAATGTGCCAAGTTTCATATTTGGCCCGAGCAGTCGCAAATTCTTATATTTGTTTGATGCACAAGTGGCTTGTGCATGCGTTCATTTCGTATCATGTGATGCTCTTCTGTTCACGCTGGCTTTACCGCAGTGCTTTTTCGATCCCGTGAAGCTTAATCAGCTTTTGGTAATTGTAGTTTTGTCTCCCTGAAACAAATGTGCCAAGTTGCATATTTGGCCTGAGCAGTCGAAAATGCTTATATTGGTTTGATGCACAAGTGGCCTGTGCATGCGTTCATTTCGTATCATGTAGTGCGATTCTGCTCACGCTGGCTTTACCGCCGTGCTTTTGCCATGCAGTGAAGTTTAATCATATTTAAGTATTTGTCCTTTTGTTTGTCTGAAACGGACGTGCCAAGTTGCATATTTGGCCTGAGCAGTCGAAAATGCTTATATTTGTTTGATGCACAAGTACCCTGTGCATGCGTTCATTTCGTAACATGTAATGCTCTTCTGCTCACGCTGGCTTTACCGCAGTGCTTTTGCGATGCAGTGAAGCGTGATCATATTTAAGTATTTGTCCTTTTGTTTGCCCCAAACGGACGTGCCAAGATGCATATTTCGCCTGAGCAGTCGCAAATGATTATATTTGTTTGATGCACAAGTGGCCTGGGCATGCGTTCATTTTGTATCATGTAGTGCTCTTCTGCACATGCTGGCTTTACCACAGTGCTTTTTCGATGCAGTGAAGCTTGATCATATTTTAGTATTTGTCCTTTTGTTTGCCTGAAACGGACTTGCCAAGATGCATATTTGGCCTGAGCAGTCGCAAATGCTTATATTTGTTTGATGCAAAAGTGGCCTGTGCATGCGTTAATTTCGTATCATGTAATGCTTTTGTGCTCACGGTGGCTTTACCGCAGTGCTTTCGCGATGCAGTGAAGCTTAATCATCTTTTGGTAATTGTCTTTTTTTCTCTATGAAACGGACGTGCCAAGATGCATATTTGGCCTGAGCAGTCGCATATGCTTATATTTGTTTGATGCACAAGTGGCCTGTGCATGCTTTCATTTCGTATCATGTAATGCTATTTGCTGAAGCTGGCTTTACCGCAGTGCTTTTGTGATGCAGTGAAGCTTGATCATATTTTAGTGCTTGTTCTTTTGTTTGCCTGATGCGGACGTGCCAAGATGCATATTTGGCCTGTGCAGTCGCAAATGCTTATATTTGTTTGATGCACAAGTGGCCTGGGCATGCGTTCATTTTGTATCATGTAGTTCTCTTCTGCTCATGCTGGCTTTACCGCAGTGCTTTTTCGATGCAGTGAAGCTTGATCATATTTTAGTATTTGTCCTTTTGTTTGCCTGAAACGGACGTGCCAAGATGCGTATTTGGTCTGAGCAGTCGCAAATACTTATTTTTTTTGATGCACAAGTGGCGTGGGCATGCGTTCATTTCGTATTAAGTAATGCTCTTGTTCTCACGCTAGATTTACTGCAGTGCTTTGGCGGTGCAGTGAAGCTTAATCAGCTTTTGGTAATTGTAGTTTTGTCTCCCTGAAACGAATGTGCCGAGTTGCATATTTGGCCCGAGCAGTCGCAAATGCTTATATTTGTTTGATGCACAAGCTTGTGCATGCGTTCATTTCGTATCATGTAATGCTCTTCTGTTCACGCTGGCTTTACCGCAGTGCTTTTTCGATCCAGTGAAGCTTAATCAGCTTTTGGTAATTGTAGTTTTGTCTCCCTGAAACGAACGTGCCAAGTTGCACATTTGGCCCGAGCAGAAGCAAATGCTTATATTTGTTTGATGCACAAGTGGATTGTGCATGCGTTCATTTCGAATCATGTAATGCTCTTCTGTTCACGCTGGCTTTACCGCAGAGATTTTGCGATGCAGTGAAGCTTAAACATTTTTCGGTAATTGTCTTCTTGTCTCCCTGAAACGGATGTGCCAAGATGCATATTTGGCCTGAGCAGTCGCAAATGCTTATATTTGCTTGACGCACAAGTGGCCTGTGCATGCATTCATTTCGTATCATGTAATACTCTTCTGCTCATGCTGGTTTTACCCCAGTGCTTTGGCTATGCAGTGAAGCTAAATCAGCTTTTGGTAATTATCGTTTTGTCTCCCTGAAACGAACGGGCCAAGTTGCATATTTTTCCTGAGCAGTCGCGAATGCTTATATTTGTTTAATGCACAAGTGGCCTGTGCATGCGTTCATTTCGTATCATGTAACGCTCTTCTGTTTACGCTGGCTTTACCGCAGTGCTTTTTCGATCCAGTGAAGCTTAATTATTTTTTGGTAATTGTCTTATTGTCTCCCTAAAACGGACGTGCCAAGATGCATATTTGGCCTGAGCAGTCGAAAATGCTTATATTTGTTTGATGCACAAGTGGCCTGTGCATGGGTTCATTTCGTATCATGTAATGCTCTTCTGCTCACGCTGGCTTTACCGCAGTGCTTTTGCAATGCAGTGAAGCTTGATCATATTTAAGTATTTGTCCTTTTGTTTGCCAGAAACGGACGTGCAAAGATGCATATTTGGCCTGTGCAGTCGCAAATGCTTATATTTGTTTGATGCTTAAGTGGCGTGGGCATGCGTTCATTTCGTATTAAGTAATGCTCTTCTTCTCACGCTAGCTTTACTGCAGTGCTTTCGCAATGCAGCGAAGCCTAATCATCTTTTGGTAATTGTTTTTTTGTCTCCCTGAATAGGACATGTCAAGATGCATATTTGGCTGAGCAGTCGCAAATGGTTATATTTGATTGATGCACAAGTGGCCTGTGCATGCGTTCATTTCGTTTCATGTAATGCTCTTCTGCTCACGCTGGCATTACCGCAGTGCTTTTGCGATGCAGGCTAGCTTGATCAACTTTAAGTATTTGTCCTTTTCTTTGCCTGAAACGGACGTGCCAAGATGCATATTTGGCTTGAGCAGTCGCAAATGCTTATATTTGTTTTATGCACAAGTGGCCTGTGCATGCGTTCATTTCGTATCATGTAATGCTCTTCTGCTCACGCTGGCATTACCACAGTGCTTTTGCGATGCAGTAAAGCTTCATTAAATTTAAGTATTTGTCCTTTTGTTTGCCTGAAACGCACGTGCCAAGATGCATATTTTGCCCTGGCCGTCGCAAATACTTATCTTTGTTTGATGCACAAGTGGCCTGTGCATGCGTTCATTTCGTATCATGTAATGCTCTTCTGTTCACGCTGGCTTTACCGCAGTGCTTTTTCGATCCAGTGAAGCTTAATCAGCTTTTGGTAATTGTAGTTTTGTCTCCCTGAAACGAACGTGCCAAGTTGCACATTTGGCCCGAGCAGTCGCAAATGCTTATATTTTTTGATGCACAAGTGGCGTGGGCATGCGTTCATTTCGTATTAAGTAATGCTCTTGTTCTCACGCTAGCTTTACTGCAGTGCTTTGGCGATGCAGTGAAGCTTAATCAGCTTTTGGTAATTGTAGTTTTGTCTCCCTGAAACGAATGTGCCAAGTTGCATATTTGGCCCGAGCAGTCGCAAATGCTTATATTTGTTTGATGCACAAGTGGCTTGTGCATGCGTTCATTTCGTATCATGTAATGCTCTTGTGTTCACGCTGGCTTTACCGCAGTGCTTTTTCGATCAGTGAAGCTTAATCAGCTTTTGGTAATTGTAGTTTTGTCTGCCTGAAACGAATGTGCCAAGTTGCATATTTGGCCTGAGCAGTCGAAAATGCTTATATTTGTTTGATGCACAAGTGGCCTGTGCATGCGTTCATTTCGTATCATGTAGTGCTCTTCTGCTCATGCTGGCTTTACCGCAGTGCTTTTTCGATGCAGTGAAGCTTGATCATATTTTAGTATTTGTCCTTTTGTTTGCCTGAAACGGACGTGCCAAGATGCATATTTGGCCTGAGCAGTCGCAAATGCTTATATTTGTTTGATGCACAAGTGGCCTGGGCATGCGTTCATTTTGTATCATGTAGTGCTCTTCTGCTCATGCTGGCTTTACCGCAGTGCTTTTTCGATGCAGTGAAGCTTGATCATATTTTAGTATTTGTCCTTTTGTTTGCCTGAAACGGACGTGCCAAGATGCGTATTTGGCCTGGAAGTCGCAAATACTTATATTTTTTGATGCACAAGTGGCGTGGGCATGCGTTCATTTCGTATTAAGTAATGCTCTTGTTCTCACGCTAGCTTTACTGCAGTGCTTTGGCGATGCAGTAAAGCTTAATCAGCTTTTGGTAATTGTAGTTTTGTCTCCCTGAAACGAATGTGCCAAGTTTCATATTTGGCCCGAGCAGTCGCAAATTCTTATATTTGTTTGATGCACAAGTGGCTTGTGCATGCGTTCATTTCGTATCATGTGATGCTCTTCTGTTCACGCTGGCTTTACCGCAGTGCTTTTTCGATCCCGTGAAGCTTAATCAGCTTTTGGTAATTGTAGTTTTGTCTCCCTGAAACAAATGTGCCAAGTTGCATTTTTGGCCTGAGCAGTCGAAAATGCTTATATTAGTTTGATGCACAAGTGGCCTGTGCATGCGTTCATTTCGTATCATGTAGTGCGATTCTGCTCACGCTGGCTTTACCGCCGTGCTTTTGCCATGCAGTGAAGTTTAATCATATTTAAGTATTTGTCCTTTTGTTTGTCTGAAACGGACGTGCCAAGATGCATATTTGGCCTGAGCAATCGCAAATGCTTATATTTGTTTGATGCACAAGTACCCTGTGCATGCGTTCATTTCGTAACATGTAATGCTCTTCTGCTCACGCTGGCTTTACCGCAGTGCTTTTGCGATGCAGTGAAGCGTGATCATATTTAAGTATTTGTCCTTTTGTTTGCCCCAAACGGACGTGCCAAGATGCATATTTCGCCTGAGCAGTCGCAAATGATTATATTTGTTTGATGCACAAGTGGCCTGGGCATGCGTTCATTTCGTATCATGTAGTGCTCTTCTGCACATGCTGGCTTTACCACAGTGCTTTTTCGATGCAGTGAAGCTTGATCATATTTTAGTATTTGTCCTTTTGTTTGCCTGAAACGGACGTGCCAAGATGCATATTTGGCCTGAGCAGTCGCAAATGCTTATATTTGTTTGATGCAAAAGTGGCCTGTGCATGCGTTAATTTCGTATCATGTAATGCTTTTGTGCTCACGGTGGCTTTACCGCAGTGCTTTCGCGATGCAGTGAAGCTTAATCATCTTTTGGTAATTGTCTTTTTTTCTCTATGAAACGGACGTGCCAAGATGCATATTTGGCCTGAGCAGTCGCATATGCTTATATTTGTTTGATGCACAAGTGGCCTGTGCATGCTTTCATTTCGTATCATGTAATGCTATTTGCTGAAGCTGGCTTTACCGCAGTGCTTTTGTGAAGCAGTGAAGCTTGATCATATTTTAGTGCTTGTTCTTTTGTTTGCCTGATGCGGACGTGCCAAGATGCATATTTGGCCTGTGCAGTCGCAAATGCTTATATTTGTTTGATGCACAAGTGGCCTGGGCATGCGTTCATTTTGTATCATGTAGTTCTCTTCTGCTCATGCTGGCTTTACCGCAGTGCTTTTTTGATGCAGTGAAGCTTGATCATATTTTAGTATTTGTCCTTTTGTTTGCCTGAAACGGACGTGCCAAGATGCGTATTTGGTCTGAGCAGTCGCAAATACTTATTTTTTTTGATGCACAAGTGGCGTGGGCATGCGTTCATTTCGTATTAAGTAATGCTCTTGTTCTCACGCTAGATTTACTGCAGTGCTTTGGCGGTGCAGTGAAGCTTAATCAGCTTTTGGTAATTGTAGTTTTGTCTCCCTGAAACGAATGTGCCGAGTTGCATATTTGGCCCGAGCAGTCGCAAATGCTTATATTTGTTTGATGCACAAGCTTGTGCATGCGTTCATTTCGTATCATGTAATGCTCTTCTGTTCACGCTGGCTTTACCGCAGTGCTTTTTCGATCCAGTGAAGCTTAATCAGCTTTTGGTAATTGTAGTTTTCTCTCCCTGAAACGAACGTGCCAAGTTGCACATTTGGCCCGAGCAGAAGCAAATGCTTATATTTGTTTGATGCACAAGTGGATTGTGCATGCGTTCATTTCGAATCGTGTAATGCTCTTCTGTTCACGCTGGCTTTACCGCAGAGATTTTGCGATGCAGTGAAGCTTAAACATTTTTCGGTAATTGTCTTCTTGTCTCCCTGAAACGGATGTGCCAAGATGCATATTTGGCCTGAGCAGTCGCAAATGCTTATATTTGCTTGACGCACAAGTGGCCTGTGCATGCATTCATTTCGTATCATGTAATACTCTTCTGCTCATGCTGGTTTTACCCCAGTGCTTTGGCTATGCAGTGAAGCTAAATCAGCTTTTGGTAATTATCGTTTTGTCTCCCTGAAACGAACGGGCCAAGTTGCATATTTTTCCTGAGCAGTCGCGAATGCTTATATTTGTTTAATGCACAAGTGGCCTGTGCATGCGTTCATTTCGTATCATGTAACGCTCTTCTGTTTACGCTGGCTTTACCGCAGTGCTTTTTCGATCCAGTGAAGCTTAATTATTTTTTGGTAATTGTCTTATTGTCTCCCTAAAACGGACGTGCCAAGATGCATATTTGGCCTGAGCAGTCGAAAATGCTTATATTTGTTTGATGCACAAGTGGCCTGTGCATGGGTTCATTTCGTATCATGTAATGCTCTTCTGCTCACGCTGGCTTTACCGCAGTGCTTTTGCAATGCAGTGAAGCTTGATCATATTTAAGTATTTGTCCTTTTGTTTGCCAGAAACGGACGTGCAAAGATGCATATTTGGCCTGTGCAGTCGCAAATGCTTATATTTGTTTGATGCTTAAGTGGCGTGGGCATGCGTTCATTTCGTATTAAGTAATGCTCTTCTTCTCACGCTAGCTTTACTGCAGTGCTTTCGCAATGCAGCGAAGCCTAATCATCTTTTGGTAATTGTTTTTTGTCTCCCTGAATAGGACATGTCAAGATGCATATTTGGCTGAGCAGTCGCAAATGGTTATATTTGATTGATGCACAAGTGGCCTGTGCATGCGTTCATTTCGTTTCATGTAATGCTCTTCTGCTCACGCTGGCATTACCGCAGTGCTTTTGCGATGCAGGCTAGCTTGATCAACTTTAAGTATTTGTCCTTTTCTTTGCCTGAAACGGACGTGCCAAGATGCATATTTGGCTTGAGCAGTCGCAAATGCTTATATTTGTTTTATGCACAAGTGGCCTGTGCATGCGTTCATTTCGTATCATGTAATGCTCTTCTGCTCACGCTGGCATTACCACAGTGCTTTTGCGATGCAGTAAAGCTTCATTAAATTTAAGTATTTGTCCTTTTGTTTGCCTGAAACGCACGTGCCAAGATGCATATTTTGCCCTGGCCGTCGCAAATACTTATCTTTGTTTGATGCACAAGTGGCCTGTGCATGCGTTCATTTCGTATCATGTAATGCTCTTCTGTTCACGCTGGCTTTACCGCAGTGCTTTTTCGATCCAGTGAAGCTTAATCAGCTTTTGGTAATTGTAGTTTTGTCTCCCTGAAACGAACGTGCCAAGTTGCACATTTGGCCCGAGCAGTCGCAAATGCTTATATTTTTTGATGCACAAGTGGCGTGGGCATGCGTTCATTTCGTATTAAGTAATGCTCTTGTTCTCACGCTAGCTTTACTGCAGTGCTTTGGCGATGCAGTGAAGCTTAATCAGCTTTTGGTAATTGTAGTTTTGTCTCCCTGAAACGAATGTGCCAAGTTGCATATTTGGCCCGAGCAGTCGCAAATGCTTATATTTGTTTGATGCACAAGTGGCTTGTGCATGCGTTCATTTCGTATCATGTAATGCTCTTGTGTTCACGCTGGCTTTACCGCAGTGCTTTTTCGATCAGTGAAGCTTAATCAGCTTTTGGTAATTGTAGTTTTGTCTGCCTGAAACGAATGTGCCAAGTTGCATATTTGGCCTGAGCAGTCGAAAATGCTTATATTTGTTTGATGCACAAGTGGCCTGTGCATGCGTTCATTTCGTATCATGTAGTGCTCTTCTGCTCAAGCTGGCTTTACCGCAGTGCTTTTTCGATGCAGTGAAGCTTGATCATATTTTAGTATTTGTCCTTTTGTTTGCCTGAAACGGACGTGCCAAGATGCATATTTGGCCTGAGCAGTCGCAAATGCTTATATTTGTTTGATGCACAAGTGGCCTGGGCATGCGTTCATTTTGTATCATGTAGTGCTCTTCTGCTCATGCTGGCTTTACCGCAGTGCTTTTTCGATGCAGTGAAGCTTGATCATATTTTAGTATTTGTCCTTTTGTTTGCCTGAAACGGACGTGCCAAGATGCGTATTTGGCCTGGAAGTCGCAAATACTTATATTTTTTGATGCACAAGTGGCGTGGGCATGCGTTCATTTCGTATTAAGTAATGCTCTTGTTCTCACGCTAGCTTTACTGCAGTGCTTTGGCGATGCAGTAAAGCTTAATCAGCTTTTGGTAATTGTAGTTTTGTCTCCCTGAAACGAATGTGCCAAGTTTCATATTTGGCCCGAGCAGTCGCAAATTCTTATATTTGTTTGATGCACAAGTGGCTTGTGCATGCGTTCATTTCGTATCATGTGATGCTCTTCTGTTCACGCTGGCTTTACCGCAGTGCTTTTTCGATCCCGTGAAGCTTAATCAGCTTTTGGTAATTGTAGTTTTGTCTCCCTGAAACGAACGTGCCAAGTTGCACATTTGGCCCGAGCAGAAGCAAATGCTTATATTTGTTTGATGCACAAGTGGATTGTGCATGCGTTCATTTCGAATCATGTAATGCTCTTCTGTTCACGCTGGCTTTACCGCAGAGATTTTGCGATGCAGTGAAGCTTAAACATTTTTCGGTAATTGTCTTCTTGTCTCCCTGAAACGGATGTGCCAAGATGCATATTTGGCCTGAGCAGTCGCAAATGCTTATATTTGCTTGACGCACAAGTGGCCTGTGCATGCATTCATTTCGTATCATGTAATACTCTTCTGCTCATGCTGGTTTTACCCCAGTGCTTTGGCTATGCAGTGAAGCTAAATCAGCTTTTGGTAATTATCGTTTTGTCTCCCTGAAACGAACGGGCCAAGTTGCATATTTTTCCTGAGCAGTCGCGAATGCTTATATTTGTTTAATGCACAAGTGGCCTGTGCATGCGTTCATTTCGTATCATGTAACGCTCTTCTGTTTACGCTGGCTTTACCGCAGTGCTTTTTCGATCCAGTGAAGCTTAATTATTTTTTGGTAATTGTCTTATTGTCTCCCTAAAACGGACGTGCCAAGATGCATATTTGGCCTGAGCAGTCGAAAATGCTTATATTTGTTTGATGCACAAGTGGCCTGTGCATGGGTTCATTTCGTATCATGTAATGCTCTTCTGCTCACGCTGGCTTTACCGCAGTGCTTTTGCAATGCAGTGAAGCTTGATCATATTTAAGTATTTGTCCTTTTGTTTGCCAGAAACGGACGTGCAAAGATGCATATTTGGCCTGTGCAGTCGCAAATGCTTATATTTGTTTGATGCTTAAGTGGCGTGGGCATGCGTTCATTTCGTATTAAGTAATGCTCTTCTTCTCACGCTAGCTTTACTGCAGTGCTTTCGCAATGCAGCGAAGCCTAATCATCTTTTGGTAATTGTTTTTTTGTCTCCCTGAATAGGACATGTCAAGATGCATATTTGGCTGAGCAGTCGCAAATGGTTATATTTGATTGATGCACAAGTGGCCTGTGCATGCGTTCATTTCGTTTCATGTAATGCTCTTCTGCTCACGCTGGCATTACCGCAGTGCTTTTGCGATGCAGGCTAGCTTGATCAACTTTAAGTATTTGTCCTTTTCTTTGCCTGAAACGGACGTGCCAAGATGCATATTTGGCTTGAGCAGTCGCAAATGCTTATATTTGTTTTATGCACAAGTGGCCTGTGCATGCGTTCATTTCGTATCATGTAATGCTCTTCTGCTCACGCTGGCATTACCACAGTGCTTTTGCGATGCAGTAAAGCTTCATTAAATTTAAGTATTTGTCCTTTTGTTTGCCTGAAACGCACGTGCCAAGATGCATATTTTGCCCTGGCCGTCGCAAATACTTATCTTTGTTTGATGCACAAGTGGCCTGTGCATGCGTTCATTTCGTATCATGTAATGCTCTTCTGTTCACGCTGGCTTTACCGCAGTGCTTTTTCGATCCAGTGAAGCTTAATCAGCTTTTGGTAATTGTAGTTTTGTCTCCCTGAAACGAACGTGCCAAGTTGCACATTTGGCCCGAGCAGTCGCAAATGCTTATATTTTTTGATGCACAAGTGGCGTGGGCATGCGTTCATTTCGTATTAAGTAATGCTCTTGTTCTCACGCTAGCTTTACTGCAGTGCTTTGGCGATGCAGTGAAGCTTAATCAGCTTTTGGTAATTGTAGTTTTGTCTCCCTGAAACGAATGTGCCAAGTTGCATATTTGGCCCGAGCAGTCGCAAATGCTTATATTTGTTTGATGCACAAGTGGCTTGTGCATGCGTTCATTTCGTATCATGTAATGCTCTTGTGTTCACGCTGGCTTTACCGCAGTGCTTTTTCGATCAGTGAAGCTTAATCAGCTTTTGGTAATTGTAGTTTTGTCTGCCTGAAACGAATGTGCCAAGTTGCATATTTGGCCTGAGCAGTCGAAAATGCTTATATTTGTTTGATGCACAAGTGGCCTGTGCATGCGTTCATTTCGTATCATGTAGTGCTCTTCTGCTCATGCTGGCTTTACCGCAGTGCTTTTTCGATGCAGTGAAGCTTGATCATATTTTAGTATTTGTCCTTTTGTTTGCCTGAAACGGACGTGCCAAGATGCATATTTGGCCTGAGCAGTCGCAAATGCTTATATTTGTTTGATGCACAAGTGGCCTGGGCATGCGTTCATTTTGTATCATGTAGTGCTCTTCTGCTCATGCTGGCTTTACCGCAGTGCTTTTTCGATGCAGTGAAGCTTGATCATATTTTAGTATTTGTCCTTTTGTTTGCCTGAAACGGACGTGCCAAGATGCGTATTTGGCCTGGAAGTCGCAAATACTTATATTTTTTGATGCACAAGTGGCGTGGGCATGCGTTCATTTCGTATTAAGTAATGCTCTTGTTCTCACGCTAGCTTTACTGCAGTGCTTTGGCGATGCAGTAAAGCTTAATCAGCTTTTGGTAATTGTAGTTTTGTCTCCCTGAAACGAATGTGCCAAGTTTCATATTTGGCCCGAGCAGTCGCAAATTCTTATATTTGTTTGATGCACAAGTGGCTTGTGCATGCGTTCATTTGGTATCATGTGATGCTCTTCTGTTCACGCTGGCTTTACCGCAGTGCTTTTTCGATCCCGTGAAGCCTAATCAGCTTTTGGTAATTGTAGTTTTGTCTCCCTGAAACAAATGTGCCAAGTTGCATATTTGGCCTGAGCAGTCGAAAATGCTTATATTGGTTTGATGCACAAGTGGCCTGTGCATGCGTTCATTTCGTATCATGTAGTGCGATTCTGCTCACGCTGGCTTTACCGCCGTGCTTTTGCCATGCAGTGAAGTTTAATCATATTTAAGTATTTGTCCTTTTGTTTGTCTGAAACGGACGTGCCAAGATGCATATTTGGCCTGAGCAATCGCAAATGCTTATATTTGTTTGATGCACAAGTACCCTGTGCATGCGTTCATTTCGTAACATGTAATGCTCTTCTGCTCACGCTGGCTTTACCGCAGTGCTTTTGCGATGCAGTGAAGCGTGATCATATTTAAGTATTTGTCCTTTTGTTTGCCCCAAACGGACGTGCCAAGATGCATATTTCGCCTGAGCAGTCGCAAATGATTATATTTGTTTGATGCACAAGTGGCCTGGGCATGCGTTCATTTCGTATCATGTAGTGCTCTTCTGCACATGCTGGCTTTACCACAGTGCTTTTTCGATGCAGTGAAGCTTGATCATATTTTAGTATTTGTCCTTTTGTTTGCCTGAAACGGACGTGCCAAGATGCATATTTGGCCTGAGCAGTCGCAAATGCTTATATTTGTTTGATGCAAAAGTGGCCTGTGCATGCGTTAATTTCGTATCATGTAATGCTTTTGTGCTCACGGTGGCTTTACCGCAGTGCTTTCGCGATGCAGTGAAGCTTAATCATCTTTTGGTAATTGTCTTTTTTTCTCTATGAAACGGACGTGCCAAGATGCATATTTGGCCTGAGCAGTCGCATATGCTTATATTTGTTTGATGCACAAGTGGCCTGTGCATGCTTTCATTTCGTATCATGTAATGCTAATTGCTGAAGCTGGCTTTACCGCAGTGCTTTTGTGATGCAGTGAAGCTTGATCATATTTTAGTGCTTGTTCTTTTGTTTGCCTGATGCGGACGTGCCAAGATGCATATTTGGCCTGTGCAGTCGCAAATGCTTATATTTGTTTGATGCACAAGTGGCCTGGGCATGCGTTCATTTTGTATCATGTAGTTCTCTTCTGCTCATGCTGGCTTTACCGCAGTGCTTTTTTGATGCAGTGAAGCTTGATCATATTTTAGTATTTGTCCTTTTGTTTGCCTGAAACGGACGTGCCAAGATGCGTATTTGGTCTGAGCAGTCGCAAATACTTATTTTTTTTGATGCACAAGTGGCGTGGGCATGCGTTCATTTCGTATTAAGTAATGCTCTTGTTCTCACGCTAGATTTACTGCAGTGCTTTGGCGGTGCAGTGAAGCTTAATCAGCTTTTGGTAATTGTAGTTTTGTCTCCCTGAAACGAATGTGCCGAGTTGCATATTTGGCCCGAGCAGTCGCAAATGCTTATATTTGTTTGATGCACAAGCTTGTGCATGCGTTCATTTCGTATCATGTAATGCTCTTCTGTTCACGCTGGCTTTACCGCAGTGCTTTTTCGATCCAGTGAAGCTTAATCAGGTTTTGGTAATTGTAGTTTTCTCTCCCTGAAACGAACGTGCCAAGTTGCACATTTGGCCCGAGCAGAAGCAAATGCTTATATTTGTTTGATGCACAAGTGGATTGTGCATGCGTTCATTTCGAATCGTGTAATGCTCTTCTGTTCACGCTGGCTTTACCGCAGAGATTTTGCGATGCAGTGAAGCTTAAACATTTTTCGGTAATTGTCTTCTTGTCTCCCTGAAACGGATGTGCCAAGATGCATATTTGGCCTGAGCAGTCGCAAATGCTTATATTTGCTTGACGCACAAGTGGCCTGTGCATGCATTCATTTCGTATCATGTAATACTCTTCTTCTCACGCTAGCTTTACTGCAGTGCTTTCGCAATGCAGCGAAGCCTAATCATCTTTTGGTAATTGTTTTTTTGTCTCCCTGAATAGGACATGTCAAGATGCATATTTGGCTGAGCAGTCGCAAATGCTTATATTTGATTGATGCACAAGTGGCCTGTGCATGCGTTCATTTCGTATCATGTAATGCTCTTCTGCTCACGCTGGCATTACCGCAGTGCTTTTGCGATGCAGTGAAGCTTGATCAACTTTAAGTATTTGTCCTTTTGTTTGCCTGAAACAGACGTGCCAAGATGCATATTTGGCCTGAGCAGTCGCAAATGCTTATATTTGTTTGATGCACAAGTGGCCTGGGCATGCGTTCATTTTGTATCATGTAGTGCTCTTCTGCTCATGCTGGCTTTACCGCAGTGCTTTTTCGATGCAGTGAAGCTTGATCATATTTTAGTATTTGTCCTTTTGTTTGCCTGAAACGGACGTGCCAAGATGCGTATTTGGCCTGGAAGTCGCAAATACTTATATTTTTTGATGCACAAGTGGCGTGGGCATGCGTTCATTTCGTATTAAGTAATGCTCTTGTTCTCACGCTAGCTTTACTGCAGTGCTTTGGCGATGCAGTAAAGCTTAATCAGCTTTTGGTAATTGTAGTTTTGTCTCCCTGAAACGAATGTGCCAAGTTTCATATTTGGCCCGAGCAGTCGCAAATTCTTATATTTGTTTGATGCACAAGTGGCTTGTGCATGCGTTCATTTCGTATCATGTGATGCTCTTCTGTTCACGCTGGCTTTACCGCAGTGCTTTTTCGATCCCGTGAAGCTTAATCAGCTTTTGGTAATTGTAGTTTTGTCTCCCTGAAACAAATGTGCCAAGTTGCATATTTGGCCTGAGCAGTCGAAAATGCTTATATTGGTTTGATGCACAAGTGGCCTGTGCATGCGTTCATTTCGTATCATGTAGTGCGATTCTGCTCACGCTGGCTTTACCGCCGTGCTTTTGCCATGCAGTGAAGTTTAATCATATTTAAGTATTTGTCCTTTTGTTTGTCTGAAACGGACGTGCCAAGATGCATATTTGGCCTGAGCAATCGCAAATGCTTATATTTGTTTGATGCACAAGTACCCTGTGCATGCGTTCATTTCGTAACATGTAATGCTCTTCTGCTCACGCTGGCTTTACCGCAGTGCTTTTGCGATGCAGTGAAGCGTGATCATATTTAAGTATTTGTCCTTTTGTTTGCCCCAAACGGACGTGCCAAGATGCATATTTCGCCTGAGCAGTCGCAAATGATTATATTTGTTTGATGCACAAGTGGCCTGGGCATGCGTTCATTTCGTATCATGTAGTGCTCTTCTGCACATGCTGGCTTTACCACAGTGCTTTTTCGATGCAGTGAAGCTTGATCATATTTTAGTATTTGTCCTTTTGTTTGCCTGAAACGGACGTGCCAAGATGCATATTTGGCCTGAGCAGTCGCAAATGCTTATATTTGTTTGATGCAAAAGTGGCCTGTGCATGCGTTAATTTCGTATCATGTAATGCTTTTGTGCTCACGGTGGCTTTACCGCAGTGCTTTCGCGATGCAGTGAAGCTTAATCATCTTTTGGTAATTGTCTTTTTTTCTCTATGAAACGGACGTGCCAAGATGCATATTTGGCCTGAGCAGTCGCATATGCTTATATTTGTTTGATGCACAAGTGGCCTGTGCATGCTTTCATTTCGTATCATGTAATGCTATTTGCTGAAGCTGGCTTTACCGCAGTGCTTTTGTGATGCAGTGAAGCTTGATCATATTTTAGTGCTTGTTCTTTTGTTTGCCTGATGCGGACGTGCCAAGATGCATATTTGGCCTGTGCAGTCGCAAATGCTTATATTTGTTTGATGCACAAGTGGCCTGGGCATGCGTTCATTTTGTATCATGTAGTTCTCTTCTGCTCATGCTGGCTTTACCGCAGTGCTTTTTTGATGCAGTGAAGCTTGATCATATTTTAGTATTTGTCCTTTTGTTTGCCTGAAACGGACGTGCCAAGATGCGTATTTGGTCTGAGCAGTCGCAAATACTTATTTTTTTTGATGCACAAGTGGCGTGGGCATGCGTTCATTTCGTATTAAGTAATGCTCTTGTTCTCACGCTAGATTTACTGCAGTGCTTTGGCGGTGCAGTGAAGCTTAATCAGCTTTTGGTAATTGTAGTTTTGTCTCCCTGAAACGAATGTGCCGAGTTGCATATTTGGCCCGAGCAGTCGCAAATGCTTATATTTGTTTGATGCACAAGCTTGTGCATGCGTTCATTTCGTATCATGTAATGCTCTTCTGTTCACGCTGGCTTTACCGCAGTGCTTTTTCGATCCAGTGAAGCTTAATCAGGTTTTGGTAATTGTAGTTTTCTCTCCCTGAAACGAACGTGCCAAGTTGCACATTTGGCCCGAGCAGAAGCAAATGCTTATATTTGTTTGATGCACAAGTGGATTGTGCATGCGTTCATTTCGAATCGTGTAATGCTCTTCTGTTCACGCTGGCTTTACCGCAGAGATTTTGCGATGCAGTGAAGCTTAAACATTTTTCGGTAATTGTCTTCTTGTCTCCCTGAAACGGATGTGCCAAGATGCATATTTGGCCTGAGCAGTCGCAAATGCTTATATTTGCTTGACGCACAAGTGGCCTGTGCATGCATTCATTTCGTATCATGTAATACTCTTCTGCTCATGCTGGTTTTACCCCAGTGCTTTGGCTATGCAGTGAAGCTAAATCAGCTTTTGGTAATTATCGTTTTGTCTCCCTGAAACGAACGGGCCAAGTTGCATATTTTTCCTGAGCAGTCGCGAATGCTTATATTTGTTTAATGCACAAGTGGCCTGTGCATGCGTTCATTTCGTATCATGTAACGCTCTTCTGTTTACGCTGGCTTTACCGCAGTGCTTTTTCGATCCAGTGAAGCTTAATTATTTTTTGGTAATTGTCTTATTGTCTCCCTAAAACGGACGTGCCAAGATGCATATTTGGCCTGAGCAGTCGAAAATGCTTATATTTGTTTGATGCACAAGTGGCCTGTGCATGGGTTCATTTCGTATCATGTAATGCTCTTCTGCTCACGCTGGCTTTACCGCAGTGCTTTTGCAATGCAGTGAAGCTTGATCATATTTAAGTATTTGTCCTTTTGTTTGCCAGAAACGGACGTGCAAAGATGCATATTTGGCCTGTGCAGTCGCAAATGCTTATATTTGTTTGATGCTTAAGTGGCGTGGGCATGCGTTCATTTCGTATTAAGTAATGCTCTTCTTCTCACGCTAGCTTTACTGCAGTGCTTTCGCAATGCAGCGAAGCCTAATCATCTTTTGGTAATTGTTTTTTTGTCTCCCTGAATAGGACATGTCAAGATGCATATTTGGCTGAGCAGTCGCAAATGCTTATATTTGATTGATGCACAAGTGGCCTGTGCATGCGTTCATTTCGTATCATGTAATGCTCTTCTGCTCACGCTGGCATTACCGCAGTGCTTTTGCGATGCAGTGAAGCTTGATCAACTTTAAGTATTTGTCCTTTTGTTTGCCTGAAACAGACGTGCCAAGATGCATATTTTGCCCTGGCCGTCGCAAATGCTTATCTTTGTTTGATGCACAAGTGGCCTGTGTATGCGTTCATTTCGTATCATGTAATGCTCTTCTGTTCACGCTGGCTTTACCGCAGTGCTTTTTAGATCCAGTGAAGCTTAATCAGCTTTTGGTAATTGTAGTTTTGTCTCCCTGAAACGAACGTGCCAAGTTGCACATTTGGCCCGAGCAGTCGCAAATGCTCATATTTTTTGATGCACAAGTGACGTGGGCATGCGTTCATTTCGTATTAAGTAATGCTCTTGTTCTCACGCTAGCTTTACTGCAGTGCTTTGGCGATGCAGTGAAGCTTAATCAGCTTTTGGTAATTGTAGTTTTGTCTCCCTGAAACGAATGTGCCAAGTTGCATATTTGGCCCGAGCAGTCGCAAATGCTTATATTTGTTTGATGCACAAGTGGCTTGTGCATGCGTTCATTTCGTATCATGTAATGCTCTTGTGTTCACGCTGGCTTTACCGCAGTGCTTTTTCGATCAGTGAAGCTTAATCAGCTTTTGGTAATTGTAGTTTTGTCTGCCTGAAACGAATGTGCCAAGTTGCATATTTGGCCCGAGCAGTCGCAAATTCTTATATTTGTTTGATGCACAAGTGGCTTGTGCATGCGTTCATTTCGTATCATGTAATGCTCTTCTGTTTACGCTGGCTTTACCGCAGTGCTTTTTCTATGCAGTGAAGCTTGATCATATTTTAGTATTTGTCCTTTTGTTTGCCTGAAACGGACGTGCCAAGATGCATATTTGGCCTGAGCAGTCGCAAATGCTTATATTTGTTTAATGCACAAGTGGCCTGGGCATGCGTTCATTTTGTATCATGTAGTGCTCTTCTGCTCATGCTGGCTTTACCGCAGCGCTTTTTCAATGCAGTGAAGCTTGATCATATTTTAGTATTTGTCCTTTTGTTTGCCTGAAACGGACGTGCCAAGATGCGTATTTGGCCTGGAAGTCGCAAATACTTATATTTTTTGATGCACAAGTGGCGTGGGCATGCGTTCATATCGTATTAAGTAATGCTCTTGTTCTCACGCTAGCTTTACTGCAGTGCTTTGGCGATGTAGTAAAGCTTAATCAGCTTTTGGTAATTGTAGTTTTGTCTCCCTGAAACGAATGTGCCAAGTTGCATATTTGGCCCGAGCAGTCGCAAATTCTTATATTTGTTTGATGCACAAGTGGCTTGTGCATGCGTTCATTTCGTATCATGTAATGCTCTTCTGTTCACGCTGGCTTCACCGCAGTGCTTTTTCGATCCCGTGAAGCTTAATCAGCTTTTGGTAATTGTAGTTTTGTCTCCCTGAAACAAATGTGCCAAGTTGCATATTTGGCCTGAGCAGTCGAAAATGCTTATATTTGTTTGATGCACAAGTGGCCTGTGCATGCGTTCATTTCGTATCATGTAGTGCAATTCTGCTCACGCTGGCTTTACCGCAGTGCTTTCGCCATGCAGTGAAGCTTAATCATATTTAAGTATTTGTCCTTTTGTTTGCCTGAAACGGACGTGCCAAGATGCATATTTGGCCCGAGCAGTCGCAAATTCTTATATTTGTTTGATGCACAAGTGGCTTGTGCATGCGTTCATTTCGTATCATGTAATGCTCTTCTGTTCACGCTGGCTTTACCGCAGTGCTTTTTCGATGCAGTGAAGCTTGAACATATTTTAGTATTTGTCCTTTTGTTTGCCTGAAACGGACGTGCCAAGATGCATATTTGGCCTGAGCAGTCGCAAATGCTTATATTTGTTTGATGCACAAGTGGCCTGGGCATGCGTTCATTTTGTATCATGTAGTGCTCTTCTGCTCATGCTGGCTTTACCGCAGTGCTTTTTCGATGCAGTGAAGCTTGATCATATTTTAGTATTTGTCCTTTTGTTTGCCTGAAACGGACGTGCCAAGATGCGTATTTGGCCTGGAAGTCGCAAATACTTATATTTTTTGATGCACAAGTGGCGTGGGCATGCGTTCATATCGTATTAAGTAATGCTCTTGTTCTCACGCTAGCTTTACTGCAGTGCTTTGGCGATGTAGTAAAGCTTAATCAGCTTTTGGTAATTGTAGTTTTGTCTCCCTGAAACGAATGTGCCAAGTTGCATATTTGGCCCGAGCAGTCGCAAATTCTTATATTTGTTTGATGCACAAGTGGCTTGTGCATGCGTTCATTTCGTATCATGTTGTGCTCTTCTGTTCACGCTGGCTTAACCGCAGTGCTTTTTCGATCCCGTGAAGCTTAATCAGCTTTTGGTAATTGTAGTTTTGTCTCCCTAAAACGGACGTGCCAAGATGCATATTTGGCCTGAGCAGTCGAAAATGCTTATATTTGTTTGATGCACAAGTGGCCTGTGCATGGGTTCATTTCGTATCATGTAATGCTGTTCTGCTCACGCTGGCTTTACCGCAGTGCTTTTGCAATGCAGTGAAGCTTGATCATATTTAAGTATTTGTCCTTTTGTTTGCCAGAAACGGACGTGCAAAGATGCATATTTGGCCTGTGCCGTCGCAAATGCTTATATTTGTTTGATGCTTAAGTGGCGTGGGCATGCGTTCATTTCGTATTAAGTAATGCTCTTCTTCTCAAGCTAGCTTTACTGCAGTGCTTTCGCAATGCAGCGAAGCCTAATCATCTTTTGGTAATTGTTTTTTTGTCTCCCTGAATAGGACATGTCAAGATGCATATTTGGCTGAGCAGTCGCAAATGCTTATATTTCATTGATGCACAAGTGGCCTGTGCATGCGTTCATTTCGTATCATGTAATGCTCTTCTGCTCACGCTGGCATTACCGCAGTGCTTTTGCGATGCAGTGAAGCTTGATCATATTTTAGTATTTGTCCTTTTGTTGGCCTGAAACGGACGTGCCAAGATGCGTATTTGGCCTGGAAGTCGCAAATACTTATATTTTTTGATGCACAAGTGGCATGGGCATGCGTTCATATCGTATTAAGTAATGCTCTTGTTCTCACGCTAGCTTTACTGCAGTGCTTTGGCGATGTAGTAAAGCTTAATCAGCTTTTGGTAATTGTAGTTTTGTCTCCCTGAAACGAATGTGCCAAGTTGCATATTTGGCCCGAGCAGTCGCAAATTCTTATATTTGTTTGATGCACAAGTGGCTTGTGCATGCGTTCATTTCGTATCATGTAATGCTCTTCTGTTCACGCTGGCTTCACCGCAGTGCTTTTTCGATGCAGTGAAGCTTGATCATATTTTAGTATTTGTCCTTTTGTTTGCCTGAAACGGACGTGCCAAGATGCATATTTGGCCTGAGCAGTCGCAAATGCTTATATTTGTTTGATGCACAAGTGGCCTGGGCATGCGTTCATTTTGTATCATGTAGTGCTCTTCTGCTCATGCTGGCTTTACCGCAGTGCTTTTTCGATGCAGTGAAGCTTGATCATATTTTAGTATTTGTCCTTTTGTTTGCCTGAAACGGACGTGCCAAGATGCGTATTTGGCCTGGAAGTCGCAAATACTTATATTTTTTGATGCACAAGTGGCGTGGGCATGCGTTCATATCGTATTAAGTAATGCTCTTGTTCTCACGCTAGCTTTACTGCAGTGCTTTGGCGATGTAGTAAAGCTTAATCAGCTTTTGGTAATTGTAGTTTTGTCTCCCTGAAACAAATGTGCCAAGTTGCATATTTGGCCTGAGCAGTCGAAAATGCTTATATTTGTTTGATGCACAAGTGGCCTGTGCATGCGTTCATTTCGTATCATGTAGTGCGATTCTGCTCACGCTGGCTTTACCGCCGTGCTTTTGCCATGCAGTGAAGTTTAATCATATTTAAGTATTTGTCCTTTTGTTTGTCTGAAACGGACGTGCCAAGATGCATATTTGGCCTGAGCAATCGCAAATGCTTATATTTGTTTGATGCACAAGTACCCTGTGCATGCGTTCATTTCGTAACATGTAATGCTCTTCTGCTCACGCTGGCTTTACCGCAGTGCTTTTGCGATGCAGTGAAGCGTGATCATATTTAAGTATTTGTCCTTTTGTTTGCCCCAAACGGACGTGCCAAGATGCATATTTCGCCTGAGCAGTCGCAAATGATTATATTTGTTTGATGCACAAGTGGCCTGGGCATGCGTTCATTTCGTATCATGTAGTGCTCTTCTGCACATGCTGGCTTTACCACAGTGCTTTTTCGATGCAGTGAAGCTTGATCATATTTTAGTATTTGTCCTTTTGTTTGCCTGAAACGGACGTGCCAAGATGCATATTTGGCCTGAGCAGTCGCAAATGCTTATATTTGTTTGATGCAAAAGTGGCCTGTGCATGCGTTAATTTCGTATCATGTAATGCTTTTGTGCTCACGGTGGCTTTACCGCAGTGCTTTCGCGATGCAGTGAAGCTTAATCATCTTTTGGTAATTGTCTTTTTTTCTCTATGAAACGGACGTGCCAAGATGCATATTTGGCCTGAGCAGTCGCATATGCTTATATTTGTTTGATGCACAAGTGGCCTGTGCATGCTTTCATTTCGTATCATGTAATGCTATTTGCTGAAGCTGGCTTTACCGCAGTGCTTTTGTGATGCAGTGAAGCTTGATCTTATTTTAGTGCTTGTCCTTTTGTTTGCCTGATGCGGACGTGCCAAGATGCATATTTGGCCTGTGCAGTCACAAATGCTTATATTTGTTTGATGCACAAGTGGCCTGGGCATGCGTTCATTTTGTATCATGTAGTTCATTTCTGCTCATGCTGGCTTTACCGCAGTGCTTTTTCGATGCAGTGAACTTGATCATATTTTAGTATTTGTCCTTTTGTTTGCCTGAAACGGACGTGCCAAGATGCATATTTGGCCTGTGCAGTCGCAAATGCTTATATTTGTTTGATGCTTAAGTGGCGTGGGCATGCGTTCATTTCATATTAAGTAATGCTCTTCTTCTCACGCTAGCTTTACTGCAGTGCTTTCGCAATGCAGCGAAGCCTAATCATCTTTTGGTAATTGTTTTTTTGTCTCCCTGAATAGGACATGTCAAGATGCATATTTGGCTGAGCAGTCGCAAATGCTTATATTTGATTGATGCACAAGTGGCCTGTGCATGCGTTCATTTCGTATCATGTAATGCTCTTCTGCTCACGCTGGCATTACCGCAGTGCTTTTGCGATGCAGTGAAGCTTGATCATATTTTAGTATTTGTCCTTTTGTTTGCCTGAAACGAACGTGCCAAGATGCGTATTTGGCCTGGAAGTCGCAAATACTTATATTTTTTGATGCACAAGTGGCGTGGGCATGCGTTCATTTCGTATTAAGTAATGCTCTTGTTCTCACGCTAGATTTACTGCAGTGCTTTGGCGGTGCAGTGAAGCTTAATCAGCTTTTGGTAGTTGTAGTTTTGTCTCCCTGAAACGAATGTGCCGAGTTGCATATTTGGCCCGAGCAGTCGCAAATGCTTATATTTGTTTGATGCACAAGTGGCTTGTGCATGCGTTCATTTCGTATCATGTAATGCTCTTCTGTTCACGCTGGCTTTACCGCAGTGCTTTTTCGATCCAGTGAAGCTTAATCAGCTTTTGGTAATTGTAGTTTTGTCTCCCTGAAACGAACGTGCCCAGTTGCACATTTGGCCCGAGCAGAAGCATATGCTTATATTTGTTTGATGCACAAGTGGATTGTGCATGCGTTCATTTCGAATCATGTAATGCTCTTCTGTTCACGCTGGCTTTACCGCAGAGATTTTGCGATGCAGTGAAGCTTAAACATTTTTCGGTAATTGTCTTCTTGTCTCCCTGAAACGGATGTGCCAAGATGCATATTTGGCCTGAGCAGTCGCAAATGCTTATATTTGCTTGACGCACAAGTGGCCTGTGCATGCATTCATTTCGTATCATGTAATACTCTTCTGCTCATGCTGGTTTTACCCCAGTGCTTTGGCTATGCAGTGAAGCTAAATCAGCTTTTGGTAATTGTCGTTTTGTCTCCCTGAAACGAACGGGCCAAGTTGCATATTTTTCCTGAGCAGTCGCGAATGCTTATATTTGTTTAATGCACAAGTGGCCTGTGCATGCGTTCATTTCGTATCATGTAACGCTCTTCTGTTTACGCTGGCTTTACCGCAGTGCTTTTTCGATCCAGTGAAGCTTAATTATTTTTTGGTAATTGTCTTATTGTCTCCCTAAAACGGACGTGCCAAGATGCATATTTGGCCTGAGCAGTCGAAAATGCTTATATTTGTTTGATGCACAAGTGGCCTGTGCATGGGTTCATTTCGTATCATGTAATGCTCTTCTGCTCACGCTGGCTTTACCGCAGTGCTTTTGCAATGCAGTGAAGCTTGATCATATTTAAGTATTTGTCCTTTTGTTTGCCAGAAACGGACGTGCAAAGATGCATATTTGGCCTGTGCAGTCGCAAATGCTTATATTTGTTGGATGCTTAAGTGGCGTGGGCATGCGTTCATTTCGTATTAAGTAATGCTCTTCTTCTCACGCTAGCTTTACTGCAGTGCTTTCGCAATGCAGCGAAGCCTAATCATCTTTTGGTAATTGTTTTTTTGTCTCCCTGAATAGGACATGTCAAGATGCATATTTGGCTGAGCAGTCGCAAATGCTTATATTTGATTGATGCACAAGTGGCCTGTGCATGCGTTCATTTCGTATCATGTAATGCTCTTCTGCTCACGCTGGCATTACCGCAGTGCTTTTGCGATGCAGTGAAGCTCGATCAACTTTAAGTATTTGTCCTTTTGTTTGCCTGAAACAGACGTGCCAAGATGCATATTTGGCTTGAGCAGTCGCAAATGCTTATATTTGTTTTATGCACAAGTGGCCTGTGCATGCCTTCATTTCGTATCATGTAATGCTCTTCTGCTCACGCTGGCATTACCACAGTGCTTTTGCGATGCAGTAAAGCTTCATTAAATTTAAGTATTTGTCCTTTTGTTTGCCTGAAACGCACGTGCCAAGATGCATATTTTGCCCTGGCCGTCGCAAATGCTTATCTTTGTTTGATGCACAAGTGGCCTGTGTATGCGTTCATTTCGTATCATGTAATGCTCTTCTGTTCACGCTGGCTTTACCGCAGTGCTTTTTCGATCCAGTGAAGCTTAATCAGCTTTTGGTAATTGTAGTTTTGTCTCCCTGAAACGAACGTGCCAAGTTGCACATTTGGCCCGAGCAGTCGCAAATGCTTATATTTTTTGATGCACAAGTGACGTGGGCATGCGTTCATTTCGTATTAAGTAATGCTCTTGTTCTCACGCTAGCTTTACTGCAGTGCTTTGGCGATGCAGTGAAGCTTAATCAGCTTTTGGTAATTGTAGTTTTGTCTCCCTGAAACGAATGTGCCAAGTTGCATATTTGGCCCGAGCAGTCGCAAATGCTTATATTTGTTTGATGCACAAGTGGCTTGTGCATGCGTTCATTTCGTATCATGTAATGCTCTTGTGTTCACGCTGGCTTTACCGCAGTGCTTTTTCGATCAGTGAAGCTTAATCAGCTTTTGGTAATTGTAGTTTTGTCTGCCTGAAACGAATGTGCCAAGTTGCATATTTGGCCCGAGCAGTCGCAAATTCTTATATTTGTTTGATGCACAAGTGGCTTGTGCATGCGTTCATTTCGTATCATGTAATGCTCTTCTGTTCACGCTGGCTTTACCGCAGTGCTTTTTCGATGCAGTGAAGCTTGATCATATTTTAGTATTTGTCCTTTTGTTTGCCTGAAACGGACGTGCCAAGATGCATATTTGGCCTGAGCAGTCGCAAATGCTTATATTTGTTTAATGCACAAGTGGCCTGGGCATGCGTTCATTTTGTATCATGTAGTGCTCTTCTGCTCATGCTGGCTTTACCGCAGCGCTTTTTCGATGCAGTGAAGCTTGATCATATTTTAGTATTTGTCCTTTTGTTTGCCTGAAACGGACGTGCCAAGGTGCGTATTTGGCCTGGAAGTCGCAAATACTTATATTTTTTGATGCACAAGTGGCGTGGGCATGCGTTCATATCGTATTAAGTAATGCTCTTGTTCTCACGCTAGCTTTACTGCAGTGCTTTGGCGATGTAGTAAAGCTTATTCAGCTTTTGGTAATTGTAGTTTTGTCTCCCTGAAACGAATGTGCCAAGTTGCATATTTGGCCCGAGCAGTCGCAAATTCTTATATTTGTTTGATGCACAAGTGGCTTGTGCATGCGTTCATTTCGTATCATGTAATGCTCTTCTGTTCACGCTGGCTTCACCGCAGTGCTTTTTCGATCCCGTGAAGCTTAATCAGATTTGGTAATTGTAGTTTTGTCTCCCTGAAACAAATGTGCCAAGTTGCATATTTGGCCTGAGCAGTCGAAAATGCTTATATTTGTTTGATGCACAAGTGGCCTGTGCATGCGTTCATTTCGTATCATGTAGTGCAATTCTGCTCACGCTGGCTTTACCGCAGTGCTTTTGCCATGCAGTGAAGCTTAATCATATTTAAGTATTTGTCCTTTTGTTTGCCTGAAACGGACGTGCCAAGATGCATATTTGGCCTGTGCAGTCGCAAATGCTTATATTTGTTTGATGCTTAAGTGGCGTGGGCATGCGTTCATTTCATATTAAGTAATGCTCTTCTTCTCACGCTAGCTTTACTGCAGTGCTTTCGCAATGCAGCGAAGCCTAATCATCTTTTGGTAATTGTTTTTTTGTCTCCCTGAATAGGACATGTCAAGATGCATATTTGGCTGAGCAGTCGCAAATGCTTATATTTGATTGATGCACAAGTGGCCCGTGCATGCGTTCATTTCGTATCATGTAATGCTCTTCTGCTCACGCTGGCATTACCGCAGTGCTTTTGCGATGCAGTGAAGCTTGATCATATTTTAGTATTTGTCCTTTTGTTTGCCTGAAACGGACGTGCCAAGATGCGTATTTGGCCTGGAAGTCGCAAATACTTATATTTTTTGATGCACAAGTGGCATGGGCATGCGTTCATATCGTATTAAGTAATGCTCTTGTTCTCACGCTAGCTTTACTGCAGTGCTTTGGCGATGTAGTAAAGCTTAATCAGCTTTTGGTAATTGTAGTTTTGTCTCCCTGATACGAATGTGCCAAGTTGCATATTTGGCCCGAGCAGTCGCAAATTCTTATATTTGTTTGATGCACAAGTGGCTTGTGCATGCGTTCATTTCGTATCATGTAATGCTCTTCTGTTCACGCTGGCTTCACCGCAGTGCTTTTTCGATGCAGTGAAGCTTGATCATATTTTAGTATTTGTCCTTTTGTTTGCCTGAAACGGACGTGCCAAGATGCATATTTGGCCTGAGCAGTCGCAAATGCTTATATTTGGTGATGCACAAGTGGCCTGGGCATGCGTTCATTTTGTATCATGTAGTGCTCTTCTGCTCATGCTGGCTTTACCGCAGTGCTTTTTCGATGCAGTGAAGCTTGATCATATTTTAGTATTTGTCCTTTTGTTTGCCTGAAACGGACGTGCCAAGATGCGTATTTGGCCTGGAAGTCGCAAATACTTATATTTTTTGATGCACAAGTGGCGTGGTTATGCGTTCATATCGTATTAAGTAATGCTCTTGTTCTCACGCTAGCTTTACTGCAGTGTTGGCGATGTAGTAAAGCTTAATCAGCTTTTGGTAATTGTAGTTTTGTCTCCCTGAAACAAATGTGCCAAGTTGCATATTTGGCCTGAGCAGTCGAAAATGCTTATATTTGTTTGATGCACAAGTGGCCTGTGCATGCGTTCATTTCGTATCATGTAGTGCAATTCTGCTCACGCTGGCTTTACCGCAGTGCTTTTGCCATGCAGTGAAGCTTAATCATATTTTAGTATTTGTCCTTTTGTTTGCCTGAAACGGACGTGCCAAGATGCATATTTGGCCTGAGCAGTCGCAAATGCTTATATTTGTTTGTTGCACAAGTGGCGTGGGCATGCGTTCATTTCGTATTAAGTAATGCTCTTGTTCTCACGCTAGATTTACTGCAGTGCTTTTGCTATGCAGTGAAGCTAAATCAGCTTTTGGTAATTGTCGTTTTGTCTCCCTGAAACGAACGGGCCAAGTTGCATATTTGGCCTGAGCAGTCGCGAATGCTTATATTTGTATAATGCACAAGTGGCCTGTGCATGCGTTCATTTCGTATCATGTAACGCTCTTCTGTTCACGCTGGCTTTACCGCAGTGCTGTTTTGATCCAGTGAAGCTTAATAATTTTTTGGTAATTGTCTTATTGTCTCACTAAAACGGACGTGCCAAGATGCATATTTGGCCTGAGCAGTCGCATATGCTTATATTTGTTTGATGCACAAGTGGCCTGTGCATGCGTTCATTTCGTATCATGTAATGCTATTTGATCAAGCTGGCTTTACCGCAGTGCTTTTGTGATGCAGTGAAGCTTGATCATATTTAAGTATTTGTCCTTTTGTTTGCCTGATGCGGACGTGCCAAGATGCATATTTGGCCTGTGCAGTCGCAAATGAGCGCATTCATTCGGCAAATATAAGCGCATTCATTGCAGAATGAACAACCACAAGTACCGTCATACATTGGTTTCGCACGCCTAGAAACCCATGGATAACACCTGGTCTCTTGCATTCCATATCTAAAAAGGAAAACATGCGAAGAAAATTAAAATCTCAGCCTTCAAACAGCTCTCTAAAAACGCGCTTAAAAAGATATTCAAATCTACTTTCAATGCTGCTCAAGAGGGCCAAACGCGAATATTATGAAAAACAAATAGATAAGAACGGTAATGATACCAGGAAAAGCTGGCAGCTAATAAAAAAATTCTTGAACAGCAGCGAGACCACATGCTTATCAAAAATAACGGTTGACGGACGTTCCCTTACCGAGCCACTCGATATCGCTAATGCTTTCAGTGATACTTTTGCATCAAATTCCCCCGATTCACTAGTTGACCTTCATTTTCCCATTCTATCTCGTTCACCTCAGTCTTTTTATTTACGTCCTACATCTGCAGACGAAGTCTTTCAAATCATGTCATCTCTTAAAACCAAAGTGCCAGGCTTAGATTCCATTCACCCGTCTAAGATAAAGCTCGTGGCACGTGAACTGTCTCCTATTTTAGCTGAAATAATTAACAAATTGTTCAAAGCAGGTGCATTTCCTGATGCTTTAAAGGTAGGAAAGATAACACCTGTTTTCAAAAAGGGCGATCGTTTGTCAACTAATAATTACCGTCCGATTTGTGTACTTCTTTTCTTTAGCAAAGTAATTGAAAAGCTTTTTTACTTGCGTTTGATGTGCTATCTGCTTAAACTTAACCTACTCTCTCCCCACCAATTTGGTTTTCGACCTGACTACTCGACAGAGCTCGCCTTGCTTAGCTTTACTGACCGAATTAAACAAGCCATAGACAATGGATTACTTACTGGGGCAGTTTTTATTGATCTCACGAAGGCTTTCGACACAATTAACCACCGGATCCTTCTGTGTAAACTTGAATCTTTCGGAATTGTGGGTCCCGCTTTGCAGTTCATTCGCAATTACTTAACAAATCGCTCACAGGTAGTTTATGTCAATAACATTGCGTCATCTGCTAAGCCAGTTACCATGGGCGTCCCTCAAGGTTCAATCTTAGGCCCTCTTCTATTCCTACTTTTTATTAACGACCTACCTAGTTCCCTTAATCATACTAACTGTCTTCTTTACGCCGATGACACTACTATTTTTACATCCCAGAAAACAACTGCTGAACTTGAAAGTAGCTTAAACTCCGATCTCTGTAATATTTATCAATGGTGTGTTAACAATCATCTTTATATGAATCCCTCTAAAACTACATTTGTGGTGTTTTCATCCGCACAGAACACATTTCCCTCACCAGTTTCCGTATCTCTTAACAACCATATTATTTCCGTATCGGATCATGTGAAGTTCTTAGGCGTAATACTAGACAAGCATTTGAAATATAACTATCATATACTCTCAATAATAAAAAAAGCTTCTTTTGGCATTCATGTTCTCATTAAAGCCCGCCCTTATTTTCAGTCACGCATTATTTTATCATTATACTATGCATATATTCATAGCCATCTTTCCTATTGCATTTCATCCTGGGGTAATACATATGCCAGTCACCTGGAGCCCCTTCTACACCTTCAGAAACGGGCACTACGTCTGATCGCCTTCGCTCCATTTCAATCGCCTTCTACGCCACTCTTTATTTATTTTTCCGTGCTTCCAATTAATCTTTTGTTCACTCTAAAGTTAGCTATATTGATGTACCGCCTCATTTATCATGGTCTATGTGTTTCAGGGCTATCCACACAACATCTTGTCAATACTAATAACACCAGGTTTTCAGCCTGTCACAATTTCCTTCTCCCTAAAGTGCGTAGCAATTATGGAAAACTAGCTCTTAAATTTACAGGTGTATCCGTATGGAACAACATACCGTTTGAAATAAAGTTATGTCCCACATACTATTCGTTTCGCAAAATGTTTAAAGAGCACCTAATCACAAAACGTGTTTTCTAAACTCTGCCGTCGTGCCTTACTCCTAATTTTAGTATTTCTTTTACTCACTATACCACTTGCTGTTGCACAGAACTTTTCTTGCCTTGTTATAAAATTTTAACCATTCTTTGTTTAATTCATACAAAGTGTTTTTCACTGCTTGCTGCATTGTTATCGCAATTTACTTATTCTCTAACGGAAGTCCCCCCGACAGTTTTCTAACTTCGGGACTTCCTCTGTACTGTAGAATTTTATTCATATAATGTATGCATTCCTGAAATAAAGTTTGATTGATTGATTGATTGATTGATTGATTGAAATGCTTATATTTGTTTGATGCACAAGTGGCCTGGGCATGCGTTCATTTTGTATCATGTTGTTCTCTTCTGCTCATGCTGGCTTTACCGCAGTGCTTTTTCGATGCAGTGAAGCGTGATCATATTTTAGTATTTGTCCTTTTGTTTGCCTGAAACGGACGTGCCAAGATGCGTATTTGGCCTGAGCAGTCGCAAATACTTATATTTTTTTGATGCACAAGTGGCGTGGGCATGCGTTCATTTCGTATTAAGTAATGCTCTTGTTCTCACGCTAGATTTACTGCAGTGCTTTGGCGGTGCAGTGAAGCTTAATCAGCTTTTGGTAATTGTAGTTTTGTCTCCCTGAAACGAATGTGCCGAGTTGCATATTTGGCCCGAGCAGTCGCAAATGCTTATATTTGTTTGATGCACAAGTGGCTTGTGCATGCGTTCATTTCGTATCATGTAATGCTCTTCTGTTCACGCTGGCTTTACCGCAGTGCTTTTTCGATCCAGTGAAGCTTAATCAGCTTTTGGTAATTGTAGTTTTGTCTCCCTGAAACGAACGTGCCAAGTTGCACATTTGGCCCGAGCAGTCGCAAATGCTTATATTTTTTGATGCACAAGTGGCGTGGGCATGCGTTCATTTCGTATTAAGTAATGCTCTTGTTCTCACGCTAGCTTTACTGCAGTGCTTTGGCGATGCAGTGAAGCTTAATCAGCTTTTGGTAATTGTAGTTTTGTCTCCCCGAAACGAATGTGCCAAGTTGCATATTTGGCCCCAGCAGTCGCAAATGCTTATATTTGTTTGATGCATAAGTGGCTTGTGCTTGCGTTCATTTCGTATCATGTAGTGCTCTTCTGCTCATGCTGGCTTTACCACAGTGGTTTTTCGATGCAGTGAAGCTTGATCATATTTTAGTATTTGTCCTTTTGTTTGCCTGAAACGGACGTGCCAAGATGAATATTTGGCCTGAGCGGTCGGAAATGCTTATATTTGTTTGATGCAAAAGTGGCGTGTGCATGCGTTAATTTCGTATCATGTATTGCTTTTGTGCTCACGATGGCTTTACCGCAGTGCTTTCGCGATGCAGTGAAGCTTAATCATCGTTTGGTAATTGTCTTTTTTTCTCTATGAAACGGACGTGCCAAGATGCATATTTGGCCTGAGCAGTCGCATATGCTTATATTTGTTTGATGCAAAAGTGGCCTGTGCATGCGTTCATTTCGTATCATGTAATGCTATTTGCTCAAGCTGGCTTTACCGCAGTGCTTTTGTGATGCAGTGAAGCTTGATCATAATAAGTATTTGTCCTTTTGTTTGCCTGATGCGGACGTGCCAAGATGCATATTTGGCCTGTGCAGTCGCAAATGCTTATATTTGTTTGATGCACAAGTGGCCTGTGCATGCGTTCATTTTGTATCATGTAGTTCTCTTCTGCTCATGCTGGCTTTACCGCAGTGCTTTTTCGATGCAGTGAAGATTGATCATATTTTAGTATTTGTCCTTTTGTTTGCCTGAAACGGACGTGCCAAGATGCGTATTTGGCCTGAGCAGTCGCAATTACTTATATTTTTTTGATGCACAAGTGGCGAGGGCATGCGTTCATTTCGTATTAAGTAATGCTCTTGTTCTCACGTTAAATTTACCTCAGTGCTTTGGCGGTGCAGTGAAGCTTAATCAGCTTTTGGTAATTGTAGTTTTGTCTCCCTGAAACGAATGTGCCGAGTTGCATATTTGGCCCGAGCAGTCGCAAATGCTTATATTTGTTTGATGCACAAGTGGCTTGTGCATGCGTTCATTTCGTATCATGTAATGCTCTTCTGTTCACGCTGGCTTTACCGCAGTGCTTTTTCGATCCAGTAAAGCTTAATCAGCTTTTGGTAATTGTAGTTTTGTCTCCCTGAAACGAACGTGCCAAGTTGCACATTTGGCCCGAGCAGTCGCAAATGCTTATATTTGTTTGATGCACAAGTGGCCTGTGCATGCATTCATTTCGTATCATGTAATGCTCTTCTGCTCACGCTGGCATTACCGCAGTGCTTTTGCGATGCAGTAAAGCTTCATTAAATTTAAGTATTTGTCCTTTTGTTGGCCTGAAACACACGTGCCAAGATGCATATTTGGCCCCAGCAGTCGCAAATGCTTATATTTGTTTGATGCACAAGTGGCTTGTGCTTGCGTTCATTTCGTATCATGTAGTGCTCTTCTGCTCATGCTGGCATTACCGCAGTGCTTTTGCGATGCAGTAAAGCTTGATCATATTTTAGTATTTGTCCTTTTGTTTGCCTGAAACGGACGTGCCAAGATGCGTATTTGGCCTGAGCTGTCACAAATACTTATATTTTTTTGATGCACAAGTGGCGTGGGCATGCGTTCATTTCGTATTAAGTAATGCTCTTGTTCTCACGCTAGCTTTACTGCAGTGCTTTGGCGGTGCAGTGAAGCTTAATCATCTTTTGGTAATTGTCTTTTTTTCTCTATGAAACGGACGTGCCAAGATGCATATTTGGCCTGAGCAGTCGCATATGCTTATATTTGTTTGATGCACAAGTGGCCTGTGCATGCGTTCATTTCGTATCATGTAATGCTATTTGCTCAAGCTGGCTTTACCGCAGTGCTTTTGTGATGCAGTGAAGCTTGATCATATTTTAGTGTTTGTCCTTTTCTTTGCCTGATGCGGACGTGCCAAGATGCATATTTGGCCTGTGCAGTCACAAATGCTTATATTTGTTTGATGCACAAGTGGCCTGGGCATGCGTTCATTTTGTATCATGTAGTTCCCTTCTGCTGATGCTGGCTTTACCGCAGTGCTTTTTCGATGCAGTGAAGCTTGATCATATTTTAGTATTTGTCCTTTTGTTTGCCTGAAACGGACGTGCCAAGATGCGTATTTGGCCTGAGCAGTCGCAAATACTTATATTTGTTTGATGCACAAGTGGCCTGTGCATGCATTCATTTCGTATCATGTAATGCTCTTCTGCTCATGCTGGTTTTACCCCAGTGCTTTGGCTATGCATTGAAGCATAATCATCTTTTGGTAATTGTCTTTTTGTCTGCCTGAAACGGACGTGCGAAGATGCATATTTGGCCTGAGCAGTCGCAAATGCTTATATTTGTTTGATGCACAAGTGGCCTGTGCATGCGTTCATTTCGTATCATGTAATGCTCTTCTGCTCACGCTGGCATTACCGCAGTGCTTTTGCGATGCAGTAAAGCTTCATTAAATTTAAGTATTTGTCCTTTTGTTTGCCTGAAACGCACGTGCCAAGATGCATATTTTGCCTGAGCCGCCGCAAATGCTTATCCTTGTTTGATGCACAAGTGGCCTGTGCATGCGTTCATTTCGTATCATGTAATGCTCTTCTGTTCACGCTGGCTTTAGCGCAGTGCTTTTTCGATCCAGTGAAGCTTAATCAGCTTTTGGTAGTTGTATTTTTGTCTCCCTGAAACGAACGTGCCAAGTTGCACATTTGGCCCGAGCAGTCGCAAATGCTTATATTTGTTTGATGCACAAGTGGCTTTTTCATGCGTTAATTTCGTATCATGTAATACTATTCTGTTCACGCTGGCTTTACCGCAGAGCTTTCGCGATGCAGTGAAGCTTAATCATCTCTTGGTAATTGTCCATTTGTTTGCCTGAAACGGACCTGCCAAGATGGATATTTGGCCTGAGCAGTCGAAAATGCTTATCTTTGTTTGATGCACAAGTGGCCTAAGCATGGGTTTATTTCGTATCATGTAATGCTCTTCTGCTCACGCTGGCTTTACCGCAGTGCTTTTGCAATGCAGTGAAGCTTGACCATATTTAAGTATTTGTCCTTTTGTTTGCCAGAAACGGACGTGCAAAGATGCATATTTGGCCTGTGCAGTCGCAAATGATTATATTTGTTTGATGCTTAAGTGGCGTGGGCATGCGTTCATTTCGTAATAAGTAATGCTCTTCTTCTCACGCTAGCTTTACTGCAGTGCTTTCGCAATGCAGTGAAGCCTAATCATCTTTTGGAAATTGTTTGTTTGTCTCCCTGAAACGGACATGTCAAGATGCATATTTGGCTGAGCAGTCGCAAATACTTATATTTGATTGATGCACAAGTGGCCTGTGCATGCGTTCATTTCGTATCATGTAATGCTCTTCTGCTCACGCTGGCATTACCGCAGTGCTTTTGCGATGCAGTGAAGCTTGATCAAATTTAAGTATTTGTCCTTTTGTTTGCCTGAAACGGACGTGCCAAGATGCATATTTGGCTTGAGCAGTCGCAAATGCTTATATTTGTTTTACGCACAAGTGGCCTGTGCATGCGTTCATTTCGTATCATGTAATGCTCTTCTGCTCATGCTGGCTTTACCGCAGTGCTTTGGCGATGCAGTGAAGCTTAATATGCTTTTGGTAATTGTAGTTTTGTCTCCCTGAAACGAACGTGCCAAGTTGCATATTTGGCCTGAGCAGTCGCAAATGCTTATATTTGTTTGATGCACAATTGTCCTGTGCATGCGTTCATTTCGTATCATGTAATGCTCTTCTGTTCACGCTGGCTTTACCGCAGTGCTTTTTCGATCCAGTGAAGCTTAATAATGTTTTGGTAATTGTCTTACTGTCTCCCTAACTTGGACGTGCCAAGATGCATATATGGCCTGAGCAGTCGCAAATGCTTATATTTGTTTGATGCACAAGTGGCCTGTGCATGCGTTCATTTCGTATCAAGTAATGCTCTTCTGCTCACGCTGGCATTACCGCAGTGCTTTTGCGATGCAGTAAAGCTTCATTAAATTTAAGTATTTGTCCTTTTGTTGGCCTGAAACACACGTGCCAAGATGCATATTTTGCCTGAGCCGTCGCAAATGCTAATCTTTGTTTGATGCACAAGTGGCCTGTGATTGCGTTCATTTCGTATCATGTAACGCTCTTCTGTTCACGCTGGCTTTACCGCAGTGCTTTTTTGATCTAGTGAAGCTTAATAATTTTTTGGTGATTGTCTTATTGTCTCCCTAAAACGGACGGTCCAAGATGCATATTTGGCCTGAGCAGTCGCATATGCTTATATTTGTTTGATGCACAAGTGGCCTGTGCATGCGTTCATTTCGTATCATGTAATGCTATTTGCTCAAGCTGGCTTTACCGCAGTGCTTTTGTGATGCAGTGAAGCTTGATCATATTTTAGTATTTGTCCTTTTGTTTGCCTGAAACGGACGTGCCAAGATGCGTATTTGGCCTGAGCAGTCACAAATACTTATATTTTTTTGATGCACAAGTGGCGTGGGCATGCGTTCATTTCGTATTAAGTAATTTATTATTTATTTAATTAGTACCCACAGCGCCCATACAGGCATTATAGTGGGGGGGGGGTACAGAAAAGAACATGAAAATTGCAGGTTCACATAAGTTCACATAATTGCATTGACATAAGTAAAAAAGAGAAAAGAAGTAGATTTCCAAAAAAAAATTGATGAAAATCTCATGATAATTAAAACAAAGTGCAGCATTCGTCTAGCACAAGGGCAAATTAACACTAAAACAAAACAACATAGCTTACAACCAAGATACCGTACAGATCATGGCGACTGCCAGGCGCACACACGTAGTCTACAGGGCTTAGCGGTCCAAAGATTCAATCATTTTTATTGCAGAAAAGAACGCATCCGTTGAAGAAATTTCTACAATTGTGGGAGGAAGTCGATTCCACTGACTGATAGTTCTCGGAAAAAAAGAGTTGCTGAAGGACGATGTATTTCATTTATATTCTCTTATCTTGTGTTCATGATCTTTGCGGGCTGAAATGTAGTGAAGCCGGCTTATGTATACGTCACAGGGAATTCGAGTATGAGAATAAAATATGCTGTGCAATAGCTTCAGTCGAAACGATGCCCTTCGGTGCTGCAGAGACTTCCATTTTAACTTCAGCTTAGCTTCCGTCGCACTGAATTGTCTGTCGTACATAGGTGCATTAAACACTTATCTCGCCGCCATAGACTGAACTTTTTCTAATCTTTCTTTATTTGATGATGTTGCAGGGTCCCACACACAACATGCGTGCTCCAGTACTGATCTCACGTATGTTTTGTATAGTACCTCTCGGGTTTGCTGTGGAAAAGCACGTGTGTTTCTTTTTAAGAATCCTAAGCTCCGACAAGCTTTATTTACAGTGTAATCCACATGCCGATTCCATGATAGAGAGGGGCAAAAGAAAACACCTAGGTATTTGTATTCGCGCACCATTTTTACCGGAGAGCTGTTTATTGTGTATTCAAATTCACCTGGGTTTCTTTTTCTGGAAAACCTCATGCATACAGTTTTCTTAAGGTTCAGTTTCATTTCCCATCGCTGGCACCACGCGTATATTGCACATAGGGCGTTTTGGATTACGGAACAGTCAGTTTCAGAGGTAATCTGACGATATAAAATGCAGTCGTCTGCAAATAGCCTAATATGGGATTGTACGTTTTCGTTAATGTCATTTATATATAATAAGAAAAGTAATGGTCCCAGAACTGATCCCTGAGGTACCCCTGACGTAACACTAGTTATTTCAGACTGTTCGCCGTTTACAACTACATATTGTCGCCTCTCATGTAGATATTCAGCAATCCATGCAATAACTTGGTGATTAATATTAAAGCTGGTTAGTTTTTTCAGCAATAAGAAGTGTGATACAGTGTCGAACGCTTTTTGAAAGTCGAGGAAAATATAGTCGACCCAAAATTTGTCGTCCAGTGCTGCTGCTAAAACATGGGTGAACTCTACCAGTTGTGTGACGCATGATAGCCCCTGCCTAAATCCATGCTGGTTAGAGTTGAATAGGGAATTACTATCTATGTGCTTTACAATCGCAGTATATAAAATATGTTCAAGAATTTTACTGCACACAGAAGTGAGTGAGATAGGGCGGTAATTATTCACAGCATTGCGCGGGCCAGATTTATGTATAGGAGCAACAGACGCCATTTTCCAATCAGTTGGGAGAGAACTCTGTTTTAACGATTTTTCAAAAATAACTTTCAAGTACATAGACACTGCATGGGAAGAAGACTTCAACATAAAATTAGGCAAGCAATCAGGACCCACTGCTTTCGCACAATCTAGACCTCTAAGTAGTAATTCAATGCCACGAGCGTCAAGTACTACATCAGGCATGGATGTGGATTCGTGTACCACAATTTCAAGTCTTTTTGGGGGTCAGTAGCGGCTGAGAACACTGACGTAAAATATAAATTGAACAACTTAGCCTTTTCTGTCGTATCGCTCACGGTAATATCACCGCTGGTCAAAGCGGGAATTGAAATGTTGTCTTTCTTGTTTCGTTTGATATACCTCCAAAGTTCTTTCGGGTTTTGCGTTATTTTACGTTCAATTGTTTTAAAGTAGGCTACTTTCATTTCGACTGTAGCATTATTTACTTCACGCGTTGCCAGCTTCAGTTTGCAAGAGTTCTCTTCCGAGGGATTTCTTTTAAATGAACGGTAAATTCTCTGCCTACGCTTGACCAAAACGTCGAGTTCTCTACAAAACCATGGTTTACTTTTATTACGCCTTCTAGTTAGCACCCATGTCGGAACAAATCGGTTTCTCAGCTCTAGAATCTTGTCTTTAAACAAATTCCACAGCTCTTCTACTGAATAATCATCGGCAAGTGTTTCGAAAACAATGAAATATGCCTCCAATGCAGTGTTGATTCCTTGGACATTAGCCTTCGCGTAATTGTACATGCACCGACTCCTTTCACTGTAAGCACTCGTATGTTTCATATTTATCTCACTTAGCACAACCTCGTGGTCACTTATCCCTGGTAATACTTCAGTGTTTTCTACCATTTCTGGCATATTTGTGAAAAATAGATCAAGGATATGACCTCCTCGAGTTGGTTTCAACACTGTCTGTGTTAAAGACAAGAGGTTCATGAAATCAGCCATTTCAGACTTAAAACTAAGAGAACTTCCAGAAGCTATTGGTTGCTCATTCCAGTCGAGATCAGGCAGGTTAAAATCCCCACCTACAACGACGTAATCAGAGGCGATTTTTGTAGCTGTAGCAGTGAATTCACTAAATTCCTTAGTTGAACCAGTTGGCGGTCGATAAAAAGAGCAGACTGATAGTGATTTGCCATTCGAGAGCTTAAGTTGACACCAAACAGCTTCACTCGTATCGTCTGTAGTGCTTATGCCTATAGACGGAATGCGCTGATCTACCAAGATAAATACACCACCTCCATGATAGTTCCTGTCTTTCCTGTAACAAGTAAAGTTATCTGGAAATACCTCGGTGTTTGCCACGTCTTCATTCAGCCATGATTCAGTACCGATAACTACACTTGGTTTGGTCATGCGCACTAAGTCATCGAATATGTCAACTTTATTTTTAATGCTCCTACAGTTTACTAACAAAAAAGAAAGTGAAGAGCATAAGAACTTAGTCGGTCACTTGCACTGCACAACCTTGCCTGAGGTATCATCGTAAGTGTACCTGATGCCGTCCATGTGAAGGGTATCGTGTTTTAGCTGTACTCGTGCGTCCCCGCTTCTATTTTCTCTAGCAAACTGCCACAAAATTCGCCTTTTCTTTCGCACTGGTTCAGAAAAGTCTTCCGACATACCGATACCTGTATCTTTCAAATTCTTGGCCTTTCCTAAAATCAGGTGCTTTTCTTTCAATGACCCGAACCTTGCGATCACAGGCCGCGTTTTTCGCTCTCGAAATTTCCCGAGCCGATGAGCTTTTTCTATCGTTTCGGGGTTAACTTGTAATTTTGTCGAGCATACTTCTTTCACAAGCGATTCAGATTGTGACCAAGATTCGCGGACACTTGTATCAGGTATGCCGTAGAATACCAAGTTATGCTGTCTACTACGATTTTCAAGATCATCAATCTTATTTTGAAGCAACTGTATCACCCCGTGCTGGGTATTACAGCGCGCAGTACACTCAGTGATAGCGGCTTCTAATTTTGACAGCACTGACATTTTTCCTTCCATTGACGACACTCGTTCACTCAAGTCATTTATAGCAGCCTTATGTTCCGCTTGGTTCGCTTCAATGGTATTAAGCTTTCGAACAATCGCGTTTTGCCCATCCAAAATTTTCTGTAGCGTCGCATCAACGACAGGGCCAGGATTCGTTTCGATATCCCCGCAGAGAATTAATAACAAAAAATAAAAGCAAAAACGACGCAGCAGCAAAATCCGACGCTTTGAGTGGTTTCCAGCATCGGAATGCACGCGCACACAGTTATACAACATATGGGGTGGAACCGGCTGGATAACAAGAGCAAATTGTCTACAAAGGGAACATTCACTAACCTGCACAAGAAGCAGAACATGCGTGAACGGCACTGCCCTTGTTCTCACGCTAGCTTTACTGCAGTGCTTTGGCGGTGCAGTGAAGCTTAATCAGCTTTTGGTAATTGTAGTTTTGTCTCCCTGAAACGAATGTGCCGAGTTGCATATTGGCCCGAGCAGTCGCAAATGCTTATATTTGTTTGATGCACAAGTGGCCTGTGCATGCGTTCATTTCGTATCATGTAATGCTCTTCTGCTCACGCTGGCATTACCGCAGTGCTTTTGCGATGCAGTAAAGCTTCATTAAATATAAGTATTTGTCCTTTTGTTTGCCTGAAACGCACGTGCCAAGATGCATATTCTGCCTGAGCCGTCGCAAATGCTTATCTTTGTTTGATGCACAAGTGGCCTGTGCATGCGTTCATTTCGTATCAAGTAATGCTCTTGTGTTCACGCTGGCTTTACCGCAGTGCTTTTTCGATCCAGTGAAGCCTAATAATTTTTTGGTAATTGTCTTACTGTCTCCCTAACTTGGACGTGCCAAGATGAATATATGGCCTGAGCAGTCGCAAATGCTTATATTTGTTTGATGCACAAGTGGCCTGTGCATGCGTTTATTTCGTATCATGTAATGCTCTTCTGCTCACGCTGGTTTTACCGCAGTGCTTTCGCGATGCAGTGAAGCTTAATCATCTTTTGGTAATTTTCTTTTTGTCTCCCTGAAACGGACGTGCCAAGATGCATATTTGGCCTGAGCAGTCGCAAATGCCTATATTTGTTTGATGCACAACTGGCCTGGGCATGCGTTCATTTCGTAACATGTAATGCTCTTCTGCTCACGCTGGCTTTACCGCAGTGCTTTTGCGATGCAGTGAAGCCTGATCATATTTAAGTATTCGTCCTTTTGTTTGCCTGAAACGGACGTGCCAAAATGCATATTTGGCCTGAGCAGTCGCAAATGCTTATTTGTTTGATGCAAAAGTGGCCTGTGCATGCGTTAATTTCGTATCATGTAATGCTTTTGTGCTCACGGTGGCTTTACCGCAGTGCTTTCGCGATGCAGTGAAGCTTAATCATCTTTTGGTAATTGTCTTTTTTTCTCTATGAAACGGACGTGCCAAGATGCATATTTGGCCTGAGCAGTCGCATATGCTTATATTTCTTTGATGCACAAGTGGCCTGTGCAAGCGTTCATTTCGTATCATGTAATGCTATTTGCTCAAGCTGGATTTACCGCAGTGCTTTTGTGATGCAGTGAAGCTTGATCATATTTTAGTGTTCGTCCTTTTGTTTGCCTGATGCGGACGTGCCAAGATGCATATTTGGCCTGTGCAGTCGCAAATGCTTATATTTGTTTGATGCACAAGTGGCCTGGGCATGCGTTCATTTTGTATCATGTAGTTCTCTTCTGCTCATGCTGGCTTTACCGCAGTGCTTTTTCGATGCAGTGAAGCTTGATCATATTTTAGTATTTGTCCTTTTCTTTGCCTGAAACGGACGTGCCAAGATGCATATTTAGCCTGAGCAGCCGCGAATGCTTATATTTGTTTGATGCACAAGTAGCCTGTGCATGCGTTCATTTCGTATCATGTAACGCTGTTCTGTTCACGCTGGCTTTACCGCAGTGCTTTCGCGATGCAGTGAAGCTTAATAATTTTTTGGTGATTGTCTTATTGTCTCCGTAAAACGGACGTGCCAAGATGCATATTTGGCCTGTGCAGTCGCAAATGCTTATATTTGTTTGATGCACAAGTGGCCTGTGCATGCGTTCAGTTCGTATCATGTAATGCTCTTCTGCTCACCCTGGCATTACCGCAGTGCTTTTGCGATGCAGTAAAGCTTCATTGAATTTAAGTATTTGTCCTTTTGTTTGCCTGAAACACACGGGCCAAGATGCATATTTTGCCTGAGCCGTCGCAAATGCTTATCTTTGTTTGATGCACAAGTGGCCTGTGCATGCGTTCATTTCGTATCATATAATGCCCTTCTGTTCACGCTGGCTTTACCGCAGTGCTTTTTCGATCCAGTGAAGCTTAATCAGCTTTTGGTAATTGTAGTTTTGTCTCCCTGAAACGAAAGTGCCAAGTTGCACATTTGGCCCGAGCAGTCACAAATGCTTATATTTGTTTGATGCACAAGTGGCTTGTGCATGCGTTCATTTCGTATCATGTAATGCTCTTCTGCTCACGCTGGCTTTACCGCAGTGCTTTCGCGATGCAGTGAAGCTTAATCATCTCTTGGTAATGTCCTTTTGTTTGCCTGAAACGGACCTGCCAAGATGGATATTTGGCCTGAGCAGTCGAAAATGCTTATATTTGTTCGATGCACAAGTGGCCTGTGCATGGGTTCATTTCGTATCATGTAATGCTCTTCTGCTCACGCTGGCTTTACCGCAGTGCTTTTGCATTGCAGTGAAGCTTGATCATATTTAAGTATCTGTCCTTTTGTTTGCCTGATGCGGACGTGCCAAGATACATATTTGGCCTGTGCAGTCGCAATTGCTTATATATGTTTGATGCACAAGTGGCCTGGGCATGCGTGAATTTTGTATCATGTAGTTAGTGCTCTTCTGCTCATGCTGGCTTTACCGCAGTGCTTTTTCGATGCAGTGAAGCTTGATCATATTTTAGTATTTGTCCTTTTGTTTGCCTGAAACGGACGTGCAAAGATGCATATTTGGCCTGTGCAGTCGCAAATGCTGATATTTGTTTGATGCTTAAGTGGCGTGGGCATGCGTTCATTTCGTATTAATTAATGCTCTTCTTCTCACGCTAGCTTTACTGCAGTGCTTTTGCGATGCAGTGAAGCTTGATCAAATTTAAGTATTTGTCCTTTTGTTTGCCTGAAACGGACGTGCCAAGATGCATATTTGGCTTGAGAAGTCGCAAATGCTTGTATTTGACGCACAAGTGGCCTGTGCATGCGTTCATTTCGTATCATATAATGCTCTTCTGCTCATGCTGGTTTTACCGCAGTGCTTTGGCGATGCAGTGAAGCTTAATCAGCTTTTGGTAATTGTAGTTTTGTCTCCCTAAAACGAATGTGCCAAGTTGCATATTTGGCCTGAGCAGTCGCAAATGCTTATATTTGTTTGATGCACAATTGGCCTGTGCATGCGTTCATTTCGTATCATGTATTGCTCTTCTGTTCACGCTGGCTTTACCGCAGTGCTTTTTCGATCCAGTGAAGCTTAATAATTTTTTGGTAATTGTCTTACTGTCTCCCTAACTTGGACGTGCCAAGATGCATACATGGCCTGAGCAGTCGCAAATGCTTATATTTGTTTGATGCACAGGTGGCCTGTGCATGCGTTCATTTCGTATCATGTAATGCTATTTGCTCAAGCTGGCTTTACCGCAGTGCTTTTGAGATGCAGTGAAGCTTGATCATATTTAAGTATTTGTCCTTTTGTTTGCCTGATGCGGACGTGCCAAGATGCATATTTGGCCTGTGCAGTCGCAAATGCTTATATATGTTTGATGCACAAGTGGCCTGGGCATGCGTGAATTTGGTATCATGTAGTGCTCTTCTGCTCATGCTGGCTTTACCGCAGTGCTTTTTCGATGCAGTGAAGATTGATCATATTTTAGTATTTGTCCTTTTGTTTGCCTGAAACGGACGTGCCAAGATGCGTATTTGGCCTGAGCAGTCGCAAATACTTCTATTTTTTTTGATGCACAAGTGGCGTGGGCATGCGTTCATTTCGTATTAAGTAATGCTCTTGTTCTCACGCTAGCTTTACTGCAGTGATTTGGCGGTGCAGTGAAGCTTAATCAGCTTTTGGTAATTGTAGTTTTGTCTCCCTGAAACGAATGTGCCGAGTTGCATATTGGCCCGAGCAGTCGCAAATGCTAATATTTGTTTGATGCACAAGTGGCGTGTGCATGCGTTCATTTCGTATCATGTAATGCTCTTTGTTCACGCTGCCTTTACCGCAGTGCTTTTTCGATCCAGTGAAGCTTAATCACCTTTTGGTAATTGTCTTATTGTCTCCCTAAAACGGACGTGCCAAGATGCATATTTGGCCTGTGCAGTCGCAAATGCTTATATTTGTTTGATGCACAAGTGGCCTGTGCATGCGTTCATTTCGTATCATGTAATGCTCTTCTGCTCACGCTCGCTTTACCGCAGTGATTTCGCGATGCACTGAAGCATAATCATCTTTTGGTAATTGTCTTTTTGTCGGCCTGAAACGGACGTGCGATGATGCATACTTGGCCTGAGCAGTCGCAAATGCTTATATTTGTTTGATGCACAAGTGGCCTGTGCATGCGTTCATTTCGTATCGTGTAATGCTCTTCTGCTCACGCTGGCATTACCGCAGTGCTTTTGCGATGCAGTAAAGCTTCATTAAATTTAAATATTTGTCCTTTTGTTTGCCTGAAACGCACGTGCCAAGATGCACATTTGGCCCGAGCAGTCGCATATGCTTATATTTGTTAGATGCACAAGTGGCTTGTGCATGCGTTCATTTCGTATCATGTAATGCTCTTCTGTTCACGCTGGCTTTACCGCAGTGCTTTCGCGATGCAGTGAAGCTTAATCATCTCTTGGTAATTGTCCTTTTGTTTGCCTGAAACGGACCTGCCAAGATGCATATTTGGCCTGAGCAGTCGAAAATGGTTATATTTGTTTGATGCACAAGTGGCCTGTGCATGGGTTCATTTCGTATCATGTAATGCTTTTCTGCTCACGCTCGCTTTACCGCAGTGCTTTTGCAATGCAGTGAAGCTTGATCATATTTAAGTATTTGTCCTTTTGTTTGCCAGAAACGGACGTGCAAAGATGCATATTTGGCCTGAGCAGTCGCAAATGCTTATAATTGTTTGATGCTTAAGTGGCGTGGGCATGCGTTCATTTCGTATTAAGTAATGCTCTTCTTCTCACGCTAGATTTACTGCAGTGCTTTCGCAATGCAGTGAAGCCTAATCATCTTTTGGTAATTGTTTTTTGTCTCCCTGAAACGAACATGTCAAGATGCATATTTGGCTGAGCAGTCGCAAATGCTTATATTTGATTGATGCACAAGTGGCCAGTGCATGCGTTCATTTCGTATCATGTAATGCTCTTCTGCTCACGCTGGCATTACCGCAGTGCTTTCGCGATGCAGTGAAGCTTAATCATCTATTGGTAATTGTCCTTTTGTTTGCCTGAAACGGACATGTCAAGATGCATATTTGGCTGAGCAGTCGCAAATGCTTATATTTGTTTGATGCACAAGTGGCTTGTGCATGCGTTCATTTCGTATCATGTAATGCTCTTCTGTTCACGCTGGCTTTACCGCAGTGCTTTCGCGATGCAGTGAAGCTTAATCGTCTCTTGGTAATTGTCTTTTTGTTTGCCTGAAACGGACCTGCCAAGATGCATAGTTGGCCTGAGCAGTCGAAAATGCTTATATTTGTTTGATGCACAAGTGGCCAGTGCATGGGTTCATTTCGTATCATGTAATGCTCTTCTGTTCACGCTGGCTTTACCGCAGTGCTTTTGCAATGCAGTGAAGCTTGATCATATTTAAGTATTTGTCCTTTTGTTTGCCAGAAATGGACGTGCAGAGATGCATATTTGGCCTGTGCAGTCGCAAATGCTTATATTTCTTTGATGCTTAAGTGGCGTGGGCATGCGTTCATTTCGTATTAAGTAATGCTCTTCTTTTCACGCTAGCTTTACTGCAGTGCTTTCGCAATGCAGTGAAGCCTAATCGTCTTTTGGTAATTGTTTTTTTGTCTCCTTGAAACGTACATGTCAAGATGCATATTTGGCTGAGCAGTCGCAAATGCTTATATTTGTTGATGCACAAGTGGCCTGTGCATGCGTTCATTTCGTATCATGTAATGCTCTTCTGTTCACGCTGGCTTTACCGCAGTGCTTTTTCGATCCAGTGAAGCCTAATAATTTTTTGGAAATTGTCTTACTGTCTCCTAACTTGGACGTGCCAAGATGAATATATGGCCTGAGCAGTCGCAAATGCTTATATTTGTTTGATGCACAAGTGGCCTGTGCATGCGTTCATTTCGTGTCATGTAATGCTCTTCTGCTCACGCTGGTTTTACCGCAGTGCTTTCGCGATCCAGTGAAGCTTAATCAGCTTTTGGTAATTGTAGTTTTGTCTCCCTGAAACGAACGTGCCAATTTGCACATTTGGCCCGAGCAGTCGCAAATGCTTATATTTGTTTGATGCACAAGTGGCTTGTGCATGCGTTCATTTCGTATCATGTAATGCTCTTCTGTTCACGCTGGCTTTACCGCAGTGCTTTCGTGATGCAGTCAAGCTTAATCATCTCTTGGTAATTGTCCTTTTGTTTGCCTGAAACGGACCTGCCAAGATGCATATTTGGCCTGAGCAGTCGCAAATACTTATATTTTTTTGATGCACAAGTGGCTTGTGCATGCGTTCATTTCGTATCATGTAATGCTCTTTGTTCACGCTGCCTTTACCGCAGTGCTTTTTCGATCTAGTGAAGCTTAATCAGCTTTTGGTTATTGTAGTTTTGTCTTCCTGAAACGAACGTGCTAAGTTACATATTTGGCCGAAGCAGTCGCGAATGCTTATATTTGTTTGATGCACATGTGGCCTGTGCATGCGTTCATTTCGTATCATGTAACGCTGTTCTGTTCACGCTGGCTTTACCGCAGTGCTTTTTCGATCCAGTGAAGCATAATAATTTTTTGGTAATTGTCTTATTGTCTCCCTAAAACGGACGTGCCAAGATGCATATTTGGCCTGTGCAGTCGCAAATGCTCATATTTGTTTGATGCACAAGTGGCCTGTGCATGCGTTCATTTCGTATCATGTAATGCTCTTCTGCCGACGCTGGCCTTACCGCAGTGCTTTTTTGATGCAGTGAAGCTTGATCATATTTTAGTATTTGTCCTTTTGTTTGCCTGAAACGGACTTGCCAAGATGTGTATTTGGCCTGAGCAGTCGCAAATACTTATAATTTTTTGATGCACAAGTGGCGTGGGCATGCGTTCATTTCGTATTAAGTAATGCTCTTGTTCTCACACTAGCTTTACTGCAGTGCTTTGATGATGCAGTGAAGCTTAATCAGCTTTTGGTTATTGTAGTTTTGTCTCCCTGAAACGAATGTGCCAAGTTGCATATTTGGCCCGAGCAGTCGCAAATGCTTATATTTGTTTGATGCACAAGTGGCTTGTGCATGCGTTCATTTCGTATCATGTAATGCTCTTCTGTTCACGCTGGCTTTACCGCAGTGCTTTTTCGATCCAGTGAAGCTAAATGAGCTTTTGTTAATTGTCATTTTGTCTCCCTGAAACGAACGTGCCAAGTTGCATATTTGGCCTGAGCAGTCGCAAATGCTTATATTTGTTTGATGCACAATTGGCCTGTGCATGCGTTTCTTTCGTATCATGTAATGCTCTTCTGTTCACGCTGGCTTTACCACAGTGCTTTTTCGATCCAGTGAAGCTTAATAATTTTTTGGTAATTGTCTTACTGTCTCCCTAACTTGGACGTGCCAAGATGCATATATGGCCTGAGCAGTCGCAAATGCTTATATTTGTTTGATGCACAAGTGGCCTGTGCATGCGTTCATTTCGTATCATGTTATGCTCTTCTGCTCACGCTGGTTTTACCGCAGTGCTTTGGCGATGCAGTGAAGCTTAATCATCTTTTGGTAATTTTCTTTTTGTCTTCCTGAAACGAATGTGCCAAGTTGCATATTTGGCCCGAGCAGTCGCAAATGCTTATATTTGTTTGATGCACAAGTGGCTTGTGCATGCGTTCATTTCGTATCATGTAATGCTCTTCTGTTCACGCTGGCTTTACCGCAGTGCTTTTTCGATCCAGTGAAGCTTAATCAGCTTTTGGTAATTGTAGTTTTGTCTCCCTGAAACGAACGTGCCAATTTGCACATTTGGCCCGAGCAGTCGCAAATGCTTATATTTGTTTGATGCACAAGTGGCTTGTGCATGCGTTCATTTCGTATCATGTAATGCTCTTCTGTTCACGCTGGCTTTACCGCAGTGCTTTCGTGATGCAGTCAAGCTTAATCATCTCTTGGTAATTGTCCTTTTGTTTGCCTGAAACGGACCTGCCAAGATGCATATTTGGCCTGAGCAGTCGCAAATACTTATATTTTTTTGATGCACAAGTGGCTTGTGCATGCGTTCATTTCGTATCATGTAATGCTCTTTGTTCACGCTGCCTTTACCGCAGTGCTTTTTCGATCTAGTGAAGCTTAATCAGCTTTTGGTTATTGTAGTTTTGTCTCCCTGAAACGAACGTGCTAAGTTACATATTTGGCCGAAGCAGTCGCGAATGCTTATATTTGTTTGATGCACATGTGGCCTGTGCATGCGTTCATTTCGTATCATGTAACGCTGTTCTGTTCACGCTGGCTTTACCGCAGTGCTTTTTCGATCCAGTGAAGCATAATAATTTTTTGGTAATTGTCTTATTGTCTCCCTAAAACGGACGTGCCAAGATGCATATTTGGCCTGTGCAGTCGCAAATGCTCATATTTGTTTGATGCACAAGTGGCCTGTGCATGCGTTCATTTCGTATCATGTAATGCTCTTCTGCCGACGCTGGCCTTACCACAGTGCTTTTTTGATGCAGTGAAGCTTGATCATATTTTAGTATTTGTCCTTTTGTTTGCCTGAAACGGACTTGCCAAGATGTGTATTTGGCCTGAGCAGTCGCAAATACTTATAATTTTTTGATGCACAAGTGGCGTGGGCATGCGTTTATTTCGTATTAAGTAATGCTCTTGTTCTCACACTAGCTTTACTGCAGTGCTTTGATGATGCAGTGAAGCTTAATCAGCTTTTGGTTATTGTAGTTTTGTCTCCCTGAAACGAATGTGCCAAGTTGCATATTTGGCCCGAGCAGTCGCAAATGCTTATATTTGTTTGATGCACAAGTGGCTTGTGCATGCGTTCATTTCGTATCATGTAATGCTCTTCTGTTCACGCTGGCTTTACCGCAGTGCTTTTTCGATCCAGTGAAGCTAAATGAGCTTTTGGTAATTGTCATTTTGTCTCCCTGAAACGAACGTGCCAAGTTGCATATTTGGCCTGAGCAGTCGCAAATGCTTATATTTGTTTGATGCACAATTGGCCTGTGCATGCGTTTCTTTCGTATCATGTAATGCTCTTCTGTTCACGCTGGCTTTACCACAGTGCTTTTTCGATCCAGTGAAGCTTAATAATTTTTTGGTAATTGTCTTACTGTCTCCCTAACTTGGACGTGCCAAGATGCATATATGGCCTGAGCAGTCGCAAATGCTTATATTTGTTTGATGCACAAGTGGCCTGTGCATGCGTTCATTTCGTATCATGTTATGCTCTTCTGCTCACGCTGGTTTTACCGCAGTGCTTTGGCGATGCAGTGAAGCTTAATCATCTTTTGGTAATTTTCTTTTTGTCTTCCTGAAACGAATGTGCCAAGTTGCATATTTGGCCCGAGCAGTCGCAAATGCTTATATTTGTTTGATGCACAAGTGGCTTGTGCATGCGTTCATTTCGTATCATGTAATGCTCTTCTGTTCACGTTGGCTTTACCGCAGTGCTTTTTCGATCCAGTGAAGCTTAACCAGCTTTTGGTAATTGCAGTTTTGTCTCCCTGAAACGAACGTGCCAATTTGCACATTTGGCCCGAGCAGTCGCAAATGCTTATATTTGTTTGATGCACAAGTGGCTTGTGCATGCGTTCATTTCGTATCATGTAATGCTCTTCTGTTCACGCTGGCTTTACCGCAGTGCTTTCGTGATGCAGTCAAGCTTAATCATCTCTTGGTAATTGTCCTTTTGTTCGCCTGAAACGGACCTGCCAAGATGCATATTTGGCCTGAGCAGTCGCAAATACTTATATTTTTTGATGCACAAGTGGCTTGTGCATGCGTTCATTTCGTATCATGTAATGCTCTTTGTTCACGCTGCCTTTACCGCAGTGCTTTTTCGATCTAGTGAAGCTTAATCAGCTTTTGGTTATTGTAGTTTTGTCTCCCTGAAACGAACGTGCTAAGTTACATATTTGGCCGAAGCAGTCGCGAATGCTTATATTTGTTTGATGCACATGTGGCCTGTGCATGCGTTCATTTCGTATCATGTAACGCTGTTCTGTTCACGCTGGCTTTACCGCAGTGCTTTTTCGATCCAGTGAAGCATAATAATTTTTTGGTAATTGTCTTATTGTCTCCCTAAAACGGACGTGCCAAGATGCATATTTGGCCTGTGCAGTCGCAAATGCTCATATTTGTTTGATGCACAAGTGGCCTGTGCATGCGTTCATTTCGTATCATGTAATGCTCTTCTGCCGACGCTGGCCTTACCGCAGTGCTTTTTTGATGCAGTGAAGCTTGATCATATTTTAGTATTTTTCCTTTTGTTTGCCTGAAACGGACTTGCCAAGATGTGTATTTGGCCTGAGCAGTCGCAAATACTTATATTTTTTTGATGCACAAGTGGCGTGGGCATGCGTTCATTTCGTATTAAGTAATGCTCTTGTTCTCACACTAGCTTTACTGCAGTGCTTTGATGATGCAGTGAAGCTTAATCAGCTTTTGGTTATTGTAGTTTTGTCTCCCTGAAACGAATGTGCCAAGTTGCATATTTGGCCCGAGCAGTCGCAAATGCTTATATTTGTTTGATGCACAAGTGGCTTGTGCATGCGTTCATTTCGTATCATGTAATGCTCTTCTGTTCACGCTGGCTTTACCGCAGTGCTTTTTCGATCCAGTGAAGCTTAATCAGCTTTTGGTAATTGTAGTTTTTTCTCCCTGAAACGAACGTGCCAAGTTGCACATTTGGCCCGAGCAGTCGCAAATGCTTATATTTGTTTGATGCACAAGTGGCTTGTGCATGCGTTCATTTCGTATCATGTAATGCTCTTCTGTTCACGCTGGCTTTACCGCAGTGCTTTCGTGATGCAGTCAAGCTTCATCATCTCTTGGTAATTGTCCTTTTGTTTGCCTGAAACGGACCTGCCAAGATGCATATTTGGCCTGAGCAGTCGAAAATGCTTATATTTGTTTGATGCACAAGTGGCCTGTGCATGCGTTCATTTCGTATCATGTAGTGCTATTCTGCTCACGCTGGCTTTACCGCAGTGCTTTTGCGATGCAGTGAAGCTTAATCATATTTAAGTATTTGTCCTTTTGTTTGCCCGAAACGGACGTGTCAAGATGCATATTTGGCCTGAGCAATCGCAAATGCTTATATTTGTTTGATGCACAAGTACCCTGTGCATGCGTTCATTTCGTAACATGTAATGCTCTTCTGCTCACGCTGGCTTTACCGCATTGCTTTTTCAATGCAGCGAAGCTTGATCATATTTTAGTATTTGTCCTTTTGTTTGCCTGAAACGGACGTGCCAAGATGCGTATTTGGCTTGAGCTGTCGCAAACACTTATATTTTTTGATGCACAAGTGGCGTGGGCATGCGTTCATTTCGTATTAGGTAATGCTCTTGTTCTCACGCTAGATTTACTGCAGTGCTTTGGCGGTGCAGTGAAGCTTAATCATCTTTCGGTAATTGTCTTTTTGTCTCCCTGAAACGGATGTGCCAAGATGCATATTTGGCCTGAACAGTCGCAAATGCTTATATTTGTTTGATGCACAAGTGGCCTGTGCATGCATTCATTTCGTATCATGTAATGCTCTTCTGCTCATGCTGGCTTTACAGCAGTGCTTTTTCGATACAGTGAAGCTTAATAATTTTTTGGTAATTGTCTTATTGTCTCTCTAAAACGGACGTGCCAAGATGCATAATTTGCCTGAGCAGTCGCATATGCTTATATTTGTTTGATGCACAAGTGGCCTGTGCATGCGTTCATTTCATATCATGTAATGCTATTTGCTCAAGCTGGCTTTACCGCAGTGCTTTTGTGATGCAGTGAAGCTTGATAATATTTAGGTATTTGTCCTTTTGTTTGCCTGATGCGGACGTGCCAAGATGCATATTTGGCCTGTGCAGTCGCAAATGCTTATATTTGTTTGATGCACAAGTGGCCTGGGCATGCGTGCATTTTGTATCATGTAGTGCTCTTCTGCTCATGCTGGCTTTACCGCAGTGCTTTTTCAATGCAGTGAAGCTTGATCATATTTTAGTATTTGTGCTTTTGTTTGCCTGAAACGGACGTGCCAAGATGCGTATTTGGCTTGAGCAGTCGCAAATACTTATATTTTTTTGATGCACAAGTGGCCTGTGCATGCGTTCATTTCGTATCATGTAATGCTCTTTGTTCACGCTGCCTTTACCGCAGTGCTTTTTCGATCCAGTGAAGCTTAATCAGCCTTTGATAATTGTAGTTTTGTCTCACTGAAACGAACGTGCCAAGTTGCACATTTGGCCCGAGCAGTCGCAAATGCTTATATTTGTTTGATGCACAAGTGGATTGTGCATGCGTTCATTTCGTACCATGTAATGCTCTTCTGTTCACGCTGGCTTTATTGCAGTTATTTTTGCAATGCAGTGAAGCTTAATCATCTTTCGGTAATTGTCTTTTTGTCTCCCTGAAACGGATGTGCCAAAATGCATATTTGGCTTGAGAAGTCGCAAATGCTTATATTTGTTTGATGCACAAGTGGTCTGTGCATGCATTCATTTCGTATCATGTAATGCTCTTCTGCGCATGCTGGTTTTACCCCAGTGCTTTGGCTATGCAGTGAAGCTAAATCAGCTTTTGGTAATTGTCGTTTATTCTCCCTGAAACGAACGTGCTAAGTTACATATTTGGCCAAAGCAGTCGCGAATGCTTATATTTGTTTGATGCACAAGTGGCCTGTTTATGCGTTCATTTCGTATCATGTAATGCTGTTCTGTTCACGCTGGCTTTACCGCAGTGCTTTTTCGATCCAGTGAAGCTTAATAGTTTTTTGGTAATTGTCTTATTGTCTCCCTAAAACGGACGTGCCAAGATGCATATTTGGCCTGTGCAGTCGCAAATGCTCATATTTGTTTGATGCACAAGTGGCCTGTGCATGCGTTCATTTCGTATCATGTAATGCTCTTCTGCCCACGCTGGCCTTACCGCAGTGCTTTCGCGATGGAGTGAAGCATAATCATCTTTTGGTAATTGTCTTTTTGTCTACCTGAAACGGACGTGCGAAGATGCATATTTGGCCTGAGCAGTCGCAAGTGCTTATATTTGTTTGATGCACAAGTGGCCCTTGCATGCGTTCATTTCGTATCATGTAATGCTCTTCTGCTCACGCTGGCATTACCGCAGTGCTTTTGCGATGCAGTAAAGCTTCATTAAATATAAGTATTTGTCCTTTTGTTTGCCTGAAACGGACTAGCCAAGATGCATATTTGGCCTGAGCAGTCGCAAATGCCTACATTTGTTTGATGCACACGTGGCCTGTGCATGCATTCATTTCGTATCATGTAATGCTCTTCTGCTCATGCTGGTTTTACCACAGTGCTTTGCTATGCAGTGAAGCTAAATCAGCTTTTGGTAATTGTCGTTTTGTCTCCCTTAAACGAACGTGCAAAGTTGCATATTTGGCCTGAGCAGTCGCGAATGCTTATATTTGTTTGATGCACAAGTAGCCTGTGCAGGCGTTCATTTCGTATCATGTAACGCTCTTCTGTTCACGCTGGCTTTACCGCAGTGGTTTTTCGATCCAGTGAAGCTTAATAATTTTTTGGTAATTGTCTTATTGTCTCCCTAAAACGGACGTGCCAAGATGCATATTTGGCCTGTGCAGTCGCAAATGCTTATATTTGTTTGATGCACAAGTGGATTGTGCATGCGTTTATTTCGTATCATGTAATGCTCTTCTGCTCACGCTGGCTTTACCGCAGTGCTTTTGCGATGCAGTGAAGCATGATCATATTTAGGTATTTGTGCTTTTGTTTGCCTGATGCGGACATGCCAAGATGCATATTTGGCCTGTGCAGTCGCAAATGCTTATATTTGTTTGATGCACAAGTGGCCTGTGCATGCGTTCATTTCGTATCATGTAGTTCTATTCTGCTCACGCTGGCTTTACCGCAGTGCTTTTGCGATGGAGTGAAGCATGATCATATTTAAGTATTTGTCCTTTTGTTTGCCCCAAACGAACATGCCAAGATGCATATTTCGCCTGAGCAGTCGCAAATGATTATATTTGTTTGATGCACAAGTGGCCTGGGCATGCGTTCATTTCGAATCATGTAGTGCTCTTCTGCTCATGCTGGCTTTACCACAGTGCTTTTTCGATGCAGTGAAGCTTGATCATATTTTAGTATTTGTCCGTTTGTTTGCCTGAAACGGACGTGCAAGATGCATATTTGGCCTGAGCAGTCGCAAATGCTTATATTTGTTTGATGAAAAGTGGCCTGTGCATGCGTTAATTTCGTATCACGTAATGCTTTTGTGCTCACGGTGGCTTTACCGCAGTGCTTCCGCGATGCAGTGAAGCTTAATCATCTTTTGGTAATTGTCTTTTTTTCTCTATGATACGGACGTGCCAAGATGCATATTTTGCCTGAGCAGTCGCAAATGCTTATATTTGTTTGATGCACAAGTGGCCTGGGCATGCGTGCATTTTGTATCATGTAGTGCTCTTCTGCTCATGCTGGCTTTACCGCAGTGCTTTTTTGATGCAGGGAAGCTTGATCATATTTTAGTATTTGTGCTTTTGTTTGCCTGAAACGGACGTGCCAAGATGCGTATTTGGCTTGAGCAGTCGCAAATACTTATATTTTTTTGATGCACAAGTGGCCTGTGCATGCGTTCATTTCGTATCATGTAATGCTCTTTGTTCACGCTGCCTTTACCGCAGTGCTTTTTCGATCCAGTGAAGCTTAATCAGCTTTTGGTAATTGCAGTTTTGTCTCCCTGAAACGGACGTGCCAAGTTGCACATTTGGCCCAAGCAGTCGCAAATGCTTATATTTGTTTGATGCACAAGTGGATTGTGCATGCGTTCGTTTCGTACCATGTAATGCTCTTCTGTTCACGCTGGCTTTATTGCAGTTATTTTTGCAATGCAGTGAAGCTTAATCATCTTTCGGTAATTGTCTTTTTGTCTCCCTGAAACGGATGTGCCAAAATGCATATTTGGCTTGAGAAGTCGCAAATGCTTATATTTGTTTGATGCACAAGTGGCCTGTGCATGCATTCATTTCGTATGATGTAATGCTCTTCTGCGCATGCTGGTTTTACCCCAGTGCTTTGGCTATGCAGTGAAGCTAAATCAGCTTTTGGTAATTGTCGTTTTGTCTCCCTGAAACGAACGTGCTAAGTTACATATTTGGCCGAAGCAGTCGCGAATGCTTATATTTGTTTGATGCACAAGTGGCCTGTGCATGCGTTCATTTCGTATCATGTAACGCTGTTCTGTTCACGCTGGCTTTACCGCAGTGCTTTTTCGATCCAGTGAAGCTTAATAGTTTTTTGGTAATTGTCTTATTGTCTCCCTAAAACGGACGTGCCAAGATGCATATTTGGCCTGTGCAGTCGCAAATGCTCATATTTGTTTGATGCACAAGTGGCCTGTGCATGCGTTCATTTCGTATCATGTAATGCTCTTCTGCCCACGCTGGCCTTACCGCAGTGCTTTCGCGATGGAGTGAAGCATAATCATCTTTTGGTAATTGTCTTTTTGTCTGCCTGAAACGGACGTGCGAAGATGCATATTTGGCCTGAGCAGTCGCAAGTGCTTATATTTGTTTGATGCACAAGTGGCCCTTGCATGCGTTCATTTCGTATCATGTAATGCTCTTCTGCTCACGCTGGCATTACCGCAGTGCTTTTGCGATGCAGTAAAGCTTCATTAAATTTAAGTATTTGTCCTTTTGTTTGCCTGAAACGGACGTGCCAAGATGCATACTTTGCCTGAGCCGTCGCAAATGCTTATCTTTGTTTGATGCACAAGTGGCCTGTGCATGCGTTCATTTCGTATCATGTAATGCTCTTTTGCTAACGCTGGTTTTACCGCAGTGCTTTCGCGATGCAGTGAAGCTTATTCATCTTTTGGTAATTTTCTTTTTGTCTCCCTGAAACGGACGTGCCAAGATGCATATTTGGCCTGAGTAGTCGCAAATTCCTATATTTGTTTGATGCACAAGTGGCCTGGGCATGCGTTCATTTCGTATCATGTAGGTCTCTTCTGCTCACGCTGGCTTTATCGCAGTGCTTTTGCGATGCAGTGAAGCTTGATCATGTTTTAGTATTTGTCTTTTCGTTTGTCTGAGACGGACATGCCAAGATGCATATTTGGCCTGAGCAGTCGCAAATGCTTACATTTGTTTGATGCACACGTGGCCTGTGCATGCATTCATTTCGTATCATGTAATGCTCTTCTGCTCATGCTGGTTTTACCACAGTGCTTTTGCGATGCAGTGAAGCATGATCATATTTAGCTATTTGTCCTTTTGTTTGCCTGATGCGGACATGCCAAGATGCATATTTGGCCTGTGCAGTCGCAAATGCTTATATTTGTTCGATGCACAAGTGGCCTGGGCATGCGTTCATTTCGTATCATGTAGGTCTCTTCTGCTCACGCTGGCTTTATCGCAGTGCTTTCGTGATGCAGTCAAGCTTCATCATCTCTTGGTAATTGTCCTTTTGTTTGCCTGAAACGGACCTGCCAAGATGCATATTTGGCATGAGCAGTCGAACATGCTTATATTTGTTTGATGCACAAGTGGCCTGTGCATGCGTTCATTTCGTATCATGTAGTTCTATTCTGCTCACGCTGGCTTTACCGCAGTGCTTTTGCGATGCAGTGAAGCTTAATTATATTTAAGTATTTGTCCTTTTGTTTGCCCCAAACGAACATGCCAAGATGCATATTTCGCCTGAGCAGTCGCAAATGATTATATTTGTTTGATGCACAAGTGGCCTGGGCATGCGTTCATTTCGAATCATGTAGTGCTCTTCTGCTCATGCTGGCTTTACCACAGTGCTTTTTCGATGCAGTGAAGCTTGATCATATTTTAGTATTTGTCCGTTTGTTTGCCTGAAACGGACGTGCCAAGATGCATATTTGGCCTGAGCAGTCGCAAATGCTTATATTTGTTTGATGAAAAGGGGCCTGTGCATGCGTTAATTTCGTATCACGTAATGCTTTTGTGCTCACGGTGGCTTTACCGCAGTGCTTCCGCGATGCAGTGAAGCTTAATCATCTTTTGGTAATTGTCTTTTTTTCTCTATGATACGGACGTGCCAAGATGCATATTTTGCCTGAGCAGTCGCAAATGATTATATTTGTTCGATGCACAAGTGGCCTGGGCATGCGTTCATTTCGTATCATGTAGTGCTCTTCTGCTTATGCTGGCTTTACCGCAGTGCTTTTTCGATCCAGTGAAGCTTAATAGTTTTTTGGTAATTGTCTTATTGTCTCCCTAAAACGGACGTGCCAAGATGCATATTTGGCCTGTGCAGTCGCAAATGCTCATATTTGTTTGATGCACAAGTGGCCTGTGCATGCGTTCATTTCGTATCATGTAATGCTCTTCTGCCCACGCTGGCCTTACCGCAGTGCTTTCGCGATGGAGTGAAGCATAATCATCTTTTGGTAATTGTCTTTTTGTCTGCCTGAAACGGACGTGCGAAGATGCATATTTGGCCTGAGCAGTCGCAAGTGCTTATATTTGTTTGATGCACAAGTGGCCCTTGCATGCGTTCATTTCGTATCATGTAATGCTCTTCTGCTCACGCTGGCATTACCGCAGTGCTTTTGCGATGCAGTAGAGCTTCATTAAATTTAAGTATTTGTCCTTTTGTTTGCCTGAAACGGACGTGCCAAGATGCATATTTTGCCTGAGCCGTCGCAAATGCTTATCTTTGTTTGATGCACAAGTGGCCTGTGCATGCGTTCATTTCGTATCATGTAATGCTCTTCTGCTCACGCTGGTTTTACCGCAGTGCTTTCGCGATGAAGTGAAGCTTATTCATCTTTTGGTAATTTTCTTTTTGTCTCCCTGAAACGGACGTGCCAAGATGCATATTTGGCCTGAGCAGTCGCAAATGCCTATATTTGTTTGATGCAGAAGTGGCCTGGGCATGCGTTCATTTCGTATCATGTAGGTCTCTTCTGCTCACGCTGGCTTTATCGCAGTGCTTTTGCGATGCAGTGAAGCTTGATCATGTTTTAGTATTTGTCTTTTCGTTTGTCTGAGACGGACATGCCAAGATGCATATTTGGCCTGAGCAGTCGCAAATGCTTACATTTGTTTGATGCACAAGTGGCCTGTGCATGCATTCATTTCGTATCATGTAATGCTCTTCTGCTCATGCTGGTTTTACCACAGTGCTTTGCTATGCAGTGAAGCTAAATCAGCTTTTGGTAATTGTAGTTTTGTCTCCCTTAAACGAACGTGCCAAGTTGCATATTTGGTCTGAGCAGTCGCGAATGCTTATATTTGTTTGATGCACAAGTAGCCTGTGCAGGCGTTCATTTCGTATCATGTAACGCTCTTCTGTTCACGCTGGCTTTACCGCAGTGCTTTTTCGATCCAGTGAAGCTTAATAATTTTTTGGTAATTGTCTTATTGTCTCCCTAAAACGGACGTGCCAAGATGCATATTTGGCCTGTGCAGTCGCAAATGCTTATATTTGTTTGATGCACAAGTGGATTGTGCATGCGTTTATTTCGTATCATGTAATGCTCTTCTGCTCACGCTGGCTTTACCGCAGTGCTTTTGCGATGCAGTGAAGCATGATCATATTTACGTATTTGTCCTTTTGTTTGCCTGATGCGGACATGCCAAGATGCATATTTGGCCTGTGCAGTCGCAAATACTTATATTTTTTTGATGCACAAGTGGCGTGGGCATGCGTTAATTTCGTATTAAGTAATGCTCTTCTTCTCACGCTAGCTTTACTGCAGTGCATTCGCAATGCAGTGAAGCCTAATCATCTCTTGGTAATTGTTTTTTTGTCTCCCTGAAACGAACGTTCCAAGTTGCACATTTGGCCCGAGCAGTCGCAAATGCTTATATTTGTTTGATGCACAAGTGGCTTGTGCATGCGTTCATTTCGTATCATGTAATGCTCTTCTGCTCACGCTGGCATTACCGCAGTGCTTTTGCGATGCAGTGAAGCTTGATCAAATTTAAGTATTTGTCCTTTTGTTTGCCTGAAACGGCCGCGCCAAGATGCATATTTGGCTTGAGCAGCCGCAAAAGCCTATCTTTGTTTGATGCGCAAGTGGCCTGGGCATGCGTTCATTTCGTATCATGTAATGTTCTTCTGCTCATGCTGGTTTTACCGCAGTGCTTTGGCAATGCAATGAAGCTTAATCAGCTTTTGGTAATTGTAGTTTTGTCTCCCTGAAACGAACGTGCCAAGTTGCACATTTGGCCCGAGCAGTCGCAAATGCTTATATTTGTTTGATGCACAAGTGGCTCGTGCATGCGTTTATTTCGTATCATGTAATGCTCTTCTGTTCACGCTGGCTTTACCGCAGTGCTTTTTCGATCCAGTGAAGCTTAATAATTTTTTTGTAATTGTCTTTTTGTCTCTCAGAAACGGACGTGCCAAGATGCATATTTGGCCTGAGCAGTCGCAAATGCTTATATTTGTTTGATGCACAAGAGGCCTGTGCATGCGTTCATTTCGTATCATGTTATGCTCTTCTGCTCATGCTGGCTTTACCGCAGTGCTTTTGCGATGCAGTGAAGCTTGATCATATTTAAGTATTTGTCCTTTTGTTTGCCTGAAACGGACATGCCAAGATGCATATTTGGCCTGAGCAATCGCAAATGCTTATATTTGTTTGATGCACATGTACCCTGTGCATGCCTTCATTTCGTAACATGTAATGCTCTTCTGCTCACGCTGGCTTTACCACAGTGCTTTTTCGATCCAGTAAAGCTTAATAATATTTTGGTAATTGTCTTTTTCTCTCCCTAAAACGGACGTGCCAAGATGCATATTTGGCCTGAGCAGCCGCAAATACTTATATTTGTTTGATGCACAAGTGTCCTGTGCATGCGTTCATTTCGTATCTTGTAATGCTCTTCTGCTCACACTGGCTTTACCGTAGTGCTTTTGCAATGCAGTGAAGCTTGATCATATTTAAGTATTTGTCCTTTTGTTTGCCAGAAACGGACGTGCCAAGATGCATATTTGGCCTGTGCAGTCGCAAATGCCTATATTTGTTTGATGCACAAGTGGCCTGTTCTTGCAGTCATTTCGTATCATGTAATGCTTTTCTGCTCACGCTGGCTTTACCGCAGTGGATTTCGCGATGCAGTGAAGCATAGTCATCTTTCGGTAACTGTCTTTTTGTCTTCCTGAAACGGACGTGCCAAGATGCATATTTGGCCTGAGCAGTCGCAAATGCTTATATTTGTTTGATGCACAAGTGGTCTGTGCATGCGTTCGTTTCGTATCATGTAATGCTCTTCTGCTCATGCTGGTTTTACCGCAGTGCTTTGGAGATGGAGTGAAGCTTAATCAGCTTTTGGTAATTGTAGTTTTGTCTCCCTGAAACGAACGTGCCAAGTTGCATAATTGGCCCGAGCAGTCGCAAATGCTTATATTTGTTTGATGCACATGTACCCTGTGCATGCCTTCATTTCGTAACATGTATTGCTCTTCTGCTCACGCTGGCTTTACCGCAGTGCTTTTGCGATGCAGTGAAGCATGATCATATTTAAGTATTTGTCTTTTTGTTTGCCCGAAACGGACGTGCCAAGATGCATAATTGGCCTGAGCAGTCGCAAATGATTATATTTGTTCGATGCACAAGTGGCCTGGGCATGCGTTCATTTCGTATCATGTAGTGCTCTTCTGCTTATGCTGGCTTTACCGCAGTGCTTTTTCGATGCAGTGAAGCTTGCTCATCTTTTGGTAATTGTCTTTTTGTCTCCATGAAACGGACGTGCCAAGATGCATATTTAGCCTGAGCAGTCGCAAATGCTTATATTTGTTTGATGCACAATTGGCCTGTGCATGCGTTCATTTCGTATCATGTACTGCTATTTGCTCAAGCTGGCTTTACCGCAGTGCTTTTGTGATGCAGTCAAGCTTGATCATATTTAAGTATTTGTCCTTTTGTTTGCCTGAAGCGGACGTGCCAAGATGCATATTTGGCCTGAGCAGTCGCAAATGCTTATATTTGATTGATGCACAAGTGGCCTGTGCATGCGTTCATTTCGTATCATGTAATCCTCTTCTGCTCACGCTGGCATTACCGCAGTGCTTTTGCGATGCAGTGAAGCTTGATAAAATTTAAGTATTTGTCCTTTTGTTTTCCTGAAACGGACGTGCCAAGATGCATATTTGGCTTGAGCAGCCGCAAATGCCTATATTTGTTTGATGTGCAAGGGCCTTGGCCTGCGTTCAATTCGTATCATGTAATGCTCTTCTGCTCAAGCTGGCTTTACCGCAGTGCTTTTTCGATGCAGTGAAGCTTGATCATATCTAGTATTTGTCCTTTTGTTTGCCTGAAACGGACGTGAAAAGATGCATATTTAGCCTGAGCAGTCGCAAATGCTTATAATTGTTTCATGCACAAGTGGCCTGTGCATGCGTTCAATCCGTATCATGTAATGCTCTTCTGCTCACGCTGGCATTACCGCAGTGCTTTTGCGCTGCAGTGAAGCTTGATTAAATTTTAGTATTTGTCTTTTTGTTTGCCTGAAACGGACGTGCCAAGATGCGTATTTGGCCCGAGCAGTCGCAAATGCTTATATTTGTTTGATGCACAAGTGGCTTGTGCATGCGTTCATTTCGTATCATGTAATGCTCTTCTGTTCACGCTGGCTTTACCACAGTGCTTTTTCGATCCAGTGAAGCATAATAATTTTTTGGTAATTGTCTTTTTGTCTCCCTAAAACGGATGTGCCAAGATGCATATTTGGCTTGAGCAGCCGCAAATGCCTATCTTTGTTTGATGCGCAAGTGGCCTGGGCATGCGTTCATTTCGTATCATGTAATGCTCTTCTGCTCACGCTGGCTTTACCGCAGTGCTTTTTCGATGCAGTGAAGCTTGAACATATTTTAGTATTTGTCTTTTCGTTTGTTTTAGACGGACATGCCAAGATGCATATTTGGCCTGAGAGGTCGAAAATACTTATATTTGTTTGATGCACAAGTGGCCTGTGCAGTCGCAAATGCTTATATTTGTTGATGCACTAGTGGCCTGTGCATGCGCTCATTTCGTATCTTGTAATGCTCTTCTGCTCATGCTGGTTTTACCGCAGTGCTTTGGCGATGCAGTGAAGCTTAATCAGCTTTTGGTAATTGTAGTTTTGTCTCCCTGAAACGAACGTGCCAAGTTGCATATTTGGCCCGAGCAGTCGCAAATGCTTATATTTGTTTGATGCAGAAGTGGCTTGTGCATGCGTTCATTTCGTATCATGTAATGCTCTTCTGTTCACGCTGGCTTTACCGCAGTGCTTTCGTGATGCAGTGAAGCTTAATCGTCTTTTGGTAATTGTCTTTTTGTCTCTCTGAAACGGACGTGCCAAGATGCATATTTGGCTTGAGCTGTCGCAAATGCTTATATTTGTTTGATGCACAAGTGGCCTGTGCATGCGTTCATTTCGTATCATGTAATGCTCTTAGCTCACGCTGGCTTAACCGCAGTACTTTTGCGATGCAGTGAAGCTTGATCATATTTAAATATTTGCCTTTTTGTTTGCCTGAAGCGGACGTGCCAAGACGCATATTTGGCCTGTGCAGTCGCAAATGCTTATATTTGATGCACAAGTGGCCTGGGCATGCGTTCATTTTGTATCATGTAGTGCTCTTCTGGTCATGCTGGCTTTAGCGCAGTGGTTTTTTGATGGTGTGAAGCTTGATCATATTTTAGTAATTGTCCTTTTGTTTGCCTGAAACGGAAGTGCCAAGATGCGTATTTGGCCTGAGCAGTCGCAAATACTTATATTTTTTTGATGCACAAGTGGCGTGGGCATGCGTTCATTTCGTATTAAGTAATGCTCTTAATCTCACGCTAGCTTTACTGCAGTGCTTTCGCAATGCAGTGAAGCCTAATCATCTCTTGGTAATTGTTTTTTTGTCTCCCTGAAACCGACATGTTAAGATGCATATTTGGCCTGAGCAGTCGCAAATGCTTATATTTGATTGATGCACAAGTGGCCTGTGCATGCGTTCATTTCATAACATGTAATGCTCTTCTGCTCACGCTGGCTTTACCGCAGTGCTTTTGCGATGCAGTGAAGCATGAATATATATTTAAGTATTTGTCCTTTTGTTTGCCCGAAACGGACGTGCAGAGATGCATATTTGGCCTGAGCAGTCGCAAATGAATATATTTGTTTGATGCACAAGTGGCCTGGGCATGCGTTCATTTCGTATCATATTTGTCCTTTTGTTTGCCTGAAGCGGACGTGCCAAGACGCATATTTGGCCTGTGCAGTCGCAAATGCTTATATTTGATGCACAAGTGGCCTGGGCATGCGTTCATTTTGTATCATCTAGTGCTCTTCTGGTCATGCTGGCTTTAGCGCAGTGGTTTTTTGATGGTGTGAAGCTTGATCATATTTTAGTAATTGTCCTTTTGTTTGCCTGAAACGGAAGTGCCAACATGCGTATTTGGCCTGAGCAGTCGCAAATACTTAAATTTTTTTGATGCACAAGTGGCGTGGGCATGCGTTCATTTCGTATTAAGTAATGCTCTTGATCTCACGCTAGCTTTACTGCAGTGCTTTCGCAATGCAGTGAAGCCTAATCATCTCTTGGTAATTGTTTTTTTGTCTCCCTGAAACCGACATGTTAAGATGCATATTTGGCCTGAGCAGTCGCAAATGCCTATATTTGTTTGATGCGCAAGTGGCCTTGGCCTGCGTTCAATTCGTATCATGTAATGCTCTTCTGCTCAAGCTGGCTTTACCGCAGTGCTTTTTCGATGCAGTGAAGCTTGATCATATTTTAGTATTTGTCCTTTTGTTTGCCTGAAACGGACGTGCCAAGATGCATATTTAGCCTGACCAGTCGCAAATGCTTAGAATTGTTTCATGCACAAGTGGCCTGTGCATGCGTTAAATTCGTATCATGTAATGCTCTTCTGCTCACGCTGGCATTACCGCAGTGCTTTTGCGATGCAGTGAAGCTTGAATAAATTTTAGTATTTGTCTTTTTGTTTGCCTGAAACGGACGTGCCAAGATGCGTATTTGGCCCGAGCAGTCGCAAATGCTTAAATTTGTTTGATGCACAAGAGGCTTGTGCATGCGTTCATTTCGTATCATGTAATGCTCTTCTGTTCACGCTGGCTTTACCACAGTGCTTTTTCAATCCAGTGAAGCTTAGTCATCTTTCGGTAACTGTCTTTTTGTCTCCCTGAAACGGACGTGCCAAGATGCATATTTGGCCTGAGCAGTCGCAAATGCTTATATTTGTTTGATGCACAAGTGGCCTGTGCATGCGTTCATTTTGTATCATGTAATGCTCTTCTGCTCATGCTGGTTTTACCGCAGTGCTTTGGAGATGGAGTGAAGCTTAATCAGCTTTTGGTAATTGTAGTTTTGTCTCCCTGAAACGAACGTGCCAAGTTGCATATTAGGCCCGAGCAGTCGCAAATGCTTATATTTGTTTGATGCACAAGTGGCTTGTGCATGCGTTCATTTTGTATCATGTAATGCTCTTCTGTTCACGCTGGTTTTACCGCAGTGCTTTTTCGATCCAGTGAAGCTTAATATTTTTTGGTAATTGTCTTTTTGTCTCCCTAAAACGGACGTGCCATGATGCATATTTGGCCTGAGCAGTCGCAAATGCTTATATTTGTTTGATGCACAAGTGGCCTGTTCTTGCAGTCATTTCGTATCATGTAATGCTTTTTTGCTCACGCTGGCTTTACCGCAGTGAATTTCGCGATGCAGTGAAGCTTAGTCATCTTTCGGTAACTGGCTTTTTGTCTCCCTGAAACGGACGTGCCAAGATGCATATTTGGCCTGAGCAGTCGCAAATGCTTATATTTGTTTGATGCACAAGTGGCCTGTTCTTGCAGTCATTTCGTATCATGTAATGCTTTTTTGTTCACGCTGGCTTTACCGCAGTGAATTTCGCGATGCAGTGAAGCTTAGTCATCTTTCGGTAACTGTCTTTTTGTCTCCCTGAAACGGACGTGCCAAGATGCATATTTGGCCTGAGCAGTCGCAAATGCTTATATTTGTTTGATGCACAAATGGCCTGTGCATGCGTTCATTTCGTATCTTGTAATGCTCTTTTGCTAACGCTGGCTTTTCCACAGTACTTTTGCAATGCAGTGAAGCTTGATCATATTTAAGTATTTGTCGTTTTGTTTGCCAGAAACAGACGTGCAAAGATGCATATTTGGCCTGTGCAGTCGCAAATGCTTATATTTGTTTGATGCACAAGTGGCGTGGGCATGCGTTCATTTCGTATTAAGTAATGCTCTTGTTCTCACGCTAGTTTACTGCAGTTCTTTCGCAATGCAGTGAAGCCTAATCATCTCTTGGTAATTGTTTTTTTGTCTCCCTGAAACGGACATGTCAAGATGCATATTTGGCCTGAGCAGTCGCAAATGCTTTTATTTGATTGATGCACAAGTGGCCTGTGTATGCGTTCATTTCGTATCATGTAATGCTCTTCTGCTCACGCTGGCATTACCGCAGTGCTTTTGCGATGCAGTGAAGCTTGATCAAATTTAAGTATTGGTCCTTCTGTTTGCCTGAGACGGACATGCCAAGATGCATATTTGGCCTAAGCAGTCGCAAATGCTTATATTTGTTTGATGCACAAGTGGCCTGTTCTTGCAGTCATTTCGTATCATGTAATGCTTTTCTGCTCACGCTGGCTTTACCGCAGTGAATTTCGCGATGCAGTGAAGCTTAGTCATCTTTCGGTAACTGTCTTTTTGTCTCCCTGAAACGGACGTGCCAAGATGCATATTTGGCCTGAGCAGTCGCAAATGCTTATATTTGTTTGATGCACAAGTGGCCTGTGCATGCGTTCGTTTCGTATCATGTAATGCTCTTCTGCTCATGCTGGTTTTACCGCAGTGCTTTGGAGATGGAGTGAAGCTTAATCAGCTTTTGGTAATTGTAGTTTTGTCTCCCTGAAACGAACGTGCCAAGTTGCATATTTGGCCCGAGCAGTCGCAAATGCTTATATTTGTTTGATGCACAAGTGGCTTGTGCATGCGTTCATTTTGTATCATGTAATGCTCTTCTGTTCACGCTGGTTTTACCGCAGTGCTTTTTCGATCCAGTGAAGCTTAATATTTTTCGGTAATTGTCTTTTTGTCTCCCTAAAACGGACGTGCCAAGATGCATATTTGGCCAGAGCAGTCGCAAATACTTATATTTGTTTGATGCACAAGTGGCCTATGCATGCGTTCATTTCGTATCATGTAATGCTCTTCTGCTCATGCTGGCTTTACCGCAGTGCTTTTGAGATGCAGTGAAGCTTGATCATATTTAAGTATTTGTCCTTTTGTTTGCCTGAAACGGACATGCCAAGATGCATATTTGGCCTGAGCAATCGCAAATGCTTATATTTGTTTGATGCACATGTACCCTGTGCATGCCTTCATTTCGTAACATGTATTGCTCTTCTGCTCACGCTGGCTTTACCGCAGTGCTTTTGCGATGCAGTGAAGCATGATCATATTTAAGTATTTGTCCTTTTGTTTGCCCGAAACGGACGTGCCAAGATGCATAATTGGCCTGAGCAGTCGCAAATGATTATATTTGTTCGATGCACAAGTGGCCTGGGCATGCGTTCATTTCGTATCATGTAGTGCTCTTCTGCTTATGCTGGCTTTACCGCAGTGCTTTTTCGATGCAGTGAAGCTTGCTCATCTTTTGGTAATTGTCTTTTTGTCTCCATGAAACGGACGTGCCAAGATGCATATTTAGCCTGAGTAGTCGCAAATGCTTATATTTGTTTGATGCACAAGTGGCCTGTGCATGCGTTCATTTCGTATCATGTATTGCTATTTGCTCAAGCTGGCTTTACCGCAGTGCTTTTGTGATGCAGTCAAGCTTGATCATATTTAAGTATTTGTCCTTTTGTTTGCCTGAAGTGGACGTGCCAAGATGCATATTTGGCCTGAGCAGTCGCAAATGCTTATATTTGATTGATGCACAAGTGGCCTGTGCATGCGTTCATTTCGTATCATGTAATCCTCTTCTGCTCACGCGGGCATTACCGCAGTGCTTTTGCGATGCAGTGAAGCTTGATAAAATTTAAGTATTTGTCCTTTTGTTTTCCTGAAACAGACGTGCCAAGATGCATATTTGGCTTGAGCAGCCGCAAATGCCTATATTTGTTTGATGTGCAAGGGGCCTTGGCCTGCGTTCAATTCGTATCATGTAATGCTCTTCTGCTCAAGCTGGCTTTACCGCAGTGCTTTTTCGATGCAGTGAAGCTTGATCATATTTTAGTATTTGTCCTTTTGTTTGCCTGAAACGGACGTGCCAAGATGCATATTTAGCCTGAGCAGTCGCAAATGCTTATAATTGTTTCATGCACAAGTGGCCTGTGCATGCGTTCAATCCGTATCATGTAATGCTCTTCTGCTCACGCTGGCATTACCGCAGTGCTTTTGCGGTGCAGTGAAGCTTGATTAAATTTTAGTATTTGTCTTTTTGTTTGCCTGAAACGGACGTGCCAAGATGCGTATTTGGCCCGAGCAGTCGCAAATGCTTATATTTGTTGGATGCACAAGTGGCTTGTGCATGCGTTCATTTCGTATCATGTAATGCTCTTCTGTTCACGCTGGCTTTACCGCAGTGCTTTTTCGATCCAGTGAAGCTTAATAATTTTTTTGTATTGTCTTTTCATCTTTCTGAAACGGAGGTGCCAAGATGCATATTTGGCGTGAGCAGTCGCAAATGCCTATATTTGTTTGATGTGCAAGGGGCCTTGGCCTGCGTTCAATTCGTATCATGTAATGCTCTTCTGCTCAAGCTGGCTTTACCGCAGTGCTTTTTTGATGCAGTGAAGCTTGATCATATTTTAGTATTTGTCCTTTTGTTTGCCTGAAACGGACGTGCCAAGATGCATATTTAGCCTGAGCAGTCGCAAATGCTTATAATTGTTTCATGCACAAGTGGCCTGTGCATGCGTTCAATCCGTATCATGTAATGCTCTTCTGCTCACGCTGGCATTACCGCAGTGCTTTTGCGGTGCAGTGAAGCTTGATTAAATTTTAGTATTTGTCTTTTTGTCTCCCTAAAACGGATGTGCCAAGATGCATATTTGGCTTGAGCAGCCGCAAATGCCTATCTTTGTTTGATGCGCAAGTGGCCTGGGCATGCGTTCATTTCGTATCATGTAATGCTCTTCTGCTCACGCTGGCTTTACCGCAGTGCTTTTTTGATGCAGTGAAGCTTGAACATATTTTAGTATTTGTCTTTTCGTTTGTTTTAGACGGACATGCCAAGATGCATATTTGGCCTGAGAGGTCGAAAATACTTATATTTGTTTGATGCACAAGTGGCCTGTGCAGTCGCAAATGCTTATATTTGTTGATGCACTAGTGGCCTGTGCATGCGTTCATTTCGTATCTTGTAATGCCCTTCTGCTCATGCTTGTTTTACCGCAGTGCTTTGGCGATGCAGTGAAGCTTAATCAGCTTTTGGTAATTGTAGTTTTGTCTCCCTGAAACGAACGTGCCAAGTTGCATATTTGGCCCGAGCAGTCGCAAATGCTTATATTTGTTTGATGCAGATGTGGCTTGTGCATGCGTTCATTTCGTATCATGTAATGCTCTTCTGTTCACGCTGGCTTTACCGCAGTGCTTTCGTGATGCAGTGAAGCTTAATCGTCTTTTGGTAATTGTCTTTTTGTCTCTCTGAAACGGACGTGCCAAGATGCATATTTGGCCTGAGCTGTCGCAAATGCTTATATATGTTTGATGCACAAGTGGCCTGTGCATGCGTTCATTTCGTATCATGTAATGCTCTTAGCTCACGCTGGCTTAACCGCAGTACTTTTGCGATGCAGTGAAGCTTGATCATATTTAAATATTTGTCTTTTTGTTTGCCTGAAGCGGACGTGCCAAGACGCATATTTGGCCTGTGCAGTCGCAAATGCTTATATTTGATGCAGAAGTGGCCTGGGCATGCGTTCATTTTGTATCATGTAGTGCTCTTATGGTCATGCTGGCTTTAGCGCAGTGGTTTTTTGATGGTGTGAAGCTTGATCATATTTTAGTAATTGTCCTTTTGTTTGCCTGAAACGGAAGTGCCAAGATGCGTATTTGGCCTGAGCAGTCGCAAATACTTATATTTTTTTGATGCACAAGTGGCGTGGGCATGCGTTCATTTCGTATTAAGTAATGCTCTTGATCTCATGCTAGCTTTACTGCAGTGCTTTCGCAATGCAGTGAAGCCTAATCATCTCTTGGTAATTGTTTTTTTGTCTCCCTGAAACCGACATGTTAAGATGCATATTTGGCCTGAGCAGTCGCAAATGCTTATATTTGATTGATGCACAAGTGGCCTGTGCATGCGTTCATTTCATAACATGTAATGCTCTTCTGCTCACGCTGGCTTTACCGCAGTGCTTTTGCGATGCAGTGAAGCATGAATATATATTTAAGTATTTGTCCTTTTGTTTGCCCGAAACGGACGTGCAGAGATGCATATTTGGCCTGAGCAGTCGCAAATGAATATATTTGTTTGATGCACAAGTGGCCTGGGCATGCGTTCATTTCGTATCATATTTGTCCTTTTGTTTGCCTGAAGCGGACGTGCCAAGACGCATATTTGGCCTGTGCAGTCGCAAATGCTTATATTTGATGCACAAGTGGCCTGGGCATGCGTTCATTTTGTATCATCTAGTGCTCTTCTGGTCATGCTGGCTTTAGCGCAGTGGTTTTTTGATGGTGTGAAGCTTGATCATATTTTAGTAATTGTCCTTTTGTTTGCCTGAAACGGAAGTGCCAAGATGCGTATTTGGCCTGAGCAGTCGCAAATACTTAAATTTTTTTGATGCACAAGTGGCGTGGGCATGCGTTCATTTCGTATTAAGTAATGCTCTTGATCTCACGCTAGCTTTACTGCAGTGCTTTCGCAATGCAGTGAAGCCTAATCATCTCTTGGTAATTGTTTTTTTGTCTCCCTGAAACCGACATGTTAAGATGCATATTTGGCCTGAGCAGTCGCAAATGCTTATATTTGATTGATGCACAAGTGGCCTGTGCATGCGTTCATTTCATAACATGTAATGCTCTTCTGCTCACGCTGGCTTTACCGCAGTGCTTTTGCGATGCAGTGAAGCATGAATATATATTTAAGTATTTGTCCTTTTGTTTGCCCGAAACGGACGTGCAGAGATGCATATTTGGCCTGAGCAGTCGCAAATGAATATATTTGTTTGATGCACAAGTGGCCTGGGCATGCGTTCATTTCGTATCATATTTGTCCTTTTGTTTGCCTGAAGCGGACGTGCCAAGACGCATATTTGGCCTGTGCAGTCGCAAATGCTTATATTTGATGCACAAGTGGCCTGGGCAGGCGTTCATTTTGTATCATCTAGTGCTCTTCTGGTCATGCTGGCTTTAGCGCAGTGGTTTTTTGATGGTGTGAAGCTTGATCATATTTTAGTATTTGTCTTTTGTTTGCCTGAAACGGACGTGCAGAGATGCATATTTGGCCTGAGCAGTCGCAAATGAATATATTTGTTTGATGCACAAGTGGCCTGGGCATGCGTTCATTTCGTATCATGTAGTGCTCTTCTGCTCATGCTGGCTTTACCGCGGTGCTTTTTTGATGCAGTGAAGCTTGATCATATTTTAGTATTTGTCTTTTGTTTGCCTGAAACGGACGTGCCAAGATGCATATTTGGCCTGAGCAGTCGCAAATGCTTATATTTGTTTGATGCAAAAGTGGCCTGTGCATGCGTTAATTTCGTATCATGTAATGCTCTTCTGTTCACGCTGGCTTTACCGCAATGCTTTTTCGATCCAGTGAAGCTTAATAATTTTTTGGTAATTGTCTTTTTGTCTCCCTAAAACGGATGTGCCAAGATGCATATTTGGCCTGAGCAGTCGCAAATACTTATATTTGTTTGATGCAAAAGTGGCCTGTACATGCGTTCATTTCGTATCTTGTAATGCTCTTCTGCTCACGCTTGCTTTACCGTAGTGTTTTTGCAATGCAGTGAAGCTTGATCATATTTAAGTATTTGTCCTTTTGTTTGCCAGAAACGGACGTGCCAAGATGCATATTTGGCCTGTGCAGTCGCAAATGCTTTTATTTGTTTGATGCACAAGTGGCCTGTTCTTGCGTTCATTTCGTATCATGTAATGCTTTTCTGCTCACGCTGGCTTTACCGCAGTGAATTTCGCGATGCAGTGAAGCTTAATCAGCTTTTGATAATTGTAGTTTTGTCTCCCTGAAACGAACGTGCCAACTTGCATATTTGGCCCGAGCAGTCGCAAATGCTTATATCTGTTTGATGCACAAGTGGCTTCTGCATGCGTTCATTTCGTATCACGTATTGCTCTTCTGCTCATGTTGGCTTTACCACAGTGCTTTCGTGATGCAGTGAAGCTTAATCGTCTTTTCGTAATTGTCTTTTTGTCTCTCTGAAATGGACGTGCCAAGATGCATATTTGGCCTGAGCTGTCGCAAATGCTTATATTTGTTTGATGCACAAGTGGCGTGTGCATGCGTTCATTTCGTTTCATGTAATGCTCTTAGCTCACGCTGCCTTAACCGCAGTACTTTCGCGATGCAGTGAAGCTTGATCATATTTAAGTATTTGTCCTTTTGTTTGCCTGAAACGGACATGCCAAGATGCATATGTGGCCTGAGGAGTCGCAAATACTTATATTTTTTTATGCACAAGTTGCGTGGGCATGCGTTCAATTCGTATCATGTAATGCTCTTCTGCTCACGCTGGATTTACCTCAGTGCTTTTGCGATGAAGTGAAACTTGATCAAATTTAAGTATTTGTCCTTTTGTTTGCCTGAAACGGACGTGCCAAGATGCATATTTGGCTTGAGCAGTCGCAAATGCCTATATTTGTTTGATGCGCAAGTGGCCTTGGCCTGCGTTCAATTCGTATCATGTAATGCTCTTCTGCTCAAGCTGGCTTTACCGCAGTGCTTTTTCGATGCAGTGAAGCTTGATCATATTTTAGTATTTGTCCTTTTGTTTGCCTGAAACGGACGTGCCAAGATGCAAATTTAGCTTGAGCAGTCGCAAATGCTTAGAATTGTTTCATGCACAAGTGGCCTGTGCATGCGTTCAATTCGTATCATGTAATGCTCTTCTGCTCACGCTGGCATTACCGCAGTGCTTTTGCGATGCAGTGAAGCTTGAATAAATTTTAGTATTTGTCTTTTTGTCTCCCTGAAACGGACGTGCCAAGATGCATATTTGGCCTGAGCAGTCGCAAATGCTTATATTTGTTTGATGCACAAGTGGCCTGTGCATGCGTTCATTTCGTATCATGTAATGCTCTTCTGCTCATGCTGGTTTTACCGCAGTGCTTTGGAGATGGAGTGAAGCTTAATCAGCTTTTGGTAATTGTAGTTTTGTCTCCCTGAAACAAACGTGCCAAGTTGCATATTAGGCCCGAGCAGTCGCAAATGCTTATATTTGTTTGATGCACAAGTGGCTTGTGCATGCGTTCATTTTGTATCATGTAATGCTCTTCTGTTCACGCTGGTTTTACCGCAGTGCTTTTTCGATCCAGTGAAGCTTAATATTTTTTGGTAATTGTCTTTTTGTCTCCCTAAAACGGACGTGCCAAGATGCATATTTGGCCTGAGCAGTCGCAAATGCTTATATTTGTTTGATGCACAAGTGGCCTGTTCTTGCAGTCATTTCGTATCATGTAATGCTTTTTTGCTCACGCTGGCTTTACCGCAGTGAATTTCGCGATGCAGTGAAGCTTAGTCATCTTTCGGTAACTGGCTTTTTGTCTCCCTGAAACGGACGTGCCAAGATGCATATTGGGCCTGAGCAGTCGCAAATGCTTATATTTGTTTGATGCACAAGTGGCCTGTTCTTGCAGTCATTTCGTATCATGTAATGCTTTTTTGCTCACGCTGGCTTTACCGCAGTGAATTTCGCGATGCAGTGAAGCTTAGTCATCTTTCGGTAACTGTCTTTTTGTCTCCCTGAAACGGACGTGCCAAGATGCATATTTGGCCTGAGCAGTCGCAAATGCTTATATTTGTTTGATGCACAAATGGCCTGTGCATGCGTTCATTTCGTATCTTGTAATGCTCTTTTGCTAACGCTGGCTTTTCCACAGTGCTTTTGCAATGCAGTGAAGCTTGATCATATTTAAGTATTTGTCGTTTTGTTTGCCAGAAACAGACGTGCCAAGATGCATATTTGGCCTGTGCAGTCGCAAATGCTTATATTTGTTTGATGCACAAGTGGCGTGGGCATGCGTTCATTTCGTATTAAGTAATGCTCTTGTTCTCACGCTAGTTTACTGCAGTTCTTTCGCAATGCAGTGAAGCCTAATCATCTCTTGGTAATTGTTTTTTTGTCTCCCTGAAACGGACATGTCAAGATGCATATTTGGCCTGAGCAGTCGCAAATGCTTATATTTGATTGATGCACAAGTGGCCTGTGTATGCGTTCATTTCGTATCATGTAATGCTCTTCTGCTCACGCTGGCATTACCGCAGTGCTTTTGCGATGCAGTGAAGCTTGATCAAATTTAAGTATTGGTCCTTATGTTTGCCTGAGACGGACATGCCAAGATGCATATTTGGCCTAAGCAGTCACAAATGCTTATATTTGTTTGATGCACAAGTGGCCTGTGCATGCGTTCGTTTCGTATCATGTAGTGCTCTTCTGCTCATGCTGGCTTTACCGCAGTGCTGTTTCGATGCAGTGAAGCTTGATGATATTTTAGTATTTGTCCTTTTGTTTGCCTGAAACGGACGTGCCAAGATGCATATTTGGCCTGAGCAGTCACGAATGCTTTTATTTGTTTGATGCAAAAGTGGCCTGTGCATGCGGTAATTTCGTATCATGTAATGCTTTTCTGCTCACGGTGGCTTTACCGCAGTGCTTTCGCGATGCAGTGAAGCTTAATCATCTTTTGGTAATTGTCTTTTTGTCTCCATGAAACGGACGTGCCAAGATTCATATTTGGCCTGAGCAGTCGCAAATGCTTATATTTCTTTGATGCACAAGTGGCCTGTGCATGCGTTCATTTCGTATCATGGAATGCTATTTGCTCAAGCTGGTTTTATCGCAGTGCTTTTGTGATGCAGTGAAGCTTGATCATATTTAAGTATTTGTCCTTTTGTTTGCCTGAAGCGGGCGTGCCAAGATGCATATTTGGCCTGTGCAGTCGCAAATGCTTATATTTGTTTGATGCACAAGTGGCCTGGGCATGCGTTCATTTTGTATCATGTAGTGCTCTTCTGCTCAAGCTGGCTTTACCGCAGTGCTTTTTCAATGCAGTGAAGCCTAATCATTTCTTGGTAATTGTTTTTTTGTCTCCATGAAACGGACGTGCCAAGATGCATATTTGGCCTGAGCAGTCGCAAATGCTTATATTTGTTTGATGCACAAGTGGCGTGTGCATGCGTTCATTTCGTATCATGTAATGCTCTTCTGCTCACGCTGGCATCACCGCAGTGCTTTTGCGATGCAGTGAAGCTTGATCAAATTTAAGTATTTGTCCTTTTGTTTGCCTGAAATGGACGTGCCAAGATGCATATTTGGCTTGAGCAGCCGCAAATGCCTAACTTTGTTTGATGCGCAAGTGGCCTGTGCTTGCGTTCACTTCGTATCATCTAATGCTCTTCTGCTCACGCTGGCTTTACTGCAGTGCTTTTTCGATGCAGTGAAGCTTGATCATATTTTAGTATTTGTCTTTTCGTTTGTCTGAGACGGACATGCCAAGATGGTTATTTGGCCTGAGCAGTCGCAAATGCTTATATTTGTTTGATGCACAGGTGGCCTGTGTATGCGTTCATTTCGTATCATCGAATGCTCTTCTGCTCATGCTGGTTTTACCGCAGTGCTTTGGCGATGCAGTGAAGCCTAATCAGCTTTTGGTAATTGTAGTATTGTCTCCCTGAAATGAACGTGCCAAGATGCATATTTGGCCTGAGCAGTCGCAAATACTTATATTTGTTTATGCACAAGTGGCCTGTGCATGCGTTCATTTCGTATGTTGTAATGCTCTTCTGCTCACGCTGGCTTTACCGCAGTGCTTTTGCAATGCAGTGAAGCTTAATCATATATAAGTATTTGTCCTTTTGTTTGCCAGAAAGGGACGTGCCAAGATGCATATTTGGCCTGTGCAGTCGCAAATGTTTATATTTGTTTGATGCACAAGTGGCCTGTTCTTGCGTTCATTTCGTATCATGTAGTGCTTTTCCGCTCACGCTGGCTTTACCGCTGTGAATTTCGCAATGCAGTGAAGCTTAGTCATCTTTCGGTAATTGTCTTTTTGTCTCTCTGAAACGGACGTGCCAAGATGCATATTTGGCCTGAGCAGTCGCAAATGCTTATATTTGTTTGATGCACAAGTGGCCTGTGCATGCGTTCGTTTCGTATCTTGTAATGCTCTTCTGCTCACGCTGGCTTTAGCGCAGTGCTTTTGCGATGCAGTGAAGCTTAATCATCTTTTGGTGTGTGTCTTTTTGTCTCCCTGAAATGGACGTGCCAAGATGCATATTGGCCTGAGCAGTCTCAAATACTTTTTTTTGATGCACAAGTGGCGTGGGCTAGAGTTCATTTCGTATGATGTAATGCTCTTGTGCTCAAGCTGGCTTTACCGCAGTGCTTTTGTGATGCAGTGAAGCTTGATCATATTTAAGTATTTGTCCTTTTGTTTGCCTGAAACGAACGTGCCAAGATGCATATTTGGCCTGGGCAGTCGCAAATGCTTATATTTGTTTGATGCAAAAGTGGCCTGTGCATGCGTTAATTTCGTATCATATAATGCTTTTCTGCTCACGGTGGCTCTACCGCAGTGCTTTCGCGATGCAGTGAAGCCTAATCATGTTTTGGTAATTGTCTTTTTGTCTCCATGAAACGGACATGCCAAGATGCATATTGGGCCCAAGCAGTCGCAAACGCTTATATTTGTTTGATGCACAAGTGGCTTGTGCATGCGTTCATTTCGTATCATGTAATACTCTTCTGTTCACGCTGGCTTTACCGCAGTGCTTTTTCGATCCAGTGAAGCTTAATAATTTTTTGGTAATTGTCTTTTTGTCTCCCTAAAACGGATGTGCCAAGATGCATATTTGGCCTGAGCAGTCGCAAATACTTAAATTTGTTTGATGCACAAGTGGCCTGTGCATGCGTTCAATTCGTATCTTGTAATGCTCTTCTGCTCACGCTGGCTTTACCGTAGTGTTTTTGCAATGCAGTGAAGCTTGATCATATTTAAGTATTTGTCCTTTTGTTTGCCAGAAACGGACATGCCATGATGCATATTTGGCCTGTGCAGTCGCTAATGCTTATATTTGTTTGATGCACAAGTGGCCTGTTCTTGCGTTCATTTTTCTGCTCACGCTGGCTTTACCGCAGTGAATTTCGCGATGCAGTGAAGCTTAGGCATCTTTCCGTAATTGTCTTATTGTCTCCCTGAAACGGACGTGCTAAGATGCATATTTGGCCGGAGCAGTCGCAAAAGCCTATATTTTTTTATGCACAAGTGGCCTGTGCTTGCGTTCATTTCGTATCATGTATTGCTCTTCTGCTCATGTTGGCTTTACCACAGTGCTTTTGTGATGCAGTGAAGCTTAATCGTCTTTTGGTAATTGTCTTTTTGTCTCTCTGAAACGGACGTGCCAAGATGCATATTTGGCCTGAGCAGTCGCAAATGCCTATATTTGTTTGATGCACAGGTGGCCTGTGCATGCGTTCATTTCGTATCATGTAATGCTCTTCTGTTCACGCTGGCTTTACCGCAGTGCTTTTTCGATCCTGTGAAGCTTAATATATTTTTCGTAATTGTCTTTTTGTCTCCCTAAAACGGACGTGCGAAGATGCATATTTGGCCTGAGCAGTCGCAAATACTTATATTTGTTTGATGCACAAGTGGCGTGGGCATGCGTTCATTTCGTATCAAGTAATGCTATTGTGCTCACGCTTGCTTTACCGCAGTGCTTTCGCGATGCAGTGAAGCTTGATCATATTTTAGTATTTGTCCTTTTGTTTGCCTGAAACGGACGTGCCAAGATGCATATTTAGCCTGAGCAGTCGCAAATGCTTATAATAGTTTCATGCACAAGTGGCCTGTGCATGCGTTCAATTCGTATCATGTAATGCTCTTCTGCTCACGCTGGCATTACCGCAGTGCTGTTTCGATGCAGTGAAGCTTGAATAAATTTAAGTATTTGTCTTTTTGTTTGCCTGAAACGGACGTGCCAAGATGCATATGTTGCCCGAGCAGTCGCAAATGCTTATATTTGTTTGATGCACAGGTGGCTTGTGCATGCGTTCATTTCGTATCATGTAATGCTCTTCTGTTCACGCTGGCTTTACCACAGTGCTTTTTCGATCCAGTCAAGCTTAATAATTTTTTGGTAATTGTCTTTTTGTCTCCCTAAAACGGACGTGCCAAGATGCATATTTGGCCTGAGCAGTCGCAAATACTTATATTTGTTTGATGCCCTAGTGGCCTGTGCATGCGTTCATTTCGTATCTTGTAATGCTCTTCTGCTCACGCTGGCTTTACCGTAGTGCTTTTGCAATGCAGTGAAGCTTGATGATATTCAAGTATTTGTCCTTTTGTTTGCCAGAAACGAACGTGCCAAGATGCATATTTGGCCTGTGCAGTCGCAAATGCTTATATTTGTTTGATGCTCAAGTGGCCTTTCTTGATCTCATTTCGTATCATGTAATGCTTTTCTGCTCACGCTGGCTTTACCGCAGTGAATTTCGCGATGCAGTGAAGCTTAGTCATCTTTCGGTAACTGTCTTTTTGTCTCCCTGAAACGGACGTGCCAAGATGCATATTTGGCCTGAGCAGTCGCAAATGCTTATATTTGTTTGATGCACAAGTGACCTGTGCATGCGTTCATTTCGTATCATGTAATGCTCTTCTGCTCACGCTGGCATTACCGCAGTGCTTTTGCGATGCAGTGAAGCTTGATCAAATTTAAGTATTTGTCCTTTTGTTTGCCTGAAATGGACGTGCCAAGATGCATATTTGGCTTGAGCAGCCGCAAATGCCTATCTTTGTTAGATGCGCAAGTGGCCTGGGCTTGCGTTCATTTCGTATCATCTAATGCTCTTCTGCTCACGCTGGCTTTACCGCAGTGCTTTTTCGATGCAGTGAAGCTTGATCATATTTTAGTATTTGTCTTTTCGTTTGTCTGAGACGAACATGCCAAGATGCATATTTGGCCTGAGCAGTCGCAAAGGTTTATATTTGTTTGATGCACAAGTGGCCTGTGTATGCGTTCATTTCGTTTCATCGAATGCTCTTTTGCTCATGCTGGTTTTACCGCAGTGCTTTGGCGATGCAGTGAAGCCTAATCAGCTTTTTGGTAATTGTAGTTTTGTCTCCCGGAAATGAACGTGCGAAGATGCATATTTGGCCTGAGCAGTCGCAAATACTTATATTTGTTTGATGCACAAGTGGCCTGTGCATGCGTTCATTTCGTATGTTGTAATGATCTTCTGCTCACGCTGGCTTTACCGCAGTGCTTTTGCAATGCAGTGAAGCTTGATCATATATAAGTATTTGTCCTTTTGTTTGCCAGAAAGGGACGTGCCAAGACGCATAATTGGCCTGTGCAGTCGCAAATGCTTATATTTGTTTGATGCACAAGTGGCCTGTTCTTGCGTTCATTTCGTATCATGTAATGCTTATCCGCTCACGCTGGCTTTACCGCTGTGAATTTCGCAATGCAGTGAAGCTTAGTCATCTTTCGGTAATTGTCTTTTTGTCTCTCTGAAACGGACGTGCCAAGATGCATATTTGGCTTGAGCAGTCGCAAATGCTTATATTTGTTTGATGCACAAGTGGCCTGTGCATGCGTTCGTTTCGTATCATGTAATGCTCTTCTGCTCACGCTGGATTTAGCGCAGTGCTTTTGCGATGCAGTGAAGCTTAATCATCTTTTGGTATGTGTCTTTTTATCTCCCTGAAATGGACGTGCCAAGATGCATATTGGCCTGAGCAGTCGCTAATACTTATATTTTTTTGATGCACAAGTGGCGTGGGCTTGCGTTCATTTCGTATGATGTAATGCTCTTGTGCTCAAGCTGGCTTTACCGCAGTGCTTTTGTGATGCAGTGAAGCTTAATCATATATAAGTATTTGTCCTTTTGTTTGCCAGAAAGGGACGTGCCAAGATGCATATTTGGCCTGTGCAGTCGCAAATGCTTATATTTGTTTGATGCACAAGTAGCCTGTTCTTGCGTTCATTTCGTATCATGTAATGCTTTTCCGCTCACGCTGGCTTTACCGCTGTGAATTTCGCAATGCAGTGAAGCTTAGTCATCTTTCGGTAATTGTCTTTTTGTCTCTCTGAAACGGACGTGCCAAGATGCATATTTGGCCTGAGCAGTCGCAAATGCTTATATTTGTTTGATGCACAAGTGGCCTCTGCATGCGTTCGTTTCGTATCATGTAATGCTCTTGTGCTCACGCTAGCTTTAGCGCAGTGCTTTTTCAATGCAGTGAAGCCTAATCATCTTTTGGTATGTGTCTTTTTATCTCCCTGAAATGGACGTGCCAAGATGCATATTGGCCTGAGCAGTCTCAAAAACTTTTTTTTGATGCACAAGTGGCGTGGGCTTGAGTTCATTTCGTATGATGTAATGCTCTTGTGCTCAAGCTGGCTTTACCGCAGTGCTTTTGTGATGCAGTGAAGCTTGATCTTATTTAAGTATTTGTCCTTTTGTTTGCCTGAAACGGACGTGCCAAGATGCATATTTGGCCTGTGCAGTCGCAAATGCTTATATTTGTTTGATGCAAAAGTGGCCTGTGCATGCGTTAATTTCGTATCATGTAATGCTTTTCTGCTCACGGTGGCTTTACCGCATTGCTTTCGCGATGCAGTGAAGCCTAATCATGTTTTGGTAATTGTCTTTTTGTCTCCATGAAACGGACATGCCAAGATGCATATTGGGCCCGAGCAGTCGCAAACGCTTATATTTGTTTGATGCACAAGTGGTTTGTGCATGTGTTCATTTCGTATCATGTAATGCTCTTCTGTTCACGCTGGCTTTACCGCAGTGTTTTGCAATGCAGTGAAGCTTGATCATATTTAAGTATTTGTCCTTTTGTTTGCCAGAAACGGACGTGCCAAGATGCATATTTGGCCTGTGCAGTCGCAAATGCTTATATTTGTTTGATGCAAAAGTGGCCTGTTCTTGCGTTCATTTCGTATCATGTAATGCTTTTCTGCTCACGCTGGCTTTACCACAGTGAATTTCGCGATGCAGTGAAGCTTAGGCATCTTTCCGTAATTGTCTTATTGTCTCCCTGAAACGGACGTGCTAAGATGCTTATTTGGCCTGAGAAGTCGCAAATGCCTTTATTTTTTTATGCACAAGTGGCCTGTGCTTGCGTTCATTTCGTATCATGTATTGCTCTTCTGCTCATGTTGGCTTTACCACAGTGCTTTCGTGATGCAGTGAAGCTTAATCGTCTTTTGGTAATTGTCTTTTTGTCTCTCTGAAACGGACGTGCCAAGATGCATATTTGGCCTGAGCTGTCGCAAATGCTTATATTTGTTTGATGCACAGGTGGCCTGTGCATGCGTTCATTTCGTATCATGTAATGCTCTTCTGTTCACGCTGGCTTTACCGCAGTGCTTTTTCGATCCTGTGAAGCTTAATAATTTTTTGGTAATTGTCTTTTTGTATCCCTAAAACGGACGTGCGAAGATGCATATTTGGCCTGAGCAGTCGCAAATACTTATATTTGTTTGATGCACAAGTGGCGTGGGCATGCGTTCATTTCGTATCAAGTAATGCTATTGTGCTCACGCTGGCTTTACCGCAGTGCTTTCGCGATGCAGTGAAGCTTGATCATATTTTAGTATTTGTCCTTTTGTTTGCCTGACACGGACGTGCCAAGATGCATATTTAGCCTGAGCAGTCGCAAATGCTTTTAATTGTTTCATGCACAATTGGCCTGTGCATGCGTTCAATTCGTATCATGTAATGCTCTTCTGCTCACGCTGGCATTACCGCTGTGCTTTTGCGATGCAGTGAAGCTTGAATAAGTTTAAGTATTTGTCTTTTTGTTTGCCTGAAACGGACGTGCCAAGATGTATATTTGGCCTGAGCAGTCGCAAATACTTATATTTGTTTGATGCACCAGTGGCCTGTGCATGCGTTCATTTCGTATCTTGTAATGCTCTTCTGCTCACGCTGGCTTTACCGTAGTGCTTTTGCAATGCAGTGAAGCTTGATCATATTTAAGTATTTGTCCTTTTGTTTGCCAGAAACGAACGTGCCAAGATGCATATTTGGCCTGTGCAGTCGCAAATGCTTGTATTTGTTTGATGCACAAGTGGCCTTTCTTGATCTCATTTCGTATCATGTAATGCTTTTCTGCTCACGCTGGCTTTACCGCAGTGAACTTCGCGATGCAGTGAAGCTTAGTCATCTTTCTGTAACTGTCTTTTTGTCTCCCTGAAACGGACGTGCCAAGATGCATATTTGGCCTGAGCAGTCGCAAATGCTTATATTTGTTTGATGCACAAGTGGCCTGTGTATGCGTTCATTTCGTATCATGTAATGCTTTTCTGCTCACGGTGGCTTTACCGCAGTGCTTTCGCGATGCAGTGAAGCTTAATCATCTTTTGGTAATTATCTTTTTGTCTCCATGAAACGGACGTGCCAAAATGCATATTTGGCCTGAGCAGTCGCAAATGTTTATATTTGTTTGATGCACAAGTGGCCTGTGCATGCGTTCATTTCGTATCATGTAATGCTCTTCTGCTCACGCTGGCATTACCGCAGTGCTTTTGCGATGCAGTGAAGCTTGATCAAATTTAAGTATTTGTCCTTTTGTTTGCCTGAAATGGACGTGCCAAGATGCATATTTGGCTTGAGCAGCCGCAAATGCCTATCTTTGTTAGATGCGCAAGTGGCCTGGGCTTGCGTTCATTTCGTATCATCTAATGCTCTTCTGCTCACGCTGGCTTTACCGCAGTGCTTTTTCGATGCAGTGAAGCTTGATCATATTTTAGTATTTGTCTTTTCGTTTGTCTGAGACGAACATGCCAAGATGCATATTTGGCCTGAGCAGTCGCAAAGGCTTATATTTGTTTGATGCACAAGTGGCCTGTGTATGCGTTCATTTCGTATCATCGAATGCTCTTCTGCTTATGCTGGTTTTACCGCAGTGCTTTGGCGATGCAGTGAAGCCTAATCAGCTTTTGGTAATTGTAGTTTTGTCTCCCGGAAATGAACGTGCCAAGATGCAAATTTGGCCTGAGCAGTCGCAAATACTTATATTTGTTTGATGCACAAGTTTCCTGTGCATGCGTTCATTTCGTATGTTGTAATGCTCTTCTGCTCACGCTGGCTTTACCGCAGTGCTTTTGCAATGCAGTGAAGCTTGATTATATATAAGTATTTGTCCTTTTGTTTGCCAGAAAGGGACGTGCCAAGACGCTTAATTGGCCTGTGCAGTCGCAAATGCTTATATTTGTTTGATGCACAAGTGGCCTGTTCTTGCGTTCATTTCGTAGCATGTAATGCTTATCCGCTCACGCTGGCTTTACCGCTGTGAATTTCGCAATGCAGTGAAGCTTAGTCATCTTTCGGTAATTGTATTTTTGTCTCTCTGAAACGGACGTGCCAAGATGCATATTTGGCCTGAGCAGGCGCAAATGCCTATATTTGTTTGATGCACAAGTGGCCTGTGCATGCGTTCGTTTCGTATCATGTAATGCTCTTCTGCTCACGCTGGCTTTAGCGCAGTGCTTTTGCGATGCAGTGAAGCTTAATCATCTTTTGGTATGTGTCTTTTTATCTCCCTGAAATGGACGTGCCAAGATGCATATTGGCCTGAGCAGTCGCTAATACTTATATTTTTGATGCACAAGTGGCGTGGGCTTGCGTTCATTTCGTATGATGTAATGCTCTTGTGCTCAAGCTGGCTTTACCGCAGTGCATTTGTGAAGCTTAATCATATATAAGTATTTGTCCTTTTGTTTGCCAGAATGGGACGTGCAAAGATGCATATTTGGCCTGTGCAGTCGCAAATGCTTATATTTGTTTGATGCACATGTGGCCTTTCTTGATCTCATTTCGTATCATGTAATGCTTTTCTGCTCACGCTGGCTTTACCGCAGTGAATTTCGCGATGCAGTGAAGCTTAGTCATCTTTCGGTAACTGTCTTTTTGTCTCCCTGAAACGGACGTGCCAAGATGTATATTTGGCCTTAGCAGTCGCAAATGCTTATATTTGTTTGATGCACAAGTGGCCTGTGTATGCGTTCATTTCGTATCATGTAATGCTCTTCTGCTCACGCTGGCTTTACCGCAGTGCTTTCGCGATGCAGTGAAGCTTGAATAAATTTAAGTATTTGTCTTTTTGTTTGCCTGAAACGGACGTGCCAAGATGCATATTTGGCCTGAGCAGTCGCAAATGCTTATATTTGTTTGATGCACAAGTGGCCTGTGTATGCGTTCATTTCGTATCATGTAATGCTCTTCTGCTCACGCTGGCTTTACCGCAGTGCTTTCGCGATGCAGTGAAGCTTGAATAAATTTAAGTATTTGTCTTTTTGTTTGCCTGAAACGGACGTGCCAAGATGCGTATTTGGCTCGAGCAGTCGCAAATGCTTATATTTGTTTGATGCACAAGTGGCTTGTGCATGCGTTCATTTCGTATCATGTAATGCTCTTCTGCTCATGCTGGCTTTACCGCAGTGCTGTTTCGATGCAGTGAAGCTTGATGATATTTTAGTATTTGTCCTTTTGTTTGCCTGAAACGGACGTGCCAAGATGCATATTTGGCCTGAGCAGTCGCGAATGCTTATATTTGTTTGATGCAAAAGTGGCCTGTGCATGCGTTAATTTCGTATCATGTAATGCTTTTCTGCTCACGGTGGCTTTACCGCAGTGCTTTCGCGATGCAGTGAAGCTTAATCATCTTTTGGTAATTATCTTTTTGTCTCCATGAAACGGACGTGCCAAAATGCATATTTGGCCTGAGCAGTCGCAAATGTTTATATTTGTTTGATGCCCAAGTGGCCTGTGCATGCGTTCATTTCGTATCATGTAATGCTCTTCTGCTCACGCTGGCATTACCGCAGTGCTTTTGCGATGCAATGAAGCTTGATCAAATTTAAGTATTTGTCCTTTTGTTTGCCTGAAATGGACGTGCCAAGATGCATATTTGGCTTGAGCAGCCGCAAATGCCTATCTTTGTTAGATCCGCAAGTGGCCTGGGCTTGCGTTCATTTCGTATCATCTAATGCTCTTCTGCTCACGCTGGCTTTACCGCAGTGCTTTTTCGATGCAGTGAAGCTTGATCATATTTTAGTATTTGTCTTTTCGTTTGTCTGAGACGAACATGCCAAGATGCATATTTGGCCTGAGCAGTCGCAAATACTTATATTTGTTTGATGCACAAGTGGCCTGTGCATGCGTTCATTTCGTATGTTGTAATGCTCTTCTGCTCACGCTGGCTTTACCGCAGTGCTTTTGCAATGCAGTGAAGCTTGATTATATATAAGTATTTGTCCTTTTGTTTGCCAGAAAGGGACGTGCCAAGACGCATAATTGGCCTGTGCAGTCGAAATTGCTTATATTTGTTTGATGCACAAGTGGCCTGTTCTTGCGTTCATTTCGTAGCATGTAATGCTTATCCGCTCACGCTGGCTTTACCGCTGTGAATTTCGCAATGCAGTGAAGCTTAGTCATCTTTCGGTAATTGTCTTTTTGTCTCTCTGAAACGGACGTGCCAAGATGCATATTTGGCCTGAGCAGTCGCAAATGCCTATATTTGTTTGATGCACAAGTGGCCTGTGCATGCGTTCGTTCCGTATCATGTAATGCTCTTCTGCTCACGCTGGCTTTAGCGCAGTGCTTTTGCGATGCAGTGAAGCTTAATCATCTTTTGGTATGTGTCTTTTTATCTCCCTGAAATGGACGTGCCAAGATGCATATTGGCCTGAGCAGTCGCTAATACTTATATTTTTGATGCACAAGTGGCGTGGGCTTGCGTTCATTTCGTATGATGTAACGCTCTTGTGCTCAAGCTGGCTTTACCGCTAGTGCTTTTGTGAAGCTTAATCATATATAAGTATTTGTCCTTTTGTTTGCCAGAAAGGGACGTGCAAAGATGCATATTTGGCCTGTGCAGTCGCAAATGCTTATATTTGTTTGATGCACAAGTGGCCTGTTCTTGCGTTCATTTCGTATCATGTAATGCTTTTCCACTCACGCTGGCTTTACCGCTGTGAATTTCGCAATGCAGTGAAGCTTAGTCATCTTTCGGTAATTGTCTTTTTGTCTCTCTGAAACGGACGTGCCAAGATGCATATTTGGCCTGAGCAGTCGCAAATGCTTATATTTGTTTGATGCACAGGTGGCCTGTGCATGCGTTCATTTCGTATCATGTAATGCTCTTCTGTTCACGCTGGCTTTACCGCAGTGCTTTTTCGATCCTGTGAAGCTTAATAATTTTTTGGTAATTGTCTTTTTGTATCCCTAAAACGGACGTGCGAAGATGCATATTTGGCCTGAGCAGTCGCAAATACTTATATTTGTTTGATGCACAAGTGGCGTGGGCATGCGTTCATTTCGTATCAAGTAATGCTATTGTGCTCACGCTGGCTTTACCGCAGTGCTTTCGCGATGCAGTGAAGCTTGATCATATTTTAGTATTTGTCCTTTTGTTTGCCTGACACGGACGTGCCAAGATGCATATTTAGCCTGAGCAGTCGCAAATGCTTTTAATTGTTTCATGCACAATTGGCCTGTGCATGCGTTCAATTCGTATCATGTAATGCTCTTCTGCTCACGCTGGCATTACCGCAGTGCTTTTGCGATGCAGTGAAGCTTGAATAGGTTTAAGTATTTGTCTTTTTGTTTGCCTGAAACGGACGTGCCAAGATGCATATTTGGCCTGAGCAGTCGCAAATACTTATATTTGTTTGATGCACCAGTGGCCTGTGCATGCGTTCATTTCGTATCTTGTAATGCTCTTCTGCTCACGCTGGCTTTACCGTAGTGCTTTTGCAAAGCAGTGAAGCTTGATCATATTTAAGTATTTGTCCTTTTGTTTGCCAGAAACGAACGTGCCAAGATGCATATTTGGCCTGTGCAGTCGCAAATGCTTGTATTTGTTTGATGCACAAGTGGCCTTTCTTGATCTCATTTCGTATCATGTAATGCTTTTCTGCTCACGCTGGCTTTACCGCAGTGAATTTCGCGATGCAGTGAAGCTTAGTCATCTTTCTGTAACTGTCTTTTTGTCTCCCTGAAACGGACGTGCCAAGATGCATATTTGGCCTGAGCAGTCACAAATGCTTATATTTGTTTGATGCACAAGTGGCCTGTGTATGCGTTCATTTCGTATCATGTAATGCTTTTCTGCTCACGGTGGCTTTACCGCAGTGCTTTCGCGATGCAGTGAAGCTTAATCATCTTTTGGTAATTATCTTTTTGTCTCCATGAAACGGACGTGCCAAAATGCATATTTGGCCTGAGCAGTCGCAAATGTTTATATTTGTTTGATGCACAAGTGGCCTGTGCATGCGTTCATTTCGTATCATGTAATGCTCTTCTGCTCACGCTGGCATTACCGCAGTGCTTTTGCGATGCAGTGAAGCTTGATCAAATTTAAGTATTTGTCCTTTTGTTTGCCTGAAATGGACGTGCCAAGATGCATATTTGGCTTGAGCAGCCGCAAATGCCTATCTTTGTTAGATGCGCAAGTGGCCTGGGCTTGCGTTCATTTCGTATCATCTAATGCTCTTCTGCTCACGCTGGCTTTACCGCAGTGCTTTTTCGATGCAGTGAAGCTTGATCATATTTTAGTATTTGTCTTTTCGTTTGTCTGAGACGAACATGCCAAGATGCATATTTGGCCTGAGCAGTCGCAAAGGCTTATATTTGTTTGATGCACAAGTGGCCTGTGTATGCGTTCATTTCGTATCATCGAATGCTCTTCTGCTTATGCTGGTTTTACCGCAGTGCTTTGGCGATGCAGTGAAGCCTAATCAGCTTTTGGTAATTGTAGTTTTGTCTCCCGGAAATGAACGTGCCAAGATGCAAATTTGGCCTGAGCAGTCGCAAATACTTATATTTGTTTGATGCACAAGTTTCCTGTGCATGCGTTCATTTCGTATGTTGTAATGCTCTTCTGCTCACGCTGGCTTTACCGCAGTGCTTTTGCAATGCAGTGAAGCTTGATTATATATAAGTATTTGTCCTTTTGTTTGCCAGAAAGGGACGTGCCAAGACGCTTAATTGGCCTGTGCAGTCGCAAATGCTTATATTTGTTTGATGCACAAGTGGCCTGTTCTTGCGTTCATTTCGTAGCATGTAATGCTTATCCGCTCACGCTGGCTTTACCGCTGTGAATTTCGCAATGCAGTGAAGCTTAGTCATCTTTCGGTAATTGTATTTTTGTCTCTCTGAAACGGACGTGCCAAGATGCATATTTGGCCTGAGCAGTCGCAAATGCCTATATTTGTTTGATGCACAAGTGGCCTGTGCATGCGTTCGTTTCGTATCATGTAATGCTCTTCTGCTCACGCTGGCTTTAGCGCAGTGCTTTTGCGATGCAGTGAAGCTTAATCATCTTTTGGTATGTGTCTTTTTATCTCCCTGAAATGGACGTGCCAAGATGCATATTGGCCTGAGCAGTCGCTAATACTTATATTTTTGATGCACAAGTGGCGTGGGCTTGCGTTCATTTCGTATGATGTAATGCTCTTGTGCTCAAGCTGGCTTTACCGCAGTGCATTTGTGAAGCTTAATCATATATAAGTATTTGTCCTTTTGTTTGCCAGAATGGGACGTGCAAAGATGCATATTTGGCCTGTGCAGTCGCAAATGCTTATATTTGTTTGATGCACATGTGGCCTTTCTTGATCTCATTTCGTATCATGTAATGCTTTTCTGCTCACGCTGGCTTTACCGCAGTGAATTTCGCGATGCAGTGAAGCTTAGTCATCTTTCGGTAACTGTCTTTTTGTCTCCCTGAAACGGACGTGCCAAGATGTATATTTGGCCTTAGCAGTCGCAAATGCTTATATTTGTTTGATGCACAAGTGGCCTGTGTATGCGTTCATTTCGTATCATGTAATGCTCTTCTGCTCACGCTGGCTTTACCGCAGTGCTTTCGCGATGCAGTGAAGCTTGAATAAATTTAAGTATTTGTCTTTTTGTTTGCCTGAAACGGACGTGCCAAGATGCATATTTGGCCTGAGCAGTCGCAAATGCTTATATTTGTTTGATGCACAAGTGGCCTGTGTATGCGTTCATTTCGTATCATGTAATGCTCTTCTGCTCACGCTGGCTTTACCGCAGTGCTTTCGCGATGCAGTGAAGCTTGAATAAATTTAAGTATTTGTCTTTTTGTTTGCCTGAAACGGACGTGCCAAGATGCGTATTTGGCTCGAGCAGTCGCAAATGCTTATATTTGTTTGATGCACAAGTGGCTTGTGCATGCGTTCATTTCGTATCATGTAATGCTCTTCTGCTCATGCTGGCTTTACCGCAGTGCTGTTTCGATGCAGTGAAGCTTGATGATATTTTAGTATTTGTCCTTTTGTTTGCCTGAAACGGACGTGCCAAGATGCATATTTGGCCTGAGCAGTCGCGAATGCTTATATTTGTTTGATGCAAAAGTGGCCTGTGCATGCGTTAATTTCGTATCATGTAATGCTTTTCTGCTCACGGTGGCTTTACCGCAGTGCTTTCGCGATGCAGTGAAGCTTAATCATCTTTTGGTAATTATCTTTTTGTCTCCATGAAACGGACGTGCCAAAATGCATATTTGGCCTGAGCAGTCGCAAATGTTTATATTTGTTTGATGCCCAAGTGGCCTGTGCATGCGTTCATTTCGTATCATGTAATGCTCTTCTGCTCACGCTGGCATTACCGCAGTGCTTTTGCGATGCAATGAAGCTTGATCAAATTTAAGTATTTGTCCTTTTGTTTGCCTGAAATGGACGTGCCAAGATGCATATTTGGCTTGAGCAGCCGCAAATGCCTATCTTTGTTAGATGCGCAAGTGGCCTGGGCTTGCGTTCATTTCGTATCATCTAATGCTCTTCTGCTCACGCTGGCTTTACCGCAGTGCTTTTTCGATGCAGTGAAGCTTGATCATATTTTAGTATTTGTCTTTTCGTTTGTCTGAGACGAACATGCCAAGATGCATATTTGGCCTGAGCAGTCGCAAATACTTATATTTGTTTGATGCACAAGTGGCCTGTGCATGCGTTCATTTCGTATGTTGTAATGCTCTTCTGCTCACGCTGGCTTTACCGCAGTGCTTTTGCAATGCAGTGAAGCTTGATTATATATAAGTATTTGTCCTTTTGTTTGCCAGAAAGGGACGTGCCAAGACGCATAATTGGCCTGTGCAGTCGCAAATGCTTATATTTGTTTGATGCACAAGTGGCCTGTTCTTGCGTTCATTTCGTAGCATGTAATGCTTATCCGCTCACGCTGGCTTTACCGCTGTGAATTTCGCAATGCAGTGAAGCTTAGTCATCTTTCGGTAATTGTCTTTTTGTCTCTCTGAAACGGACGTGCCAAGATGCATATTTGGCCTGAGCAGTCGCAAATGCCTATATTTGTTTGATGCACAAGTGGCCTGTGCATGCGTTCGTTTCGTATCATGTAATGCTCTTCTGCTCACGCTGGCTTTAGCGCAGTGCTTTTGCGATGCAGTGAAGCTTAATCATCTTTTGGTATGTGTCTTTTTATCTCCCTGAAATGGACGTGCCAAGATGCATATTGGCCTGAGCAGTCGCTAATACTTATATTTTTGATGCACAAGTGGCGTGGGCTTGCGTTCATTTCGTATGATGTAACGCTCTTGTGCTCAAGCTGGCTTTACCGCTAGTGCTTTTGTGAAGCTTAATCATATATAAGTATTTGTCCTTTTGTTTGCCAGAAAGGGACGTGCAAAGATGCATATTTGGCCTGTGCAGTCGCAAATGCTTATATTTGTTTGATGCACAAGTGGCCTGTTCTTGCGTTCATTTCGTATCATGTAATGCTTTTCCACTCACGCTGGCTTTACCGCTGTGAATTTCGCAATGCAGTGAAGCTTAGTCATCTTTCGGTAATTGTCTTTTTGCCTCTCTGAAACGGACGTGCCAAGATGCATATTTGGCCTGAGCAGTCGCAAATGCTTATATTTGTTTGATGCACAAGTGGCCTGTGCATGCGTTCGTTTCGTATCTTGTAATGCTCTTCTGCTCATGCTGGCTTTAGCGCAGTGCTTTTGCGATGCAGTGAAGCTTAATCATCTTGTGGTATGTGTCTTTTTGTCTCCCTGAAATGGACGTGCCAAGATGCATTTTGGCTTGAGCAGTCTCAAATACTTTTTTTTGATGCACAAGTGGCGTGGGCTTGAGTTCATTTCGTATGATGTAATGCTCTTGTGCTCAAGCTGGCTTTACCGCAGTGCTTTTGTGATGCAGTGAAGCTTGATCATATTTAAGTATTTGTCCTTTTGTTTGCCTGAAACGGACGTGCCAAGATGCATATTTGGCCTGTGCAGTCGCAAATGTTTATATTTGTTTGATGCAAAAGTGGCCTGTGCATGCGTTAATTTCGTATCATGTAATGCTTTTCTGCTCACGGTGGCTTTACCGCAGTGCTTTCGCGATGCAGTGAAGCCTAATCATGTTTTGGTAATTGTCTTTTTGTCTCCATGAAACGGACATGCCAAGATGCATATTGGGCCCGAGCAGTCGCAAACGCTTATATTTGTTTGATGCACAAGTGGCTTGTGCATGCGTTCATTTCGTATCATGTTATGCTCTTCTGTTCACGCTGGCTTTACCGCAGTGCTTTTTCGATCCAGTGAAGCTTAATAATTTTTTGGTAATTGTCTTTTTGTCTCCCTAAAACGGATGTGCCAAGATGCATCTTTGGCCTGAGCAGTCGCAAATACTTATATTTGCTTGATGCACAAGCGGCCTGTGAATGCGTTCATTTCGTATCTTGTTATGCTCTTCTGCTCATGCTGGCTTTACCGCAGTGCTTTTGCGATGCAGTGAAGCTTGATCATATTTAAGTATTTGTCCTTTTGTTTGCCTGAAACGGACATGCCAAGATGCATATTTCGCCTGAGCAATCGCAAATGCTTATATTTGTTTGATGCACATGTACCCTGTGCATGCCTTCATTTCGTAACATGTAATGCTCTTCTGCTCACGCTGGCTTTACCGTAGTGTTTTTGCAATGCAGTGAAGCTTGATCATATTTAAGTATTTGTCCTTTTGTTTGCCAGAAACGGACTTGCCAAGATGCATATTTGGCCTGTGCAGTCGCAAATGCTTATATTTGTTTGATGCACAAGTGGCCTGTTCTTGCGTTCATTTCGTATCATGTAATGCTTTTCTGCTCACGCTGGCTTTACCGCAGTGAATTTCGCGATGCAGTGAAGCTTAGGCATCTTTCCGTAATTGTCTTATTGTCTCCCTGAAACGGACGTGCTAAGATGCATATTTGGCCTGAGCAGTCGCAAATGCCTATATTTTTTTATGCACAAGTGGCCTGTGCTTGCGTTCATTTCGTATCATGTATTGCTCTTCTGCTCATGTTGGCTTTACCACAGTGCTTTTGTGATGCAGTGAAGCTTAATCGTCTTTTGGTAATTGTCTTTTTGTCTCTCTGAAACGGACGTGCCAAGATGCATATTTGGCCTGAGCTGTCGCAAATGCTTATATTTGTTTGATGCACAGGTGGCCTGTGCATGCGTTTATTTCGTATCATGTAATGCTCTTCTGTTCACGCTGGCTTTACCGCAGTGCTTTTTCGATCCTGTGAAGCTTAATAATTTTTCGGTAATTGTCTTTTTGTCTCCCTAAAACGGACGTGCGAAGATGCATATTTGGCCTGAGCAGTCGCAAATACTTATATTTGTTTGATGCACAAGTGGCGTGGGCATGCGTTCATTTCGTATGAAGTAATGCTATTGTGCTCACGCTGGCTTTACCGCAGTGCTTTCGCGATGCAGTGAAGCTTGATCATATTTTAGTATTTGTCCTTTTGTTTGCCTGAAACGGACGTGCCAAGATGCATATTTAGCCTGAGTAGTCGCAAATGCTTATAATTGTTTCATGCACAAGTGGCCTGTGCATACGTTCAATTCGTATCATGTAATGCTCTTCTGCTCACGCTGGCATTACCGCAGTGCTTTTGCGATGCAGTGAAGCTTGAATAAATTTAAGTATTTGTCTTTTTGTTTGCCTGAAACGGACGTGCCAAGATGCGTATTTGGCCCGAGCAGTCGCAAATGCTTATATTTGTTTGATGCACAGGTGGCTTGTGCATGCGTTCATTTCGTATCATGTAATGCTCTTCTGTTCACGCTGGCCTTACCACAGTGCTTTTTCGATCCAGTCAAGCTTAATAATTTTTTGGTAATTGTCTTTTTGTCTCCCTAAAACGGACGTGCCAAGATGCATATTTGGCCTGAGCAGTCGCAAATACTTATATTTGTTTGATGCACTAGTGGCCTGTGCATGCGTTCATTTCGTATCTTGTAATGCTCTTCTGCTCACGCTGGCTTTACCGTAGTGCTTTTGCAATGCAGTGAAGCTTGATCATATTTAAGTATTTGTCCTTTTGTTTGCCAGAAACGAACGTGCCAAGATGCATATTTGGCCTGTGAGTCGCAAATGCTTATATTTGTTTGATGCACATGAGGCCTTTCTTGATCTCATTTCGTATCATGTAATGCTTTTCTGCTCACGCTGGCTTTACCGCAGTGCTTTTTCGATGCAGTGAAGCCTGATCATATTTTAGTATTTGTCTTTTCGTTTGTCTGAGACGAACATGCCAAGATGCATATTTGGCCTGAGCAGTCGCGAAGGCTTATATTTGTTTGATGCACAAGTGGCCTGTGTATGCGTTCATTTCGTATCATCGAATGCTCTTCTGCTCATGGTGGTTTTACCGCAGTGCTTTGGCGATGCAGTGAAGCCTAATCAGCTTTTGGTAATTGTAGTTTTGTCTCCCGGAAATGAACGTGCCAAGATGCATATTTGGCCTGAGCAGTCGCAAATACTTATATTTGTTTGATGCACAAGTGGCCTGTGCATGCGTTCATTTCGTATGTTGTAATGCTCTTCTGCTCACGCTGGCTTTACCGCAGTGCTTTTGCAATGCAGTGAAGCTTGATTATATATAAGTATTTGTCCTTTTGTTTGCCAGAAAGGGACGTGCCAAGACGCATAATTGGCCTGTGCAGTCGCAAATGCTTATATTTGTTTGATGCACAAGTGGCCTGTTCTTGCGTTCATTTCGTAGCATGTAATGCTTATCCGCTCACGCTGGCTTTACCGCTGTGAATTTCGCAATGCAGTGAAGCTTAGTCATCTTTCGGTAATTGTCTTTTCGTCTCTCTGAAACGGACGTGCCAAGATGCATATTTGGCCTGAGCAGTCGCAAATGCCTATATTTGTTTGATGCACAAGTGGCCTGTGCATGCGTTCGTTTCGTATCATGTAATGATCTTCTGCTCACGCTGGCTTTAGCGCAGTGCTTTTGCGATGCAGTGAAGCTTAATCATCTTTTGGTATGTGTCTTTTTATCTCCCTGAAATGGATGTGCCAAGTTGCATATTGGCCTGAGCAGTGGCTAATACTTATATTTTTGATGCACAAGTGGCGTGGGCTTGCGTTCATTTCGTATGATGTAATGCTCTTGTGCTCAAGCTGGCTTTACCGCAGTGCTTTTGTGAAGCTTAATCATATATAAGTATTTGTCCTTTTGTTTGCCAGAAAGGGACGTGCAAAGATGCATATTTGGCCTGTGCAGTCGCAAATGCTTATATTTGTTTGATGCACAAGTGGCCCGTTCTTGCGTTCATTTCGTATCATGTAATGCTTTTCCGCTCACGCTGGCTTTACCGCTGTGAATTTCGCAATGCAGTGAAGCTTAGTCATCTTCCGGTAATTGTCTTTTTGTCTCTCTGAAACGGACGTGCCAAGATGCATATTTGGCCTGAGCAGTCGCAAATGCTTATATTTGTTTGATGCACATGTGGTCTGTGCATGCGTTCGTTTCGTATCTTGTAATGCTCTTCTGCTCATGCTGGCTTTAGCGCAGTGCTTTTGCGATGCAGTGAAGCTTAATCATCTTTTGGTATGTGTCTTTTTGTCTCCCTGAAATGGACGTGCCAAGATGCATTTTGGCCTGAGCAGTCTCAAATATTTTTTTTGATGCACAAGTGGCGTGGGCTTGAGTTCATTTCGTATGATGTAATGCTCTTGTGCTCAAGCTGGCTTTACCGCAGTGCTTTTGTGATGCAGTGAAGCTTGATCATATTTAAGTATTTGTCCTTTTGTTTGCCTGAAACGGACGTGCCAAGATGCATATTTGGCCTGTGCAGTCGCAAATGCTTATATTTGTTTGATGCAAAAGTGGCCTGTGCATGCGTTAATTTCGTATCATGTAATGCTTTTCTGCTCACGGTGGCTTTACCGCAGTGCTTTCGCGATGCAGTGAAGCCTAATCATGTTTTGGTAATTGTCTTTTTGTCTCCATGAAACGGACATGCCAAGATGCATATTGGGCCCGAGCAGTCGCAAACGCTTATATTTGTTTGATGCACAAGTGGCTTGTGCATGCGTTCATTTCGTATCATGTAATGCTCTTCTGTTCACGCTGGCTTTACCGCAGTGCTTTATCGATCCAGTGAAGCTTCATAATTTTTTGGTAATTGTCTTTTTGTCTCCCTAAAACGGATGTGCCAAGATGCATATTTGGCCTGTGCAGTCGCAAATGCTTATATTTGTTTGATGCACAAGTGGCAAGTGTTGATGCAAGTGTTCTTGCGTTCATTTCGTATCATGTAATGCTTTTCTGCTCACGCTGGCTTTACCGCAGTGAATATCGCGATGCAGTGAAGCTTAGGCATCTTTCCGTAATTGTATTATTGTCTCCCTGAAACGGACGTGCTAAGATGCATATTTGGCCTGAGGAGTCGCAAATGCCTATATTTTTTTATGCACAAGTGGCCTGTGCTTGCGTTCATTTCGTATCATGTATTGCTCTTCTGCTCATGTTGGCTTTACCACAGTGCTTTTGTGATGCAGTGAAGCTTAATCGTCTTTTGGTAATTGTCTTTTTGTCTCTCTGAAACGGACGTGCCAAGATGCATATTTGGCCTGAGCTGTCGCAAATGCTTATATTTGTTTGATGCACAGGTGGCCTGTGCATGCGTTTATTTCGTATCATGTAATGCTCTTCTGTTCACGCTGGCTTTACCGCAGTGCTTTTTCGATCCTGTGAAGCTTAATAATTTTTCGGTAATTGTCTTTTTGTCTCCCTAAAACGGACGTGCGAAGATGCATATTTGGCCTGAGCAGTCGCAAATACTTATATTTGTTTGATGCACAAGTGGCGTGGGCATGCGTTCATTTCGTATGAAGTAATGCTATTGTGCTCACGCTGGCTTTACCGCAGTGCTTTCGCGATGCAGTGAAGCTTGATCATATTTTAGTATTTGTCCTTTTGTTTGCCTGAAACGGACGTGCCAAGATGCATATTTAGCCTGAGCAGTCGCAAATGCTTATAATTGTTTCATGCACAAGTGGCCTGTGCATACGTTCAATTCGTATCATGTAATGCTCTTCTGCTCACGCTGGCATTACCGCAGTGCTTTTGCGATGCAGTGAAGCTTGAATAAATTTAAGTATTTGTCTTTTTGCTTGCCTGAAACGGACGTGCCAAGATGCGTATTTGGCCCGAGCAGTCGCAAATGCTTATATTTGTTTGATGCACAGGTGGCTTGTGCATGCGTTCATTTCGTATCATGTAATGCTCTTCTGTTCACGCTGGCCTTACCACAGTGCTTTTTCGATCCAGTCAAGCTTAATAATTTTTTGGTAATTGTCTTTTTGTCTCCCTAAAACGGACGTGCCAAGATGCATATTTGGCCTGAGCAGTCGCAAATACTTATATTTGTTTGATGCACTAGTGGCCTGTGCATGCGTTCATTTCGTATCTTGTAATGCTCTTCTGCTCACGCTGGCTTTACCGTAGTGCTTTTGCAATGCAGTGAAGCTTGATCATATTTAAGTATTTGTCCTTTTGTTTGCCAGAAACGAACGTGCCAAGATGCATATTTGGCCTGTGAGTCGCAAATGCTTATATTTGTTTGATGCACATGTGGCCGTTCTTGATCTCATTTCGTATCATGTAATGCTTTTCTGCTCACGCTGGCTTTACCGCAGTGCTTTTTCGATGCAGTGAAGCCTGATCATATTTTAGTATTTGTCTTTTCGTTTGTCTGAGACGAACATGCCAAGATGCATATTTGGCCTGAGCAGTCGCGAAGGCTTATATTAGTTTGATGCACAAGTGGCCTGTGCATGCGTTCGTTTCGTATCATGTAATGATCTTCTGCTCACGCTGGCTTTAGCGCAGTGCTTTTGCGATGCAGTGAAGCTTAATCATCTTTTGGTATGTGTCTTTTTATCTCCCTGAAATGGATGTGCCAAGTTGCATATTGGCCTGAGCAGTCGCTAATACTTATATTTTTGATGCACAAGTGGCGTGGGCTTGCGTTCATTTCGTATGATGTAATGCTCTTGTGCTCAAGCTGGCTTTACCGCAGTGCTTTTGTGAAGCTTAATCATATATAAGTATTTGTCCTTTTGTTTGCCAGAAAGGGACGTGCAAAGATGCATATTTGGCCTGTGCAGTCGCAAATGCTTATATTTGTTTGATGCACAAGTGGCCTGTTCTTGCGTTCATTTCGTATCATGTAATGCTTTTCCGCTCACGCTGGCTTTACCGCTGTGAATTTCGCAATGCAGTGAAGCTTAGTCATCTTTCGGTAATTGTCTTTTTGTCTCTCTGAAACGGACGTGCCAAGATGCATATTTGGCCTGAGCAGTCGCAAATGCTTATATTTGTTTGATGCACACGTGGCCTGTGCATGCGTTCGTTTCGTATCTTGTAATGCTCTTCTGCTCATGCTGGCTTTAGCGCAGTGCTTTTGCGATGCAGTGAAGCTTAATCATCTTTTGGTATGTGTCTTTTTGTCTCCCTGAAATGGACGTGCCAAGATGCATTTTGGCCTGAGCAGTCTCAAATACTTTTTTTTGATGCACAAGTGGCGTGGGCTTGAGTTCATTTCGTATGATGTAATGCTCTTGTGCTCAAGCTGGCTTTACCGCAGTGCTTTTGTGATGCAGTGAAGCTTGATCATATTTAAGTATTTGTCCTTTTGTTTGCCTGAAACGGACGTGCCAAGATGCATATTTGGCCTGTGCAGTCGCAAATGCTTATATTTGTTTGATGCAAAAGTGGCCTGTGCATGCGTTAATTTCGTATCATGTATTGCTTTTCTGCTCACGGTGGCTTTACCGCAGTGCTTTCGCGATGCAGTGAAGCCTAATCATGTTTTGGTAATTGTCTTTTTGTCTCCATGAAACGGACATGCCAAGATGCATATTGGGCCCGAGCAGTCGCAAACGCTTATATTTGTTTGATGCACAAGTGGCCTGTTCTTGCGTTCATTTCGTATCATGTAATGCTTTTCTGCTCACGCTGGCTTTACCGCAGTGAATATCGCGATGCAGTGAAGCTTAGGCATCTTTCCGTAATTGTATTATTGTCTCCCTGAAACGGACGTGCTAAGATGCATATTTGGCCTGAGCAGTCGCAAATGCCTATATTTTTTTATGCACAAGTGGCCTGTGCTTGCGTTCATTTCGTATCATGTATTGCTCTTCTGCTCATGTTGGCTTTACCACAGTGCTTTTGTGATGCAGTGAAGCTTAATCGTCTTTTGGTAATTGTCTTTTTGTCTCTCTGAAACGGACGTGCCAAGATGCATATTTGGCCTGAGCTGTCGCAAATGCTTATATTTGTTTGATGCACAGGTGGCCTGTGCATGCGTTTATTTCGTATCATGTAATGCTCTTCTGTTCACGCTGGCTTTACCGCAGTGCTTTTTCGATCCTGTGAAGCTTAATAATTTTTTGGTAATTGTCTTTTTGTCTCCCTAAAACGGACGTGCGAAGATGCATATTTGGCCTGAGCAGTCGCAAATACTTATATTTGTTTGATGCACAAGTGGCGTGGGCATGCGTTCATTTCGTATGAAGTAATGCTATTGTGCTCACGCTGGCTTTACCGCAGTGCTTTCGCGATGCAGTTAAGCTTGATCATATTTTAGTATTTGTCCTTTTGTTTGCCTGAAACGGACGTGCCAAGATGCATATTTAGCCTGAGCAGTCGCAAATGCTTATAATTGTTTCATGCACAAGTGGCCTGTGCATACGTTCAATTCGTATCATGTAATGCTCTTCTGCTCACGCTGGCATTACCGCAGTGCTTTTGCGATGCAGTGAAGCTTGAATAAATTTAAGTATTTGTCTTTTTGTTTGCCTGAAACGGACGTGCCAAGATGCGTATTTGGCCCGAGCAGTCGCAAATGCTTATATTTGTTTGATGCACAGGTGGCTTGTGCATGCGTTCATTTCGTATCATGTAATGCTCTTCTGTTCACGCTGGCCTTACCACAGTGCTTTTTCGATGCAGTCAAGCTTAATCATTTTTTGGTAATTGTATTTTTGTCTCCCTAAAACGGACGTGCCAAGATGCATATTTGGCCTGAGCAGTCGCAAATACTTATATTTGTTTGATGCACTAGTGGCCTGTGCATGCGTTCATTTCGTATCTTGTAATGCTCTTCTGCTCACGCTGGCTTTACCGTAGTGCTTTTGCAATGCAGTGAAGCTTGATCATATTTAAGTATTTGTCCTTTTGTTCGCCAGAAACGAACGTGCCAAGATGCATATTTGGCCTGTGCAGTCGCAAATGCTTATATTTGTTTGATGCACATGTGGCCTTTCTTGATCTCATTTCGTATCATGTAATGCTTTTCTGCTCACGCTGGCTTTACCGCAGTGCTTTTTCGATGCAGTGAAGCCTGATCATATTTTAGTATTTGTCTTTTCGTTTGTCTGAGACGAACATGCCAAGATGCATATTTGGCCTGAGCAGTCGCAAAGGCTTATATTTGTTTGATGCACAAGTGGCCTGTGTATGCGTTCATTTCGTATCATCGAATGCTCTTCTGCTCATGGTGGTTTTACCGCAGTGCTTTGGCGATGCAGTGAAGCCTAATCAGCTTTTGGTAATTGTAGTTTTGTCTCCCGGAAATGAACGTGCCAAGATGCATATTTGGCCTGAGCAGTCGCAAATACTTATATTTGTTTGATGCACAAGTGGCCTGTGCATGCGTTCATTTCGTATGTTGTAATGCTCTTCTGCTCACGCTGGCTTTACCGCAGTGCTTTTGCAATGCAGTGAAGCTTGATTATATATAAGTATTTGTCCTTTTGTTTGCCAGAAAGGGACGTGCCAAGACGCATAATTGGCCTGTGCAGTCGCAAATGCTTATATTTGTTTGATGCAGAAGTGGCCTGTTCTTGCGTTCATTTCGTAGCATGTAATGCTTATCCGCTCACGCTGGCTTTACCGCTGTGAATTTCGCAATGCAGTGAAGCTTAGTCATCTTTCGGTAATTGTCTTTTTGTCTCTCTGAAACGGACGTGCCAAGATGCATATTTGGCCTGAGCAGTCGCAAATGCCTATATTTGTTTGATGCACAAGTGGCCTGTGCATGCGTTCGTTTCGTATCATGTAATGCTCTTCTGCTCACGCTGGCTTTAGCGCAGTGCTTTTGCGATGCAGTGAAGCTTAATCATCTTTTGGTATGTGTCTTTTCATCTCCCTGAAATGAACGTGCCAAGTTGCATATTGGCCTGAGCAGTCGCTAATACTTATATTTTTGATGCACAAGTGGCGTGGGCTTGCGTTCATTTCGTATGATGTAATGCTCTTGTGCTCAAGCTGGCTTTACCGCAGTGCTTTTGTGAAGCTTAATCATATATAAGTATTTGTCCTTTTGTTTGCCAGAAAGGGACGTGCAAAGATGCATATTTGGCCTGTGCAGTCGCAAATGCTTATATTTGTTTGATGCACAAGTGGCCTGTTCTTGCGTTCATTTCGTATCATGTAATGCTTTTCCGCTCACGCTGGCTTTACCGCTGTGAATTTCGCAATGCAGTGAAGCTTAGTCATCTTTCGGTAATTGTCTTTTTGTCTCTCTGAAACGGACGTGCCAAGATGCATATTTGGCCTGAGCAGTCGCAAATGCTTATATTTGTTTGATGCACATGTGGCCTGTGCATGCGTTCGTTTCGTATCTTGTAATGCTCTTCTGCTCATGCTGGCTTTAGCGCAGTGCTTTTGCGATGCAGTGAAGCTTAATCATCTTTTGGTATGTGTCTTTTTGTCTCCCTGAAATGGACGTGCCAAGATGCATATTGGCCTGAGCAGTCTCAAATACTTTTTTTTGATGCACAAGTGGCGTGGGCTTGAGTTCATTTCGTATGATGTAATGCTCTTGTGCTCAAGCTGGCTTTACCGCAGTGCTTTTGTGATGCAGTGAAGCTTGATCATATTTAGGTATTTGTCCTTTTGTTTGCCTGAAACGGACGTGCCAAGATGCATATTTGGCCTGTGCTGTCGCAAATGCTCATATTTGTTTGATGCAAAAGTGGCCTGTGCATGCGTTAATTTCGTATCATGTAATGCTTTTCTGCTCACGGTGGCTTTACCGCAGTGCTTTCGCGATGCAGTGAAGCCTAATCATGTTTTGGTAATTGTCTTTTTGTCTCCATGAAACGGACATGCCACGATGCATATTGGGCCCGAGCAGTCGCAAACGCTTATATTTGTTTGATGCACAAGTGGCTTGTGCATGCGTTCATTTCGTATCATGTAATGCTCTTCTGTTCACGCTGGCTTTACCGCAGTGCTTATTCGATCCAGTGAAGCTTAATAATTTTTTTGGTAATTGTCTTTTTGTCTCCCTAAAACGGATGTGCCAAGATGCATATTTGGCCTGAGCAGTCGCAAATACTTATATTTGTTTGATGCACAAGTGGCCTGTTCTTGCGTTCATTTCGTATCATGTAATGCTTTTCTGCTCACGCTGGCTTTACCGCAGTGAATTCCGCGATGCAGTGAAGCTTAGGCATCTTTCCGTAATTGTCTTATTGTCTCCCTGAAACGGACGTGCTAAGATGCATATTTGGCCTGAGCAGTCGCAAATGCCTATATTTGTTTATGCACAAGTGGCCTGTGCTTGCGTTCATTTCGTATCTTGTATTGCTCTTCTGCTCGTGTTGGCTTTACCACAGTGCTTTTGTGATGCAGTGAAGCTTAATCGTCTTTTGGTAATTGTCTTTTTGTCTCTCTGAAACGGACGTGCCAAGATGCATATTTGGCCTGAGCTGTCGCAAATGCTTATATTTGTTTGATGCACAGGTGGCCTGTGCATGCGTTCATTTCGTATCATGTATTGCTCTTCTGCTCATGTTGGCTTTACCACAGTGCTTTCGTGTTGCAGTGAAGCTTAATCGTCTTTTGGTAATTGTCTTTTTGTCTCTCTGAAACGGACGTGCCAAGATGCATATTTGGCCTGAGCAGTCGCAAATGCTTATATTTGTTTGATGCAAAAGTGGCCTGTGCATGCGTTAATTTCGTATCATGTAATGCTTTTCTGCTCACGGTGGCTTTACCGCAGTGCTTTCGCGATGCAGTGAAGCCTAATCATGTTTTGGTAATTCTCTTTTTGTCTCCATGAAACGCACATGCCAAGATGCATATTGGGCCCGAGCAGTCGCAAACGCTTATATTTGTTTGATGCACAAGTGGCTTGTGCATGCGTTCATTTCGTATCATGTAATGCTCTTCTGTTCACGCTGGCTTTACCGCAGTGCTTTTTCGATCCTGTGAAGCTTAATAATTTTTTGGTAATTCTCTTTTTGTCTCCATGAAACGCACATGCCAAGATGCATATTGGGCCCGAGCAGTCGCAAAGGTTTATATTTGTTTGATGCACAAGTGGCCTGTGTATGCGTTCATTTCGTATCATCGAATGCTCTTCTGCTCATGCTGGTTTTACCGCAGTGCTTTTGCAAGACAGTGAAGCTTGATCATATATAAGTATTTGTCCTTTTGTTTGCCAGAAAGGGACGTGCCAAGACGCATAATTGGCCTGTGCAGTCGCAAATGCTTATATTTGTTTGATGCACAAGTGGTCTGTTCTTGCGTTCATTTCGTATCATGTAATGCTTATCCGCTCACGCTGGCTTTACCGCTGTGAATTTCGCAATGCAGTGAAGCTTAGTCATCTTTCGGTAATTGTCTTTTTGTCTCTCTGAAACGGACGTGCCAAGATGCATATTTGGCCTGAGCAATCGCAAATGCTTATATTTGTTTGATGCACAAGTGAACTGTGCATGCGTTCGTTTCGTATCATGTAATGCTCTTCTGCTCACGCTGGCTTTAGCGCAGTGCTTTTGCGATGCATTGAAGCTTAATCATCTTTTGGTATGTGTCTTTTTATCTCCCTGAAATGGACGTGCCAAGATGCATATTGGCCTGAGCAGTCTCAAATACTTTATTTTGATGCACAAGTGGCGTGGGCTTGAGTTCATTTCGTATGATGTAATGCTCTTGTGCTCAAGCTGGCTTTACCGCAGTGTTTTGTGATGCAGTCTAGCTTGATCTTATTTAAGTATTTGTCCTTTTGTTTGCCTGAAACGGACGTGCCAAGATGCATATTTGGCCTGTGCAGTCGCAAATGCTTATATTTTTTTATGCACAAGTGGCCTGTGCTTGCGTTCATTTCGTATCATGTATTGCTCTTCTGCTCATGTTGGCTTTACCACAGTGCTTTCGTGTTGCAGTGAAGCTTAATCGTCTTTTGGTAATTGTCTTTTTGTCTCTCTGAAACGGACGTGCCAAGATGCATATTTGGCCTGAGCTGTCGCAAATGCTTATATTTGTTTGATGCACAGGTGGCCTGTGCATGCGTTCATTTCGTATCATGTAATGCTCTTCTGTTCACGCTGGCTTTACCGCAGTGCTATTTCGATTCTGTGAAGCTTAATAATTTTTTGGTAATTGTCTTTTTGTCTCCCTAAAACGGACGTGCGAAGATGCATATTTGGCCTGAGCAGTCGCAAATACTTATATTTGTTTGATGCACAAGTGGCGTGGGCACGCGTTCATTTCGTATCAAGTAATGCTATTGTGCTCACGCTGGCTTTACGGCAGTGCTTTCGCGATGCAGTGAAGCTTGATCTTATTTTAATATTTGTCCTTTTGTTTGCCTGAAACGGACGTGCCAAGATGCATATTTAGGCTAAGCAGTCGCTAATGCTTATAATTGTTTCATGCACAAGTGGTCGGTGCATGCGTTCAATTCGTATCATGTAATGCTCTTCTGCTCACGCTGGCATTACCGCAGTGCTTTTGCGATGCAGTGAAGCTTGAATAAGTTTAAGTATTTGTCTTTTTGTTTGCCTGAAACGGACGTGCCAAGATGCGTATTTGGCCCGAGCAGTCGCAAATGCTTATATTTGTTTGATGCACAGGTGGCTTGTGCATGCGTTCATTTCGTATCATGTAATGCTCTTCTGTTCACGCTGGCTTTACCACTGTGCTTTTTCGATCCAATGAAGCTTAATAATTTTTTGGTAATTGTCTTTTTGTCTCCCTAAAACGGATGTGCCAAGATGCATATTTGGCCTGAGCAGCCGCAAATACTTATATTTGTTTGATGCACTAGTGGCCTGTGCATGCGTTCATTTCGTATCTTGTAATGCTCTTCTGCTCACGCTGGCTTTACCGTAGTGCTTTTGCAATGCAGTGAAGCTTGATCATATTTAAGTATTTGTCCTTTTGTTTGCCAGAAACGAACGTGCCAAGATGCATATTTGGCCTGTGCAGTCGCAAATGCTTATATATGTTTGATGCACAGGTGGCTTGTGCATGCGTTCATTTCGTATCATGTAATGCTCTTCTGTTCACGCTGGCTTTACCACAGTGCTTTTTCGATCCAGTCAAGCTTAATAATTTTTTGGTAATTTTCTTTTTGTCTCCCTGAAACGGACGTGCCAAGATGCTTATTTGGCCTGAGCAGTCGCAAATGCCTATATTTGTTTGATGCACAAGTGGCCTGGGCATGCGTTCATTTCGTATCATGTAGGTCTCTTCTGCTCATGCTGGCTTTACCGCAGTGCTTTTTCGATGCAGTGAAGCTTAATCATCTTTTGGTAATTGTCTTTTTGTCTCCCTGAAACGAACGTGCCAAGATGCATATTTGGCCTGAGCAGTCGCAAATGCTTATATTTGTTAATGCACAAGTGGACTGTGCATGCGTTCATTTCGTATCATGTAATGCTTCTCTGCTCATGCTGGTTTTACCGCAGTGCTTAGGCTATGCAGTGAAGCTAAATAAGCTTTTGGTAATTGTCGTTTTGTCTCCCTGAAACGAAAGTTCCAAGTTGCATAATTGGCCTGAGCAGTCGCGAATGCTTATATTTGTTTGATGCACAAGTGGCCTGTGCATGCGTTCATTTCGTATCATGTAACGCTCTTGTGTTCACGCTGGCTTTACCGCAGTGCTTTCGCGATGCAGTGAAGCATAATCACCTTTTGGTAATTGTCTTTTTGTCTCCCTGAAACGGACGTGTCAAGATGCATATTTGACCTGAGCATTCGCAAATGGTTATACTTGTTTGATGCACAAGTGGCTTGTGCATGCGTTCATTTCGTATCATGAAATGCTCTTCTGCTCATGCTGGTTTTACCGCAGTGCTTTGCGATGCAGTGGAGCTAAATGAGCTTTTGGTAATTGTCATTTTGTCTCCCTGAAACGAACGTTGCAAGTTGCATATTTGGCCTGAGCAGTCGCAAATGCTTATATTTGTTTGATGCACAATTGGCCTGTGCATGCGTTTCTTTCGTATCATGTAATGCTCTTCTGTTCACGCTGGCTTTACCACAGTGCTTTTTCGATCCAGTGAAGCTTAATAATTTTTTGGTAATTGTCTTACTGTCTCCCCAACTTGGACGTGCCAAGATGCATATATGGCCTGAGCAGTCGCAAGTGCTTATATTTGTTTGATGCACAAGTGACCTGTGCATGCGTTCATTTCGTATCATGTAATGCTCTTCTGCTCACGCTGGTTTTACCGCAGTGCTTTGGCGATGCAGTGAAGCTTAATCAACTTTTAGTAATTTTCTTTTTATCTTCCTGAAACGGACGTGCCAAGATGCATATTTGGCCTGAGCAGTCGCAAATGCTTATATTTGTTTGATGCACAAGTGGCCTGGGCACGCGTTCATTTTGTATCATGTAGTGCTCTTCTGCTCATGCTGGCTTTACCGCAGTGCTTTTTTGATGCAGTGAAGCTTGATCATATTTTAGTATTTGTCCTTTTGTTTGCCTGAAACGGACGTGCCAAGATGCATATTTGGCCTGAGCAGTCGCAAATGCTTACATTTGTTTGATGCACAAGTGGCCTGGGCAAGCGTGCGTTTTGTATCATGTGGTGCTCTTCTGCTCATGCTGGCTTTACCGCAGTGCTTTTTCGATGCAGTGAAGCTTGATCATATTTTAGTATTTGTGCTATTGTTTTCCTGAAACGGACGTGCCAAGATGCGTATTTTGCTTGAGCAGTCGCAAATACTTATATTTTTTTGATGCACAAGTGGCCTGTGCATGCGTTCATTTCGTATCATGTAATGCTCTTTGTTCACGCTGCCTTTACCGCAGTGCTTTTTCGATCCAGTGAAGCTTAATCAGCTTTTGGTAATTGTAGTCTTGTCTCCCTGAAACGAACGTGCCAAGTTGCATATTTGGCCTGTGCAGTCGCAAATGCTCATATTTGTTTGATGCACAAGTGGCCTGTGCATGCGTTCATTTCGTATCATGTAATGCTCTTCTGCCCACGCTGGCCTTACCGCAGTGCTTTCGCGATGGAGTGAAGCATAATCATCTTTTGGTAATTGTCTTTTTGTCTGCCTGAAACGGACGTGCGAAGATGCATATTTGGCCTGAGCAGTCGCAAGTGCTTATATTTGTTTGATGCACAAGTGGCCCTTGCATGTGTTCATTTCGTATCATGTAATGCTCTTCTGCTCACGCTTGCATTACCGCAGTGCTTTTGCGATGCAGTAAAGCTTCATTAAATTTAAGTATTTGTCCTTTTGTTTGCCTGAAACGGACGTGCCAAGATGCATATTTTGCCTGAGCCGTCACAAATGCTTATCTTTGTTTGATGCACAAGTGGCCTGTGCATGCGTTCATTTCGTATCGTGTAATGCTCTTCTGCTCACGCTGGTTTTACCGCAGTGCTTTCGCGATGCAGAGAAGCTTATTCATCTTTTGGTAATTTTCTTTTTGTCTCCCTGAAACGGACGTGCCAAGATGCATATTTGGCCTGAGCAGTCGCAAATGCCTATATTTGTTTGATGCACAAGTGGCCTGGGCATGCGTTCATTTCGTATCTTGTAGGTCGCTTCTGCTCACGCTGGCTTTATCGCAGTGCTTTTTCGATGCAGTGAAGCTTGATCATATTTTAGTATTTGTCTTTTCGTTTGTCTGAGACGGACATGCCAAGATGCATATTTGGCCTGAGCAGTCGCAAATGCTTACATTTGTTTGATGCACAAGTGGCGTGTGCATGCATTCATTTCGTATCATGTAATGCTCTTCTGTTCACGCTGGCTTTACCGCAGTGCTTTTTCGATCCAGTGAAGCTTAATAATTTTTTGGTAATTGTCTTATTGTCTCCTTAAAACGGACGTGCCAAGATGCATATTTGGCCTGGGCAGTCGCAAATGCTTATATTTGTTTGATGCACAAGTGGATTGTGCATGCGTTTATTTCGTATCATGTAATGCTCTTCTGCTCACGCTGGCTTTACCGCAGTGCTTTTGCGATGCAGTGAAGCATGATCATATTTAGGTATTTGTCCTTTTGTTCTCCCGAAACGGACGTGCCAAGATGCATATTTGGCCTGAGCAGTCGCAAATGATTATATTTGTTTGATGCACAAGTGGCCTGGGCATGCGCTCATTTCGTATCATGTAGTGCTCTTCTGCTCATGCTGGCTTTACCGCGGTGCTTTTTCGATGCAGTGAAGCTTGATCATATTTTAGTATTTGTCTTTTTGTTTGCCTGAAACGGACGTGCCAAGATGCATATTTGGCCTGAGCAGTCGCAAATGCTTATATTTGTTTGATGCAAAAGTGGCCTGTGCATGCGTTAATTTCGTATCATGTAATGCTTTTCTGCTCACGGTGGCTTTACCGCAGTGCTTTCGCGATGCAGTGAAGCTTAATCATCTTTTGGTAATTGTCTTTTCGTCTCCATGAAACGAACGTGCCAAGATGCATATTTGGCCTGAGCAGTCGCATATGCTTATATTTGTTTGATGCACAAGTGAACTGTGCATGCGTTCGTTTCGTATCATGTAATGCTCTTCTGCTCACGCTGGCTTTAGCGCAGTGCTTTTGCGATGCATTGAAGCTTAATCATCTTTTGGTATGTGTCTTTTTATCTCCCTGAAATGGACGTGCCAAGATGCATATTGGCCTGAGCAGTCTCAAATACTTTATTTTGATGCACAAGTGGCGTGGGCTTGAGTTCATTTCGTATGATGTAATGCTCTTGTGCTCAAGCTGGCTTTACCGCAGTGTTTTGTGATGCAGTCTAGCTTGATCTTATTTAAGTATTTGTCCTTTTGTTTGCCTGAAACGGACGTGCCAAGATGCATATTTGGCCTGTGCAGTCGCAAATGCTTATATTTTTTTATGCACAAGTGGCCTGTGCTTGCGTTCATTTCGTATCATGTATTGCTCTTCTGCTCATGTTGGCTTTACCACAGTGCTTTCGTGTTGCAGTGAAGCTTAATCGTCTTTTGGTAATTGTCTTTTTGTCTCTCTGAAACGGACGTGCCAAGATGCATATTTGGCCTGAGCTGTCGCAAATGCTTATATTTGTTTGATGCACAGGTGGCCTGTGCATGCGTTCATTTCGTATCATGTAATGCTCTTCTGTTCACGCTGGCTTTACCGCAGTGCTATTTCGATTCTGTGAAGCTTAATAATTTTTTGGTAATTGTCTTTTTGTCTCCCTAAAACGGACGTGCGAAGATGCATATTTGGCCTGAGCAGTCGCAAATACTTATATTTGTTTGATGCACAAGTGGCGTGGGCACGCGTTCATTTCGTATCAAGTAATGCTATTGTGCTCACGCTGGCTTTACGGCAGTGCTTTCGCGATGCAGTGAAGCTTGATCTTATTTTAATATTTGTCCTTTTGTTTGCCTGAAACGGACGTGCCAAGATGCATATTTAGGCTAAGCAGTCGCTAATGCTTATAATTGTTTCATGCACAAGTGGTCGGTGCATGCGTTCAATTCGTATCATGTAATGCTCTTCTGCTCACGCTGGCATTACCGCAGTGCTTTTGCGATGCAGTGAAGCTTGAATAAGTTTAAGTATTTGTCTTTTTGTTTGCCTGAAACGGACGTGCCAAGATGCGTATTTGGCCCGAGCAGTCGCAAATGCTTATATTTGTTTGATGCACAGGTGGCTTGTGCATGCGTTCATTTCGTATCATGTAATGCTCTTCTGTTCACGCTGGCTTTACCACTGTGCTTTTTCGATCCAATGAAGCTTAATAATTTTTTGGTAATTGTCTTTTTGTCTCCCTAAAACGGATGTGCCAAGATGCATATTTGGCCTGAGCAGCCGCAAATACTTATATTTGTTTGATGCACTAGTGGCCTGTGCATGCGTTCATTTCGTATCTTGTAATGCTCTTCTGCTCACGCTGGCTTTACCGTAGTGCTTTTGCAATGCAGTGAAGCTTGATCATATTTAAGTATTTGTCCTTTTGTTTGCCAGAAACGAACGTGCCAAGATGCATATTTGGCCTGTGCAGTCGCAAATGCTTATATATGTTTGATGCACAGGTGGCTTGTGCATGCGTTCATTTCGTATCATGTAATGCTCTTCTGTTCACGCTGGCTTTACCACAGTGCTTTTTCGATCCAGTCAAGCTTAATAATTTTTTGGTAATTTTCTTTTTGTCTCCCTGAAACGGACGTGCCAAGATGCTTATTTGGCCTGAGCAGTCGCAAATGCCTATATTTGTTTGATGCACAAGTGGCCTGGGCATGCGTTCATTTCGTATCATGTAGGTCTCTTCTGCTCATGCTGGCTTTACCGCAGTGCTTTTTCGATGCAGTGAAGCTTAATCATCTTTTGGTAATTGTCTTTTTGTCTCCCTGAAACGAACGTGCCAAGATGCATATTTGGCCTGAGCAGTCGCAAATGCTTATATTTGTTAATGCACAAGTGGACTGTGCATGCGTTCATTTCGTATCATGTAATGCTTCTCTGCTCATGCTGGTTTTACCGCAGTGCTTAGGCTATGCAGTGAAGCTAAATAAGCTTTTGGTAATTGTCGTTTTGTCTCCCTGAAACGAAAGTTCCAAGTTGCATAATTGGCCTGAGCAGTCGCGAATGCTTATATTTGTTTGATGCACAAGTGGCCTGTGCATGCGTTCATTTCGTATCATGTAACGCTCTTGTGTTCACGCTGGCTTTACCGCAGTGCTTTCGCGATGCAGTGAAGCATAATCACCTTTTGGTAATTGTCTTTTTGTCTCCCTGAAACGGACGTGTCAAGATGCATATTTGACCTGAGCATTCGCAAATGGTTATATTTGTTTGATGCACAAGTGGCTTGTGCATGCGTTCATTTCGTATCATGAAATGCTCTTCTGCTCATGCTGGTTTTACCGCAGTGCTTTGCGATGCAGTGGAGCTAAATGAGCTTTTGGTAATTGTCATTTTGTCTCCCTGAAACGAACGTTGCAAGTTGCATATTTGGCCTGAGCAGTCGCAAATGCTTATATTTGTTTGATGCACAATTGGCCTGTGCATGCGTTTCTTTCGTATCATGTAATGCTCTTCTGTTCACGCTGGCTTTACCACAGTGCTTTTTCGATCCAGTGAAGCTTAATAATTTTTTGGTAATTGTCTTACTGTCTCCCCAACTTGGACGTGCCAAGATGCATATATGGCCTGAGCAGTCGCAAGTGCTTATATTTGTTTGATGCACAAGTGACCTGTGCATGCGTTCATTTCGTATCATGTAATGCTCTTCTGCTCACGCTGGTTTTACCGCAGTGCTTTGGCGATGCAGTGAAGCTTAATCAACTTTTAGTAATTTTCTTTTTATCTTCCTGAAACGGACGTGCCAAGATGCATATTTGGCCTGAGCAGTCGCAAATGCTTATATTTGTTTGATGCACAAGTGGCCTGGGCACGCGTTCATTTTGTATCATGTAGTGCTCTTCTGCTCATGCTGGCTTTACCGCAGTGCTTTTTTGATGCAGTGAAGCTTGATCATATTTTAGTATTTGTCCTTTTGTTTGCCTGAAACGGACGTGCCAAGATGCATATTTGGCCTGAGCAGTCGCAAATGCTTACATTTGTTTGATGCACAAGTGGCCTGGGCAAGCGTGCGTTTTGTATCATGTGGTGCTCTTCTGCTCATGCTGGCTTTACCGCAGTGCTTTTTCGATGCAGTGAAGCTTGATCATATTTTAGTATTTGTGCTATTGTTTTCCTGAAACGGACGTGCCAAGATGCGTATTTTGCTTGAGCAGTCGCAAATACTTATATTTTTTTGATGCACAAGTGGCCTGTGCATGCGTTCATTTCGTATCATGTAATGCTCTTTGTTCACGCTGCCTTTACCGCAGTGCTTTTTCGATCCAGTGAAGCTTAATCAGCTTTTGGTAATTGTAGTCTTGTCTCCCTGAAACGAACGTGCCAAGTTGCATATTTGGCCTGTGCAGTCGCAAATGCTCATATTTGTTTGATGCACAAGTGGCCTGTGCATGCGTTCATTTCGTATCATGTAATGCTCTTCTGCCCACGCTGGCCTTACCGCAGTGCTTTCGCGATGGAGTGAAGCATAATCATCTTTTGGTAATTGTCTTTTTGTCTGCCTGAAACGGACGTGCGAAGATGCATATTTGGCCTGAGCAGTCGCAAGTGCTTATATTTGTTTGATGCACAAGTGGCCCTTGCATGTGTTCATTTCGTATCATGTAATGCTCTTCTGCTCACGCTTGCATTACCGCAGTGCTTTTGCGATGCAGTAAAGCTTCATTAAATTTAAGTATTTGTCCTTTTGTTTGCCTGAAACGGACGTGCCAAGATGCATATTTTGCCTGAGCCGTCACAAATGCTTATCTTTGTTTGATGCACAAGTGGCCTGTGCATGCGTTCATTTCGTATCGTGTAATGCTCTTCTGCTCACGCTGGTTTTACCGCAGTGCTTTCGCGATGCAGTGAAGCTTATTCATCTTTTGGTAATTTTCTTTTTGTCTCCCTGAAACGGACGTGCCAAGATGCATATTTGGCCTGAGCAGTCGCAAATGCCTATATTTGTTTGATGCACAAGTGGCCTGGGCATGCGTTCATTTCGTATCTTGTAGGTCGCTTCTGCTCACGCTGGCTTTATCGCAGTGCTTTTTCGATGCAGTGAAGCTTGATCATATTTTAGTATTTGTCTTTTCGTTTGTCTGAGACGGACATGCCAAGATGCATATTTGGCCTGAGCAGTCGCAAATGCTTACATTTGTTTGATGCACAAGTGGCGTGTGCATGCATTCATTTCGTATCATGTAATGCTCTTCTGTTCACGCTGGCTTTACCGCAGTGCTTTTTCGATCCAGTGAAGCTTAATAATTTTTTGGTAATTGTCTTATTGTCTCCTTAAAACGGACGTGCCAAGATGCATATTTGGCCTGTGCAGTCGCAAATGCTTATATTTGTTTGATGCACAAGTGGATTGTGCATGCGTTTATTTCGTATCATGTAATGCTCTTCTGCTCACGCTGGCTTTACCGCAGTGCTTTTGCGATGCAGTGAAGCATGATCATATTTAGGTATTTGTCCTTTTGTTCTCCCGAAACGGACGTGCCAAGATGCATATTTGGCCTGAGCAGTCGCAAATGATTATATTTGTTTGATGCACAAGTGGCCTGGGCATGCGCTCATTTCGTATCATGTAGTGCTCTTCTGCTCATGCTGGCTTTACCGCGGTGCTTTTTCGATGCAGTGAAGCTTGATCATATTTTAGTATTTGTCTTTTTGTTTGCCTGAAACGGACGTGCCAAGATGCATATTTGGCCTGAGCAGTCGCAAATGCTTATATTTGTTTGATGCAAAAGTGGCCTGTGCATGCGTTAATTTCGTATCATGTAATGCTTTTCTGCTCACGGTGGCTTTACCGCAGTGCTTTCGCGATGCAGTGAAGCTTAATCATCTTTTGGTAATTGTCTTTTCGTCTCCATGAAACGAACGTGCCAAGATGCATATTTGGCCTGAGCAGTCGCATATGCTTATATTTGTTTGATGCACAGGTGGCCTGTGCACGCGTTCATTTCGTATCATGTAATGCTATTTGCTCAATCTGGCTTTACCGCAGTGCTTTTGTGATGCAGTGAAGCTTGATCATATTTAAGTATTTGTCCTTTTGTTTGCCTGATGCGGACATGCCAAGATGCATATTTGGCCTGTGCAGTCGCAAATGCTTATATTTGTTCGATGCACAAGTGGCCTGGGCATGCGTTCATTTTGTATCATGTAGTGCTCTTCTGCTCATGCTGGCTTTACCGCAGTGCTTTTTCAATGCAGTAAAGCTTGATCATATTTTAGTATTTGTCCTTTTGTTTGCAAATACTTTTTTTTATGCACAAGTGGCGTGGGCATGCGTTCGATTCGTATCATGTAACGCTCTTCTGTTCACGCTGGCTTTACCGCAGTGCATTTTGATCCAGTGAAGCTTAATAATTTTTTGGTAATTGTCTCATTGTCTCCCTAAAACGGACGTGCCAAGATGCATATATGGCCTGAGCAGTCGCAAATGCTTATATTTGTTTGATGCACAAGTGGCCTGTGCATGCGTTCACTTCGTATCATGTCTTGCTATTCTGCTCACGCTGGCTTTACCGCAGTGCTTTTGCGATGCAGTGAAGCTTAATCATATTTAAGTATTTGTCCTTTTGTTTGCCTGAAACGGACGTGCCAAGATGCATATTTGGCCTGAGCAGTCGCAAATGCTTATATTTGTTTGATGCACAAGTGGCCTGTGCATGCGTTCATTTCGTATCATGTAATGCTCTTCTGTTCACGCTGGCTTTACCACAGTGCTTTTTCGATCCAGTGAAGCATAATAATTTTTTGGTAATTGTCTTTTTGTCTCCCTAAAACAGATGTGCCAAGATGCATATTTGGCCTGAGCAGTCGCAAATACTTATATTTGTTTGATGCACAAGTGGCGTGGGCACGCGTTCATTTCGTATCAAGTAATGCTATTGTGCTCACGCTGGCTTTACCGCAGTGCTTTCGCGATGCAGTGAAGCTTGATCATATTTTAATATTTGTCCTTTTGTTTGCCTGAAACGGACGTGCCAAGATGCATATTTAGCCTAAGCAGTCGCAAATGCTTATAATTGTTTCATGCACAAGTGGCCGGTGCATGCGTTCAATTCGTATCATGTAATGCTCTTCTGCTCACGCTGGCATTACCGCAGTGCTTTTGCGATGCAGTGAAGCTTGAATAAGTTTAAGTATTTGTCTTTTTGTTTGCCTGAAACGGACGTGCCAAGATGCGTATTTGGCCCGAGCAGTCGCAAATGCTTATATTTGTTTGATGCACAGGTGGCTTGTGCATGCGTTCATTTCGTATCATGTAATGCTCTTCTGTTCACGCTGGTTTTACCACAGTGCTTTTTCGATCCAATGAAGCTTAATAATTTTTTGGTAATTGTCTTTTTGTCTCCCTAAAACGGATGTGCCAAGATGCTTATTTGGCCTGAGCAGCCGCAAATACTTATATTTGTTTGACGCACTAGTGTCCTGTGCATGCGTTCATTTCGTATCTTGTAATGCTCTTCTGCTCACGCTGGCTTTACCGTAGTGCTTTTGCAATGCCGTGAAGCTTGATCATATTTAAGTATTTGTCCTTTTGTTTGCCAGAAACGAACGTGCCAAGATGCATATTTGGCCTGTGCAGTCGCAAATGCTTATATATGTTTGATGCACAGGTGGCTTGTGCATGCGTTCATTTCGTATCATGTAATGCTGTTCTGTTCACGCTGGCTTTACCACAGTGCTTTTTCGATCCAGTCAAGCTTAATAATTTTTTGGTAATTTTCTTTTTGTCTCCCTGAAACGGACGTGCCAAGATGCTTATTTGGCCTGAGCAGTCGCAAATGCCTATATTTGTTTGATGCACAAGTGGCCTGGGCATGCGTTCATTTCGTATCATGTAGGTCTCTTCTGCTCATGCTGGCTTTACCGCAGTGCTTTTTCGATGCAGTGCAGCTTAATCATCTTTTGGTAATTGTCTTTTTGTCTCCCTGAAACGAACGTGCCAAGTTGCACATTTGGCCCGAGCAGTCGCAAATGCTTATATTTGTTTGATGCACAAGTGGCTTGTGCATGCGTTCATTTCGTATCATGTAATGCACTTCTGCTCACGCTGGCATTACCGCAGTGCTTTTGCGATGCAGTGAAGCTTGATCAAATTTAAGTATTTGTCCTTTTGTTTGCCTGAAACGGCCGCGCCAAGATGCATATTTGGCTTGAGCAGCCACAAAAGCCTATCTTTGATTGATGCGCAAGTGGCCTGGGCATGCGTTCATTTCGTATCATGTAATGTTCTTCTGCTCATGCTGGCTTTACCGCAGTGCTTTTTCGATGCAGTGAAGCTTGATCATATTTTAGTATTTGTCTTTTCGTTTGTCTGTGACGAACATGCCAAGACTCATATTTGGCCTGAGCAGTCGCAAATGCTTATATTTGTTTTATGCACAAGTGGCCTGTGCATGCGTTCATTTCGTATCATGTAATGCTCTTCTGCTCATGCTGGTTTTACCGCAGTGCTTTGGCGATGCAGTGAAGCTTAATCAGCTTTTGGTAATTTTAGTTTTGACTCCCTGAAACGAACGTGCCAAGTTGCACATTTGGCCCGAGCAGTCGCAAATGCTTATATTTGTTTGATGCACAAGTGGCTCGTGCATGCGTTTATTTCGTATCATGTAATGCTCTTCTGTTCACGCTGGCTTTACCGCAGTGCTTTTTCGATCCAGTGAAGCTTAATAATTTTTTTGTAATTTTCTTTTTGTCTCTCTGAAACGGACGTGCCAAGATGCATATTTTGCCTGAGCAGTCGCAAATGCTTATATTTGTTTGATGCACAAGCGGCCTGTGCATGCGTTCATTTCGTATCATGTAATGCTCTTCTGCTCATGCTGGCTTTACCGCAGTGCTTTTGCGATGCAGTGAAGCTTGATCATATTTAGGTATTTGTCCTTTTGTTTGCCTGAAACGGACATGCCAAGATGCATATTTGGCCTGAGCAATCGCAAATGCTTATATTTGTTTGATGCACATGTACCCTGTGCATGCCTTCATTTCGTAACATGTAATGCTCTTCTGCTCACGCTGGCTTTACCACAGTGCTTTTTCGATCCAGTAAAGCTTAATAATTTTTTGGTAATTGTCTTTTTGTCTCCCTAAAACGGACGTGCCAAGATGCATATTTGGCCTGAGCAGTCGCAAATACTTATATTTGTTTGATGCACAAGTGGCCTGTGCATGCGTTCATTTCGTATCTTGTAATGCTCTTCTGCTCACACTGGCTTTACCGTAGTGCTTTTGCAATGCAGTGAAGCTTGATCATATTTAAGTATTTGTCCTTTTGTTTGCCAGAAACGGACGTGCCAAGATGCATATTTGGCCTGTGCAGTCGCGAATGCTTATATTTGTTTGATGCACAAGTGGCCTGTTCTTGCAGTCATTTCGTATCATGTAATGCTTTTCTGCTCACGCTGGCTTTACCGCAGTGAATTTCGCGATGCACTGAAGCTTAGTCATCTTTCGGTAACTGTCTTTTTGTCTCCCTGAAACGGACGTGCCAAGATGCATATTTGGCCTGAGCAGTCGCAAATGCTTATATTTGTTTGATGCACAAGTGGCCTGTGCATGCGTTCATTTCGTATCATGTAATGCTCTTCTGCTCATGCTGGTTTTACCGCAGTGCTTTGGAGATGGAGTGAAGCTTAATCAGCTTTTGGTAATTGTAGTTTTGTCTCCCTGAAACGAACGTGCCAAGTTGCATATTTGGCCCGAGCAGTCGCAAATGCTTATATTTGTTTGATTCACAAGTGGCTTGTGCATGCGTTCATTTCGTATCATGTAATGCTCTTCTGCTCACGCTGGCATTAACACAGTGCTTTTTCGATGCATTGAAGCTTGATCATATTTTAGTATTTGTCTTTTCGTTTGTCTGAGACGGACATGCCAAGATGCATATTTGGCCTAAGCAGTCGCAAATGCTTATATTTGTTTGATGCACAAGTGGCCTGTGCATGCGTTCATTTCGTATCATGTAGTGCTCTTCTGCTCATGCTGGCTTTACCGCAGTGCTGTTTCGATGCAGTGAAGCTTGATGATATTTTAGTATTTGTCCTTTTGTTTGCCTGAAACGGACGTGCCAAGATGCATATTTGGCCTGAGCAGTCGCAGATGCCTATATTTGTTTGATGCAAAAGTGGCCTGTGCATGCGTTAATTTCGTATCATGTAATGCTTTTCTGCTCACGGTGGCTTTACCGCAGTGCTTTCGCGATGCAGTGAAGCTTATTCATCTTTTTGTAATTGTCTTTTTGGCTCCATGAAACGGACGTGCCAAGATGGATATTTGACCTGAGCAGTTGCGTATGCTTCTATTTGTTTGATGCACAAGTGGCCTGTGCATGCGTTCATTTCGTATCATGTAATGCTATTTGCTCAAGCTGGCTTTACTGCAGTGCTTTTGTGATGCAGTAAACTTGATCATATTTAAGTATTTGTCCTTTTGTTTGCCTAATGTGGACGTGCCAAGATGCATATTTGGCCTGTGCAGTCGCAAATGCTTATATTTGTTTGATGCACAAGTGGCCTGGGCATGGGTTCATTTTGTATCATGTAGTGCTCTTCTGCTCATGCTGGCTTTACCGCAGTGCTTTTTCGATGCAGTGAAGCTTCATCATATTTTAGTATTTGTCCTTTTGTTTGCCTGAAACGGACATACCAAGATGCGTATTTGGCCTGAGCAGTCAAAAATACTTATATTTTTTTGATGCACAAGTGGCGTGGGCATGCGTTCATTTCGTATTAAGTAATGCTCTTCTTCTCACGCTAGCTTTACTGCAGTGCATTCGCAATGCAGTGAAGCCTAATCATCTCTTGGTAATTGTTTGTCTCCTTGAAACGGACATGTCAAGATGCTTATTTGGCCTGAGCAGTCGCAAATGCTTATATTTGATTGATGCACAAGTGGCTTGTGCATGCGTTCATTTCGTATCATGTAATGCTCTTCTGCTCACGCTGGCATTACCGCAGTGCTTTTGCGATGCAGTGAAGCTTGATCAAATTTAAGTATTTGTCCTTTTGTTTGCCTGAAACGGCCGCGCCAAGATGCATATTTGGCTTGAGCAGCCGCAAAAGCCTATCTTTGTTTGATGCGCAAGTGGCCTGGGCATGCGTTCATTTCGTATCATGTAATGTTCTTCTGCTCACGCTGGCTTTACCGCAGTGCTTTTTCGATGCAGTGAAACTTGATCATATTTTAGTATTTGTCTTTTCGTTTGTCTGTGACGGACATGGCAAGATGCATATTTGGCCTGAGCAGTCGCAAATGCTTATATTTGTTTTATGCACAAGTGGCCTGTGCATGCATTCATTTCGTATCATGTAATGCTCTTCTGCTCATGCTGGTTTTACCGCAGTGCTTTGGCGATGCAGTGAAGCTTAATCAGCTTTTGGTAATTGTAGTTTTGGTTCCCTGAAACGAACGTGCCAAGTTGCACATTTGGCCCGAGCAGTCGCAAATGCTTATATTTGTTTGATGCACAAGTGGCTTGTGCATGCGTTCATTTCGTATCATGTAATGCACTTCTGCTCACGCTGGCATTACCGCAGTGCTTTTGCGATGCAGTGAAGCTTGATCAAATTTAAGTATTTGTCCTTTTGTTTGCCTGAAACGGCCGCGCCAAGATGCATATTTGGCTTGAGCAGCCGCAAAAGCCTATCTTTGTTTGATGCGCAAGTGGCCTGGGCATGCGTTCATTTCGTATCATGTAATGTTCTTCTGCTCATGCTGGCTTTACCGCAGTGCTTTTTCGATGCAGTGAAGCTTGATCATATTTTAGTATTTGTCTTTTCGTTTGTCTGTGACGAACATGCCAAGACTCATATTTGGCCTGAGCAATCGCAAATGCTTATATTTGTTTGATGCACATGTACCCAGTGCATGCCTTCATTTCGTAACATGTAATGCTCTTCTGCTCACGCTGGCTTTACCACAGTGCTTTTTCGATCCAGTAAAGCTTAATAATTTTTTGGTAATTGTCTTTTTGTCTCCCTAAAACGGACGTGCCAAGATGCATATTTGGCCTGAGCAGTCGCAAATACTTATATTTGTTTGATGCACAAGTGGCCTGTGCATGCGTTCATTTCGTATCTTGTAATGCTCTTCTGCTCACACTGGCTTTACCGTAGTGCTTTTGCAATGCAGTGAAGCTTGATCATATTTAAGTATTTGTCCTTTTGTTTGCCAGAAACGGACGTGCCAAGATGCATATTTGGCCTGTGCAGTCGCGAATGCTTATATTTGTTTGGTGCACAAGTGGCCTGTTCTTGCAGTCATTTCGTATCATGTAATGCTTTTCTGCTCACGCTGGCTTTACCGCAGTGAATTTCGCGATGCAGTGAAGCTTAGTCATCTTTCGGTATGTAATAACGTGAGCAGCAGACAGCATACCAAGAAGCAACTGATAAGTTTATTAGAAGACGCACCATATATAGGCGCAGAACCACGTGATCGGTCGCACAGGAATGCGCGCACTGGGTGCGCAGTGATAAGTGACGTCACGCTACAACACTCCTTCCCCTTCAGATTACTTCCGAAAGTCACTGGACTGGTATCTGTTCGGGGCATGTCGTACACGTGCACTACGACGCAGAGTTGGAAGTTCGGCTGCAGGTGGCGCGTCGTCGGCACTGGGCTGGTCCGGCGAGCCGGAGGCAGCTGCTCCGGCCGTGGGCGATGCAGTTGCCGGAAGGAGAGACGTCGCAGAGTCGGTTGCGTGTGGATTTACGAGAGGCGACCCGGCGACTGGCCCACACGCCATCGGAACCGTCGGTGGAGTCGTGTCTACGGATGTCGTTGGAGCAGGTTGTGCCTGCGGATAACTTGAAGAATCCTGGCTTCCGTGGCGGGCTCTGATGTGGTCCGAATGCGTAAATCGCACCGCCTGCGACACTTTCACCAGATAGGTTACGGGACTGATAACCTGTGTCACGACACCATCTTCCCACGACACTGTTTCACCTCGCACAGTCTTCACCCACACAGCGTCCCCCACAGCAAAACATCGCGGAACCCCCCTAGACATGTCCTTTTGCACTTTGGTACGTTGCTGCTGCTCCCGCATGGAGAGCTCGAAATCTGGTTTTAGCAATGACAGCTTTACCCGTGGCTGTCTTTTCAAGAATAATTCTGCCGGGGTCTGGCGAGTGGTACTGTGCGGAGTAGTCCTGTAACTCATTAGATAGCTGTCCAAGCGTTCCCGAAATGAATGTTTGTGGTGGCTAGCTTTGTCCTGCAAGACATGCTTTGACAGTGCTTGTTTGGTAGTCTGCACTAAACGCTCGGCCGCTCCGTTAGAAGCCGCGTGATAAGGAGGTGTCTTGACATGCCTTACACCGTTTACACTCAAGAAGGCCGCGAACTCTTCTGAAATGAACTGCGGTCCATTATCACTCACCAGTACCTCTGGCAGACCATACGCGGCAAACATACTACGTAGCTTCTCAATGGTTTTGTTAGCAGTAGTGGATGACATAGGCGAGACCTCGATCCATTTAGAGAACGCGTCGACGAGAACCAAGAACGCCTGAGAGCCCTTTACCGCATAATCGACGTGCACGCGTTGCCAGGGCCTTGTGGGATAATTCCATGGTTGCAAAGGAACCGGTGAAGCAGCTTTTTGGACGGCCTGACAAACCTGACATTGTCGAACGTAGCTCTCAACCGAAAGGTCGAGGCCAGGCCACCACACAAAGCTTCTTGCTAACGCTTTCATGCGACTAGATCCCGGGTGGTCCTCATGCAATAGCTGCAAGACCTGTAGCTGGAGCTTATCAGGTATGATCACCCTTGATCCCCACGTTATGCATTCTTGCTCTACTGATAGCTCGTCGCGCCGGGAATAAAATGGTCTAAATGCTTCAGAGCACTCTGAAGGCCATCCATTTAAGATGAAGTGCGTCACGCGAGACAAGGTGGGATCACGTCGTGTGGCTCGCGCTACGTCATCCGCTTTGAGGGGCATGCTGTCAAATAGCAAGAGACACTCGGAAGGTTCATCGGCCGCTACAATAGGCCGTGGAAGCCGAGACAGAGCGTCAGCCACTTCAACATTTCTTCCCTTTCGGTATTTTAGTTTATACTGGTACGCTGCCAGGGTAATTGCCCATCTTTGCATTCGAGCTGCAGCAAGCGCAGGCACCGGCTTGTCGTGGCCTAATATTCCGAGCAATGGCTGATGATCTGTATAAAGAGTGAACTCTCGTCCATACAAGTGGTGGTGGAATTTTCTTAACCCAAACATCAGTGCTAATGCTTCGCGTTCGCACTGAGCATAGTTTTTCTCTGCGGCTGTAAGTGTTCTAGAAGCAAATGCCACTGGCCTTTCGTGTCCCTCTGCGGTCTCATGAAAAATGACAGCCCCCAATCCATACGACGAAGCGTCACATGTCATAGCCATTGGTTTCGCCACATCGTAAAAAGTGAGCACATTACTCTTGACAAGTAACAGTTTCGTAGAAGCAAATGCTTCGCTACACTCCCGTGTCCACGACCACCTTTCGCCCTTGCGCAACAGACGGTACAATGGCTCTGCCACGCAGGCAAGGTTACTTAAGAACTTTGCATAAAAGGTTAACATGCCGAGATAAGCCTTTAGCTCTGTTTGGCAAGTGGGCTCTGGCGCTTCTGTGATCGCCTTTATCTTTTCTTCTGTAGGATATATACCTTCAGCGCCCACAGTGTGACCGAGATAAGTCACAGTGCTCTGAAAAAACCGACAGTTTTCCTCTTTCAGTGTCACGTTGTAGTCACTCAGCCGCTGCAGGACTAGTTCCAACGTTTTTTGACAGTCGGCTAAGTCTTTTCCCGACACAATGACGTCGTCTATGTAACATCCCACGTGCGGTATGCCTTTGAGCACCTCATTCATGAAGGACTGAAAAATGGCTGGCGCACTGGCTACCCCAAATGGTAAGCGCTGGAACTCGAACAGCCCCCTGTGCGTATTAATAGTTAGCAGTGGTCGGGACTCGGCAGTGAGCGGAATCTGCTGATACGCGGCCGAAAGATCCAACACACAAAACACTCTGCCGCCAGCTATGGCAGAGAACAAATCTTCCGGTCTAGGCAATGGGTAGTGGTCGGTCTTTAAAACAGAATTAATGGTGACTTTGTAGTCCCCGCACAGCCTCAGTGAACCATCTTTCTTTTGGATTACGACTACTGGCGTGGCCCAATCGCTCCGATTTACGGGGCGTATAACACCGCTTTTCTCTAGCCTTTCTAGCTCGCCTTCCACTTTATCTCGAAGCGCAAATGGGACGTTTCTGGCCTTGCCAAAAATAGCCGTACAATTCTGGCTTAAAACTATCCTTGCTTGATAGTTTTTTACTTTTCCAGGTTGCTTAGAAAACACCCCTGGGAACTTCTTTTTAACCGCCTCTACCCTGTGAGAGTCGCTTACATTTATAGCAAACACGCTTTTCCAGTCAAGCCCGAGCCTTTCAAGCCAACTTCGCCCCATCAGCAATGGTAGCTGCTTGCTTTTATCCTTGACGATAATAGCGGGTAGCCGCAAAGACTGTTTTCCCACCGTAACGGAAACGTTGCATTGCCCTTTTACTGGAACAGGTTCCCCAGTGTATGTTTTTAGGGTGACTCGAGATGGCTCGCACTTGACATGAGGAAATGCGTTCAGCCTCACACTCTCAGGAATTAGTGTTACAGCTGCTCCCGTATCAATCTGCATGCAGAGCTCTTGCCCTTCTACGTTTAGCTGCACTTCATACCCAGAACGCACGGTATTGATAACATGGTACACATCTAATTCAGAGTCACTATCAGAGCAGTCCACCACGTTTGCAGTCTTGAGTTCTCTGCGATTACTTGGACACATCTTCTGTAGATGACCGATTTGAGAACAGCTGTGACACTGGACGTTCTTATACCAGCAAACACTAGCCGCATGCGCCTTGCCACATCTTTCGCAAACTCGCTTGGCTTCCTTGAGCTTCCGAAGCTTCGATTTCTTTTCGCTTCCTTTTCCTCTTATCGCCATTGCATAAAAAGCCGCTTCCTTGCCTTCTGCATGAAGTAACGCTGTCTGTCGCGCAGCCTGCTCTCGGTCCTGGGCTATCTTGCACGCCTTTTCGAAGGTTAAATCTTCTTCAGCAAATAGGGCGAGTTGCGTTTCCTCGCGTCTTATGCCTGCCACTATTCTGTCTCGCAGCGCGTCTTGCAGAAACTGACCGAAATCGCACTTCCTTGCTAACTGTTTTAAGGCCACTATGAAGTCCTCGACGCTTTCCTGCTCTTCTTGTGCTCGCTTGTTAAATTTGCAACGTTCGGCAATGACCGAGCACTGTGGGCTATAGTGTTTCTTCAACAGCAGTGTGACCTCTTCAAAGGACTTGTCCCCAGGAACAGCGGGTACTACCAAACTTTTGAGCACCTCGTACGTTCGTGGTCCTATCACACTCAAGAATACTGCCAGCTTCTTTTCCTCTCTGATGTCATTTGCGGTGACGAAGTGCTCAAAACGCTCCAGATAGGATTCAAAATTCTGATCCTTCTCGTCGAACTCGTCTAGCTTGCCTAGTCGCGCCATTGTTCAGTAAAAGTGCAGTATACTTATCGGGTTGCTTTCCCCGACGACTGCGTTGCCTCTTGCCGAAGGTAGTGCCGCCGAGTTCAACCGTCCCAGGCCATGGCTGCCGTTGTTTTCTGGTCCATGGCTGTCGACCGCCGATCGCCCGCAATACTGCTTCGTACTGAGCTAGTACAAGGGGGCGGATCCCATCCTCGTCGCCAGTGTAATAACGTGAGCAGCAGACAGCATACCAAGAAGCAACTGATAAGTTTATTAGAAGACGCACCATATATAGGCGCAGAACCACGTGATCGGTCGCACAGGAATGCGCGCACTGGGTGCGCAGTGATAAGTGACTTCACGCTACAACAGGTAAGTGTCTTTTTGTCTCCCTGAAACGGACGTGCCAAGATGCATATTTGGCCTGAGCAGTCGCAAATGCTTATATTTGTTTGATGCACAAGTGGCCTGTGCATGCGTTCATTTCGTATCATGTAATGCTCTTCTGCTCATGCTGGTTTTACCGCAGTGCTGTTTCGATGCAGTGAAGCTTGATGATATTTTAGTGTTTCTCCTTTTGTTTGCCTAAAACGGACGTGCCAAGATGCATATTTGGCCCGAGCAGTCGCAAATGCTTATATTTGTTTGATTCACAAGTGGCTTGTGCATGCGTTCATTTCGTATCATGTAATGCTCTTCTGCTCACGCTGGCTTTAACACAGTGCTTTTTCGATGCAGTGAAGCTTGATCATATTTTAGTATTTGTCTTTTCGTTTGTCTGAGACGGACATGCCAAGATGCATATTTGGCCTAAGCAGTCGCAAATGCTTATATTTGTTTGATGCACAAGTGGCCTGTGCATGCGTTCATTTCGTATCATGTAGTGCTCTTCTGCTCATGCTGGCTTTACCGCAGTGCTGTTTCGATGCAGTGAAGCTTGATGATATTTTAGTATTTGTCCTTTTGTTTGCCTAAAACGGACGTGCCAAGATGCATATTTGGCCTGAGCAGTCGCGAATGCTTATATTTGTTTGATGCAAAAGTGGCCTGTGCATGCGTTAATTTCGTATCATGTAATGCTTTTCTGCTCACGGTGGCTTTACCGCAGTGCTTTCGCGATGCAGTGAAGCCTAATCATCTTTTGGTAATTGTCTTTTTGTCTCCATGAAACGGACGTGCCAACATGCATATTTGGCCTGAGCAGTCGCAAATGCTTATATTTGTTTGATGCACAAGTGGCCTGTGCATGCGTTCATTTCGTATCATGTAATGCTCTTCTGCTCATGCTGGCTTTACCGCAGTGCTTTTGCGATGCAGTGAAGCTTGATCATATTTAAGTATTTGTCCTTTTGTTTGCCTGAAACGGACATGCCAAGATGCATATTTGGCCTGAGCAATCGCAAATGCTTATATTTGTTTGATGCACATGTACCCTGTGCATGCCTTCATTTCGTAACATTTAATGCTCTTCTGCTCACGCTGGCTTTACCGCAGTGCTTTTGAGATGCAGTGAAGCATGATCATATTTAAGTATTTGTCCTTTTGTTTGCCCGAAACGGACGTGCCAAGATGCATAATTGGCCTGAGCAGTCGCAAATGATTATATTTGTTTGATGCACAAGTGGCCTGGGCATGCGTTCATTTCGTATCATGTAGTGCTCTTCTGCTTATGCTGGCTTTACCGCAGTGCTTTTGTGATGCAGTCAAGCTTGATCATATTTAAGTATTTGTCCTTTTGTTTGCCTGAAGCGGACGTGCCAAGATGCATATTTGGCCTGTGCAGTCGCAAATGCTTATATTTGTTTGATGCACAAGTGGCCTGGGCATGCGTTCATTTTGTATCATGTAGTGCTCTTCTGCTCATTCTGGCTTTACCGCAGTGCTTTTTCGACGCAGTGAAGCTTGATCATATTTTAGTATTTGTCCTTTTGTTTGCATGAAACGGACGTGCCAAGATGCGTATTTGGCCTGAGCAGTCGCAAATACTTATATTTTTTTGATGCACAAGTGGCGTGGGCATGCGTTCATTTCGTATTGAGTAATGCTCTTGTTCTCACGCTAGCTTTACTGCAGTGCTTTCGCAATTCAGTGAAGCCTAATCATCTCTTGGTAATTGTATTTTTGTCTCCCTGAAACGGACATGTCAAGATGCATATCTGGCCTGAGCAGTCGCAAATGCTTATATTTGATTGATGCACAAGTGGCCTGTGCATGCGTTCATTTCGTATCATGTAATCCTCTTCTGCTCACGCTGGCATTACCGCAGTGCTTTTGCGATGCAGTGAAGCTTGATAAAATTTAAGTAATTGTCCTTTTGTTTTCCTGAAACGGACGTGCCAAGATGCATATTTGGCTTGAGCAGCCGCAAATGCCTATCTTTGTTTGATGCGCAAGTGGCCTGGGCATGCGTTCATTTCGTATCATGTAATGCTCTTCTGCTCACGCTGGCTTTACCGCAGTGCTTTTTCGATGCAGTGAAGCCTGATCATTATTTAGTATTTGTCTCTTCGTTTGTTTTAGACGGACATGCCAAGATGCATATTTGGCCTGAGAGGTCGAAAATGCTTATATTTGTTTGACGCACAAGTGGCCTGTGCAGTCGCAAATGCTTATATTTTTTGATGCACAAGTGGCCTGTGCATGTGTTCATTTCGTATCATGTAATGCTCTTCTGCTCATGCTGGTTTTACCGCAGTGCTTTGGCGATGCAGTGAAGCTTAATCAGCTTTTGCTAATTGTAGTTTTGTCTCCCTGAAACGAACGTTCCAAGTTGCATATTTGGCCCGAGCAGTCGCAAATGCTGATATTTGTTTGATGCACAAGTGGCTTGTGCATGCGTTCATTTCGTATCATATAAGGCTCTTCTGTTCACGCTGGCTTTACCGCAGTGTTTTTTCGAATAAGTGAAGCTTAATAATTTTTTGGTAATTGTCTTTTTGTCTCCCTAAAACGGATGTGCCAAGATGCATATTTGGCCTGAGCAGTCGCAAATGCTTATATTTGTTTGATGCACAAGTGGCCTGAGCATGCGTTCATTTCGTATCATGTAATGCTATTTGCTCAAGCTGGCTTTACCGCAGTGCTTTTGTGATGCAAAGAAGCTTGATCACATTTAAGTATTTGTCCTTTTGTTTGCTTGAAGCGGACGTGCCAAGATGCATATTTGGCCTGTGCAGTCGCAAATGCTTATATTTGTTTAATGCACAAGTGGCCTGGGCATGCGTTCATTTTGTATCATGTAGTGCTCTTCTGCTCATGCTGGCTTTACCGCAGTGCTTTTTCGATGCAGTGAAGCCTAATCATCTCTTGGTAATTGTTTTTTTGTCTCCTTGAAACGGACATGTCAAGATGCTTATTTGGCCTGAGCAGTCGCAAATGCTTATATTTGATTGATGCACAAGTGGCTTGTGCATGCGTTCATTTCGTATCATGTAATGCTCTTTTGCTCACGCTGGCTTTACCGCAGTGCTTTTTTGATGCAGTGAAGCTTGATCATATTTTAGTATTTGTCTTTTCGTTTGTCTGAGACGGACATGCCAAGATGCATATTTGGCCTGAACAGTCGCAAATGCTTATATTTGTTTTATGCACAAGTGGCCTGTGCATGCGTTCATATCGTATCATGTAATGCTCTTCTGCTCATGCTGGTTTTACCGCAGTGCTTTGGCGATGCAGTGAAGCTTAATCAGCTTTTGGTAATTGTAGTATTGTCTCCCTGAAACGAACGTGCCAAGTTGCACGTTTGGCCCGAGCAGTCGCAAATGCTTATATTTGTTTGATGCACAAGTGGCTTGTGCATGCGTTAATTTCGTATCATGTAATGCTCTTCTGTTCACGCTGGCTTTACCGCAGTGCTTTTTCGATCCAGTGAAGCTTAATAATTTTTTTGTATTGTCTTTTTGTCTTTCTGACACGGACGTGCCAAGATGCATATTTGGCGTGAGCAGTCGCAAATGCCTATATTTGTTTGATGTGCAAGTGGCCTTGGCCTGCGTTCAATTCGTATCATGTAATGCTCTTCTGCTCAAGCTGGCTTTACCGCAGTGCTTTTTCGATGCAGTGAAGCTTGATCATATTTTAGTATTTGTCCTTTTGTTTGCCTGAAACGGACGTGCCAAGATGCATATTTAGCCTGAGCAGTCGCAAAGGCTTATAATTGTTTCATGCACAAGTGGCCTGTGCATGCGTTCAATTCGTATCATGTAATGCTCTTCTGCTCACGCTGGCATTACCGCAGTGCTTTTGCGATGCGGTGAAGCTTGATTAAATTTTAGTATTTGTCCTTTTGTTTGCCTGAAACGGACGTGCCAAGATGCATATTTAGCCTGAGCTGTCGCAAATGCTTATAATTGTTTCATGCACAAGTCGCCTGTGCATGCGTTCAATTCGTATCATGTAATGCTCTTCTGCTCATGCTGGTTTTACCGCAGTGCTTTGGCGCTGCAGTGAAGCCTAATCAACTCTTGGTAATTGTTTTTTTGTCTCCCTGAAACGGACATGTCAAGATGCATATTTGGCCTGAGCAGTTGCAAATGCTTATATTTGATTGATGCACAAGTGGCCTGGGCATGCGTTCATTTCGTATCATGTAATGCTCTTCTGCTCACGCTGGCTTTACCGCAGTGCTTTTTCGATGCAGTGAAGCTTGATCATATTTTAGTATTTGTCTTTTCGTTTGTCTGAGACGGACATGCCAAGATGCATATTTGGCCTGAGCAGTCGCGAATGTTTATATTTGTTTGATGCAAAAGTGGCCTGTGCATGCGTTAATTTCGTATCATGTATTGCTTTTCTGCTCACGGTGGCTTTACCGCAGTGCTTTTGCGATGCCGTGAAGCCTAATCATCTTTTGGTAATTGTCATTTTGTATCCATGAAACGGACGTGCCAAAATGCATATTTGGCCTGAGCAGTCGCAAATGCTTATATTTGTTTGATGCACAAGTGGCCTGTGCATGCGTTCATTTCGTATCAAGTAATGCTCTTCTGCTCATGCTGGCTTTACCGCAGTGCTTTTGCGATTCATTGAAGCTTGATCATATTTAAGTATTTGTCCTTTTGTTTGCCTGAAACGGACATGCCAAGATGCATATTTGGCCCGAGCAGTCGCAAATGCTCATATTTTTTTGATGCAGAAGTGGCTTGTGCATGCGTTCATTTCGTATCATGTAATGCTCTTCTGTTCACGCTGGCTTTACCGCAGTGCTTTGGCGATGCAGTGAAGCTTAATCAGCTTTTGGTAATTGTCGTTTTGTCTCCCTGAAACGAACGTGCCAAGTTGCATATTTGGCCCGAGCAGTCGCAAATGCTTATATTTGTTTGATGCAGAAGTGGCTTGTGCATGCGTTCATTTCGTATCATGTAATGCTCTTCTGTTCACGCTGGCTTTACCGCAGTGCTTTCGTGATGCAGTGAAGCTTAATCGTCTTTTGGTAATTGTCTTTTTGTCTCTCTGAAACGGACGTGCCAAGATGCACATTTGGCCTGAGCTGTCGCAAATGCTTATATTTGTTTGATGCACAAGTGGCCTGTGCATGCGTTCATTTCGTATCATGTAATGCTCTTAGCTCACGCTGGGTTAACCGCAGTACTTTTGCGATGCAGTGAAGCTTGATCATATTTAAATATTTGTCCTTTTGTTTGCCTGAAGCGGACGTGCCAAGACGCATATTTGGCCTGTGCAGTCGCAAATGCTTATATTTGATGCACAAGTGGCCTGGGCATGCGTTCATTTTGTATCATGTAGTGCTCTTCTGGTCATGCTGGCTTTAGCGCAGTGGTTTTTTGATGGTGTGAAGCTTGATCATATTTTAGTAATTGTCCTTTTGTTTGCCTGAAACGGAAGTGCCAAGATGCGTATTTGGCCTGAGCAGTCGCAAATACTTATATTTTTTTGATGCACAAGTGGCGTGGGCATGCGTTCATTTCGTATTAAGTAATGCTCTTGATCTCACGCTAGCTTTACTGCAGTGCTTTCGCAATGCAGTGAAGCCTAATCATCTCTTGGTAATTGTTTTTTTGTCTCCTTGAAACCGACATGTTAAGATACATATTTGGCCTGAGCAGTCGCAAATGCTTATATTTGATTGATGCACAAGTGGCCTAAGCATGCGTTCATTTCATAACATGTAATGCTCTTCTGCTCACGCTGGCTTTACCGCAGTGCTTTTGCGATGCAGTGAAGCATGAACATATTTAAGTATTTGTCCTTTTGTTTGCCCGAAACGGACGTGCAGAGATGCATATTTGGCCTGAGCAGTCGCAAATGAATATATTTGTTTGATGCACAAGTGGCCTGGGCATGCGTTCATTTCGTATCATGTAGTGCTCTTCTGCTCATGCTGGCTTTACCGCGGTGCTTTTTTGATGCAGTGAAGCTTCATCATATTTTAGTATTTGTCTTTTGTTTGCCTGAAACGGACGTGCCAAGATGCATATTTGGCCTGAGCAGTCGCAAATGCTTATATTTGTTTGATGCAAAAGTGGCCTGTGCATGCGTTAATTTCGTATCATGTAATGCTCTTCTGTTCACGCTGGCTTTACCGCAGTGCTTTTTCGATCCAGTGAAGCTTAATAGTTTTTTGGTAATTGTCTTTTTGTCTCCCTAAAACGTATGTGCCAAGATGCATAATTGGCCTGAGCAGTCGCAAATACTTATATTTGTTTGATGCAAAAGTGGCCTGTGCATGCGTTCATTTCGTATCTTGTAATGCTCTTCTGCTCACGCTTGCTTTACCGTAGTGTTTCTGCAATGCAGTGAAGCTTGATCATATTTAAGTATTTGTCCTTTTGTTTGCCAGAAACGGACGTGCCAAGATGTATATTTGGCCTGTGCAGTCGCAAATGCTTTTATTTGTTTGATGCACAAGTGGCCTGTTCTTGCGTTCATTTCGTATCATGTAATGCTTTTCTGCTCACGCTGGCTTTACCGCAGTGAATTTCGCGATGCAGTGAAGCTTAATCAGCTTTTGGTAATTGTAGTTTTGTCTCCCTGAAACTAACGTGCCAAGTTGTATATTTGGCCTGAGCAGTCGCAAATGGTTATATTTGTTTGATGCACAAGTGGCTTGTGCATGCGTTCATTTCGTATCACGTATTGCTCTTCTGCTCATGTTGGCTTTACCACAGTGCTTTCGTGATGCAGTGAAGCTTAATCGTCTATTGGTAATTGTCTTTTTTCTCTTTGAAATGGACGTGCCAAGATGCATATTTGGCCTGAGCTGTCGCAAATGCTTATATTTGTTTGATGCACAAGTGGCGTGTGCATGCGTTCATTTCGTTTCATGTAATGCTCTTAGCTCACGCTGGCTTAACCGCAGTACTTTTGCGATGCAGTGAAGCTTGATCATATTTAAGTATTTGTCCTTTTGTTTGCCTGAAACGGACATGCCAAGATGCATATGTGGCCTGAGGAGTCGCAAATACTTATATTTTTTTATGCACAAGTGGCGTGGGCATGCGTTCAATTCGTATCATGTAATGCTCTTCTGCTCACGCTGGATTTACCTCAGTGCTTTTGAGATGCAGTGAAACTTGATCAAATTTAAGTATTTGTCCTTTTGTTTGCCTGAAACGGACGTGCCAAGATGCATATTTGGCTTGAGCAGTCGCAAATGCCTATATTTGTTTGATGCGCAAGTGGCCTTGGCCTGCGTTCAATTCGTATCATGTAATGCTCTTCTGCTCAAGCTGGCTTTACCGCAGTGCTTTTTCGATGCAGTGAAGCTTGATCATATTTTAGTATTTGTCCTTTTGTTTGCCTGAAACGGACGTGCCAAGATGCATATTTAGCCTGAGCAGTCGCAAATGCTTATAATTGTTTCATGCACAAGTGGCCTGGGCATGCGTTCATTTCGTATCATGTAATGCTCTTTTGCTCACGCTGGCTTTACCGCAGTGCTTTTTTGATGCAGTGAAGCTTGATCATATTTTAGTATTGATCTTTTCGTTTGTCTGAGACGGACATGCCAAGATGCATATTTGGCCTGAGCAGTCGCAAATGGTTATATTTGTTTTATGCACAAGTGGCCTGTGCATGGGTTCATTTCGTATCATGTAATGCTCTTCTGCTCATGCTGGTTTTACCGCAGTGCTTTGGCGATGCAGTGAAGCTTAATCAGCTTTTGGTAATTGTAGTTTTGTCTCCCTGAAACGAACGTGCCAAGTTGCACGTTTGGCCCGAGCAGTCGCAAATGCTTATTAACAGTTGGTAGTGAGCGCTGCGTGTCGTGTGTGTTGCTCTGGTGTAAGTGTGTGTGCTTGTGTGAGTGTTTGCGTGAGTCGAGGTTGCGCCAAAATTTCTAAGCAAATGCTTATATTTGTTTGATGCACAAGTGGCTTGTGCATGCGTTAATTTCGTATCATGTAATGCTCTTCTGTTCACGCTGGCTTTACCGCAGTGCTTTTGCAATGCAGTGAAGCTTGATCATATATAAGTATTTGTCTTTTCGTTTGTTTTAGACGGACATGTCAAGATGCATATTTGGCCTGAGAGGTCGAAAATACTTATATTTGTTTGATGCACAAGTGGCCTGTGCAGTCGCAAATGCTTATATTTGTTGATGCACAAGTGGCCTGTGCATGCGTTCATTTCGTATCATGTAATGCTCTTCTGCTCATGCTGGTTTTACCGCAGTGCTTTGGCGATGCAGTGAAGCTTAATCAGCTTTTGGTAATTGTAGTTTTGTCTCCCTGAAACGAACGTGCCAAGTTGCATATTTGGCCCGAGCAGTCGCAAATGCTTATATTTGTTTGATGCAGAAGTGGCTTGTGCATGCGTTCATTTCGGATCATGTAATGCTCTTGTGTTCATGCTGGCTTTACCGCAGTGCTTTCGTGATGCAGTGAAGCTTAATCGTCTTTTGGTAATTGTCTTTTTGTCTCTCTGAAACGGACGTGCCAAGATGCATATTTGGCCTGAGCTGTCGCAAATGCTTATATTTGTTTGATGCACAAGTGGCCTGTGCATGCGTTCATTTCGTATCATGTAATGCTCTTAGCTCACGCTGGCTTAACCGCAGTACTTTTGCGATGCAGTGAAGCTTGATCATATTTAAATATTTGTCCTTTTGTTTGCCTGAAGCGGACGTGCCAAGACGCATATTTGGCCTGTGCAGTCGCAAATGCTTATATTTGATGCACAAGTGGCCTGGGCATGCGTTCATTTTGTATCATGTAGTGCTCTTCTGGTCATGCTGGCTTTAGCGCAGTGGTTTTTTGATGGTGTGAAGCTTGATCATATTTTAGTAATTGTCCTTTTGTTTGCCTGAGACGGACATGCCAAGATGCTTATTTGGCCTGAGCAGTCGCAAATGCTTATATTTGTTTGATGCACAGGTGGCCTGTGTATGCGTTCATTTCGTATCATCGAATGCTCTTCTGCTCATGCTGGTTTTACCGCAGTGCTTTGGCGATGCAGTGAAGCCTAATCAGCTTTTGGTAATTGTAAATTTGTCTCCCTGAAATGAACGTGCCAAGATGCATATTTGGCCCTAGCAGTCGCAAATACTTATATTTGTTTGATGCACAAGTGGCCTTTGCATGCGTTCATTTCGTATGTTGTAATGCTCTTCTGCTCACGCTGGCTTTACCGCAGTGCTTTTGCAATGCAGTGAAGCTTGATCATATATAAGTATTTGTCCTTTTGTGTGCCAGAAAGGGACGTGCCAAGATGCATATTTGGCCTGTGCAGTCGCAAATGCTTATATTTGTTTGATGCACAAGTGGCCTGTTCTTGCGTTCATTTCGTATCATGTAATGCTTTTCCGCTCACGCTGGCTTTACCGCTGTGAATTTCGCAATGCAGTGAAGCTTAGTCATCTTTCGGTAATTGTCTTTTTGTCTCTGTGAAACGGACGTGCCAAGATGCATATTTGGCCTGAGCAGTCGCAAATGCTTATATTTGTTTGATGCACAAGTGGCCTGTGCATGCGTTCGTTTCGTATCTTGTAATGCTCTTCTGCTCACGCTGGCTTTAGCGCAGTGCTTTTGCGATGCAGTGAAGCTTAATCATCTTTTGGTATGTGTCTTTTTGTCTCCCTGAAATGGACGTGCCAAGATGCATATTGGCCTGAGCAGTCTCAAATACTTTTTTTTGATGCACAAGTGGCGTGGGCTTGAGTTCATTTCGTATGATGTAATGCTCTTGTGCTCAAGCTGGCTTTACCGCAGTGCTTTTGTGATGCAGTGAAGCTTGATCATATTTAGGTATTTGTCCTTTTGTTTGCCTGAAACGAACGTGCCAAGATGCACATTTGGCCTGTGCAGTCGCAAATGCTTATATTTGTTTGATGCAAAAGTGGCCTGTGCATGCGTTAATTTCGTATCATGTAATGCTTTTCTGCTCACGGTGGCTTTACCGCAGTGCTTTCGCGATGCAGTGAAGCCTAATCATGTTTTGGTAATTGTCTTTTTGTCTCCATGAAACGGACATGCCAAGATGCATATTGGGCCCGAGCAGTCGCAAACGCTTATATTTGTTTGATGCACAAGTGGCTTGTTCATGCGTTCATTTCGTATCATGTAATGCCCTTCTGTTCACGCTGGCTTTACCGCCGTGCGTTTTCGATCCAGTGAAGCTTAATAATTTTTTGGTAATTGTCTTTTTGTCTCCCTAAAACGGATGTGCCAAGATGCATATTTGGCCTGAGCAGTCGCATATACTTATATTTGTTTGATGCACAAGTGGCCTGTGCATGCGTTCAATTCGTATCTTGTAATGCTTTTCTGCTCACGCTGGCTTTACTGCAGTGAATTTCGCGATGCAGTGAAGCTGAGGCATCTTTCCGTAATTGTCTTATTGTCTCCCTGAAACGGACGTGCTAAGATGCATATTTGGCCCGAGCAGTCGCAAATGCCTATATTTTTTATGCACAAGTGGCCTGTGCTTGCGTTCATTTCGTATCATGTATTGCTCTTCTGCTCATGTTGGCTTTACCACAGTGCTTTTGTGATGCAGTGAAGCTTAATCGTCTTTTGGTAAATGTCTTTTTGTCTCTCTGAAACGGACGTGCCAAGATGCATATTTGGCCTGAGCTGTCGCAAATGCCAATATTTGTTTGATGCACAGGTGGCCTGTGCATGCGTTCATTTCGTATCATGTAATGCTCTTCTGTTCACGCTGGCTTTACCGCAGTGCTTTTTCGATCCTGTGAAGCCTAATAATTTTTTGGTAATTGTCTTTTTGCCTCCCTAAAACGGACGTGCGAAGATGCATATTTGGCCTGAGCAGTCGCAAATACTTATATTTGTTTGATGCACAAGTGGTTTGGGCATGCGTTCATTTCATATCAAGTAATGCTATTGTGCACACGCTGGCTTTACCGCAGTGCTTTCGCGATGCAGTGAAGCTTGATCATATTTTAGTATTTGTCCTTTTGTTTGCCTGAAACGGACGTGCCAAGATGCATATTTAGCCTGAGCAGTCGCAAATGCTTATAATTGTTTCATGCACAAGTGGCCTGTGCATGCGTTCAATTCGTATCATGTAATGCTCTTCTGCTCACGCTGGCATTACCGCAGTGCTTTTGCGATGCAGTGAAGCTTGAATAAATTTAAGTATTTGTCTTTTTGTTTGCCTGAAACGGACGTGCCAAGATGCATCTTTGGCCTGAGCAGTCGCAAATGCTTATATTTGTTTGATGCACAAGTGGCCTGTGTATGCGTTCATTTCGTATCATGTAATGCTCTTCTGCTCACGCTAGCTTTACCGCAGTGCTTTCGCGATGCAGTGAAGCTTGAATAAATTTAAGTATTTGTCTTTTTGTTTGCCTGAAACGGACGTGCAAAAATGCGTATTTGGCTCGAGCAGTCGCAAATGCTTATATTTGTTTGATGCACAAGTGGCTTGTGCATGCGTTCATTTCGTATCATGAAATGCTCTTCTGCTCCTGCTGGCTTTACCGCAGTGCTGTTTCGATGCAGTGAAGCTTGATGATATTTTAGTATTTATCCTTTTGTTTGCCTGAAACGGACGTGCCAAGATGCATATTTGGCCTGAGCAGTCGCGAATGCTTATATTTGTTTGATGCAAAAGTGGCCTGTGCATGCGTTAATTTCGTATCATGTAATGCTTTTCTGCTCACGGTGGCTTTACCGCAGTGCTTTCGCGATGCAGTGAAGCTGAATCATTTTTTGGTAATTATCTTTTTGTCTCCATGAAACGGACGTGCCAAGATGCATATTTGGCCTGAGCAGTCGCAAATGTTTATATTTGTTTGATGCACAAGTGGCCTGTGCATGCGTTCATTTCGTATCATGTAATGCTCTTCTGCTCACGCTGGCATTACCGCAGTGCTTTTGCAATGCAGTGAAGCTTGATCATATTTTAGTATTTGTCTTTTCGTTTGTCTGAGACGAACATGCCAAGATGCATATTTGGCCTGAGCAGTCGCAAAGGTTTATATTTGTTTGATGCACAAGTGGCCTGTGTATGCGTTCATTTCGTATCATCGAATGCTCTTCTGCTCATGCTGGTTTTACCGCAGTGCTTTGGCGATGCAGTGAAGCCTAATCAGCTTTTGGTAATTGTAGTTTTGTCTCCCGGAAATGAACGTGCCAAGATGCATATTTGGCCTGAGCAGTCGCAAATACTTATATTTGTTTGATGCACAAGTGGCCTGTGCATGCGTTCATTTCGTATGTTGTAATGCTCTTCTGCTCACGCTGGCTTTACCGCAGTGCTTTTGCAATGCAGTGAAGCTTGATCATATATAAGTATTTGTCCTTTCGTTTGCCAGAAAGGGAAGTGCCAAGACGCATAATTGGCCTGTGCAGTCGCAAGTGCTTATATTTGTTTGATGCACAAGTGGCCTGTTCTTGCGTTCATTTCGTATCATGTAATGCTTATCCGCTCACGCTGGCTTTACCGCTGTGAATTTCGCAATGCAGTGAAGCTTAGTCATCTTTCGGTAATTCTCTTTTTGTCTCTCTGAAACGGACGTGCCAAGATGCATATTTGGCCTGTGCAGTCGCAAATGCTTATATTTGTTTGATGCAAAAGTGGCCTGTGCATGCGTTAATTTCGTATCATGTAATGCTTTTCTGCTCACTGTGGCTTTACCGCATTGCTTTCGCGATGCAGTGAAGCCTAATCATGTTTTGGTGATTGTATTTTTGTCTCCATGAAACGGACATGCCAAGATGCATATTGGGCCCGAGCAGTCGCAAACGCTTATATTTGTTTGATGCACAAGTGGCTTGTGCATGCGTTCATTTCGTATCATGTAATGCTCTTCTGTTCACGCTGGTTTTACCGCAGTGCTTTTTTGATCCAGTGAAGCTTAATAATTTTTTGGTAATTGTCTTTTTGTCTCCCTAAAACAGATGTACCAAGATGCATATTTGGCCTGAGCAGCCGCAAATACTTATATTTGTTTGATGCACAAGTGGCCTGTGCATGCGTTCAATTCGTATCTTGTAATGCTCTTCTGCTCACGCTGGCTTTACCGTAGTGTTTTGAAATGCAGTGAAGCTTGATCATATTTAAGTATTTGTCCTTTTGTTTGCCAGAAACGGACGTGCCAAGATGCATATTTGGCCTGTGCAGTCGCAAATGCTTATATTTGTTTGATGCACAAGTGGTATGTTCTTGCGTTCATTTCGTATCATGTAATGCTTTTCTGCTCACGCTGGCTTTACCGCAGTGAATTTCGCGATGCAGTGAAGCTTAGGCATCTTTCCGTAATTGTCTTATTGTCTCCCTAAAACGGACGTGCTAAGATGCATATTTGGCCTGAGCAGTCGCAAATGCCTATATTTTTTTATGCACAAGTGGCCTGTGCTTGCGTTCATTTCGTATCATGTATTGCTCTTCTGCTCATGTTGGCTTTAACACAGTGCTTTCGTGATGCAGTGAAGCTTAATCTTCTTTTGGTAATTGTCTTTTTGTCTCTCTGAAACGGACGTTGCAAGATGCATATTTGGCCTGAGCTGTCGCAAATGCTTATATTTGTTTGATGCACAGGTGGCCTGTGCATGCGTTCATTTCGTATCATGTAATGCTCTTCTGTTCACGCTGGCTTTACCGCAGTGCTTTTTCGATCCTGTGAAGCTTAATAATTTTTTGGTAATTGTCTTTTTGTCTCCCTAAAACGGACGTGCGAAGATGCATATTTGGCCTGAGCAGTCACAAATACTTATATTTGTTTGATGCACAAGTGGCGTGGGCATGCGTTCATTTCGTACGAAGTAATGCTATTGTGCTCACGCTGGCTTTAGCGCAGTGCTTTCGCGATGCAGTGAAGCTTGATCATATTTTAGTATTTGTCCTTTTGTTTGCCTGAAACGGACGTGCCAAGATGCATATTTAGCCTGAGCAGTCGCAAATGCTTATAATTGTTTCATGCACAAGTGGCCTGTGCATGCGTTCAATTCGTATCATGTAATGCTCTTCTGCTCACGCTGGCATTACCGCAGTGCTTTTGCGATGCAGTGAAGCTTGAATAAGTTTAAGTATTTGTCTTTTTGTTTGCCTGAAACGGACGTGCCAAGATGCGTATTTGGCCCGAGAAGTCGCAAATGCTTATATTTGTTTGATGCACAGGTGGCTTGTGCATGCGTTCATTTCGTATCATGTAATGCTCTTCTGTTCACGCTGGCTTTACCACAGTGCTTTTTCGATCCAGTCAAGCTTAATAATTTTTTGGTAATTGTCTTTTTGTCTCCCTAAAACGGACGTGCCAAGATGCATATTTGGCCTGAGCAGTCGCAAATACTTATATTTGTTTGATGCACTAGTGGCCTGTGCATGCGTTCATTTCGTATCTTGTAATGCTCTTCTGCTCACGCTGGCTTTACCGTAGTGCTTTTGCAATGCAGTGAAGCTTGATCATATTTAAGTATTTGTCTTTTTGTTTGCCAGAAACGAACGTGCCAAGATGCATATTTGGCCTGTGCAGTCGCAAATGCTTATATTTGTTTGATGCACAAGTGGCCTTTCTTGATCTTATTTCGTATCATGTAATGCTTTTCTGCTCACGTTGGCTTTACCGCAGTGAATTTCGCGATGCAGTGAAGCTTAGTCATCTTTCTGTAACTGTCTTTTTGTCTCCCTGAAACGGACGTGCAAAAATGCATATTTGGCCTGAGCAGTCGCAAATGCTTATATTTGTTTGATGCACAAGCGGCCTGTGTATGCGTTCATTTCGTATCATGTAATGCTCTTCTGCTCACGCTGGCTTTACCGCAGTGCTTTCGCGATGCAGTGAAGCTTGGATAAATTTAAGTATTTGTCTTTTTGTTTGCTAGAAGCGGACGTGCCAAGATGCGTATTTGGCTCGAGCAGTCGCAAATGCTTATATTTGTTTGATGCACAAGTGGCTTGTGCATGCGTTCATTTCGTATCATGTAATGCTCTTCTGCTCATGCTGGCTTTACCGCAGTGCTGTTTCGATGCAGTGAAGCTTGATGATATTTTAGTATTTGTCCTTTTGTTTGCCTGAAACGGACGTGCCAAGATGCATATTTGGCCTGAGCAGTCGCGAATGCTTATATTTGTTTGATGCAAAAGTGGCCTGTGCATGCGTTAATTTCGTATCATGTAATGCTCTTCTGCTCACGGTGGCTTTACCGCAGTGCTTTCGCGATGCAGTGAAGCTTAATCATCTTTTGGTAATTATCTTTTTGTCTCCATGAAACGGACGTGCCAAGATGCATATTTGGCCTGAGCAGTCGCAAATGATTATATTTGTTTGATGCACAAGTGGCCTGTGCATGCGTTCATTTCGTATCATGTAATGCTCTTCTGCTCACGCTGGCATTACCGCAGTGCTTTTGCGATGCAGTGAAGCTTGATCAAATTTAAGTATTTGTCCTTTTGTTTGCCTGAAATGGACGTGCCAAGATGCATATTTGGCTTGAGCAGCCGCAAATGCCTATCTTTGTTAGATGCGCAAGTGGCCCGGGCTTGCGTTCATTTCGTATCATCTAATGCTCTTCTGCTCACGCTGGCTTTACCGCAGTGCTTTTTCGATGCAGTGAAGCTTGATCATATTTTAGTATTTGTCTTTTCGTTTGTCTGAGACGAACATGCCAAGATGCATATTTGGCCTGAGCAGTCGCAAAGGCTTATATTTGTTTGATGCACAAGTGGCCTGTGTATGCGTTCATTTCGTATCATCGAATGCTCGTCTGCTCATGCTGGTTTTACCGCAGTGATTTGGCGATGCAGTGAAGCCTAATCAGCTTTTGGTAATTGTAGTTTTGTCTCCCGGAAATGAACGTGCCATGATGCATATTTGGCCTGAGCAGTCACAAATACTTATATTTGTTTGATGCACAAGTGGCCTGTGCATGCGTTCATTTCGTATGTTGTAATGCTCTTCTGCTCACGCTGGCTTTACCGCAGTGCTTTTGCAATGCAGTGAAGCTTGATCATATATAAGTATTTGTCCTTTTCTTTGCCAGAAAGGGACGTGCCAAGACGCATAATTGGCCTGTGCAGTCGCAAATGCTTATATTTGTTTGATGCACAAGTGGCCTGTTCTTGCGTTCATTTCGTAGCATGTAATGCTTATCCGCTCACGCTGGCTTTACCGCTGTGAATTTCGCAATGCAGTGAAGCTTAGTCATCTTTCGGTAATTGTCTTTTTGTCTCTCTGAAACGGACGTGCCAAGATGCATATTTGGCCTGAGCAGTCGCAAATGCTTATATTTGTTTGATGCACAAGTGGCCTCTGCATGCGTTCGTTTCGTATCATGTAATGCTCTTCTGCTCACGCTGGCTTTAGCGCAGTGCTTTTGCGATGCAGTAAAGCCTAATCATCTTTTGGTATGTGTCTTTTTATCTCCCTGAAATGGACATGCCAAGATGCATATTGGCCTGAGCAGTCTCAAATACTTTTTTTTGATGCACAAGTGGCGTGGGCTTGAGTTCATTTTGTATGATGTAATGCTCTTGTGCTCAAGCTGGCTTTACCGATGTGCTTTTGTGATGCAATGAAGCTTGATCATATTTAAGTATTTGTCCTTTTGTTTGCCTGAAACGGACGTGCCAAGATGCATATTTGGCCTGTGCAGTCGCAAATGCTTATATTTGTTTGATGCAAAAGTGGCCTGTGCATGCGTTAATTTCGTATCATGTAATGCTTTTCTGCTCACGGTGGCTTTACCGCAGTGCTTTCGCGATGCAGTGAAGCCTAATCATGTTTTGGTAATTGTCTTTTTGTCTCCATGAAACGGACATGCCAAGATGCATATTGGGCCCGAGCAGTCGCAAACGCTTATATTTGTTTGATGCACAAGTGGCTTGTGCATGCGTTCATTTCGTATCATGTAATGCTCTTCTGTTCACGCTGGCGTTACCGCAGTGCTTTTTCGATCCAGTGAAGCTTAATAATTTTTTGGTAATTGTCTTTTTGTCTCCCTAAAACGGATGTGCCAAGATGCATATTTGGCCTGAGCAGTCGCAAATACTAATATTTGTTTGATGCACAAGTGGCCTGTGCATGCGTTCAATTCGTATCTTGTAATGCTCTTCTGCTCACGCTGGCTTTACCGTAGTGTTTTTGCAATGCAGTGAAGCTTGATCATATTTAAGTATTTGTCCTTTTGTTTGCCAGAAACGGACGTGCCAAGATGCATATTTGGCCTGTGCAGTCGCAAATGCTTATATTTGTTTGATGCACAAGTGGCCTGTTCTTGCGTTCATTTCGTATCATGTAATGCTTTTCTGCTCACGCTGGCTTTACCGCAGTGAATTTCGCGATGCAGTGAAGCTTAGGCATCTTTCTGTAATTGTCTTATTGTCTCCCTGAAACGGACGTGCTATAATGCATATTTGGCCTGAGCAGTCGCAAATGCCTATATTTTTTTATGCACAAGTGGCCTGTGCTTGCGTTCAATTCGTATCATGTATTGCTCTTCTGCTCATGTTGGCTTTACCACAGTGCTTTTGTGATGCAGTGAAGCTTAATCGTCTTTTGGTAATTGTCTTTTTGTCTCTCTGAAACGGACGTGCCAAGATGCATATTTGGCCTGAGCTGTCGCAAATGCTTATATTTGTTTGATGCACAGGTGGCCTGTGCATGCGTTCATTTCGTATCATGTAATGCTCTTCTGTTCACGCTGGCTTTACCGCAGTGCTTTCGCGATGCAGTGAAGCTTGATCATATTTTAGTATTTGTCCTTTTGTTTGCCTGAAACGGACGTGCCAAGATGCATATTTAGCCTGAGCAGTCGCAAATGCTTATAATTGTTTCATGCACAAGTGGCCTGTGCATGCGTTCAATTCGTATCATGTAATGCTCTTCTGCTCACGCTGGCATTACCGCAGTGCTTTTGCGATGCAGTGAAGCTTGAATAAATTTAAGTATTTGTCTTTTTGTTTGCCTGAAACGGACGTGCCAAGATGCGTATTTGGCCCGAGCAGTCGCAAATGCTTATATTTGTTTGATGCACAGGTGGCTTGTGCATGCGTTCATTTCGTATCATGTAATGCTCTTCTGTTGACGCTGGCTTTACCACAGTGCTTTTTCGATCCAGTCAAGCTTAATAATTTTTTGGTAATTGTCTTTTTGTCTCCCTAAAACGGACATGCCAAGATGCATATTTGGCCTGAGCAGTCGCAAATAATTATATTTGTTTGATGCACTATTGGCCTGTGCATGCGTTCATATCGTATCTTGTAATGCTCTTCTGCTCACGCTGGCTTTACCGTAGTGCTTTTGCAATGCAGTGAAGCTTGATTATAGTTAAGTATTTGTCCTTTTCTTTGCCAGAAACGAACGTGCCAAGATGCATATTTGGCCTGTGCAGTCGCAAATGCTTATATTTGTTTGATGCACAAGTGGCCTTTCTTGATCTCATTTCGTATCATGTAATGCTTTTCTGCTCACGCTGGCTTTACCGCAGTGAATTTTGCGATGCAGTGAAGCTTAGTCATCTTTCGGTAACTGTCTTGTTGTCTCCCTGAAACGGACGTGCTAAGATGCATATTTGGCCTGAGCAGTCGCAAATGCTTATATTTGTTTGATGCACAAGTGGCCTGTGTATGCGTTCATTTCGTATCATATAATGCTCTTCTGCTCACGCTGGCTTTACCGCAGTGCTTTCGCGATGCAGTGAAGCTTGAATAAATTTAAGTAGTGGTCTTTTTGTTTGCCTGAAACGGACGTGCCAAAATGCGTATTTGGCTCGAGCAGTCGCAAATGCTTATATTTGTTTGATGCACAAGGGGCTTGTGCATGCGTTCAATTCGTATCTTGTAATGCTCTTCTGCTCACGCTGGCTTTACCGTAGTGTTTTTGCAATGCAGTGAAGCTTGATCATATTTAAGTATTTGTCCTTTTGTTTGCCAGAAACGGACGTGCCAAGATGCATATTTGGCCTGTGCAGTCGCAAATGCTTATATTTGTTTGATGCACAAGTGGCCTGTTCTTGCGTTCATTTCGTATCATGTAATGCTTTTCTGCTCACGCTGGCTTTACCGCAGTGAATTTCGCGATGCAGTGAAGCTTAGGCATCTTTCTGTAATTGTCTTATTGTCTCCCTGAAACGTACGTGCTAAGATGCATATTTGGCCTGAGCAGTCGCAAATGCCTATATTTTTTTATGCACAAGTGGCCTGTGCTTGCGTTCAATTCGTATCATGTATTGCTCTTCTGCCCATGTTGGCTTTACAACAGTGCTTTTGTGATGCAGTGAAGCTTATTCGTCTTTTGGTAATTGTCTTTTTGTCTCTCTGAAACGGACGTGCCAAGATGCATATTTGGCCTGAGCTGTCGCAAATGCTTATATTTGTTTGATGCACAGGTGGCCTGTGCATGCGTTCATTTCGTATCATGTAATGCTCTTCTGTTCACGCTGGCTTTACCGCAGTGCTTTCGCGATGCAGTGAAGCTTGATCATATTTTAGTATTTGTCCTTTTGTTTGCCTGAAACGGACGTGCCAAGATGCATATTTAGCCTGAGCAGTCGCAAATGCTTATAATTGTTTCATGCACAAGTGGCCTGTGCATGCGTTCAATTCGTATCATGTAATGCTCTTCTGCTCACGCTGGCATTACCGCAGTGCTTTTGCGATGCAGTGAAGCTTGAATAAATTTAAGTATTTGTCTTTTTGTTTGCCTGAAACGGACGTGCCAAGATGCGTATTTGGCCCGAGCAGTCGCAAATGCTTATGTTTGTTTGATGCACAGGTGGCTTGTGCATGCGTTCATTTCGTATCATGTAATGCTCTTCTGTTCACGCTGGCTTTACCACAGTGCTTTTTCGATCCAGTCAAGCTTAATAATTTTTTGGTAATTGTCTTTTTGTCTCCCTAAAACGGACATGCCAAGATGCATATTTGGCCTGAGCAGTCGCAAATAATTATATTTGTTTGATGCACTATTGGCCTGTGCATGCGTTCATATCGTATCTTGTAATGCTCTTCTGCTCACGCTGGCTTTACCGTAGTGCTTTTGCAATGCAGTGAAGCTTGATTATATTTAAGTATTTGTCCTTTTCTTTGCCAGAAACGAACGTGCCAAGATGCATATTTGGCCTGTGCAGTCGCAAATGCTTATATTTGTTTGATGCACAAGTGGCCTGTGTATGCGTTCATTTCGTATCATGTAATGCTCTTCTGCTCACGCTGGCTTTACCGTAGTGTTTTGCAATGCAGTGAAGCTTGATCATATTTAAGTATTTGTCCTTTTGTTTGCCAGAAACGGACGTGCCAAGATGCATATTTGGCCTGTGCAGTCGCAAATGCTTATATTTGTTTGATGCACAAGTGGCCTGTTCTTGCGTTATTTCGTATCATGTAATGCTTTTCTGCTCACGCTGGCTTTACCGCAGTGAATTTCGCGATGCAGTGAAGCTTAGGCATCTTTCCGTAATTGTCTTATTGTCTCCCTGAAACGGAAGTGCTAAGATGCATATTTGGCCTGAGCAGTCACAAATGCCTATATTTTTTTATGCACAAGTGGCCTGTGCTTGCGTTCATTTCGTATTATGTATTGCTCTTCTGCTCATGTTGGCTTTACCACAGTGCTTTCGTGATGCAGTGAAGCTTAATCGTCTTTTGGTAATTGTCTTTTTGTCTCTCTGAAACTGACGTGCCAAGATGCACATTTGGCCTGAGCTGTCGCAAATGCTTATATTTGTTTGATGCACAGGTGGCCTGTGCATGCGTTCATTTCGTATAGTGTAATGCTATTCTGTTCACGCTGGCTTTACCGCAGTGCTTTTTTGATCCTGTGAAGCTTAATAATTTTTTGGTAATTGTCTTTTTGTCTCCCTAAAACGGACGTGCGAAGATGCATATTTGGCCTGAGCAGTCGCAAATATTTATATTTGTTTGATGCACAAGTGGCGTGGGCATGCGTTCATTTCGTATCAAGTAATGCTATTGTGCTCACGCTGGCTTTACCGCAGCGCTTTCGCGATGCAGTGAAGCTTGATCATATTTTAGTATTTGTCCTTTTGTTTGCCTGAAACGGACGTGCCAAGATGCATATTTAGCCTGAGCAGTCGCAAATGCTTATAATTGTTTCATGCACAAGTGGCCTGTGCATGCGTTCAATTCGTATCATGTAATGCTCTTCTGCTCACGCTGGCATTACCGCAGTGCTTTTGCAAGGCAGTGAAGCTTGATCATATTTAAGTATTTGTCCTTTTGTTTGCCAGAAACGAACGTGCCAAGATGCATATTGGGCCTGTGCAGTCGCAAATGCTTATATTTGCTTGATGCACAAGTGGCCTTTCTTGATCTCATTTCGTATCATGTAATGCTTTTCTGCTCACGCTGGCTTTACCGCAGTGAATTTCGCGATGCAGTGAAGCTTAGTCATCTTTCTGTAACTGTCTTTTTGTCTCCCTGAAACGGACGTGCCAAGATGCATATTTGGCCTGAGCAGTCGCAAATGCTTATATTTGTTTGATGCACAAGTGGCCTGTGTATGCGTTCATTTCGTATCATGTAATGCTCTTCTGCTCACGCTGGCTTTACCGCAGTGCTTTCGCGATGCAGTGAAGCTTGAATAAATTTAAGTATTTGTCTTTTTGTTTGCCTGAAACGGACGTGCCAAGATGCGTATTTGGCGCGAGCAGTCGCAAATGCTTATATTTGTTTGATGCACAAGTGGCTTGTGCATGCGTTCAATTCGTATCATGTAATGCTCTTCTGCTCATTCTGGCTTTACCGCAGTGCTGTTTCGATGCAGTGAAGCTTGATGATATTTTAGTATTTGTCCTTTTGTTTGCCTGAAATGCACGTGCCAAGATGCATATTTGGCCTGAGCAGTCGCGAATGCTTATATTTGTTTGATGCAAAAGTGGCCTGTGCATGCGTTAATTTCGTATCATGTAATGCTTTTCTGCTCACGGTGGCTTTACCGCAGTGCTTTCGCGATGCAGTGAAGCTTATACATCTTTTGGTAATTCTCTTTTTGTCTCCATGAAACGGACGTGCCAAGATGCATATTTGGCCTGAGCAGTCGCAAATGTTTATATTTGTTTGATGCACAAGTGGCCTGTGCATGCGTTCATTTCGTATCATGTAATGCTCTTCTGCTCACGCTGGCATTACCGCAGTGCTTTTGCGATGCAGTGAAGCTTGATCAATTTTAAGTATTTGTCCTTTTGTTTGCCTGAAATGGACGTGCCAAGATGCATATTTGGCTTGAGCAGCCGCAAATGCCTATCTTTGTTAGATGCGCAAGTGGCCGGGGCTTGCGTTCATTTCGTATCATCTAATGCTCTTCTGCTCACGCTGGCTTTACCGCAGTGCTTTTTCGATGCAGGGAAGCTTGATCATATTTTAGTATTTGTCTTTTCGTTTGTCTGAGACGAACATGCCAAGATGCATATTTGGCCTGAGCAGTCGCAAAGGCTTATATTTGTTTGATGCACAAGTGGCCTGTGTATGCGTTCATTTCGTATTATCGAATGCTCTTCTGCTCATGCTGGTTTTACTGCAGTGCTTTGGCGATGCAGTGAAGCCTAATCAGCTTTTGGTAATTGTAGTTTTGTCTCCCGGAAATGAACGTGCCAAGATGCATATTTGGCCTGAGCAGTCGCAAATACTTATATTTGTTTGATGCACAAGTGGCCTGTGCATGCGTTCATTTGGTATGTTGTAATGCTCTTCTGCTCACGCCGGCTTTACCGCAGTGCTTTTGCCATGCAGTGAAGCTTGATCATATATAAGTATTTGTCCTTTTGTTTGCCAGAAAGGGACTTGCCAAGACGCATAATTGGCCTGTGCAGTCGCAAATGCTTATATTTGTTTGATGCACAAGTGGCCTGTTCATGCGTTCATTTCGTAGCATGTAATGCTTATCCGCTCACGCTGGCTTTACCGCTGTGAATTTCGCAATGCAGTGAAGCTTAGTCATCTTTCGGTAATTGTCTTTTTGTCTCTCTGAAACGGACGTGCCAAGATGCATATTTGGCCTGAGCAGTCGCAAATGCTTATATTTGTTTGATGCACAAGTAACCTGTGCATGCGTTCGTTTCGTATCATGTAATGCTCTTCTGCTCACGCTGGCTTTAGCGCAGTGCTTTCGCGATGCAGTGAAGCTTAATCATCTTTTGGTATGTGTCTTTTTGTCTCCCTGAAATGGACGTGCCAATATGCATATTGGCCTGAGCAGTCTCAAATACTTTTTTTTGATGCACAAGCGGCGTGGGCTTGAGTTCATTTCGTATGATGTAATGCTCTTGTGCTCAAGCTGGCTTTACCGCAGTGCTTTTGTGATGCAGTGAAGCTTGATCATATTTAAGTATTTGTCCTTTTGTTTGCCTGAAACGGACGTGCCAAGATGCATATTTGGCCTGTGCAGTCGCAAATGCTTATATTTGTTTGATGCAAAAGTGGCCTGTGCATGCGTTAATTTCGTATCATGTAATGCTTTTCTGCTCACGGTGGCTTTACCGCATTGCTTTCGTGATGCAGTGAAGCCTAATCATGTTTTGGTAATTGTCTTTTTGTCTCCATGAAACGGACATGCCAAGATGCATATTGGGCCCGAGCAGTCGCAAACGCTTATATTTGTTTGATGCACAAGTTGCTTGTGCATGCGTTCATTTCGTATCATGTAATGCTCTTCTGTTCACGCTGGCTTTACCGCAGTGCTTTTTTGATCCAGTGAAGCTTAATAATTTTTTGGTAATTGTCTTTTTGTCTCCCTAAAACGGATGTGCCAAGATGCATATTTGGCCTGAGCAGCCGCAAATACTTATATTTGTTTGATGCACAAGTGGCCTGTGCATGCGTTCAATTCGTATCTTGTAATGCTCTTCTGCTCACGCTGGCTTTACCGTAGTGTTTTTGCAATGCAGTGAAGCTTGATCATATTTAAGTATTTGTCCTTTTGTTTGCCAGAAACGGACGTGCCAAGATGCATATTTGGCCTGTGCAGTCGCAAATGCTTATATTTGTTTGATGCACAAGTGGCCTGTTCTTGCGTTCATTTCGTATCATGTAATGCTTTTCTGCTCACGCTGGCTTTACTGCAGTGAATTTCGCGATGCAGTGAAGCTTAGGCATCTTTCCGTAATTGTCTTATTGTCTCCCTGAAACGGACGTGCTAAGATGCATATTTGGCCTGAGCAGTCGCAAATGCCTATATTTGTTTATGCACAAGTGGCCTGTGCTTGCGTTCATTTCGTATCATGTATTGCTCTTCTGCTCATGTTGGCTTTACCACAGTGCTTTCGTGATGCAGTGAAGCTTTATCGTCTTTTGGTAATTGTCTTTTTGTCTCTCTGAAACGGACGTGCCAAGATGCATATTTGGCCTGAGCTGTCGCAAATGCTTATATTTGTTTGATGCACAAGTGGCCTGTGCATGCGTTCATTTCGTATCATGTAATGCTCTTCTGCTCACGCTGGCATTACCGCAGTGCTTTTGCGATGCAGTGAAGCTTGATCAAATTTAAGTATTTGTCCTTTTGTTTGCCTGAAATGGACGTGCCAAGATGCATATTTGGCTTGAGCAGCCGCAAATGCCTATCTTTGTTAGATGCGCAAGTGGCCGGGGCTTGCGTTCATTTCGTATCATCTAATGCTCTTCTGCTCACGCTGGCTTTACCGCAGTGCTTTTTCGATGCAGGGAAGCTTGATCATATTTTAGTATTTGTCTTTTCGTTTGTCTGAGACGAACATGCCAAGATGCATATTTGGCCTGAGCAGTCGCAAAGGCTTGTATTTGTTTGATGCACAAGTGGCCTGTGTATGCGTTCATTTCGTATTATCGAATGCTCTTCTGCTCATGCTGGTTTTACTGCAGTGCTTTGGCGATGCAGTGAAGCCTAATCAGCTTTTGGTAATTGTAGTTTTGTCTCCCGGAAATGAACGTGCCAAGATGCATATTTGGCCTGAGCAGTCGCAAATACTTATATTTGTTTGATGCACAAGTGGCCTGTGCATGCGTTCATTTCGTATGTTGTAATGCTCTTCTGCTCACGCTGGCTTTACCGCAGTGCTTTTGCAATGCAGTGAAGCTTGATCATATATAAGTATTTGTCCTTTTGTTTGCCAGAAAGGGACTTGCCAAGACGCATAATTGGCCTGTGCAGTCGCAAATGCTTATATTTGTTTGATGCACAAGTGGCCTGTTCTTGCGTTCATTTCGTAGCATGTAATGCTTATCCGCTCACGCTGGCTTTACCGCTGTGAATTTCGCAATGCAGTGAAGCTTAGTCATCTTTCGGTAATTGTCTTTTTGTCTCTCTGAAACGGACGTGCCAAGATGCATATTTGGCCTGAGCAGTCGCAAATGCTTATATTTGTTTGATGCACAAGTAACCTGTGCATGCGTTCGTTTCGTATCATGTAATGCTCTTCTGCTCATGCTGGCTTTAGCGCAGTGCTTTCGCGATGCAGTGAAGCTTAATCATCTTTTGGTATGTGTCTTTTTGTCTCCCTGAAATGGACGTGCCAATATGCATATTGGCCTGAGCAGTCTCAAATACTTTTTTTTGATGCACAAGCGGCGTGGGCTTGAGTTCATTTCGTATGATGTAATGCTCTTGTGCTCAAGCTGGCTTTACCGCAGTGCTTTTGTGATGCAGTGAAGCTTGATCATATTTAAGTATTTGTCCTTTTGTTTGCCTGAAACGGACGTGCCAAGATGCATATTTGGCCTGTGCAGTCGCAAATGCTTATATTTGTTTGATGCAAAAGTGGCCTGTGCATGCGTTAATTTCGTATCATGTAATGCTTTTCTGCTCACGGTGGCTTTACCGCATCGCTTTCGTGATGCAGTGAAGCCTAATCATGTTTTGGTAATTGTCTTTTTGTCTCCATGAAACGGACATGCCAAGATGCATATTGGGCCTGAGCAGTCGCAAACGCTTATATTTGTTTGATGCACAAGTTGCTTGTGCATGCGTTCATTTCGTATCATGTAATGCTCTTCTGTTCACGCTGGCTTTACCGCAGTGCTTTTTTGATCCAGTGAAGCTTAATAATTTTTTGGTAATTGTCTTTTTGTCTCCCTAAAACGGATGTGCCAAGATGCATATTTGGCCTGAGCAGCCGCAAATACTTATATTTGTTTGATGCACAAGTGGCCTGTGCATGCGTTCAATTCGTATCTTGTAATGCTCTTCTGCTCACGCTGGCTTTACCATAGTGTTTTTGCAATGCAGTGAAGCTTGATCATATTTAAGTATTTGTCCTTTTGTTTGCCAGAAACGGACGTGCCAAGATGCATATTTGGCCTGTGCAGTCGCAAATGCTTATATTTGTTTGATGCACAAGTGGCCTGTTCTTGCGTTCATTTCGTATCATGTAATGCTTTTCTGCTCACGCTGGCTTTACTGCAGTGAATTTCGCGATGCAGTGAAGCTTAGGCATCTTTCCCTAATTGTCTTATTGTCTCCCTGAAACGGACGTGCTAAGATGCATATTTGGCCTGAGCAGTCGCAAATGCCTATATTTGTTTATGCACAAGTGGCCTGTGCTTGCGTTCATTTCGTATCATGTATTGCTCTTCTGCTCATGTTGGCTTTACCACAGTGCTTTCGTGATGCAGTGAAGCTTAATCGTCTTTTGGTAATTGTCTTTTTGTCTCTCTGAAACGGACGTGCCAAGATGCATATTTGGCCTGAGCTGTCGCAAATGCTTATATTTGTTTGATGCACAAGTGGCTTGCGCATGCGTTCATTTCGTATCATGTAATGCTCTTCTGTTCACGCTGGCTTAACCGCAGTGCTTTTTCGATCCAGTGAAGCTTAATAATTTTTTGGTAATTGTCTTTTTGTCTCCATAAAACGGACGTGCCAAGATGCATATTTGGCCTGAGCAGTCGCGAATGCTTATATTTGTTAGATGCAAAAGTGGCTTGTGCATGCGTTAATTTCGTATCATGTAATGCTTTTCGGCTCACGGTGGCTTTACCGCAGTGCTTTCGCGATGCAGTGAAGCTTAATCATCTTTTGGTAATTATCTTTTTGTCTCCATGAAACGGACGTGCCAAGATGCATATTTGGCCTGAGCAGTCGCAAATGCTTATATTTGTTTGATGCACAAGTGGCCTGTGCATGCGTTCATTTCGTATCATGTAATGCTCTTCTGCTCACGCTGGCATTACCGCAGTGCTTTTGCGATGCAGTGAAGCTTGATCAAATTTAAGTATTTGTCCTTTTGTTTGCCTGAAGCGGCCGTGCCAAGATGCAAATTTGGCCTGTGCAGTCGCAAATGCTTATATTTGTTTGATGCACAAGTGGCCTGGGCATGCGTTCATTTTGTATCATGTATGGCTCTTCTGCTCATTCTGGCTTTACCGCAGTGCTTTTTTCGATGCAGTGAAGCTTGATCATATTTTAGTATTTGTCTTTTCGTTTGTCTGAGACGAACATGCCAAGATGCATATTTGGCCTGAGCAGTCGCAAAGGTTTATATTTGTTTGATGCACAAGTGGCCTGTGTATGCGTTTATATCGTATCATCGAATGCTCTTCTGCTCATGCTGGTTTTACCGCAGTGCTTTGGCGATGCAGTGAAGCCTAATCAGCTTTTGGTAATTGTAGTTTTGTCTCCCGGAAATGAACGTGCCAAGATGCATATTTGGCCTGAGCAGTCGCAAATACTTATATTTGTTTGATGCACAAGTGGCCTGTGCATGCGTTCATTTCGTATGTTGTAATGCTCTTCTGCTCACGCTGGCTTTACCGCAGTGCTTTTGCAATGCAGTGAAGCTTGATCATATATAAGTATTTGTCCTTTTGTTTGTCAGGAAGGGACGTGCCAAGATGCATATTTGGCCTGTGCAGTCGCAAATGCTTATATTTGTTTGATGCACAAGTGGCCTGTTCTTGCGTTCATTTCGTATCATGTAATGCTTTTCCGCTCACGCTGGCTTTACCGCTGTGAATTTCGCAATGCAGTGAAGCTTAGTCATCTTTCGGTAATTGTCTTTTTGTCTCTTTGAAGCGGACGTGCCAAGATGCATATTTGGCCTGAGCAGTCGCAAATGCTTATATTTGTTTGATGCACAAGTGGCCTCTGCATGTGTTCGTTTCGTATCATGTAATGCTCTTCTGCTCACGCTGGCTTTAGCGCAGTGCTTTTTCAATGCAGTGAAGCTTAATCATCTTTTGGTATGTGTCTTTTTGTCTCCCTGAAATGGACGTGCCAAGATGCATATTGGGCCCGAGCAGTCGCAAACGCTTATATTTGTTTGATGCACAAGTGGCCTCTGCATGCGTTCATTTCGTATCTTGTAATGCTCTTCTGCTCACGCTGGCTTTACCGTAGTGCTTTCGCAATGCAGTGAAGCTTGATCATATTTAAGTATTTGTCCTTTTGTTTGCCAGAAACGGACGTGCCAAGATGCATATTTGGCCTGTGCAGTCGCAAATGCTTATATTTGTTTGATGCACAAGTGGCCTGTGTATGCGTTCATTTCGTATCATGTAATGCTCTTCTGCTCACGCTGGCTTTACCGTAGTGTTTTGCAATGCAGTGAAGCTTGATCATATTTAAGTATTTGTCCTTTTGTTTGCCAGAAACGGACGTGCCAAGATGCATATTTGGCCTGTGCAGTCGCAAATGCTTATATTTGTTTGATGCACAAGTGGCCTGTTCTTGCGTTATTTCGTATCATGTAATGCTTTTCTGCTCACGCTGGCTTTACCGCAGTGAATTTCGCGATGCAGTGAAGCTTAGGCATCTTTCCGTAATTGTCTTATTGTCTCCCTGAAACGGAAGTGCTAAGATGCATATTTGGCCTGAGCAGTCGCAAATGCCTATATTTTTTTATGCACAAGTGGCCTGTGCTTGCGTTCATTTCGTATTATGTATTGCTCTTCTGCTCATGTTGGCTTTACCACAGTGCTTTCGTGATGCAGTGAAGCTTAATCGTCTTTTGGTAATTGTCTTTTTGTCTCTCTGAAACGGACGTGCCAAGATGCACATTTGGCCTGAGCTGTCGCAAATGCTTATATTTGTTTGATGCACAGGTGGCCTGTGCATGCGTTCATTTCGTATAGTGTAATGCTATTCTGTTCACGCTGGCTTTACCGCAGTGCTTTTTGATCCTGTGAAGCTTAATAATTTTTTGGTAATTGTCTTTTTGTCTCCCTAAAACGGACGTGCGAAGATGCATATTTGGCCTGAGCAGTCGCAAATATTTATATTTGTTTTATGCACAAGTGGCGTGGGCATGCGTTCATTTCGTATCAAGTAATGCTATTGTGCTCACGCTGGCTTTACCGCAGCGCTTTCGCGATGCAGTGAAGCTTGATCATATTTTAGTATTTGTCCTTTTGTTTGCCTGAAACGGACGTGCCAAGATGCATATTTAGCCTGAGCAGTCGCAAATGCTTATAATTGTTTCATGCACAAGTGGCCTGTGCATGCGTTCAATTCGTATAATGTAATGCTCTTCTGCTCACGCTGGCATTACCGCAGTGCGTTTGCAATGCAGTGAAGCTTGATCATATTTAAGTATTTGTCCTTTTGTTTGCCAGAAACGAACGTGCCAAGATGCATATTGGGCCTGTGCAGTCGCAAATGCTTATATTTGTTTGATGCACAAGTGGCCTTTCTTGATCTCATTTCGTATCATGTAATGCTTTTCTGCTCACGCTGGCTTTACCGCAGTGAATTTCGCGATGCAGTGAAGCTTAGTCATCTTTCTGTAACTGTCTTTTTGTCTCCCTGAAACGGACGTGCCAAGATGCATATTTGGCCTGAGCAGTCGCAAATGCTTATATTTGTTTGATGCACAAGTGGCCTGTGTATGCGTTCATTTCGTATCATGTAATGCTCTTCTGCTCACGCTGGCTTTACCGCAGTGCTTTCGCGATGCAGTGAAGCTTGAATAAATTTAAGTATTTGTCTTTTTGTTTGCCTGAAACGGACGTGCCAAGATGCGTATTTGGCGCGAGCAGTCGCAAATGCTTATATTTGTTTGATGCACAAGTGGCTTGTGCATGCGTTCATTTCGTATCATGTAATGCTCTTCTGCTCATTCTGGCTTTACCGCAGTGCTGTTTCGATGCAGTGAAGCTTGATGATATTTTAGTATTTGTCCTTTTGTTTGCCTGAAACGCACGTGCCAAGATGCATATTTGGCCTGAGCAGTCGCGAATGCTTATATTTGTTTGATGCAAAAGTGGCCTGTGCATGCGTTAATTTCGTATCATGTATTGCTTTTCTGCTCACGGTGGCTTTACCGTAGTGCTTTCGCGATGCAGTGAAGCTTAATCATCTTTTGGTAATTCTCTTTTTGTCTCCATGAAACGGACGTGCCAAGATGCATATTTGGCCTGAGCAGTCGCAAATGTTTATATTTGTTTGATGCACAAGTGGCCTGTGCATGCGTTCATTTCGTATCATGTAATGCTCTTCTGCTCACGCTGGCATTACCGCAGTGCTTTTGCGATGCAGTGAAGCTTGATCAAATTTAAGTATTTGTCCTTTTGTTTGCCTGAAATGGACGTGCCAAGATGCATATTTGGCTTGAGCAGCCGCAAATGCCTATCTTTGTTAGATGCGCAAGTGGCCTGGGCTTGCGTTCATTTCGTATCATCTAATGCTCTTCTGCTCACGCTGGCTTTACCGCAGTGCTTTTTCGATGCAGGGAAGCTTGATCATATTTTAGTATTTGTCTTTTCGTTTGTCTGAGACGAACATGCCAAGATGCATATTTGGCCTGAGCAGTCGCAAAGGCTTATATTTGTTTGATGCACAAGTGGCCTGTGTATGCGTTCATTTCGTATTATCGAATGCTCTTCTGCTCATGCTGGTTTTACTGCAGTGCTTTGGCGATGCAGTGAAGCCTAATCAGCTTTTGGTAATTGTAGTTTTGTCTCCCGGAAATGAACGTGCCAAGATGCATATTTGGCCTGAGCAGTCGCAAATACTTATATTTGTTTGATGCACAAGTGGCCTGTGCATGCGTTCATTTCGTATGTTGTAATGCTCTTCTGCTCACGCCGGCTTTACCGCAGTGCTTTTGCAATGCAGTGAAGCTTGATCATATATAAGTATTTGTCCTTTTGTTTGCCAGAAAGGGACTTGCCAAGACGCATAATTGGCCTGTGCAGTCGCAAATGCTTATATTTGTTTGATGCACTAGTGGCCTGTTCTTGCATTCATTTCGTAGCATGTAATGCTTATCCGCTCACGCTCGCTTTACCGCTGTGAATTTCGCAATGCAGTGAAGCTTAGTCATCTTTCGGTAATTGTCTTTTTGTCTCTCTGAAACGGACGTGCCAAGATGCATATTTGGCCTGAGCAGTCGCAAATGCTTATATTTGTTTGATGCACAAGTAACCTGTGCATGTGTTCGTTTCGTATCATGTAATGCTCTTCTGCTCACGCTGGCTTTAGCGCAGTGCTTTCGCGATGCAGTGAAGCTTAATCATCTTTTGGTATGTGTCTTTTTATCTCCCTGAAATGGACGTGCCAAGATGCATATTGGCCTGAGCAGTCGCTAATACTTATATTTTTTTGATGCACAAGTGGCGTGGGCTTGCGTTCATTTCGTATGATGTAATGCTCTTGTGCTCAAGCTGGCTTTACCGCAGTGCTTTTGTGAAGCTTAATCATATTTAAGTATTTGTCCTTTTGTTTGCCAGAAAGGGACGTGCCAAGATGCATATTTGGCCTGTGCAGTCGCAAATGCTTATATTTGTTTGATGCACAAGTGGCCTGTTCTTGCCTTCATTTCGTATCATGTAATGCTTTTCCGCTCACGCTGGCTTTACTGCTGTGAATTTCGCAATGCAGTGAAGCTTAGTCATATTTCGTTAATTGTCTTTTTGTCTCTCTAAAACGGACGTGCCAAGATGCATATTTGGCCTGAGCAGTCGCAAATACTTATATTTGTTTGATGCACAAGTGGCCTGTGCATGCGTTCATTTCGTATGTTGTAATGCTCTTCTGCTCACGCCGGCTTTACCGCAGTGCTTTTGCAATGCAGTGAAGCTTGATCATATATAAGTATTTGTCCTTTTGTTTGCCAGAAAGGGACTTGCCAAGACGCATAATTGGCCTGTGCAGTCGCAAATGCTTATATTTGTTTGATGCACAAGTGGCCTGTTCTTGCGTTCATTTCGTAGCATGTAATGCTTATCCGCTCACGCTCGCTTTACCGCTGTGAATTTCGCAATGCAGTGAAGCTTAGTCATCTTTCGGTAATTGTCTTTTTGTCTCTCTGAAACGGACGTGCCAAGATGCATATTTGGCCTGAGCAGTCGCAAATGCTTATATTTGTTTGATGCACAAGTAACCTGTGCATGCGTTCGTTTCGTATCATGTAATGCTCTTCTGCTCACGCTGGCTTTAGCGCAGTGCTTTCGCGATGCAGTGAAGCTTAATCATCTTTTGGTATGTGTCTTTTTGTCTCCCTGAAATGGACGTGCCAATATGCATATTGGCCTGAGCAGTCTCAAATACTTTTTTTTGATGCACAAGCGGCGTGGGCTTGAGTTCATTTCGTATGATGTAATGCTCTTGTGCTCAAGCTGGCTTTACCGCAGTGCTTTTGTGATGCAGTGAAGCTTGATCATATTTAAGTATTTGTCCTTTTGTTTGCCTGAAACGGACGTGCCAAGATGCATATTTGGCCTGTGCAGTCGCAAATGCTTATATTTGTTTGATGCAAAAGTGGCCTGTGCATGCGTTAATTTCGTATCATGTAATGCTTTTCTGCTCACGGTGGCTTCACCGCATTGCTTTCGTGATGCAGTGAAGCCTAATCATGTTTTGGTAATTGTCTTTTTGTCTCCATGAAACGGACATGCCAAGATGCATATTGGGCCCGAGCAGTCGCAAACGCTTATATTTGTTTGATGCACAAGTTGCTTGTGCATGCGTTCATTTCGTATCATGTAATGCTCTTCTGTTCACGCTGGCTTTACCGCAGTGCTTTTTTGATCCAGTGAAGCTTAATAATTTTTTGGTAATTGTCTTTTTGTCTCCCTAAAACGGATGTGCCAAGATGCATATTTGGCCTGAGCAGCCGCAAATACTTATATTTGTTTGATGCACAAGTGGCCTGTGCATTCGTTCAATTCGTATCTTGTAATGCTCTCCTGCTCACGCTGGCTTTACCGTAGTGTTTTTGCAATGCAGTGAAGCTTGATCATGTTTAAGTATTTGTCCTTTTGTTTGCCAGAAACGGACGTGCCAAGATGCATAATTGGCCTGTGCAGTCGCAAATGCTTATATTTGTTTGATGCACAAGTGGCCTGTTCTTGCGTTCATTTCGAATCATGTAATGCTTTTCTGCTCACGCTGGCTTTACTGCAGTGAATTTCGCGATGCAGTGAAGCTTAGGCATCTTTCCGTAATTGTCTTATTGTCTCCCTGAAACGGACGTGCTAAGATGCATATTTGGCCTGAGCAGTCGCAAATGCCTATATTTGTTTATGCACAAGTGGCCTGTGCTTGCGTTCATTTCGTATCATGTATTGCTCTTCTGCTCATGTTGGCTTTTCCACAGTGTTTTCGTGATGCAGTGAAGCTTAATCGTCTTTTGGTAATTGTCTTTTTGTCTCTCTGAAACGGACGTGCCAAGATGCATATTTGGCCTGAGCTGTCGCAAATGCTTATATTTGTTTGATGCACAAGTGGCTTGTGCATGCGTTCATTTCGTATCATGTAATGCTCTTCTGTTCACGCTGGCTTTACCGCAGTGCTTTTTCGATCCAGTGAAGCTTAATAATTTTTTGGTAATTGTCTTTTTGTCTCCATAAAACGGACGTGCCAAGATGCATATTTGGCCTGAGCAGTCGCGAAGGCTTATATTTGTTAGATGCAAAAGTGGCCTGTGCATGCGTTAATTTCGTATCATGTAATGCTTTTCGGCTCACGGTGGCTTTACCGCAGTGCTTTCGCGATGCAGTGAAGCTTAATCATCTTTTGGTAATTATCTTTTTGTCTCCATGAAACGGACGTGCCAAGATGCATATTTGGCCTGAGCAGTCGCAAATGCTTATATTTGTTTGATGCACAAGTGTCCTGTGCATGCGTTCATTTCGTATCATGTAATGCTCTTCTGCTCACGCTGGCATTACCGCAGTGCTTTTGCGATGCAGTGAAGCTTGATCAAATTTAAGTATTTGTCCTTTTGTTTGCCTGAAATGGACGTGCCAAGATGCATATTTGGCTTGAGCACCCGCAAATGCCTATCTTTGTTAGATGCGCAAGTAGCCTGGGCTTGCGTTCATTTCGTATCATCTAATGCTCTTCTGCTCACGGTGGCTTTACCGCAGTGCTTTTTCGATGCAGTGAAGCTTGATCATATTTTAGTATTTGTCTTTTTGTTTGTCTGAGACGAACATGCCAAGATGCATATTTGGCCTGAGAAGTCGCAAATGCTTATATTTGTTTGATGCGCAAGTGGCCTGTGTATGCGTTCATTTCGTATCATCGAATGCTCTTCTGCTCATGCTGGTTTTACCGCAGTGCTTTGGCGATGCAGTGAAGCCTAATCAGCTTTTGGTTATTGTAGTTTTGTCTCCCGGAAACGAACGTGCCAAGATGAATATTTGGCCTGAGCAGTCGCAAATAATTAGATTTGTTTGATGCACAAGTGGCCTGTGCATGCGTTCATTTCGTATGTTGTAATGCTCTTCTGCTCACGCTGGCTTTACCGCAGTGCTTTTGCAATGCAGTGAAGCTTGATCATATATAAGTATTTGTCCTTTTGTTTGCCTGAAGCGGCCGTGCCAAGATGCAAATTTGGCCTGTGCAGTCGCAAATGCTTATATTTGTTTGATGCACAAGTGGCCTGGGCATGCGTTCATTTTGTATCATGTATGGCTCTTCTGCTCATTCTGGCTTTACCGCAGTGCTTTTTCGATGCAGTGAAGCTTGATCATATTTTAGTATTTGTCCTTTTGTTTGCCTGAAACGGACGTGCCAAGATGCGTATTTGGCCTGAGCAGTCGCAAATACTTATATTTTTTGATGCACAAGTGGCGTGGGCATGCGTTCATTTCGTATTGAGTAATGCTCTTGTTCTCACGCTAGCTTTACTGCAGTGCTTTCGCAATGCAGTGAAGCCTAATCATCTCTTGGTAATTGTATTTTTGTCTCCATGAAACGGACATGTCAAGATGCATATTTGGCCTGAGCAGTCGCAAATGCTTATATTTGTTTGATGCACAAGTGGCCTGTGTATGCGTTCATTTCGTATCATGTAATGCTCTTCTGCTCACGCTGGCTTTACCGCAGTGCTTTCGCGATGCAGTGAAGCTTGAATAAATTTAAGTATTTGTCTTTTTGTTTGCCTGAAACGGACGTGCCAAGATGCGTATTTGGCGCGAGCAGTCGCAAATGCTTATATTTGTTTAATGCACAAGTGGCTTGTGCATGCGTTCATTTCGTATCATGTAATGCTCTTCTGCTCATTCTGGCTTTACCGCAGTGCTGTTTCGATGCAGTGAAGCTTGATGATATTTTAGTATTTGTCCTTTTGTTTGCCTGAAACGCACGTGCCAAGATGCATATTTGGCCTGAGCAGTCGCGAATGCTTATATTTGTTTGATGCAAAAGTGGCCTGTGCATGCGTTAATTTCGTATCATGTATTGCTTTTCTGCTCACGGTGGCTTTACCGTAGTGCTTTCGCGATGCAGTGAAGCTTAATCATCTTTTGGTAATTCTCTTTTTGTCTCCATGAAACGGACGTGCCAAGATGCATATTTGGCCTGAGCAGTCGCAAATGTTTATATTTGTTTGATGCACAAGTGGCCTGTGCATGCGTTCATTTCGTATCATGTAATGCTCTTCTGCTCACGCTGGCATTACCGCAGTGCTTTTGCGATGCAGTGAAGCTTGATCAAATTTAAGTATTTGTCCTTTTGCTTGCCTGAAATGGACGTGCCAAGATGCATATTTGGCTTGAGCAGCCGCAAATCCTATCTTTGTTAGATGCGCAAGTGGCCTGGGCTTGCGTTCATTTCGTATCATCTAATGCTCTTCTGCTCACGCTGGCTTTACCGCAGTGCTTTTTCGATGCAGGGAAGCTTGATCATATTTTAGTATTTGTCTTTTCGTTTGTCTGAGACGAACATGCCAAGATGCATATTTGGCCTGAGCAGTCGCAAAGGCTTATATTTGTTTGATGCACAAGTGGCCTGTGTATGCGTTCATTTCGTATTATCGAATGCTCTTCTGCTCATGCTGGTTTACTGCAGTGCTTTGGCGATGCAGTGAAGCCTAATCAGCTTTTGGTAATTGTAGTTTTGTCTCCCGGAAATGAACGTGCCAAGATGCATATTTGGCCTGAGCAGTCGCAAATACTTATATTTGTTTGATGCACAAGTGGCCTGTGCATGCGTTCATTTCGTATGTTGTAATGCTCTTCTGCTCACGCCGGCTTTACCGCAGTGCTTTTGCAATGCAGTGAAGCTTGATCATATATAAGTATTTGTCCTTTTGTTTGCCAGAAAGGGACTTGCCAAGACGCATAATTGGCCTGTGCAGTCGCAAATGCTTATATTTGTTTGATGCACAAGTGGCCTGTTCTTGCATTCATTTCGTAGCATGTAATGCTTATCCGCTCACGCTCGCTTTACCGCTGTGAATTTCGCAATGCAGTGAAGCTTAGTCATCTTTCGGTAATTGTCTTTTTGTCTCTCTGAAACGGACGTGCCAAGATGCATATTTGGCCTGAGCAGTCGCAATTGCTTATATTTGTTTGATGCACAAGTAACCTGTGCATGTGTTCGTTTCGTATCATGTAATGCTCTTCTGCTCACGCTGGCTTTAGCGCAGTGCTTTCGCGATGCAGTGAAGCTTAATCATCTTTTGGTATGTGTCTTTTTATCTCCCTGAAATGGACGTGCCAAGATGCATATTGGCCTGAGCAGTCGCTAATACTTATATTTTTTTGATGCACAAGTGGCGTGGGCTTGCGTTCATTTCGTATGATGTAATGCTCTTGTGCTCAAGCTGGCTTTACCGCAGTGCTTTTGTGAAGCTTAATCATATTTAAGTATTTGTCCTTTTGTTTGCCAGAAAGGGACGTGCCAAGATGCATATTTGGCCGGTGCAGTCGCAAATGCTTATATTTGTTTGATGCACAAGTGGCCTGTTCTTGCCTTCATTTCGTATCATGTAATGCTTTTCCGCTCACGCTGGCTTTACTGCTGTGAATTTCGCAATGCAGTGAAGCTTAGTCATATTTCGTTAATTGTCTTTTTGTCTCTCTAAAACGGACGTGCCAAGATGCATATTTGGCCTGAGCAGTCGCAAATACTTATATTTGTTTGATGCACAAGTGGCCTGTGCATGCGTTCATTTCGTATGTTGTAATGCTCTTCTGCTCACGCCGGCTTTACCGCAGTGCTTTTGCAATGCAGTGAAGCTTGATCATATATAAGTATTTGTCCTTTTGTTTGCCAGAAAGGGACTTGCCAAGACGCATAATTGGCCTGTGCAGTCGCAAATGCTTATATTTGTTTGATGCACAAGTGGCCTGTTCTTGCGTTCATTTCGTAGCATGTAATTCTTATCCGCTCACGCTGGCTTTACCGCTGTGAATTTCGCAATGCAGTGAAGCTTAGTCATCTTTCGGTAATTGTCTTTTTGTCTCTCTGAAACGGACGTGCCAAGATGCATATTTGGCCTGAGCAGTCGCAAATGCTTATATTTGTTTGATGCACAAGTAACCTGTGCATGCGTTCGTTTCGTATCATGTAATGCTCTTCTGCTCACGCTGGCTTTAGCGCAGTGCTTTCGCGATGCAGTGAAGCTTAATCATCTTTTGGTATGTGTCTTTTTGTCTCCCTGAAATGGACGTGCCAATATGCATATTGGCCTGAGCAGTCTCAAATACTTTTTTTTGATGCACAAGCGGCGTGGGCTTGAGTTCATTTCGTATGATGTAATGCTCTTGTGCTCAAGCTGGCTTTACCGCAGTGCTTTTGTGATGCAGTGAAGCTTGATCATATTTAAGTATTTGTCCTTTTGTTTGCCTGAAACGGACGTGCCAAGATGCATATTTGGCCTGTGCAGTCGCAAATGCTTATATTTGTTTGATGCAAAAGTGGCCTGTGCATGCGTTAATTTCGTATCATGTAATGCTTTTCTGCTCACGGTGGCTTCACCGCATTGCTTTCGTGATGCAGTGAAGCCTAATCATGTTTTGGTAATTGTCTTTTTGTCTCCATGAAACGGACATGCCAAGATGCATATTGGGCCCGAGCAGTCGCAAACGCTTATATTTGTTTGATGCACAAGTTGCTTGTGCATGCGTTCATTTCGTATCATGTAATGCTCTTCTGTTCACGCTGGCTTTACCGCAGTGCTTTTTTGATCCAGTGAAGCTTAATAATTTTTTGGTAATTGTCTTTTTGTCTCCCTAAAACGGATGTGCCAAGATGCATATTTGGCCTGAGCAGCCGCAAATACTTATATTTGTTTGATGCACAAGTGGCCTGTGCATGCGTTCAATTCGTATCTTGTAATGCTCTTCTGCTCACGCTGGCTTTACCGTAGTGTTTTTGCAATGCAGTGAAGCTTGATCATATTTAAGTATTTGTCCTTTTGTTTGCCAGAAACGGACGTGCCAAGATGCATAATTGGCCTGTGCAGTCGCAAATGCTTATATTTGTTTGATGCACAAGTGGCCTGTTCTTGCGTTCATTTCGTATCATGTAATGCTTTTCTGCTCACGCTGGCTTTACTGCAGTGAATTTCGCGATGCAGTGAAGCTTAGGCATCTTTCCGTAATTGTCTTATTGTCTCCCTGAAACGGACGTGCTAAGATGCATATTTGGCCTGAGCAGTCGCAAATGCCTATATTTGTTTATGCACAAGTGGCCTGTGCTTGCGTTCATTTCGTATCATATATTGCTCTTCTGCTCATGTTGGCTTTTCCACAGTGCTTTCGTGATGCAGTGAAGCTTAATCGTCTTTTGGTAATTGTCTTTTTGTCTCTCTGAAACGGACGTGCCAAGATGCATATTTGGCCTGAGCTGTCGCAAATGCTTATATTTGTTTGATGCACAAGTGGCTTGTGCATGCGTTCATTTCGTATCATGTAATGCTCTTCTGTTCACGCTGGCTTTACCGCAGTGCTTTTTCGATCCAGTGAAGCTTAATAATTTTTTGGTAATTGTCTTTTTGTCTCCATAAAACGGACGTGCCAAGATGCATATTTGGCCTGAGCAGTCGCGAAGGCTTATATTTGTTAGATGCAAAAGTGGCCTGTGCATGCGTTAATTTCGTATCATGTAATGCTTTTCGGCTCACGGTGGCTTTACCGCAGTGCTTTCGCGATGCAGTGAAGCTTAATCATCTTTTGGTAATTATCTTTTTGTCTCCATGAAACGGACGTGCCAAGATGCATATTTGGCCTGAGCAGTCGCAAATGCTTATATTTGTTTGATGCACAAGTGGCCTGTGCATGCGTTCATTTCGTATCATGTAATGCTCTTCTGCTCACGCTGGCATTACCGCAGTGCTTTTGCGATGCAGTGAAGCTTGATCAAATTTAAGTATTTGTCCTTTTGTTTGCCTGAAATGGACGTGCCAAGATGCATATTTGGCTTGAGCACCCGCAAATGCCTATCTTTGTTAGATGCGCAAGTAGCCTGGGCTTGCGTTCATTTCGTATCATCTAATGCTCTTCTGCTCACGGTGGCTTTACCGCAGTGCTTTTTCGATGCAGTGAAGCTTGATCATATTTTAGTATTTGTCTTTTTGTTTGTCTGAGACGAACATGCCAAGATGCATATTTGGCCTGAGAAGTCGCAAATGCTTATATTTGTTTGATGCGCAAGTGGCCTGTGTATGCGTTCATTTCGTTTCATCGAATGCTCTTCTGCTCATGCTGGTTTTACCGCAGTGCTTTGGCGATGCAGTGAAGCCTAATCAGCTTTTGGTTATTGTAGTTTTGTCTCCCGGAAACGAACGTGCCAAGATGAATATTTGGCCTGAGCAGTCGCAAATAATTAGATTTGTTTGATGCACAAGTGGCCTGTGCATGCGTTCATTTCGTATGTTGTAATGCTCTTCTGCTCACGCTGGCTTTACCGCAGTGCTTTTGCAATGCAGTGAAGCTTGATCATATATAAGTATTTGTCCTTTTGTTTGCCTGAAGCGGCCGTGCCAAGATGCAAATTTGGCCTGTGCAGTCGCAAATGCTTATATTTGTTTGATGCACAAGTGGCCTGGGCATGCGTTCATTTTGTATCATGTATGGCTCTTCTGCTCATTCTGGCTTTACCGCAGTGCTTTTTCGATGCAGTGAAGCTTGATCATATTTTAGTATTTGTCCTTTTGTTTGCCTGAAACGGACGTGCCAAGATGCGTATTTGGCCTGAGCAGTCGCAAATACTTATATTTTTTGATGCACAAGTGGCGTGGGCATGCGTTCATTTCGTATTGAGTAATGCTCTTGTTCTCACGCTAGCTTTACTGCAGTGCTTTCGCAATGCAGTGAAGCCTAATCAGCTCTTGGTAATTGTATTTTTGTCTCCATGAAACGGACATGTCAAGATGCATATTTGGCCTGAGCAGTCGCAAATGCTTATATTTGATTGATGCACAAGTGGCCTGTGCATGCGTTCGTTTCGTATAATGTAATCCTCTTCTGCTCACGCTGGCATTACCGCAGTGCTTTTGCAATGCAGTGAAGCTTGATCATATATAAGTATTTGTCCTTTTGTTTGCCAGAGAGGGACGTGCCAAGATGCATATTTGGCCTGTGCAGTCGCAAATGCTTATATTTGTTTGATGCACCAGTGGCCTGTTCTTGCGTTCATTTCGTATCATGTAATGCTTTTCCGCTCACGCTGGATTTACCGCTGTGAATTTCGCAATGCAGTGAAGCTTAGTCATCTTTCGGTAATTGTCTTTTTGTCTCTTTGAAACGGACGTGCCAAGATGCATATTTGGCCTGAGCAGTCGCAAATGCTTATATTTGTTTGATGCACAAGTGGCCTCTGCATGCGTTCGTTTCGTATCATGTAATGCTCTTCTGCTCAAGCTGGCTTTAGCGCAGTTTTTTTTCAATGCAGTGAAGCTTAATCATCTTTTGGTATGTGTCTTTTTGTCTCCCTGAAATGGACGTGCCAAGATGCATATTGGCCTGAGCAGTCTCAAATTCTTTTTTTTGATGCACAAGTTGCGTGGGCTTGAGTTCATTTCGTATGATGTAATGCTCTTGTGCTCAAGCTGGCTTTACCGCAGTGCTTTTGTGATGCAGTGCAGCTTGATCATATTTAAGTATTTGTCCTTTTGTTTACCTGAAACGGACGTGCCAAGATGCATATTTGGCCTGTGCAGTCGCAAATGCTTATATTTGTTTGATGCAAAAGTGGCCTGTGCATGCGTTAATTTCGTATCATGTAATGCTTTTCTGCTCACGGTGGCTTTACCGCATTGCTTTCGCGATGCAGTGAAGCCTAATCATGTTTTGGTAATTGTCTTTTTGTCTGCATGAAACGGACATGCCAAGATGCATATTGGGCCCGAGCAGTCGCAAACGCTTATATTTGTTTGATGCACAAGTGGCTTGTGCATGCGTTCATTTCGTATCATGTAATGCTCTTCTGTTCACGCTGGCTTTACCGCAGTGCTTTTTTGATCCAGTGAAGCTTAATAATTTTTTGGTAATTGTCTTTTTGTCTCCCTAAAACGGATGTGTCAAGATGCATATTTGGCCTGAGCAGCCGCAAATACTTATATTTGTTTGATGCACAAGTGGCCTGTGCATGCGTTCAATTCGTATCTTGTAATGCTCTTCTGCTCACGCTGGCTTTACCGTAGTGTTTTGCAATGCAGTGAAGCTTGATCATATTTAAGTATTTGTCCTTTTGTTTGCCAGAAACGGACGTGCCAAGATGCATATTTGGCCTGTGCAGTCGCAAATGCTTATATTTGTTTGATGCACAAGTGGCCTGTTCTTGCGTTATTTCGTATCATGTAATGCTTTTCTGCTCACGCTGGCTTTACCGCAGTGAATTTCGCGATGCAGTGAAGCTTAGGCATCTTTCCGTAATTGTCTTATTGTCTCCCTGAAACGGACGTGCTAAGATGCATATTTGGCCTGAGCAGTCGCAAATGCCTATATTTTTTTATGCACAAGTGGCCTGTGCTTGCGTTCATTTCGCATTATGTATTGCTCTTCTGCTCATGTTGGCTTTACCACAGTGCTTTCGTGATGCAGTGAAGCTTAATCGTCTTTTGGTAATTGTCTTTTTGTCTCTCTGAAACGGACGTGCCAAGATGCATATTTGGCCTGAGCTGTCGCAAATGCTTATATTTGTTTGATGCACAGGTGGCCTGTGCATGCGTTCATTTCGTATAGTGTAATGCTCTTCTGTTCACGCTGGCTTTACCGCAGTGCTTTTTTGATCCTGTGAAGCTTAATAATTTTTTGGTAATTGTCTTTTTGTCTCCCTAAAACGGACGTGCGAAGATGCATATTTGGCCTGAGCAGTCGCAAATATTTATATTTGTTTGATGCACAAGTGGCGTGGGCATGCGTTCATTTCGTATCAAGTAATGCTATTGTGCTCACGCTGGCTTTACCGCAGTGCTTTCGCGATGCAGTGAAGCTTGATCATATTTTAGTATTTGTCCTTTTGTTTGCCTGAAACGGACGTGCCAAGATGCATATTTAGCCTGAGCAGTCGCAAATGCTTATAATTGTTTCATGCACAAGTGGCCTGTGCATGCGTTCAATTCGTATCATGTAATGCTCTTCTGCTCACGCTGGCATTACCGCAGTGCTTTTGCGATGCAGTGAAGCTTGAATAAGTTTAAGTATTTGTCTTTTTGTTTGCCTGAAACGGACGTGCCAAGATGCGTATTTTGCCCGAGCAGTCGCAAATGCTTATATTTGTTGATGCACAGGTGGCTTGTGCATGCGTTCATTTCGTATCATGTGATGCTCTTCTGCTCACGCTGGCTTTACCGTAGTGCTTTTGCAATGCAGTGAAGCTTGATCATATTTAAGTATTTGTCCTTTTGTTTGCCAGAAACGAACGTGCCAAGATGCATATTGGGCCTGTGCAGTCGCAAATGCTTATATTTGTTTGATGCACAAGCGGCCTTTCTTGATCTCATTTCGTATCATGTAATGCTTTTCTGCTCACGCTGGCTTTACCGCAGCGAATTTCGCGATGCAGTGAAGCTTAGTCATCTTTCTGTAACTGTCTTTTTGTCTCCCTGAAACGGACGTGCCAAGATGCATATTTGGCTTGAGCAGTCGCAAATGCTTATATTTGTTTGATGCACAAGTGGCCTGTGTATGCGTTCATTTCGTATCATGTAATGCTCTTCTGCTCACGCTGGCTTTACCGCAGTGCTTTCGCGATGCAGTGAAGCTTGAATAAATTTAAGTATTTGTCTTTTTGTTTGCCTGAAACGGACGTGCCAAGATGCGTATTTGGCGCGAGCAGTCGCAAATGCTTATATTTGTTTGATGCACAAGTGGCTTGTGCATGCGTTCATTTCGTATCATGTAATGCTCTTCTGCTCATTCTGGCATTACCGCAGTGCTGTTTCGATGCAGTGAAGCTTGATGATATTTTAGTATTTGTCCTTTTGTTTGCCTGAAACGCACGTGCCAAGATGCATATTTGGCCTGAGCAGTCGCGAATGCTTATATTTGTTTGATGAAAAAGTGGCCTGTGCATGCGTTAATTTCGTATCATGTAATGCTTTTCTGCTCACGGTGGCTTTACCGCAGTGCTTTCGCGATGCAGTGAAGCTTAATCATCTTTTGGAAATTATCTTTTTGTCTCCATGAAACGGACGTGCCAAGATGCATATTTGGCCTGAGCAGTCGCAAATGTTTATATTTGTTTGATGCACAAGTGGCCTGTGCATGCGTTCATTTCGTATCATGTAATGCTCTTCTGCTCACGCTGGCATTACCGCAGTGCTTTTGCGATGCAGTGAAGCTTGATCAAATTTAAGTATTTGTCCTTTTGTTTGCCTGAAATGGACGTGCCAAGATGCATATTTGGCTTGAGCAGCCGCAAATGCCTATCTTTGTTAGATGCGCAAGTGGCCTGGGCTTGCGTTCATTTCGTATCATCTAATGCTCTTCTGCTCACGCTGGCTTTACCGCAGTGCTTTTTCGATGCAGGGAAGCTTGATCATATTTTAGTATTTGTCTTTTCGTTTGTCTGAGACGAACATGCCAAGATGCATATTTGGCCTGAGCAGTCGCAAAGGCTTATATTTGTTTGATGCAAAAGTGGCCTGTGTATGCGTTCATTTCGTATTATCGAATGCTCTTCTGCTCATGCTGGTTTTACTGCAGTGCTTTGGCGATGCAGTGAAGCCTAATCAGCTTTTGGTAATTGTAGTTTTGTCTCGCCGAAAAGAACGTGCCAAGATGCATATTTAGCCTGAGCAGTCGCAAATACTTATATTTGTTTGATGCACAAGTGGCCTGTGCATGCGTTCATTTCGTATGTTGTAATGGTCTTCTGCTCACGCTGGCTTTACCGCAGTGCTTTTGCAATGCAGTGAAGCTTGATCATATTTTAGTATTTGTCTTTTCGTTTGTCTGAGACGAACATGCCAAGATGCATATTTGGCCTGAGCAGTCGCAAAGGCTTATATTTGTTTGATGCAAAAGTGGCCTGTGTATGCGTTCATTTCGTATTATCGAATGCTCTTCTGCTCATGCTGGTTTTACTGCAGTGCTTTGGCGATGCAGTGAAGCCTAATCAGCTTTTGGTAATTGTAGTTTTGTCTCCCGGAAATGAACGTGCCAAGATGCATATTTGGCCTGAGCAGTCGCAAATACTTATATTTGTTTGATGCACAAGTGGCCTGTGCATGCGTTCAATTCGTATCTTGTAATGCTCTTCTGCTCACGCTGGCTTTACCGTAGTGTTTTGCAATGCAGTGAAGCTTGATCATATTTAAGTATTTGTCCTTTTGTTTGCCAGAAACGGACGTGCCAAGATGCATATTTGGCCTGTGCAGTCGCAAATGCTTATATTTGTTTGATGCACAAGTGGCCTGTTCTTGCGTTATTTCGTATCATGTAATGCTTTTCCGCTCACGCTGGCTTTACCGCAGTGAATTTCGCGATGCAGTGAAGCTTAGGCATCTTTCCGTAATTGTCTTATTGTCTCCCTGAAACGGACGTGCTAAGATGCATATTTGGCCTGAGCAGTCGCAAATGCCTATATTTTTTTATGCACAAGTGGCCTGTGCTTGCGTTCATTTCGCATTATGTATTGCTCTTCTGCTCATGTTGGCTTTACCACAGTGCTTTCGTGATGCAGTGAAGCTTAATCGTCTTTTGGTAATTGTCTTTTTGTCTCTCTGAAACGGACGTGCCAAGATGCATATTTGGCCTGAGCTGTCGCAAATGCTTATATTTGTTTGATGCACAGGTGGCCTGTGCATGCGTTCATTTCGTATAGTGTAATGCTCTTCTGTTCACGCTGGCTTTACCGCAGTGCTTTTTTGATCCTGTGAAGCTTAATAATTTTTTGGTAATTGTCTTTTTGTCTCCCTAAAACGGACGTGCGAAGATGCATATTTGGCCTGAGCAGTCGCAAATATTTATATTTGTTTGATGCACAAGTGGCGTGGGCATGCGTTCATTTCGTATCAAGTAATGCTATTGTGCTCACGCTGGCTTTACCGCAGTGCTTTCGCAATGCAGTGAAGCTTGATCATATTTTAGTATTTGTCCTTTTGTTTGCCTGAAACGGACGTGCCAAGATGCATATTTAGCCTGAGCAGTCGCAAATGCTTATAATTGTTTCATGCACAAGTGGCCTGTGCATGCGTTCAATTCGTATCATGTAATGCTCTTCTGCTCACGCTGGCATTACCGCAGTGCTTTTGCGATGCAGTGAAGCTTGAATAAGTTTAAGTATTTGTCTTTTTGTTTGCCTGAAACGGACGTGCCAAGATGCGTATTTTGCCCGAGCAGTCGCAAATGCTTATATTTGTTGATGCACAGGTGGCTTGTGCATGCGTTCATTTCGTATCATGTGATGCTCTTCTGCTCACGCTGGCTTTACCGTAGTGCTTTTGCAATGCAGTGAAGCTTGATCATATTTAAGTATTTGTCCTTTTGTTTGCCAGAAACGAACGTGCCAAGATGCATATTGGGCCTGTGCAGTCGCAAATGCTTATATTTGTTTGATGCACAAGCGGCCTTTCTTGATCTCATTTCGTATCATGTAATGCTTTTCTGCTCACGCTGGCTTTACCGCAGCGAATTTCGCGATGCAGTGAAGCTTAGTCATCTTTCTGTAACTGTCTTTTTGTCTCCCTGAAACGGACGTGCCAAGATGCATATTTGGCCTGAGCAGTCGCAAATGCTTATATTTGTTTGATGCACAAGTGGCCTGTGTATGCGTTCATTTCGTATCATGTAATGCTCTTCTGCTCACGCTGGCTTTACCGCAGTGCTTTCGCGATGCAGTGAAGCTTGAATAAATTTAAGTATTTGTCTTTTTGTTTGCCTGAAACGGACGTGCCAAGATGCGTATTTGGCGCGAGCAGTCGCAAATGCTTATATTTGTTTGATGCACAAGTGGCTTGTGCATGCGTTCATTTCGTATCATGTAATGCTCTTCTGCTCATTCTGGCATTACTGCAGTGCTGTTTCGATGCAGTGAAGCTTGATGATATTTTAGTATTTGTCCTTTTGTTTGCCTGAAACGCGCGTGCCAAGATGCATATTTGGCCTGAGCAGTCGCGAATGCTTATATTTGTTTGATGAAAAAGTGGCCTGTGCATGCGTTAATTTCGTATCATGTAATGCTTTTCTGCTCACGGTGGCTTTACCGCAGTGCTTTCGCGATGCAGTGAAGCTTAATCATCTTTTGGAAATTATCTTTTTGTCTCCATGAAACGGACGTGCCAAGATGCATATTTGGCCTGAGCAGTCGCAAATGTTTATATTTGTTTGATGCACAAGTGGCCTGTGCATGCGTTCATTTCGTATCATGTAATGCTCTTCTGCTCACGCTGGCATTACCGCAGTGCTTTTGCGATGCAGTGAAGCTTGATCAAATTTAAGTATTTGTCCTTTTGTTTGCCTGAAATGGACGTGCCAAGATGCATATTTGGCTTGAGCAGCCGCAAATGCCTATCTTTGTTAGATGCGCAAGTGGCCTGGGCTTGCGTTCATTTCGTATCATCTAATGCTCTTCTGCTCACGCTGGCTTTACCGCAGTGCTTTTTCGATGCAGGGAAGCTTGATCATATTTTAGTATTTGTCTTTTCGTTTGTCTGAGACGAACATGCCAAGATGCATATTTGGCCTGAGCAGTCGCAAAGGCTTATATTTGTTTGATGCAAAAGTGGCCTGTGTATGCGTTCATTTCGTATTATCGAATGCTCTTCTGCTCATGCTGGTTTTACTGCAGTGCTTTGGCGATGCAGTGAAGCCTAATCAGCTTTTGGTAATTGTAGTTTTGTCTCCCGGAAATGAACGTGCCAAGATGCATATTTGGCCTGAGCAGTCGCAAATACTTATATTTGTTTGATGCACAAGTGGCCTGTGCATGCGTTCATTTCGTATGTTGTAATGGTCTTCTGCTCACGCTGGCTTTACCGCAGTGCTTTTGCAATGCAGTGAAGCTTGATCATATATAAGTATTTGTCCTTTTGTTTGCCAGAAAGGGATGTGCCAAGACGCATAATTGGCCTGTGCAGTCGCAAATGCTTATATTTGTTTGATGCACAAGTGGCCTGTTCTTGCGTTCATTTCGTAGCATGTAATGCTCATCCGCTCACGCTGGCTTTACCGCTGTGAATTTCGCAATGCAGTGAAGCTTAGTCATCTTTCGGTAATTGTCTTTTTGTCTCTCTGAAACGGACGTGCCAAGATGCATATTTGGCCTGAGCAGTCGCAAATGCTTATATTTGTTTGATGCACAAGTAACCTGTGCATGCGTTCGTTTCGTATCATGTAATGCTCTTCTGCTCACGCTGGCTTTAGCGCAGTGCTTTTGCGATGCAGTGAAGCTTAATCATCTTTTGGTATGTGTCTTTTTATCTCCCTGAAATGGACGTGCCAAGATGCATATTGGCCTGAGCAGTCGCTAATACTTATATTTTTTTGATGCACAAGTGGCGTGGGCTTGCGTTCATTTCGTATGATGTAATGCTCTTGTGCTCAAGCTGGCTTTACCGCAGTGCTTTTGTGAAGCTTAATCATATATAAGTATTTGTCCTTTTGTTTGCCAGAAAGGGACGTGCCAAGATGCATATTTGGCCTGTGCAGTCGCAAATGCTTATATTTGTTTGATGCACAAGTGGCCTGTTCTTGCGTTCATTTCGTATCATGTAATGCTTTTCCGCTCACGCTGGCTTTACTGCTGTGAATTTCGCAATGCAGTGAAGCTTAGTCATCTTTCGTTAATTGTCTTTTTGTCTCTCTGAAACGGACGTGCCAAGATGCATATTTGGCCTGAGCAGTCGCAAATGCTTATATTTGTTTGATGCACAAGTGGCCTGTGCATGCGTTCGTTTCGTATCATGTAATGCTCTTCTGCTCACGCTGGCTTTAGCGCAGTGCTTTTCCAATGCAGTGAAGCTTAATCATCTTTTGGTATGTGTCTTTTTGTCTCCCTGAAATGGACGTGCCAATATGCATATTGGCCTGAGCAGTCTCAAATACTTTTTTTTGATGCACAAGCGGCGTGGGCTTGAGTTCATTTCGTATGATGTAATGCTCTTGTGCTCAAGTTGGCTTTACCGCAGTGCTTTTGTGATGCAGTGAAGCTTGATCATATTTAAGTATTTGTCCTTTTGTTTGCCTGAAACGGACGTGCCAAGATGCATATTTGGCCTGTGCAGTCGCAAATGCTTATATTTGTTTGATGCAAAAGTGGCCTGTGCATGCGTTAATTTCGTATCATGTAATGCTTTTCTGCTCACGGTGGCTTTACCGCATTGCTTTCGTGATGCAGTGAAGCCTAATCATGTTTTGGTAATTGTCTTTTTTTCTCCATGAAACGGACATGCCAAGATGCATATTGGGCCCGAGCAGTCGCAAACGCTTATATTTGTTTGATGCACAAGTTACTTGTGCATGCGTTCATTTCGTATCATGTAATGCTCTTCTGCTCACGCTGGCTTTACCGCAGTGCTTTTTCGATGCAGGGAAGCTTGATCATATTTTAGTATTTGTCTTTTCGTTTGTCTGAGACGAACATGCCAAGATGCATATTTGGCCTGAGCAGTCGCAAAGGCTTATATTTGTTTGATGCAAAAGTGGCCTGTGTATGCGTTGATTTCGTATTATCGAATGCTCTTCTGCTCATGCTGGTTTTACTGCAGTGCTTTGGCGATGCAGTGAAGCCTAATCAGCTTTTGGTAATTGTAGTTTTGTCTCGCCGAAAAGAACGTGCCAAGATGCATATTTAGCCTGAGCAGTCGCAAATACTTATATTTGTTTGATGCACAAGTGGCCTGTGCATGCGTTCATTTCGTATGTTGTAATGGTCTTCTGCTCACGCTGGCTTTACCGCAGTGCTTTTGCAATGCAGTGAAGCTTGATCATATTTTAGTATTTGTCTTTTCGTTTGTCTGAGACGAACATGCCAAGATGCATATTTGGCCTGAGCAGTCGCAAAGGCTTATATTTGTTTGATGCAAAAGTGGCCTGTGTATGCGTTCATTTCGTATTATCGAATGCTCTTCTGCTCATGCTGGTTTTACTGCAGTGCTTTGGCGATGCAGTGAAGCCTAATCAGCTTTTGGTAATTGTAGTTTTGTCTCCCGGAAATGAACGTGCCAAGATGCATATTTGGCCTGAGCAGTCGCAAATACTTATATTTGTTTGATGCACAAGTGGCCTGTGCATGCGTTCAATTCGTATCTTGTAATGCTCTTCTGCTCACGCTGGCTTTACCGTAGTGTTTTGCAATGCAGTGAAGCTTGATCATATTTAAGTATTTGTCCTTTTGTTTGCCAGAAACGGACGTGCCAAGATGCATATTTGGCCTGTGCAGTCGCAAATGCTTATATTTGTTTGATGCACAAGTGGCCTGTTCTTGCGTTATTTCGTATCATGTAATGCTTTTCTGCTCACGCTGGCTTTACCGCAGTGAATTTCGCGATGCAGTGAAGCTTAGGCATCTTTCCGTAATTGTCTTATTGTCTCCCTGAAACGGACGTGCTAAGATGCATATTTGGCCTGAGCAGTCGCAAATGCCTATATTTTTTTATGCACAAGTGGCCTGTGCTTGCGTTCATTTCGCATTATGTATTGCTCTTCTGCTCATGTTGGCTTTACCACAGTGCTTTCGTGATGCAGTGAAGCTTAATCGTCTTTTGGTAATTGTCTTTTTGTCTCTCTGAAACGGACGTGCCAAGATGCATATTTGGCCTGAGCTGTCGCAAATGCTTATATTTGTTTGATGCACAGGTGGCCTGTGCATGCGTTCATTTCGTATAGTGTAATGCTCTTCTGTTCACGCTGGCTTTACCGCAGTGCTTTTTTGATCCTGTGAAGCTTAATAATTTTTTGGTAATTGTCTTTTTGTCTCCCTAAAACGGACGTGCGAAGATGCATATTTGGCCTGAGCAGTCGCAAATATTTATATTTGTTTGATGCACAAGTGGCGTGGGCATGCGTTCATTTCGTATCAAGTAATGCTATTGTGCTCACGCTGGCTTTACCGCAGTGCTTTCGCGATGCAGTGAAGCTTGATCATATTTTAGTATTTGTCCTTTTGTTTGCCTGAAACGGACGTGCCAAGATGCATATTTAGCCTGAGCAGTCGCAAATGCTTATAATTGTTTCATGCACAAGTGGCCTGTGCATGCGTTCAATTCGTATCATGTAATGCTCTTCTGCTCACGCTGGCATTACCGCAGTGCTTTTGCGATGCAGTGAAGCTTGAATAAGTTTAAGTATTTGTCTTTTTGTTTGCCTGAAACGGACGTGCCAAGATGCGTATTTTGCCCGAGCAGTCGCAAATGCTTATATTTGTTGATGCACAGGTGGCTTGTGCATGCGTTCATTTCGTATCATGTGATGCTCTTCTGCTCACGCTGGCTTTACCGTAGTGCTTTTGCAATGCAGTGAAGCTTGATCATATTTAAGTATTTGTCCTTTTGTTTGCCAGAAACGAACGTGCCAAGATGCATATTGGGCCTGTGCAGTCGCAAATGCTTATATTTGTTTGATGCACAAGCGGCCTTTCTTGATCTCATTTCGTATCATGTAATGCTTTTCTGCTCACGCTGGCTTTACCGCAGCGAATTTCGCGATGCAGTGAAGCTTAGTCATCTTTCTGTAACTGTCTTTTTGTCTCCCTGAAACGGACGTGCCAAGATGCATATTTGGCCTGAGCAGTCGCAAATGCTTATATTTGTTTGATGCACAAGTGGCCTGTGTATGCGTTCATTTCGTATCATGTAATGCTCTTCTGCTCACGCTGGCTTTACCGCAGTGCTTTCGCGATGCAGTGAAGCTTGAATAAATTTAAGTATTTGTCTTTTTGTTTGCCTGAAACGGACGTGCCAAGATGCGTATTTGGCGCGAGCAGTCGCAAATGCTTATATTTGTTTGATGCACAAGTGGCTTGTGCATGCGTTCATTTCGTATCATGTAATGCTCTTCTGCTCATTCTGGCATTACTGCAGTGCTGTTTCGATGCAGTGAAGCTTGATGATATTTTAGTATTTGTCCTTTTGTTTGCCTGAAACGCGCGTGCCAAGATGCATATTTGGCCTGAGCAGTCGCGAATGCTTATATTTGTTTGATGAAAAAGTGGCCTGTGCATGCGTTAATTTCGTATCATGTAATGCTTTTCTGCTCACGGTGGCTTTACCGCAGTGCTTTCGCGATGCAGTGAAGCTTAATCATCTTTTGGAAATTATCTTTTTGTCTCCATGAAACGGACGTGCCAAGATGCATATTTGGCCTGAGCAGTCGCAAATGTTTATATTTGTTTGATGCACAAGTGGCCTGTGCATGCGTTCATTTCGTATCATGTAATGCTCTTCTGCTCACGCTGGCATTACCGCAGTGCTTTTGCGATGCAGTGAAGCTTGATCAAATTTAAGTATTTGTCCTTTTGTTTGCCTGAAATGGACGTGCCAAGATGCATATTTGGCTTGAGCAGCCGCAAATGCCTATCTTTGTTAGATGCGCAAGTGGCCTGGGCTTGCGTTCATTTCGTATCATCTAATGCTCTTCTGCTCACGCTGGCTTTACCGCAGTGCTTTTTCGATGCAGGGAAGCTTGATCATATTTTAGTATTTGTCTTTTCGTTTGTCTGAGACGAACATGCCAAGATGCATATTTGGCCTGAGCAGTCGCAAAGGCTTATATTTGTTTGATGCAAAAGTGGCCTGTGTATGCATTCATTTCGTATTATCGAATGCTCTTCTGCTCATGCTGGTTTTACTGCAGTGCTTTGGCGATGCAGTGAAGCCTAATCAGCTTTTGGTAATTGTAGTTTTGTCTCCCGGAAATGAACGTGCCAAGATGCATATTTGGCCTGAGCAGTCGCAAATACTTATATTTGTTTGATGCACAAGTGGCCTGTGCATGCGTTCATTTCGTATGTTGTAATGGTCTTCTGCTCACGCTGGCTTTACCGCAGTGCTTTTGCAATGCAGTGAAGCTTGATCATATATAAGTATTTGTCCTTTTGTTTGCCAGAAAGGGATGTGCCAAGACGCATTATTGGCCTGTGCAGTCGCAAATGCTTATATTTGTTTGATGCACAAGTGGCCTGTTCTTGCGTTCATTTCGTAGCATGTAATGCTCATCCGCTCACGCTGGCTTTACCGCTGTGAATTTCGCAATGCAGTGAAGCTTAGTCATCTTTCGGTAATTGTCTTTTTGTCTCTCTGAAACGGACGTGCCAAGATGCATATTTGGCCTGAGCAGTCGCAAATGCTTATATTTGTTTGATGCACAAGTAACCTGTGCATGCGTTCGTTTCGTATCATGTAATGCTCTTCTGCTCACGCTGGCTTTAGCGCAGTGCTTTTGCGATGCAGTGAAGCTTAATCATCTTTTGGTATGTGTCTTTTTATCTCCCTGAAATGGACGTGCCAAGATGCATATTGGCCTGAGCAGTCGCTAATACTTATATTTTTTTGATGCACAAGTGGCGTGGGCTTGCGTTCATTTCGTATGATGTAATGCTCTTGTGCTCAAGCTGGCTTTACCGCAGTGCTTTTGTGAAGCTTAATCATATATAAGTATTTGTCCTTTTGTTTGCCAGAAAGGGACGTGCCAAGATGCATATTTGGCCTGTGCAGTCGCAAATGCTTATATTTGTTTGATGCACAAGTGGCCTGTTCTTGCGTTCATTTCGTATCATGTAATGCTTTTCCGCTCACGCTGGCTTTACTGCTGTGAATTTCGCAATGCAGTGAAGCTTAGTCATCTTTCGTTAATTGTCTTTTTGTCTCTCTCAAACGGACGTGCCAAGATGCATATTTGGCCTGAGCAGTCGCAAATGCTTATATTTGTTTGATGCACAAGTGGCCTGTGCATGCGTTCGTTTCGTATCATGTAATGCTCTTCTGCTCACGCTGGCTTTAGCGCAGTGCTTTTCCAATGCAGTGAAGCTTAATCATCTTTTGGTATGTGTCTTTTTGTCTCCCTGAAATGGACGTGCCAATATGCATATTGGCCTGAGCAGTCTCAAATACTTTTTTTTGATGCACAAGCGGCGTGGGCTTGAGTTCATTTCGTATGATGTAATGCTCTTGTGCTCAAGTTGGCTTTACCGCAGTGCTTTTGTGATGCAGTGAAGCTTGATCATATTTAAGTATTTGTCCTTTTGTTTGCCTGAAACGGACGTGCCAAGATGCATATTTGGCCTGTGCAGTCGCAAATGCTTATATTTGTTTGATGCAAAAGTGGCCTGTGCATGCGTTAATTTCGTATCATGTAATGCTTTTCTGCTCACGGTGGCTTTACCGCATTGCTTTCGTGATGCAGTGAAGCCTAATCATGTTTTGGTAATTGTCTTTTTTTCTCCATGAAACGGACATGCCAAGATGCATATTGGGCCCGAGCAGTCGCAAACGCTTATATTTGTTTGATGCACAAGTTACTTGTGCATGCGTTCATTTCGTATCATGTAATGCTCTTCTGTTCACGCTGGCTTTACCGCAGTGCTTTTTTGATCCAGTGAAGCTTAAAAATTTTTTGGTAATTGTCTTTTTGTCTCCCTGAAACGGATGTGCCAAGATGCATATTTAGCGTGAGCAGCCGCAAATACTTATATTTGTTTGATGCACAAGTGGCCTGTGCATGCGTTCAATTCGTATCTTGTAATGCTCTTCTGCTCACGCTGGCCTTACCGTAGTGTTTTTGCAATGCAGTGAAGCTTGATCATATTTAAGTATTTGTCCTTTTGTTTGCCAGAAACGGACGTGCCAAGATGCATATTTGGCCTGTGCAGTCGCAAATGCTTATATTTGTTTGATGCACAAGTGGCCTGTTCTTGCGTTCATTTCGTATCATGTAATGCTTTTCTGCTCACGCTGGCTTTACCGCAGTGAATTTCGCGATGCAGTGAAGCTTAGGCATCTTTCCGTAATTGTTCTATTGTCTCCCTGAAACGGACGTGCTAAGATGCATATTTGGCCTGAGCAGTCGCAAATGCCTATATTTTTTTATGCACAAGTGGCCTGTGCTTGCGTTCATTTCGTATCATGTATTGCTCTTCTGCTCATGTTGGCTTTACCACAGTGCTTTCGTGATGCAGTGAAGCTTAATCGTCTTTTGGTAATTGTCTTTTTGTCTCTCTGAAACGGACGTGCCAAGATGCATATTTGGCCTGAGCTGTCGCAAATGCTTATATTTGTTTGATGCACAAGTGGCTTGTGCATGCGTTCATTTCGTATCATATAATGCTCTTCTGTTCACGCTGGCTTTACCGCAGTGCTTTTTCGATCCAGTGAAGCTTAATAATTTTTTGGTAATTGTCTTTTTGTCTCCATAAAACGGACGTGCCAAGATGCATATTTGGCCTGAGCAGTCGCAAATACTTATATTTGTTTGATGCACTAGTGGCCTGTGCATGCGTTCATTTCGTATCATGTAATGCTCTTCTGCTCACGCTGGCTTTACCGCAGTGCTTTCGCGATGCAGTGAAGCTTGAATAAATTTAAGTATTTGTCTTTTTGTTTTCCTGAAACGGACGTGCCAAGATGCATATTTGGCCTGAGCAGTCGCGAATGCTTATATTTGTTAGATGCAAAAGTGGCCTGTGCATGCGTTAATCTCGTATCATGTAATGCTTTTCGGCTCACGGTGGCTTTACCGCAGTGCTTTCGCGATGCAGTGAAGCTTAATCATCTTTTGGTAATTATCTTTTTGTCTCCATGAAACGGACGTGCCAAGATGCATATTTGGCCTGAGCAGTCGCAAATGCTTATATTTGTTTGATGTACAAGTGGCCTGTGCATGCGTTCATTTCGTATCATGTAATGCTCTTCTGCTCACGCTGGCATTACCGCAGTGCTTTTGCGATGCAGTGAAGCTTGATCAAATTTAAGTATTTGTCCTTTTGTTTGCCTGAAATGGACGTGCCAAGATTTGGCTTGAGCAGCCGCAAATGCCTATCTTTGTTAGATGCGCAAGTGGCCTGGGCTTGCGTTCATTTCGTATCATCTAATGCTCTTCTGCTCACGCTGGCTTTACCGCAGTGCTTTTTCGATGCAGGGAAGCTTGATCATATTTTAGTATTTGTCTTTTCGTTTGTCTGAGACGAACATGCCAAGATGCATATTTGGCCTGAGCAGTCGCAAAGGCTTATATTTGTTTGATGCACAAGTGGCCTGTGTATGCGTTCATTTCGTATTATCGAATGCTCTTCTGCTCATGCTGGTTTTACTGCAGTGCTTTGGCGATGCAGTGAAGCCTAATCAGCTTTTGGTAATTGTAGTTTTGTCTCCCGGAAATGAACGTGCCAAGATGCATATTTGGCCTGAGCAGTCGCAAATACTTATATTGTTTGATGCACAAGTGGCCTGTGCATGCGTTCATTTCGTATGTTGTAATGCTCTTCTGCTCACGCCGGCTTTACCGCAGTGCTTTTGCAATGCAGTGAAGCTTGATCATATATAAGTATTTGTCCTTTTGTTTGCCAGAAAGGGACTTGCCAAGACGCATAATTGGCCTGTGCAGTCGCAAATGCTTATATTTGTTTGATGCACAAGTGGCCTGTTCTTGCGTTCATTTCGTAGCATGTAATGCTTATCCGCTCACGCTGGCTTTACCGCTGTGAATTTCGCAATGCAGTGAAGCTTAGTCATCTTTCGGTAATTGTCTTTTTGTCTCTCTGAAACGGACGTGCCAAGATGCATATTTGGCCTGAGCAGTCGCAAATGCTTATATTTGTTTGATGCACAAGTAACCTGTGCATGCGTTCGTTTCGTATCATGTAATGCTCTTCTGCTCACGCTGGCTTTAGCGCAGTGCTTTCGCGATGCAGTGAAGCTTAATCATCTTTTGGTATGTGTCTTTTTATCTCCCTGAAATGGACGTGCCAAGATGCATATTGGCCTGAGCAGTCGCTGATACTTAAATTTTTTTGATGCACAAGTGGCGTGGGCTTGCGTTCATTTCGTATGATGTAATGCTCTTGTGCTCAAGCTGGCTTTACCGCAGTGCTTTTGTGAAGCTTAATCATATATAAGTATTTGTCCTTTTGTTTGCCAGAAAGGGACGTGCCAAGATGCATATTTGGCCTGTGCAGTCGCAAATGCTTATATTTGTTTGATGCACAAGTGGCCTGTTCTTGCGTTCATTTCGTATCATGTAATGCTTTTCCGCTCACGCTGGCTTTACTGCTGTGAATTTCGCAATGCAGTGAAGCTTAGTCATATTTCGTTAATTGTCTTTTTGTCTCTCTGAAACGGACGTGCCAAGATGCATATTTGGCCTGAGCAGTCGCAAATACTTATATTTGTTTGATGCACAAGTGGCCTGTGCATGCGTTCATTTCGTATGTTGTAATGCTCTTCTGCTCACGCCGGCTTTACCGCAGTGCTTTTGCAATGCAGTGAAGCTTGATCATATATAAGTATTTGTCCTTTTGTTTGCCAGAAAGGGACTTGCCAAGACGCATAATTGGCCTGTGCAGTCGCAAATGCTTATATTTGTTTGATGCACAAGTGGCCTGTTCTTGCGTTCATTTCGTAGCATGTAATGCTTATCCGCTCACGCTGGCTTTACCGCTGTGAATTTCGCAATGCAGTGAAGCTTAGTCATCTTTCGGTAATTGTCTTTTTGTCTCTCTGAAACGGACGTGCCAAGATGCATATTTGGCCTGAGCAGTCGCAAATGCTTATATTTGTTTGATGCACAAGTAACCTGTGCATGCGTTCGTTTCGTATCATGTAATGCTCTTCTGCTCACGCTGGCTTTAGCGCAGTGCTTTCGCGATGCAGTGAAGCTTAATCATCTTTTGGTATGTGTCTTTTTGTCTCCCTGAAATGGAGGTGCCAATATGCATATTGGCCTGAGCAGTCTCAAATACTTTTTTTTGATGCACAAGCGGCGTGGGCTTGAGTTCATTTCGTATGATGTAATGCTCTTGTGCTCAAGCTGGCTTTACCGCAGTGCTTTTGTGATGCAGTGAAGCTTGATCATATTTAAGTATTTGTCCTTTTGTTTGCCTGAAACGGACGTGCCAAGATGCATATTTGGCCTGTGCAGTCGCAAATGCTTATATTTGTTTGATGCAAAAGTGGCCTGTGCATGCTTTAATTTCGTATCATGTAATGCTTTTCTGCTCACGGTGGCTTTACCGCATTTCTTTCGTGATGCAGTGAAGCCTAATCATGTTTTGGTAATTGTCTTTTTGTCTCCATGAAACGGACATGCCAAGATGCATATTGGGCCCGAGCAGTCGCAAACGCTTATATTTGTTTGATGCACAAGTTGCTTGTGCATGCGTTCATTTCGTATCATATAATGCTCTTCTGTTCACGCTGGCTTTACCGCAGTGCTTTTTTGATCCAGTGAAGCTTAATAATTTTTTGGTAATTGTCTTTTTGTCTCCCTAAAACGGATGTGCCAAGATGCATATTTGGCCTGAGCAGCCGCAAATACTTATATTTGTTTGATGCACAAGTGGCCTGTGCATGCGTTCAATTCGTATCTTGTAATGCTCTTCTGCTCACGCTGGCTTTACCGTAGTGTTTTTGCAATGCAATGAAGCTTGATCATATTTAAGTATTTGTCCTTTTGTTTGCCAGAAACGGACGTGCCAAGATGCATATTTGGCCTGTGCAGTCGCAAATGCTTATATTTGTTTGATGCACAAGTGGCCTGTTCTTGCGTTCATTTCGTATCATGTAATGCTTTTCTGCTCACGCTGGCTTTACTGCAGTGAATTTCGCGATGCAGTGAAGCTTAGGCATCTTTCCGTAATTGTCTTATTGTCTCCCTGAAACGGACGTGCTAAGATGCATATTTGGCCTGAGCAGTCGCAAATGCCTATATTTGTTTATGCACAAGTGGCCTGTGCATGCGTTCATTTCGTATCATGTAATGCTCTTCTGTTCACGCTGGCTTTACCGCAGTGCTTTTTCGATCCAGTGAAGCTGAATAATTTTTTGGTAATTGTCTTTTTGTCTCCATAAAACGGACGTGCCAAGATGCATATTTGGCCTGAGCAGTCGCGAATGCTTATATTTGTTAGATGCAAAAGTGGCCTGTGCATGCGTTAATTTCGTATCATGTAATGCTTTTCGGCTCATGGTGGCTTTACCGCAGTGCTTTCGCGATGCAGTGAAGCTTAATCATCTTTTGGTAATTATCTTTTTGTCTCCATGAAACGAACGTGCCAAGATGAATATTTGGCCTGAGCAGTCGCAAATAATTAGATTCGTTTGATGCACAAGTGGCCTGGGCATGCGTTCATTTTGTATCATGTATGGCTCTTCTGCTCATTCTGGCTTTACCGCAGTGCTTTTTCGATGCAGTGAAGCTTGATCATATTTTAGTATTTGTCCTTTTGTTTGCCTGAAACGGACGTGCGAAGATGCGTATTTGGCCTGAGCAGTCGCAAATGCTTATATTTGTTTGATGCACAAGTAACCTGTGCATGCGTTCGTTTCGTATCATGTAATGCTCTTCTGCTCACGCTGGCTTTAGCGCAGTGCTTTTGCGATCCAGTGAAGCTTAATCATCTTTTGGTATGTGTCTTTTTATCTCCCTGAAATGGACGTGCCAAGATGCATATTGGCCTGAGCAGTCGCTAATACTTATATTTTTTGATGCACAAGTGGCGTGGGCTTGCGTTCATTTCGTATGATGTAATGCTCTTGTGCTCAAGCTGGCTTTACCGCAGTGCTTTTGTGAAGCTTAATCATATATAAGTATTTGTCCTTTTGTTTGCCAGAAAGGGACGTGCCAAGATGCATATTTGGCCTGTGCAGTCGCAAATGCTTATATTTGTTTGATGCACAAGTGGCCTGTTCTTGCGTTCATTTCGTATCATGTAATGCTTTTCCGCTCACGCTGGATTTACCGCTGTGAATTTCGCAATGCAGTGAAGCTTAGTCATCTTTCGGTAATTGTCTTTTTGTCTCTTTGAAACGGACGTGCCAAGATGCATATTTGGCCTGAGCAGTCGCAAATGCTTATATTTGTTTGATGCACAAGTGGCCTCTGCATGCGTTCGTTTCGTATCATGTAATGCTCTTCTGCTCTAGCTGGCTTTAGCGCAGTTCTTTTTCAATGCAGTGAAGCTTAATCATCTTTTGGTATGTGTCTTTTTGTCTCCCTGAAATGGACGTGCCAAGATGCATATTGGCCTGAGCAGTCTCAAATTCTTTTTTTTGATGCACAAGTGGCGTGGGCTTGAGTTCATTTCGTATGATGTAATGCTCTTGTGCTCAAGCTGGCTTTACCGCAGTGCTTTTGTGATGCAGTGAAGCTTGATCATATTTAAGTATTTGTCCTTTTGTTTACCTGAAACGGACGTGCCAAGATGCATATTTGGCCTGTGCAGTCGCAAATGCTTATATTTGTTTGATGCAAAAGTGGCCTGTGCATGCGTTAATTTCGTATCATGTAATGCTTTTCTGCTCACGGTGGCTTTACCGCATTGCTTTCGCGATGCAGTGAAGCCTAATCATGTTTTGGTAATTGTCTTTTTGTCTGCATGAAACGGACATGCCAAGATGCATATTGGGCCCGAGCAGTCGCAAACGCTTATATTTGTTTGATGCACAAGTTACTTGTGCATGCGTTCATTTCGTATCATGTAATGCTCTTCTGTTCACGCTGGCTTTACCGCAGTGCTTTTTTGATCCAGTGAAGCTTAAAAATTTTTTGGTAATTGTCTTTTTGTCTCCCTGAAACGGATGTGCCAAGATGCATATTTAGCGTGAGCAGCCGCAAATACTTATATTTGTTTGATGCACAAGTGGCCTGTGCATGCGTTCAATTCGTATCTTGTAATGCTCTTCTGCTCACGCTGGCCTTACCGTAGTGTTTTTGCAATGCAGTGAAGCTTGATCATATTTAAGTATTTGTCCTTTTGTTTGCCAGAAACGGACGTGCCAAGATGCATATTTGGCCTGTGCAGTCGCAAATGCTTATATTTGTTTGATGCACAAGTGGCCTGTTCTTGCGTTCATTTCGTATCATGTAATGCTTTTCTGCTCACGCTGGCTTTACCGCAGTGAATTTCGCGATGCAGTGAAGCTTAGGCATCTTTCCGTAATTGTTCTATTGTCTCCCTGAAACGGACGTGCTAAGATGCATATTTGGCCTGAGCAGTCGCAAATGCCTATATTTTTTTATGCACAAGTGGCCTGTGCTTGCGTTCATTTCGTATCATGTATTGCTCTTCTGCTCATGTTGGCTTTACCACAGTGCTTTCGTGATGCAGTGAAGCTTAATCGTCTTTTGGTAATTGTCTTTTTGTCTCTCTGAAACGGACGTGCCAAGATGCATATTTGGCCTGAGCTGTCGCAAATGCTTATATTTGTTTGATGCACAAGTGGCTTGTGCATGCGTTCATTTCGTATCATATAATGCTCTTCTGTTCACGCTGGCTTTACCGCAGTGCTTTTTCGATCCAGTGAAGCTTAATAATTTTTTGGTAATTGTCTTTTTGTCTCCATAAAACGGACGTGCCAAGATGCATATTTGGCCTGAGCAGTCGCAAATACTTATATTTGTTTGATGCACTAGTGGCCTGTGCATGCGTTCATTTCGTATCATGTAATGCTCTTCTGCTCACGCTGGCTTTACCGCAGTGCTTTCGCGATGCAGTGAAGCTTGAATAAATTTAAGTATTTGTCTTTTTGTTTTCCTGAAACGGACGTGCCAAGATGCATATTTGGCCTGAGCAGTCGCGAATGCTTATATTTGTTAGATGCAAAAGTGGCCTGTGCATGCGTTAATCTCGTATCATGTAATGCTTTTCGGCTCACGGTGGCTTTACCGCAGTGCTTTCGCGATGCAGTGAAGCTTAATCATCTTTTGGTAATTATCTTTTTGTCTCCATGAAACGGACGTGCCAAGATGCATATTTGGCCTGAGCAGTCGCAAATGCTTATATTTGTTTGATGTACAAGTGGCCTGTGCATGCGTTCATTTCGTATCATGTAATGCTCTTCTGCTCACGCTGGCATTACCGCAGTGCTTTTGCGATGCAGTGAAGCTTGATCAAATTTAAGTATTTGTCCTTTTGTTTGCCTGAAATGGACGTGCCAAGATTTGGCTTGAGCAGCCGCAAATGCCTATCTTTGTTAGATGCGCAAGTGGCCTGGGCTTGCGTTCATTTCGTATCATCTAATGCTCTTCTGCTCACGCTGGCTTTACCGCAGTGCTTTTTCGATGCAGGGAAGCTTGATCATATTTTAGTATTTGTCTTTTCGTTTGTCTGAGACGAACATGCCAAGATGCATATTTGGCCTGAGCAGTCGCAAAGGCTTATATTTGTTTGATGCACAAGTGGCCTGTGTATGCGTTCATTTCGTATTATCGAATGCTCTTCTGCTCATGCTGGTTTTACTGCAGTGCTTTGGCGATGCAGTGAAGCCTAATCAGCTTTTGGTAATTGTAGTTTTGTCTCCCGGAAATTAACGTGCCAAGATGCATATTTGGCCTGAGCAGTCGCAAATACTTATATTTGTTTGATGCACAAGTGGCCTGTGCATGCGTTCATTTCGTATGTTGTAATGCTCTTCTGCTCACGCCGGCTTTACCGCAGTGCTTTTGCAATGCAGTGAAGCTTGATCACATATAAGTATTTGTCCTTTTGTTTGCCAGAAAGGGACTTGCCAAGACGCATAATTGGCCTGTGCAGTCGCAAATGCTTATATTTGTTTGATGCACAAGTGGCCTGTTCTTGCGTTCATTTCGTAGCATGTAATGCTTATCCGCTCACGCTGGCTTTACCGCTGTGAATTTCGCAATGCAGTGAAGCTTAGTCATCTTTCGGTAATTGTCTTTTTGTCTCTCTGAAACGGACGTGCCAAGATGCATATTTGGCCTGAGCAGTCGCAAATGCTTATATTTGTTTGATGCACAAGTAACCTGTGCATGCGTTCGTTTCGTATCATGTAATGCTCTTCTGCTCACGCTGGCTTTAGCGCAGTGCTTTCGCGATGCAGTGAAGCTTAATCATCTTTTGGTATGTGTCTTTTTATCTCCCTGAAATGGACGTGCCAAGATGCATATTGGCCTGAGCAGTCGCTGATACTTAAATTTTTTTGATGCACAAGTGGCGTGGGCTTGCGTTCATTTCGTATGATGTAATGCTCTTGTGCTCAAGCTGGCTTTACCGCAGTGCTTTTGTGAAGCTTAATCATATATAAGTATTTGTCCTTTTGTTTGCCAGAAAGGGACGTGCCAAGATGCATATTTGGCCTGTGCAGTCGCAAATGCTTATATTTGTTTGATGCACAAGTGGCCTGTTCTTGCGTTCATTTCGTATCATGTAATGCTTTTCCGCTCACGCTGGCTTTACTGCTGTGAATTTCGCAATGCAGTGAAGCTTAGTCATATTTCGTTAATTGTCTTTTTGTCTCTCTGAAACGGACGTGCCAAGATGCATATTTGGCCTGAGCAGTCGCAAATACTTATATTTGTTTGATGCACAAGTGGCCTGTGCATGCGTTCATTTCGTATGTTGTAATGCTCTTCTGCTCACGCCGGCTTTACCGCAGTGCTTTTGCAATGCAGTGAAGCTTGATCATATATAAGTATTTGTCCTTTTGTTTGCCAGAAAGGGACTTGCCAAGACGCATAATTGGCCTGTGCAGTCGCAAATGCTTATATTTGTTTGATGCACAAGTGGCCTGTTCTTGCGTTCATTTCGTAGCATGTAATGCTTATCCGCTCACGCTGGCTTTACCGCTGTGAATTTCGCAATGCAGTGAAGCTTAGTCATCTTTCGGTAATTGTCTTTTTGTCTCTCTGAAACGGACGTGCCAAGATGCATATTTGGCCTGAGCAGTCGCAAATGCTTATATTTGTTTGATGCACAAGTAACCTGTGCATGCGTTCGTTTCGTATCATGTAATGCTCTTCTGCTCACGCTGGCTTTAGCGCAGTGCTTTCGCGATGCAGTGAAGCTTAATCATCTTTTGGTATGTGTCTTTTTGTCTCCCTGAAATGGAGGTGCCAATATGCATATTGGCCTGAGCAGTCTCAAATACTTTTTTTTGATGCACAAGCGGCGTGGGCTTGAGTTCATTTCGTATGATGTAATGCTCTTGTGCTCAAGCTGGCTTTACCGCAGTGCTTTTGTGATGCAGTGAAGCTTGATCATATTTAAGTATTTGTCCTTTTGTTTGCCTGAAACGGACGTGCCAAGATGCATATTTGGCCTGTGCAGTCGCAAATGCTTATATTTGTTTGATGCAAAAGTGGCCTGTGCATGCTTTAATTTCGTATCATGTAATGCTTTTCTGCTCACGGTGGCTTTACCGCATTGCTTTCGTGATGCAGTGAAGCCTAATCATGTTTTGGTAATTGTCTTTTTGTCTCCATGAAACGGACATGCCAAGATGCATATTGGGCCCGAGCAGTCGCAAACGCTTATATTTGTTTGATGCACAAGTTGCTTGTGCATGCGTTCATTTCGTATCATATAATGCTCTTCTGTTCACGCTGGCTTTACCGCAGTGCTTTTTTGATCCAGTGAAGCTTAATAATTTTTTGGTAATTGTCTTTTTGTCTCCCTAAAACGGATGTGCCAAGATGCATATTTGGCCTGAGCAGCCGCAAATACTTATATTTGTTTGATGCACAAGTGGCCTGTGCATGCGTTCAATTCGTATCTTGTAATGCTCTTCTGCTCACGCTGGCTTTACCGTAGTGTTTTTGCAATGCAATGAAGCTTGATCATATTTAAGTATTTGTCCTTTTGTTTGCCAGAAACGGACGTGCCAAGATGCATATTTGGCCTGTGCAGTCGCAAATGCTTATATTTGTTTGATGCACAAGTGGCCTGTTCTTGCGTTCATTTCGTATCATGTAATGCTTTTCTGCTCACGCTGGCTTTACTGCAGTGAATTTCGCGATGCAGTGAAGCTTAGGCATCTTTCCGTAATTGTCTTATTGTCTCCCTGAAACGGACGTGCTAAGATGCATATTTGGCCTGAGCAGTCGCAAATGCCTATATTTGTTTATGCACAAGTGGCCTGTGCATGCGTTCATTTCGTATCATGTAATGCTCTTCTGTTCACGCTGGCTTTACCGCAGTGCTTTTTCGATCCAGTGAAGCTGAATAATTTTTTGGTAATTGTCTTTTTGTCTCCATAAAACGGACGTGCCAAGATGCATATTTGGCCTGAGCAGTCGCGAATGCTTATATTTGTTAGATGCAAAAGTGGCCTGTGCATGCGTTAATTTCGTATCATGTAATGCTTTTCGGCTCACGGTGGCTTTACCGCAGTGCTTTCGCGATGCAGTGAAGCCTAATCATCTTTTGGTAATTATCTTTTTGTCTCCATGAAACGAACGTGCCAAGATGAATATTTGGCCTGAGCAGTCGCAAATAATTAGATTCGTTTGATGCACAAGTGGCCTGTGCATGCGTTCATTTCGTATGTTGTAATGCTCTTCTGCTCACGCTGGCTTTACCGCAGTGCTTTTGCAATGCAGTGAAGCTTGATCATATATAAGTATTTGTCCTTTTGTTTGCCTGAAGCGGCCGTGCCAAGATGCAAATTTGGCCTGTGCAGTCGCAAATGCCTATATTTGTTTGATGCACAAGTGGCCTGGGCATGCGTTCATTTTGTATCATGTATGGCTCTTCTGCTCATTCTGGCTTTACCGCAGTGCTTTTTCGATGCAGTGAAGCTTGATCATATTTTAGTATTTGTCCTTTTGTTTGCCTGAAACGGACGTGCGAAGATGCGTATTTGGCCTGAGCAGTCGCAAATGCTTATATTTGTTTGATGCACAAGTAACCTGTGCATGCGTTCGTTTCGTATCATGTAATGCTCTTCTGCTCACGCTGGCTTTAGCGCAGTGCTTTTGCGATCCAGTGAAGCTTAATCATCTTTTGGTATGTGTCTTTTTATCTCCCTGAAATGGACGTGCCAAGATGCATATTGGCCTGAGCAGTCGCTAATACTTATATTTTTTGATGCACAAGTGGCGTGGGCTTGCGTTCATTTCGTATGATGTAATGCTCTTGTGCTCAAGCTGGCTTTACCGCAGTGCTTTTGTGAAGCTTAATCATATATAAGTATTTGTCCTTTTGTTTGCCAGAAAGGGACGTGCCAAGATGCATATTTGGCCTGTGCAGTCGCAAATGCTTATATTTGTTTGATGCACAAGTGGCCTGTTCTTGCGTTCATTTCGTATCATGTAATGCTTTTCCGCTCACGCTGGATTTACCGCTGTGAATTTCGCAATGCAGTGAAGCTTAGTCATCTTTCGGTAATTGTCTTTTTGTCTCTTTGAAACGGACGTGCCAAGATGCATATTTGGCCTGAGCAGTCGCAAATGCTTATATTTGTTTGATGCACAAGTGGCCTCTGCATGCGTTCGTTTCGTATCATGTAATGCTCTTCTGCTCTAGCTGGCTTTAGCGCAGTTCTTTTTCAATGCAGTGAAGCTTAATCATCTTTTGGTATGTGTCTTTTTGTCTCCCTGAAATGGACGTGCCAAGATGCATATTGGCCTGAGCAGTCTCAAATTCTTTTTTTTGATGCACAAGTGGCGTGGGCTTGAGTTCATTTCGTATGATGTAATGCTCTTGTGCTCAAGCTGGCTTTACCGCAGTGCTTTTGTGATGCAGTGAAGCTTGATCATATTTAAGTATTTGTCCTTTTGTTTACCTGAAACGGACGTGCCAAGATGCATATTTGGCCTGTGCAGTCGCAAATGCTTATATTTGTTTGATGCAAAAGTGGCCTGTGCATGCGTTAATTTCGTATCATGTAATGCTTTTCTGCTCACGGTGGCTTTACCGCATTGCTTTCGCGATGCAGTGAAGCCTAATCATGTTTTGGTAATTGTCTTTTTGTCTGCATGAAACGGACATGCCAAGATGCATATTGGGCCCGAGCAGTCGCAAACGCTTATATTTGTTTGATGCACAAGTGGCTTGTGCATGCGTTCATTTCGTATCATGTAATGCTCTTCTGTTCACGCTGGCTTTACCGCAGTGCTTTTTTGATCCAGTGAAGCTTAATAATTTTTTGGTAATTGTCTTTTTGTCTCCCTAAAACGGATGTGCCAAGATGCATATTTGGCCTGAGCAGCCGCAAATACTTATATTTGTTTGATGCACAAGTGGCCTGTGCATGCGTTCAATTCGTATCTTGTAATGCTCTTCTGCTCACGCTGGCTTTACCGTAGTGTTTTGCAATGCAGTGAAGCTTGATCATATTTAAGTATTTGTCCTTTTGTTTGCCAGAAACGGACGTGCCAAGATGCATATTTGGCCTGTGCAGTCGCAAATGCTTATATTTGTTTGATGCACAAGTGGCCTGTTCTTGCGTTATTTCGTATCATGTAATGCTTTTCTGCTCACGCTGGCTTTACCGCAGTGAATTTCGCGATGCAGTGAAGCTTAGGCATCTTTCCGTAATTGTCTTATTGTCTCCCTGAAACGGACGTGCTAAGATGCATATTTGGCCTGAGCAGTCGCAAATGCCTATATTTTTTTATGCACAAGTGGCCTGTGCTTGCGTTCATTTCGCATTATGTATTGCTCTTCTGCTCATGTTGGCTTTACCACAGTGCTTTCGTGATGCAGTGAAGCTTAATCGTCTTTTGGTAATTGTCTTTTTGTCTCTCTGAAACGGACGTGCCAAGATGCATATTTGGCCTGAGCTGTCGCAAATGCTTATATTTGTTTGATGCACAGGTGGCCTGTGCATGCGTTCATTTCGTATAGTGTAATGCTCTTCTGTTCACGCTGGCTTTACCGCAGTGCTTTTTTGATCCTGTGAAGCTTAATAATTTTTTGGTAATTGTCTTTTTGTCTCCCTAAAACGGACGTGCGAAGATGCATATTTGGCCTGAGCAGTCGCAAATATTTATATTTGTTTGATGCACAAGTGGCGTGGGCATGCGTTCATTTCGTATCAAGTAATGCTATTGTGCTCACGCTGGCTTTACCGCAGTGCTTTCGCGATGCAGTGAAGCTTGATCATATTTTAGTATTTGTCCTTTTGTTTGCCTGAAACGGACGTGCCAAGATGCATATTTAGCCTGAGCAGTCGCAAATGCTTATAATTGTTTCATGCACAAGTGGCCTGTGCATGCGTTCAATTCGTATCATGTAATGCTCTTCTGCTCACGCTGGCATTACCGCAGTGCTTTTGCGATGCAGTGAAGCTTGAATAAGTTTAAGTATTTGTCTTTTTGTTTGCCTGAAACGGACGTGCCAAGATGCGTATTTTGCCCGAGCAGTCGCAAATGCTTATATTTGTTGATGCACAGGTGGCTTGTGCATGCGTTCATTTCGTATCATGTGATGCTCTTCTGCTCACGCTGGCTTTACCGTAGTGCTTTTGCAATGCAGTGAAGCTTGATCATATTTAAGTATTTGTCCTGTTGTTTGCCAGAAACGAACGTGCCAAGATGCATATTGGGCCTGTGCAGTCGCAAATGCTTATATTTGTTTGATGCACAAGCGGCCTTTCTTGATCTCATTTCGTATCATGTAATGCTTTTCTGCTCACGCTGGCTTTACCGCAGTGAATTTCGCGATGCAGTGAAGCTTAGTCATCTTTCTGTAACTGTCTTTTTGTCTCCCTGAAACGGACGTGCCAAGATGCATATTTGGCCTGAGCAGTCGCAAATGCTTATATTTGTTTGATGCACAAGTGGCCTGTGTATGCGTTCATTTCGTATCATGTAATGCTCTTCTGCTCACGCTCGCTTTACCGCAGTGCTTTCGCGATGCAGTGAAGCTTGAATAAATTTAAGTATTTGTCTTTTTGTTTGCCTGAAACGGACGTGCCAAGATGCGTATTTGGCGCGAGCAGTCGCAAATGCTTATATTTGTTTGATGCACAAGTGGCTTGTGCATGCGTTCATTTCGTATCATGTAATGCTCTTCTGCTCATTCTGGCATTACCGCAGTGCTGTTTCGATGCAGTGAAGCTTGATGATATTTTAGTATTTGTCCTTTTGTTTGCCTGAAACGCACGTGCCAAGATGCATATTTGGCCTGAGCAGTCGCGAATGCTTATATTTGTTTGATGAAAAAGTGGCCTGTGCATGCGTTAATTTCGTATCATGTAATGCTTTTCTGCTCACGGTGGCTTTACCGCAGTGCTTTCGCGATGCAGTGAAGCTTAATCATCTTTTGGTAATTATCTTTTTGTCTCCATGAAACGGACGTGCCAAGATGCATATTTGGCCTGAGCAGTCGCAAATGTTTATATTTGTTTGATGCACAAGTGGCCTGTGCATGCGTTCATTTCGTATCATGTAATGCTCTTCTGCTCACGCTGGCATTACCGCAGTGCTTTTGCGATGCAGTGAAGCTTGATCAAATTTAAGTATTTGTCCTTTTGTTTGCCTGAAATGGACGTGCCAAGATGCATATTTGGCTTGAGCAGCCGCAAATGCCTATCTTTGTTAGATGCGCAAGTGGCCTGGGCTTGCGTTCATTTCGTATCATCTAATGCTCTTCTGCTCACGCTGGCTTTACCGCAGTGCTTTTTCGATGCAGAGAAGCTTGATCATATTTTAGTATTTGTCTTTTCGTTTGTCTGAGACGAACATGCCAAGATGCATATTTGGCCTGAGCAGTCGCAAAGGCTTATATTTGTTTGATGCAAAAGTGGCCTGTGTATGCGTTCATTTCGTATTATCGAATGCTCTTCTGCTCATGCTGGTTTTACCGCAGTGCTTTGGCGATGCAGTGAAGCCTAATCAGCTTTTGGTAATTGTAGTTTTGTCTCCCGGAAATGAACGTGCCAAGATGCATATTTGGCCTGAGCAGTCACAAATACTTATATTTGTTTGATGCAGAAGTGGCCTGTGCATGCGTTCATTTCGTATGTTGTAATGCTCTTCTGCTCACGCTGGCTTTACCGCAGTGCTTTTGCAATGCAGTGAAGCTTGATCATATATAAGTATTTGTCCTTTTGTTTGCCAGAAAGGGATGTGCCAAGACGCATAATTGGCCTGTGCAGTCGCAAATGCTTATATTTGTTTGATGCACAAGTGGCCTGTTCTTGCGTTCATTTCGTAGCATGTAATGCTCATCCGCTCACGCTGGCTTTACCGCTGTGAATTTCGCAATGCAGTGAAGCTTAGTCATCTTTCGGTAATTGTCTTTTTGTCTCTCTGAAACGGACGTGCCAAGATGCATATTTGGCCTGAGCAGTCGCAAATGCTTATATTTGTTTGATGCACAAGTAACCTGTGCATGCGTTCGTTTCGTATCATGTAATGCTCTTCTGCTCACGCTGGCTTTAGCGCAGTGCTTTTGCGATGCAGTGAAGCTTAATCATCTTTTGGTATGTGTCTTTTTATCTCCCTGAAATGGACGTGCCAAGATGCATATTGGCCTGAGCAGTCGCTAATACTTATATTTTTTTGATGCACAAGTGGCGTGGGCTTGCGTTCATTTCGTATGATGTAATGCTCTTGTGCTCAAGCTGGCTTTACCGCAGTGCTTTTGTGAAGCTTAATCATATATAGGTATTTGTCCTTTTGTTTGCCAGAAAGGGACGTGCCAAGATGCATATTTGGCCTGTGCAGTCGCAAATGCTTATATTTGTTTGATGCACAAGTGGCCTGTTCTTGCGTTCATTTCGTATCATGTAATGCTTTTCCGCTCACGCTGGCTTTACTGCTGTGAATTTCGCAATGCAGTGAAGCTTAGTCATCTTTCGTTAATTGTCTTTTTGTCTCTCTGAAACGGACGTTCCAAGATGCATATTTGGCCTGAGCAGTCGCAAATGCTTATATTTGTTTGATGCACAAGTGGCCTGTGCATGCGTTCGTTTCGTATCATGTAATGCTCTTCTGCTCACGCTGGCTTTAGCGCAGTGCTTTTCCAATGCAGTGAAGCTTAATCATCTTTTGGTATGTGTCTTTTCGTCTCCCTGAAATGGACGTGCCAATATGCATATTGGCCTGAGCAGTCTCAAATACTTTTTTTTTGATGCACAAGCGGCGTGGGCTTGAGTTCATTTCGTATGATGTAATGCTCTTGTGCTCAAGTTGGCTTTACCGCAGTGCTTTTGTGATGCAGTGAAGCTTGATCATATTTAAGTATTTGTCCTTTTGTTTGCCTGAAACGGACGTGCCAAGATGCATATTTGGCCTGTGCAGTCGCAAATGCTTATATTTGTTTGATGCAAAAGTGGCCTGTGCATGCGTTAATTTCGTATCATGTAATGCTTTTCTGCTCACGGTGGCTTTACCGCATTGCTTTCGTGATGCAGTGAAGCCTAATCATGTTTTGGTAATTGTCTTTTTTTCTCCATGAAACGGACATGCCAAGATGCATATTGGGCCCGAGCAGTCGCAAACGCTTATATTTGTTTGATGCACAAGTTACTTGTGCATGCGTTCATTTCGTATCATGTAATGCTCTTCTGTTCACGCTGGCTTTACCGCAGTGCTTTTTTGATCCAGTGAAGCTTAAAAATTTTTTGGTAATTGTCTTTTTGTCTCCCTGAAACGGATGTGCCAAGATGCATATTTAGCCTGAGCAGCCGCAAATACTTATATTTGTTTGATGCACAAGTGGCCTGTGCATGCGTTCAATTCGTATCTTGTAATGCTCTTCTGCTCACGCTGGCCTTACCGTATTGTTTTTGCAATGCAGTGAAGCTTGATCATATTTAAGTATTTGTCCTTTTGTTTGCCAGAAACGGACGTGCCAAGATGCATATTTGGCCTGTGCAGTCGCAAATGCTTATATTTGTTTGATGCACAAGTGGCCTGTTCTTGCGTTCATTTCGTATCATGTAATGCTTTTCTGCTCACGCTGGCTTTACCGCAGTGAATTTCGCGATGCAGTGAAGCTTAGGCATCTTTCCGTAATTGTTTTATTGTCTCCCTGAAACGGACGTGCTAAGATGCATATTTGGCCTGAGCAGTCGCAAATGCCTATATTTTTTTATGCACAAGTGGCCTGTGCTTGCGTTCATTTCGTATCATGTATTGCTCTTCTGCTCATGTTGGCTTTACCACAGTGCTTTCGTGATGCAGTGAAGCTTAATCGTCTTTTGGTAATTGTCTTTTTGTCTCTCTGAAACGGACGTGCCAAGATGCATATTTGGCCTGAGCTGTCGCAAATGCTTATATTTGTTTGATGGACAAGTGGCTTGTGCATGCGTTCATTTCGTATCATGTAATGCTCTTCTGTTCACGCTGGCTTTACCGCAGTGCTTTTTCGATCCAGTGAAGCTTAATAATTTTTTGGTAATTGTCTTTTTGTCTCCATAAAACGGACGTGCCAAGATGCATATTTGGCCTGAGCAGTCGCAAATACTTATATTTGTTTGATGCACTAGTGGCCTGTGCATGCGTTCATTTCGTATCATGTAATGCTCTTCTGCTCACGCTGGCTTTACCGCAGTGCTTTCGCGATGCAGTGAAGCTTGAATAAATTTAAGTATTTGTCTTTTTGTTTGCCTGAAACGGACGTGCCAAGATGCATATTTGGCCTGAGCAGTCGCGAATGCTTATATTTGTTAGATGCAAAAGTGGCCTGTGCATGCGTTAATCTCGTATCATGTAATGCTTTTCGGCTCACGGTGGCTTTACCGCAGTGCTTTCGCGATGCAGTGAAGCTTAATCATCTTTTGGTAATTATCTTTTTGTCTCCATGAAACGGACGTGCCAAGATGCATATTTGGCCTGAGCAGTCGCAAATGCTTATATTTGTTTGATGTACAATTGGCCTGTGCATGCGTTCATTTCGTATCATGTAATGCTCTTCTGCTCACGCTGGCATTACCGCAGTGCTTTTGCGATGCAGTGAAGCTTGATCAAATTTAAGTATTTGTCCTTTTGTTTGCCTGAAATGGACGTGCCAAGATTTGGCTTGAGCAGCCGCAAATGCCTATCTTTGTTAGATGCGCAAGTGGCCTGGGCTTGCGTTCATTTCGTATCATCTAATGCTCTTCTGCTCACGCTGGCTTTACCGCAGTGCTTTTTCGATGCAGTGAAGCTTGATCATATTTTAGTATTTGTCTTTTCGTTTGTCTGAGACGAACATGCCAAGATGCATATTTGGCCTGAGAAGTTGCAAATCCTTATATTTGTTTGATGCGCAAGTGGCCTGTGTATGCGTTCATTTCGTATCATCGAATGCTCTTCTGCTCATTCTGGCTTTACCGCAGTGCTTTTTCGATGCAGTGAAGCTTGATCATATTTTAGTATTTGTCCTTTTGTTTGCCTGAAACGGACGTGCCAAGATGCGTATTTGGCCTGAGCAGTCGCAAATGCTTATATTTGTTTGATGCACAAGTGGCCTGGGCATGCGTTCATTTTGTATCATGTATGGCTCTTCTGCTCATTCTGGCTTTACCGCAGTGCTTTTTCGATGCAGTGAAGCTTGATCATATTTTAGTATTTGTCCTTTTGTTTGCCTGAAGCGGCCGTGCCAAGATGCAAATTTGGCCTGTGCAGTCGCAAATGCTTATATTTGTTTGATGCACAAGTGGCCTGGGCATGCGTTCATTTTGTATCATGTATGGCTCTTCTGCTCATTCTGGCTTTACCGCAGTGCTTTTTCGATGCAGTGAAGCTTGATCATATTTTAGTATTTGTCCTTTTGTTTGCCTGAAACGGACGTGCCAAGATGCGTATTTGGCCTGAGCAGTCGCAAATACTTATATTTTTTGATGCACAAGTGGCGTGGGCATAGGTTCATTTCGTATTGAGTAATGCTCTTGTTCTCACGCTAGCTTTACTGCAGTGCTTTCGCAATGCAGTGAAGCCTAATCATCTCTTGGTAATTGTATTTTTGTCTCCATGAAACGGACATGCCAAGATGCATATTTGGCCTGAGCAGTCGCAAATGCTTATAATTGATTGATGCACAAGTGGCCTGTGCATGCGTTCATTTCGTATCATGTAATCCTCTTCTGCTCACGCTGGCATTACCGCAGTGCTTTTGCGATGCAGTGAAGCTTGATCAAATTTAAGTATTTGTCCTTTTGTTTTCCTGAAACGGATGTGCCAAGATGCATATTTGGCTTGAGCAGCCGTAAATGCCTATCTTTGTTTGATGCGCAAGTGGCCTGGGCATGCGTTCATTTCGTATCATGTAATGCTCTTCTGCTCACGCTGGCTTTACCGCAGTGCTTTTTCGATGCAGTGAAGCTTGATCATATTTTAGTATTTGTCTTTTCGTTTGTTTTAGACGGACATGCCAAGATGCATATTTGGCCTGAGAGGTCAAAAATACTTATATTTGTTTGATGCACAAGTGGCCTGTGCAGTCGCAAATGCTTATATTTATTGATGCACAAGTGGCCTGTGCATGCGTTCATTTCGTATCATGTAATGCTCTTCTGCTCATGCTGGTTTTACCGCAGTGCTTTGGCGATGCAGTGAAGCTTAATGAGCTTTTGGTAATTGTAGTTTTGTCTCCCTGAAACGAACGTGCCAAGATGCGTATTTGGCCCGAGCAGTCGCAAATGCTTATATTTGTTTGATGCACAGGTGGCTTGTGCATGCGTTCATTTCGTATAATGTAATGCTCTTCTGTTCACGCTGGCTTTACCACAGTGCTTTTTCGATCCAGTGAAGCTTAATAATTTTTTGGTAATTGCCTTTTTGTCTCCATAATACGGACGTGCCAAGATGCATATTTGGCCTGAGCAGTCACAAATACTTATATTTGTTTGATGCACTAGTGTCCTGTGCATGCGTTCATTTCGTATCATGTAATGCTCTTCTGCTCACGCTGGCTTTACCGCAGTGCTTTCGCGATGCAGTGAAGCTTGAATAAATTTAAGTATTTGTCTTTTTGTTTGCCTGAAACGGACGTGCCAAGATGCGTATTTGGCGCGAGCAGTCGCAAATGCTTATATTTGTTTGATGCACAAGTGGCTTGTGCATGCGTTCATTTCGTATCATGTAATGCTCTTCTGCTCATTCTGGCATTACCGCAGTGCTGTTTCGATGCAGTGAAGCTTGATGATATTTTAGTATTTGTCCTTTTGTTTGCCTGAAACGCACGTGCCAAGATGCATATTTGGCCTGAGCAGTCGCGAATGCTTATATTTGTTTGATGAAAAAGTGGCCTGTGCATGCGTTAATTTCGTATCATGTAATGCTTTTCTGCTCACGGTGGCTTTACCGCAGTGCTTTCGCGATGCAGTGAAGCTTAATCATCTTTTGGTAATTATCTTTTTGTCTCCATGAAACGGACGTGCCAAGATGCATATTTGGCCTGAGCAGTCGCAAATGTTTATATTTGTTTGATGCACAAGTGGCCTGTGCATGCGTTCATTTCGTATCATGTAATGCTCTTCTGCTCACGCTGGCATTACCGCAGTGCTTTTGCGATGCAGTGAAGCTTGATCAAATTTAAGTATTTGTCCTTTTGTTTGCCTGAATTGGACGTGCCAAGATGCATATTTGGCTTGAGCAGCCGCAAATGCCTATCTTTGTTAGATGCGCAAGTGGCCTGGGCTTGCGTTCATTTCGTATCATCTAATGCTCTTCTGCTCACGCTGGCTTTACCGCAGTGCTTTTTCGATGCAGAGAAGCTTGATCATATTTTAGTATTTGTCTTTTCGTTTGTCTGAGACGAACATGCCAAGATGCATATTTGGCCTGAGCAGTCGCAAAGGCTTATATTTGTTTGATGCAAAAGTGGCCTGTGTATGCGTTCATTTCGTATTATCGAATGCTCTTCTGCTCATGCTGGTTTTACCGCAGTGCTTTGGCGATGCAGTGAAGCCTAATCAGCTTTTGGTAATTGTAGTTTTGTCTCCCGGAAATGAACGTGCCAAGATGCATATTTGGCCTGAGCAGTCGCAAATACTTATATTTGTTTGATGCAGAAGTGGCCTGTGCATGCGTTCATTTCGTATGTTGTAATGCTCTTCTGCTCACGCTGGCTTTACCGCAGTGCTTTTGCAATGCAGTGAAGCTTGATCATATATAAGTATTTGTCCTTTTGTTTGCCAGAAAGGGATGTGCCAAGACGCATAATTGGCCTGTGCAGTCGCAAATGCTTATATTTGTTTGATGCACAAGTGGCCTGTTCTTGCGTTCATTTCGTAGCATGTAATGCTCATCCGCTCACGCTGGCTTTACCGCTGTGAATTTCGCAATGCAGTGAAGCTTAGTCATCTTTCGGTAATTGTCTTTTTGTCGCTCTGAAACGGACGTGCCAAGATGCATATTTGGCCTGAGCAGTCGCAAATGCTTATATTTGTTTGATGCACAAGTAACCTGTGCATGCGTTCGTTTCGTATCATGTAATGCTCTTCTGCTCACGCTGGCTTTAGCGCAGTGCTTTTGCGATGCAGTGAAGCTTAATCATCTTTTGGTATGTGTCTTTTTATCTCCCTGAAATGGACGTGCCAAGATGCATAATGGCCTGAGCAGTCGCTAATACTTATATTTTTTTGATGCACAAGTGGCGTGGGCTTGCGTTCATTTCGTATGATGTAATGCTCTTGTGCTCAAGCTGGCTTTACCGCAGTGCTTTTGTGAAGCTTAATCATATATAGGTATTTGTCCTTTTGTTTGCCAGAAAGGGACGTGCCAAGATGCATATTTGGCCTGTGCAGTCGCAAATGCTTATATTTGTTTGATGCACAAGTGGCCTGTTCTTGCGTTCATTTCGTATCATGTAATGCTTTTCCGCTCACGCTGGCTTTACTGCTGTGAATTTCGCAATGCAGTGAAGCTTAGTCATCTTTCGTTAATTGTCTTTTTGTCTCTCTGAAACGGACGTGCCAAGATGCATATTTGGCCTGAGCAGTCGCAAATGCTTATATTTGTTTGATGCACAAGTGGCCTGTGCATGCGTTCGTTTCGTATCATGTAATGCTCTTCTGCTCACGCTGGCTTTAGCGCAGTGCTTTTCCAATGCAGTGAAGCTTAATCATCTTTTGGTATGTGTCTTTTTGTCTCCCTGAAATGGACGTGCCAATATGCATATTGGCCTGAGCAGTCTCAAATACTTTTTTTTTGATGCACAAGCGGCGTGGGCTTGAGTTCATTTCGTATGATGTAATGCTCTTGTGCTCAAGTTGGCTTTACCGCAGTGCTTTTGTGATGCAGTGAAGCTTGATCATATTTAAGTATTTGTCCTTTTGTTTGCCTGAAACGGACGTGCCAAGATGCATATTTGGCCTGTGCAGTCGCAAATGCTTATATTTGTTTGATGCAAAAGTGGCCTGTGCATGCGTTAATTTCGTATCATGTAATGCTTTTCTGCTCACGGTGGCTTTACCGCATTGCTTTCGTGATGCAGTGAAGCCTAATCATGTTTTGGTAATTGTCTTTTTTTCTCCATGAAACGGACATGCCAAGATGCATATTGGGCCCGAGCAGTCGCAAACGCTTATATTTGTTTGATGCACAAGTTACTTGTGCATGCGTTCATTTCGTATCATGTAATGCTCTTCTGTTCACGCTGGCTTTACCGCAGTGCTTTTTTGATCCAGTGAAGCTTAAAAATTTTTTGGTAATTGTCTTTTTGTCTCCCTGAAACGGATGTGCCAAGATGCATATTTAGCCTGAGCAGCCGCAAATACTTATATTTGTTTGATGCACAAGTGGCCTGTGCATGCGTTCAATTCGTATCTTGTAATGCTCTTCTGCTCACGCTGGCCTTACCGTATTGTTTTTGCAATGCAGTGAAGCTTGATCATATTTAAGTATTTGTCCTTTTGTTTGCCAGAAACGGACGTGCCAAGATGCATATTTGGCCTGTGCAGTCGCAAATGCTTATATTTGTTTGATGCACAAGTGGCCTGTTCTTGCGTTCATTTCGTATCATGTAATGCTTTTCTGCTCACGCTGGCTTTACCGCAGTGAATTTCGCGATGCAGTGAAGCTTAGGCATCTTTCCGTAATTGTTTTATTGTCTCCCTGAAACGGACGTGCTAAGATGCATATTTGGCCTGAGCAGTCGCAAATGCCTATATTTTTTTATGCACAAGTGGCCTGTGCTTGCGTTCATTTCGTATCATGTATTGCTCTTCTGCTCATGTTGGCTTTACCACAGTGCTTTCGTGATGCAGTGAAGCTTAATCGTCTTTTGGTAAGTGTCTTTTTGTCTCTCTGAAACGGACGTGCCAAGATGCATATTTGGCCTGAGCTGTCGCAAATGCTTATATTTGTTTGATGCACAAGTGGCTTGTGCATGCGTTCATTTCGTATCATGTAATGCTCTTCTGTTCACGCTGGCTTTACCGCAGTGCTTTTTCGATCCAGTGAAGCTTAATAATTTTTTGGTAATTGTCTTTTTGTCTCCATAAAACGGACGTGCCAAGATGCATATTTGGCCTGAGCAGTCGCAAATACTTATATTTGTTTGATGCACTAGTGGCCTGTGCATGCGTTCATTTCGTATCATGTAATGCTCTTCTGCTCACGCTGGCTTTACCGCAGTGCTTTCGCGATGCAGTGAAGCTTGAATAAATTTAAGTATTTGTCTTTTTGTTTGCCTGAAACGGACGTGCCAAGATGCATATTTGGCCTGAGCAGTCGCGAATGCTTATATTTGTTAGATGCAAAAGTGGCCTGTGCATGCGTTAATCTCGTATCATGTAATGCTTTTCGGCTCACGGTGGCTTTACCGCAGTGCTTTCGCGATGCAGTGAAGCTTAATCATCTTTTGGTAATTATCTTTTTGTCTCCATGAAACGGACGTGCCAAGATGCATATTTGGCCTGAGCAGTCGCAAATGCTTATATTTGTTTGATGTACAAGTGGCCTGTGCATGCGTTCATTTCGTATCATGTAATGCTCTTCTGCTCACGCTGGCATTACCGCAGTGCTTTTGCGATGCAGTGAAGCTTGATCAAATTTAAGTATTTGTCCTTTTGTTTGCCTGAAATGGACGTGCCAAGATTTGGCTTGAGCAGCCGCAAATGCCTATCTTTGTTAGATGCGCAAGTGGCCTGGGCTTGCGTTCATTTCGTATCATCTAATGCTCTTCTGCTCACGCTGGCTTTACCGCAGTGCTTTTTCGATGCAGTGAAGCTTGATCATATTTTAGTATTTGTCTTTTCGTTTGTCTGAGACGAACATGCCAAGATGCATATTTGGCCTGAGAAGTTGCAAATCCTTATATTTGTTTGATGCGCAAGTGGCCTGTGTATGCGTTCATTTCGTATCATCGAATGCTCTTCTGCTCATTCTGGCTTTACCGCAGTGCTTTTTCGATGCAGTGAAGCTTGATCATATTTTAGTATTTGTCCTTTTGTTTGCCTGAAACGGACGTGCCAAGATGCGTATTTGGCCTGAGCAGTCGCAAATGCTTATATTTGTTTGATGCACAAGTGGCCTGGGCATGCGTTCATTTTGTATCATGTATGGCTCTTCTGCTCATTCTGGCTTTACCGCAGTGCTTTTTCGATGCAGTGAAGCTTGATCATATTTTAGTATTTGTCCTTTTGTTTGCCTGAAGCGGCCGTGCCAAGATGCAAATTTGGCCTGTGCAGTCGCAAATGCTTATATTTGTTTGATGCACAAGTGGCCTGGGCATGCGTTCATTTTGTATCATGTATGGCTCTTCTGCTCATTCTGGCTTTACCGCAGTCCTTTTTCGATGCAGTGAAGCTTGATCATATTTTAGTATTTGTCCTTTTGTTTGCCTGAAACGGACGTGCCAAGATGCGTATTTGGCCTGAGCAGTCGCAAATACTTATATTTTTTGATGCACAAGTGGCGTGGGCATAGGTTCATTTCGTATTGAGTAATGCTCTTGTTCTCACGCTAGCTTTACTGCAGTGCTTTCGCAATGCAGTGAAGCCTAATCATCTCTTGGTAATTGTATTTTTGTCTCCATGAAACGGACATGCCAAGATGCATATTTGGCCTGAGCAGTCGCAAATGCTTATATTTGATTGATGCACAAGTGGCCTGTGCATGCGTTCATTTCGTATCATGTAATCCTCTTCTGCTCACGCTGGCATTACCGCAGTGCTTTTGCGATGCAGTGAAGCTTGATCAAATTTAAGTATTTGTCCTTTTGTTTTCCTGAAACGGATGTGCCAAGATGCATATTTGGCTTGAGCAGCCGTAAATGCCTATCTTTGTTTGATGCGCAAGTGGCCTGGGCATGCGTTCATTTCGTATCATGTAATGCTCTTCTGCTCACGCTGGCTTTACCGCAGTGCTTTTTCGATGCAGTGAAGCTTGATCATATTTTAGTATTTGTCTTTTCGTTTGTTTTAGACGGACATGCCAAGATGCATATTTGGCCTGAGAGGTCAAAAATACTTATATTTGTTTGATGCACAAGTGGCCTGTGCAGTCGCAAATGCTTATATTTATTGATGCACAAGTGGCCTGTGCATGCGTTCATTTCGTATCATGTAATGCTCTTCTGCTCATGCTGGTTTTACCGCAGTGCTTTGGCGATGCAGTGAAGCTTAATGAGCTTTTGGTAATTGTAGTTTTGTCTCCCTGAAACGAACGTGCCAAGATGCGTATTTGGCCCGAGCAGTCGCAAATGCTTATATTTGTTTGATGCACAGGTGGCTTGTGCATGCGTTCATTTCGTATAATGTAATGCTCTTCTGTTCACGCTGGCTTTACCACAGTGCTTTTTCGATCCAGTGAAGCTTAATAATTTTTTGGTAATTGCCTTTTTGTCTCCATAAAACGGACGTGCCAAGATGCATATTTGGCCTGAGCAGTCACAAATACTTATATTTGTTTGATGCACTAGTGTCCTGTGCATGCGTTCATTTCGTATCATGTAATGCTCTTCTGCTCACGCTGGCTTTACCGCAGTGCTTTCGCGATGCAGTGAAGCTTGAATAAATTTAAGTATTTGTCTTTTTGTTTGCCTGAAACGGACGTGCCAAGATGCGTATTTGGCTCGAGCAGTCGCAAATACTTATATTTGTTTGATGCACTAGTGGCCTGTGCATGCGTTCATTTCGTATCATGTAATGCTCTTCTGCTCACGCTGGCATTACCGCAGTGCTTTCGCGATGCAGTGAAGCTTGAATAAATTTAAGTATTTGTCTTTTTGTTTGCCTGAAACGGACGTGCCAAGATGCATATTTGGCCTGAGCAGTCGCGAATGCTTATATTTGTTAGATGCAAAAGTGGCCTGTGCATGCGTTAATCTCGTATCATGTAATGCTTTTCGGCTCACGGTGGCTTTACCGCAGTGCTTTCGCGATGCAGTGAAGCTTAATCATCTTTTGGTAATTATCTTTTTGTCTCCATGAAACGGACGTGCCAAGATGCATATTTGGCCTGAGCAGTCGCAAATGCTTATATTTGTTTGATGTACAAGTGGCCTGTGCATGCGTTAATTTCGTATCATGTAATGCTCTTCTGCTCACGCTGGCATTACCGCAGTGCTTTTGCGATGCAGTGAAGCTTGATCAAATTTAAGTATTTGTCCTTTTGTTTGCCTGAAATGGACGTGCCAAGATTTGGCTTGAGCAGCCGCAAATGCCTATCTTTGTTAGATGCGCAAGTGGCCTGGGCTTGCGTTCATTTCGTATCATCTAATGCTCTTCTGCTCACGCTGGCTTTACCGCAGTGCTTTTTCGATGCAGTGAAGCTTGATCATATTTTAGTATTTGTCTTTTCGTTTGTCTGAGACGAACATGCCAAGATGCATATTTGGCCTGAGAAGTTGCAAATCCTTATATTTGTTTGATGCGCAAGTGGCCTGTGTATGCGTTCATTTCGTATCATCGAATGCTCTTCTGCTCATTCTGGCTTTACCGCAGTGCTTTTTCGATGCAGTGAAGCTTGATCATATTTTAGTATTTGTCCTTTTGTTTGCCTGAAACGGACGTGCCAAGATGCGTATTTGGCCTGAGCAGTCGCAAATGCTTATATTTGTTTGATGCACAAGTGGCCTGGGCATGCGTTCATTTTGTATCATGTATGGCTCTTCTGCTCATTCTGGCTTTACCGCAGTGCTTTTTCGATGCAGTGAAGCTTGATCATATTTTAGTATTTGTCCTTTTGTTTGCCTGAAGCGGCCGTGCCAAGATGCAAATTTGGCCTGTGCAGTCGCAAATGCTTATATTTGTTTGATGCACAAGTGGCCTGGGCATGCGTTCATTTTGTATCATGTATGGCTCTTCTGCTCATTCTGGCTTTACCGCAGTCCTTTTTCGATGCAGTGAAGCTTGATCATATTTTAGTATTTGTCCTTTTGTTTGCCTGAAACGGACGTGCCAAGATGCGTATTTGGCCTGAGCAGTCGCAAATACTTATATTTTTTGATGCACAAGTGGCGTGGGCATAGGTTCATTTCGTATTGAGTAATGCTCTTGTTCTCACGCTAGCTTTACTGCAGTGCTTTCGCAATGCAGTGAAGCCTAATCATCTCTTGGTAATTGTATTTTTGTCTCCATGAAACGGACATGCCAAGATGCATATTTGGCCTGAGCAGTCGCAAATGCTTATATTTGATTGATGCACAAGTGGCCTGTGCATGCGTTCATTTCGTATCATGTAATCCTCTTCTGCTCACGCTGGCATTACCGCAGTGCTTTTGCGATGCAGTGAAGCTTGATCAAATTTAAGTATTTGTCCTTTTGTTTTCCTGAAACGGATGTGCCAAGATGCATATTTGGCTTGAGCAGCCGTAAATGCCTATCTTTGTTTGATGCGCAAGTGGCCTGGGCATGCGTTCATTTCGTATCATGTAATGCTCTTCTGCTCACGCTGGCTTTACCGCAGTGCTTTTTCGATGCAGTGAAGCTTGATCATATTTTAGTATTTGTCTTTTCGTTTGTTTTAGACGGACATGCCAAGATGCATATTTGGCCTGAGAGGTCAAAAATACTTATATTTGTTTGATGCACAAGTGGCCTGTGCAGTCGCAAATGCTTATATTTATTGATGCACAAGTGGCCTGTGCATGCGTTCATTTCGTATCATGTAATGCTCTTCTGCTCATGCTGGTTTTACCGCAGTGCTTTGGCGATGCAGTGAAGCTTAATGAGCTTTTGGTAATTGTAGTTTTGTCTCCCTGAAACGAACGTGCCAAGATGCGTATTTGGCCCGAGCAGTCGCAAATGCTTATATTTGTTTGATGCACAGGTGGCTTGTGCATGCGTTCATTTCGTATAATGTAATGCTCTTCTGTTCACGCTGGCTTTACCACAGTGCTTTTTCGATCCAGTGAAGCTTAATAATTTTTTGGTAATTGCCTTTTTGTCTCCATAAAACGGACGTGCCAAGATGCATATTTGGCCTGAGCAGTCACAAATACTTATATTTGTTTGATGCACTAGTGTCCTGTGCATGCGTTCATTTCGTATCATGTAATGCTCTTCTGCTCACGCTGGCTTTACCGCAGTGCTTTCGCGATGCAGTGAAGCTTGAATAAATTTAAGTATTTGTCTTTTTGTTTGCCTGAAACGGACGTGCCAAGATGCGTATTTGGCTCGAGCAGTCGCAAATGCCTATATTTGTTTGATGCACAAGTGGCTTGTGCATGCGTTCATTTCGTATCATGTAATGCTCTTCTGCTCATGCTGGCTTTACCGCAGTGCTGTTTCGATGCAGTGAAGCTTGATGATATTTTAATTTGTCCTTTTGTTTGCCTGAAACGGACGTGCCAAGATGCATATTTAGCCTGAGCAGTCGCAAATGCTTATAATTGTTTTATGCACAAGTGGCCTGTGCATGCGTTCAATTCGTATCATGTAATGCTCTTCTGCTCACGCTCGCTTTACCGCAGTGATTTTGCGATGCAGTGAAGCTTGATTAAATTTTAGTATTTGTCTTTTTGTTTGCCTGAGACGGACGTGCCAAGATGCGTATTTGGCCCGAGCAGTCGCAAATGCTTAAATTTGTTTGATGCACAAGTGGCTTGTGCATGCGTTCATTTCGTATCATGTAATGCTCTTCTGTTCACGCTGGCTTTAGCACAGTTCTTTTTCGATCCAGTAAAGCTTAATAATTTTTTGGCATTTGTCTTTTTCTCTCCCTAAAACGGACGAGCCAAGATGCATATTTGCCCTGAGCAGTCGCAAATACTTATATTTGTTTGATGCACAAGTGGCCTGTGCATGCGTTCATTTCGTATCTTGTAATGCTCTTCTGCTCGCGCTGACTTTACCGTAGTGCTTTTGCAATGCAGTGAAGCTTGATCATATTTAAGTATATGTCCTTTTGTTTGCCAGAAACGGACGTGCCAAGATGCATATTTGGCCTGCGCAGTCGCAAATGCTTATATTTGTTTGATGCACAAGTGGCCTGTGCATGCGTTCATTTCGTATCATGTAATGCTCTTCTGCTCATGCTGGTTTTACCGCAGTGCTTTGGAGATGGATTGAAGCTTAATCAGCTTTTGGTAATTGTAGTTTTGTCTCCCTGAAACGAACGTGCCAAGTTGCATATTTGGCCCGAGCAGTCGCAAATGCTTATATTTGTTTGATGCACAAGTGGCTTGTGCATGCGTTCATTTCGTATCATGTAATGCTCTTCTGCTCATGCTGGTTTTACCGCAGTGCTTTGGAGATGGAGTGAAGCTTAATCAGCTTTTGGTAATTGTAGTTTTGTCTTCCTGAAACGAACGTGCCAAGTTGCATATTTGGCCCGAGCAGTCGCAAATGCTTATATTTGTTTGATGCACAAGTGGCTTGTGCATGCGTTCATTTTGTATCATGTAATGCTCTTCTGTTCACGCTGGTTTTACCGCAGTGCTTTTTCGATCCTGTGAAGCTTAATATTTTTTGGTAATTGTCTTTTTGTCTCCCTAAAACGGACGTGCCAAGATGCATATTTGGCCTGAGCAGTCGCAAATACTTATATTTTTTGATGCACAAGTGGCCTGTGCATGCGTTCATTTCGTATCTTGTAATGCTCTTTTGCTCACGCTGGCTTTTCCAAAGTGCTTTTGCAATGCAGCGAAGCTTGATCATATTTAAGTATTTGTCGTTTTGTTTGCCAGAAACAGATGTGCCAAGATGCATATTTGGCCTGTGCAGTCGCAAATGCTTATATTTGTTTGATGCACAAGTGGCGTGAGCATGCGTTCATTTCGTATTAAGTAATGCTCTTGTTCTCACGCTAGTTTACTGCAGTGCTTTCGCAATGCAGTGAAGCCTAATCATCTCTTGGTAATTGTTTTTTTGTCTCCCTTAAACGAACATGTCAAGATGCATATTTGGCCTGAGCAGTCGCAAATGCTTATATTTGATCGATGCACAAGTGGCCTGTGTATGCGTTCATTTCGTATCATGTAATGCTCTTCTGCTCACGCTGGCATTACCGCAGTGCTTTTGCGATGCAGTGAAGCTTGATCAAATTTAGGTATTGTCCTTATGTTTGCCTGAAACGGACGTGCCAAGATGCATTATTGGCTTGAGCAGCCGCAAATGCCTATCTTTGTTTGATGCACAAGTGGGCTGGGCAAGCGTTCATTTCGTATCATGTAATGCTCTTCTGCTCACGCTGGCTTTACCGCAGTGCTTTTTTGATGCAGTGAAGCTTGATCATATTTTAGTATTTGTATTTTCGTTTGTCTGAGACGGACATGCCAAGATGCATATTTGGCCTAAGCAGTCGCAAATGCTTATATTTGTTTGATGCACAAGTGGCCTGTGGATGCGTTCATTTCGTATCATGTAGTGCTCTTCTGCTCATGCTGGCTTTACCGCAGTGCTGTTTCGATGCAGTGAAGCTTGATGATACTTTAGTATTTGTCCTTTTGTTTGCCTGAAACGGACATGCCAAGATGCATATTTGGCCTGTGCAGTCGCGAATGCTTATATTTGTTTGATGCAAAAGTGGCCTGTGCATGCGTTAATTTCGTATCATGTAATGCTTTTCTGCTCACGGTGGCTTTACTGCAGTGCTTTCGCGATGCAGTGAAGCCTAATCATCTTTTGGTAATTGTCTTTTTGTCTCCATGAAACGGACGTGCCAAGATGCATAATTGGCCTGAGCAGTCGCAAATGCTTATATTTGTTTGATGCACAAGTGGCCTGTTCATGCGTTCATTTCGTATCATGTAATGCTCTTCTGCTCATGCTGGCTTTACCGCAGTGCTTTCGCGATGCAGTGAAGCTTGATCATATTTAAGTATTTGTCCTTTTGTTTGCCTGAAACGGACATGCCAAGATGCATATTTGGCCTGGGCAATCGCAAATGCTTATATTTGTTTGATGCACATGTACCCTGTGCATGCCTTCATTTCGTAACATGTATTGCTCTTCTGCTCACGCTGGCTTTACCGCAGTGCTTTTGTTATGCAGTGAAGCATGATCATATTTAAGTATTTGTCCTTTTGTTTGCCCGAAACGGACGTGCCAAGATGCATAATTGGCCTGAGCAGTCGCAAATGATTATATTTGTTTGATGCACAAGTGGCCTGGGCATGCGTTCATTTCGTATCATGTAGTGCTCTTCTGCTTATGCTGGCTTTACCGCAATGCTTTTTCGATGCAGTGAAGCTTGATCATCTTTTGGTAATTGTCTTTTTGTCTCTATGAAACGGACGTGCCAAGATGCATATTTGGCCTGACCAGTCGCAAATGCTTATATTTGATTGATGCACAAGTGGCCTGTGCATGAGTTCATTTCGTATCATGTAATCCTCTTCTGTTCACGCTGGCATTACCGCAGTGCTTTTGCGATGCAGTGAAGCTTGATAAAATTTAGGTATTTGTCCTTTTGTTTTCCTGAAACGGACGTGCCAAGATGCATATTTGGCTTGAGCAGCCGCAAATGCCTATCTTTGTTTGATGCGCAAGTGGCCTGGGCATGCGTTCATTTCGTATCATGTAATACTCTTCTGCTCACGCTGGCTTTACCGCAGTGCTTTTTCGATGCAGTGAAGCTTGATCATATTTTAGTATTTGTCTTTTCGTTTGTTTCAGACGGACATGCCAAGATGCATAATTGACCTGAGAGGTCGAAAATGCATATATTTGTTTGATGCACAAGTGGCCTGTGCAGTCGCAAATGCTTATATTTGTTGATGCACAAGTGGCCTGTGCATGTGTTCATTTCGTATCATGTAATGCTCTTCTGCTCATGCTGGTTTTACCGCAGTGCTTTGGCGATGCAGTGAAGCTTAATCAGCTTTTGGTAATTGTAGTTTTGTCTCCCTGAAACGAACGTGCCAAGTTGCATATTTGGCCCGAGCAGTCGCAAATGCTTATATTTGTTTCATGCACAAGTGGCTTGTGCATGCGTTCATTTCGTATCATATAATGCTCTTCTGTTCACGCTGGCTTTACCGCAGTGCTTTTTCGATTAAGTGAAGCTTAATAATTTTTTGGTAATTGTCTTTTTGTCTCCCTAAAACGGATGTGCCAAGATGCATATTTGGCCTGAGCAGTCGCAAATGCTTATATTTGTTTGATGCACAAGTGGCCTGAGTATGCGTTCATTTCGTATCATGTAATGCTATTTGCCCAAGCTGGCTTTACCGCAGTGCTTTTGTGATGCAAAGAAGCTTGATCATATTCAAGTATTTGTCCTTTTGTTTGCCTGAAGCGGACGTGCCAAGATGCAAATTTGGCCTGTGCAGTCGCAAATGCTTATATTTGTTTGATGCACAAGTGGCCTGGGCATGCGTTCATTTTGTATCATGTAGTGCTCTTCTGCTCATGCTGGCTTTACCGCAGTGCTTTGGCGATGCAGTGAAGCCTAATCAGCTTTTGGTAATTGTAGTTTTGTCCCCTTAAACGAACGTGCCAAGTTGCATATTTGGCCCGAGCAGTCGCAAATGCTTATATTTGTTTGATGCACAAGTGGCTTGTGCGTGCGTTCATTTCGTATCATGTAATGCTCTTCTGTTCACGCTGGCTTTACTGCAGTGCTTTCGTGATGCAGTGAAGCTTAATCGTCTTTTGGTGATTGTCTTTTTGTCTCTCTGAAACGGACGTGCCAAGATGCATATTTGGCCTGAGCTGTCGCAAATGCTTATATTTGTTTGATGCACAAGTGGCCTGTGCATGCGTTCATTTCGTATCATGTAATGCTCTTAGCTCACGCTGGCTTAACCGCAGTACTTTTGCGATGCAGTGAAGCTTGATCATATTTAAATATTTGTCCTTTTGTTTGCCTGAAGCGGACGTGCCAAGATGCTTATTTGGCCTGTGCAGTCGCAAATGCTTATATTTGATGCACAATTGGCCTGGGCATGCGTTCATTTGTAGTGCTCTTCTGGTCATGCTGGCTTTACCGCAGTGCTTTTTTGATGCAGTGAAGCTTGATCATATTTTAGTAATTGTCCTTTTGTTTGCCTGAAACGGAAGTGCCAAGATGCGTATTTGGCCTGAGCAGTCGCAAATACTTATATTTTTTTGATGCACAAGAGGCGTTGGCATGCGTTCATTTCGTATTAAGTAATGCTCTTGATCTCACGCTAGCTTTACTGCAGTGCTTTCGCAATGCAGTGAAGCCTAATCATCTCTTGGTAATTGTTTTTTTGTTTCCCTGAAACCGACATGTTAAGATGCATATTTGGCCTGAGCAGTCGCAAATGCTTATATTTGATTGATGCACAAGTGGCCTGTGCATGCGTTCATTTCATAACATGTAATGCTCTTCTGCTCACGCTGGCTTAACCGCAGTACTTTTGCGATGCAGTGAAGCTTGATCATATTTAAGTATTTGTCATTTTGTTTGCCTGAAACGGACATGCCAAGATGTATATGTGGCCGGAGGAGTCGCAAATACTTGTATTTTTTTGATGCACAAGTGGCGTGGGCATGCGTTCATTTCGTATCATGTAATGCTCTTCTGCTCACGCTGGATTTACCTCAGTGCTTTTGCGATGCAAAGAAGCTTGATCAAATTTAAGTATTTGTCCTTTTGTTTGCCTGAAACGGACGTGCCAAGACGCATATTTGGCTTGAGCAGTCGCAAATGCCTATATTTGTTTGATGCGCAAGTGGCCTTGGCCTGCGTTCAATTCGTATCATGTAATGCTCTTCTGCTCAAGCTGGCTTTACCGCAGTGCTTTTTTGATGCAGTGAAGCTTGATCATATTTTAGTATTTGTCCTTTTGTTTGCCTGAAACGGACGTGCCAAGATGCATATTTAGCCTGAGCAGTCGCAAATGCTTATAATTGTTTCATGCACAAGTGGCCTGTGCATGCGTTATATTCGTATCATGTAATGCTCTTCTGCTCACGCTGGCATTACCGCAGTGCTTTTGCGATGCAGTGAAGCTTGATTAAATTTTAGTATTTGTCTTTTTGTTTGCCTGAAACGGACGTGCCAAGATGCGTATTTGGCCCGAGCAGTCGCAAATGCTTAAATTTGTTTGATGCACAAGTGGCTTGTGCATGCGTTCATTTCGTATCATGTAATGCTCTTCTGTTCACGCTGGCTTTACCACAGTGCTTTTTCGATCCAGTGAAGCCTAATAATTTTTTGGTAATTGTCTTTTTGTCTCCCTGAAACGGACGTGCCAAGATGCATATTTGGCCTGAGCAGTCGCAAATACTTATATTTGTTTGATGCACAAGTGGCCTGTGCATGCGTTCATTTCGTATTTTGTAATGCTCTTCTGCTCACGCTGGCTTTACCGTAGTGCTTTTGCAATGCAGTGAAGCTTGATCATATTTAAGTATTTCTCCTTTTGTTTGCCAGAAACGGACGTGCCAAGATGCATATTTGGCCTGTGCAGTCGCAAATGCTTATATTTGTTTGATGCACAAGTGGCCTGTTCTTGCAGTCATTTCGTATCATGTAATGCTTTTCTGCTCACGCTGGCTTTACCGCAGTGAATTTCGCGATGCAGTGAAGCTTAGTCATCTTTCGGTAACTGTCTTTTTGTCTCCCTGAAACGGACGTGCCAAGATGCATATTTGGCCTGAGCAGTCGCAAATGCTTATATTTGTTTGATGCACAAGTGGCCTGTGCATGCGTTCATTTCGTATCATGTATTGCTCTTCTGCTCATGCTGGTTTTACCGCAGTGCTTTGGAGATGGAGTGAAGCTTAATCAGCTTTTGGTAATTGTAGTTTTGTCTCCCTGAAACGAACGTGCCAAGTTGCATATTTGGCCCGAGCAGTCGCAAATGCTTATATTTGTTTGATGCACAAGTGGCTTGTGCATGCGTTCATTTCGTATCATGTAATGCTCTTCTGTTAACGCTGGTTTTACCGCAGTGCTTTTTCGATCCAGTGAAGCTTAATGATTTTTTGTAATTGTCTTTTTGTCTCCCTAAAACGGACGTGCCAAGATGCATATTTGGCCTGAGCAGTCGCAAATACTAATATTTGTTTGATGCACAAGTGGCCTGTGCATGCGTTCATTTCGTATCTTGTAATGCTCTTTTGCTCACGCTGGCTTTTCCACAGTGCTTTTGCAATGCAGTGAAGCTTGATCATATTTAAGTATTTGTCGTTTTGTTTGCCAGAAACAGACGTGCCAAGATGCATATTTGGCCTGTGCAGTCGCAAATGCTTATATTTGTTTGATGCACAAGTGGCGTGGGCATGCGTTCATTTCGTATTAAGTAATGCTCTTGTTCTCACGCTAGTTTACTGCAGTGCTTTCGCAATGCAGTGAAGCCTAATCATCTCTTGGTAATTGTTTTTTTGTCTCCCTGAAACGGACATGTCAAGATGCATATTTGGCCTGAGCAGTCGCAAATGCTTATATTTGATTGATGCACAAGTGGCCTGTGTATGCGTTCATTTCGTATCATGTAATGCTCTTCTACTCACGCTGGCATTACCGCAGTGCTTTTGCGATGCAGTGAAGCTTGATCAAATTTAAGTATTGGTCCTTATGTTTGCCTGAAACGGACGTGCCAAGACGCATATTTGGCTTGAGCAGTCGCAAATGCCTATATTTGTTTGATGCGCAAGTGGCCTTGGCCTGCGTTCAATTCGTATCATGTAATGCTCTTCTGCTCAAGCTGGCTTTACCGCAGTGCTTTTTTGATGCAGTGAAGCTTGATCATATTTTAGTATTTGTCCTTTTGTTTGCCTGAAACGGACGTGCCAAGATGCATATTTAGCCTGAGCAGTCGCAAATGCTTATAATTGTTTCATGCACAAGTGGCCTGTGCATGCGTTATATTCGTATCATGTAATGCTCTTCTGCTCACGCTGGCATTACCGCAGTGCTGTTTCGATGCAGTGAAGCTTGATGATATTTTAGTATTTGTCCTTTTGTTTGCCTGAAACGGACGTGCCAAGATGCATATTTGGCCTGAGCAGTCGCGAATGCTTATATTTGTTATGCAAAAGTGGCCTGTGCATGCGTTAATTTCGTATCATGTAATGCTTTTCTGCTCACGGTGGCTTTACCGCAGTGCTTTCGCGATGCAGTGAAGCTTAATCATCTTTTGGTAATTGTCTTTTTGTCTCCATGAAACGGACGTGCCAAGATGCATATTTGGCCTGAGCTGTCGCAAATGCTTATATTTGTTTGATGCACAACTGGCCTGTGCATGCGTTCATTTCGTATCATGTAATGCTATTTGCTGAAGCTGGTTTTATCGCAGTGCTTTTGTGATGCAGTGAAGCTTGATCATATTTAAGTATTTGTCCTTTTGTTTGCCTGAAGCGGACGTGCCAAGATGCATATTTGGCCTGTGCAGTCGCAAATGCTTATAGTTGATGCACAAGTGGCCTGGGCATGCGTTCATTTGTAGTGCTCTTCTGGTCATGCTGGCTTTACCGCAGTGCTTTTTTGATGCAGTGAAGCTTGATCATATTTTAGTAATTGTCCTTTTGTTTGCCTGAAACGGAAGTGCCAAGATGCGTATTTGGCCTGAGCAGTCGCAAATACTTATATTTTTTTGATGCACAAGAGGCGTTGGCATGCGTTCATTTCGTATTAAGTAATGCTCTTGATCTCACGCTAGCTTTACTGCAGTGCTTTCGCAATGCAGTGAAGCCTAATCATCTCTTGGTAATTGTTTTTTTGTTTCCCTGAAACCGACATGTTAAGATGCATATTTGGCCTGAGCAGTCGCAAATGCTTATATTTGATTGATGCACAAGTGGCCTGTGCATGCGTTCATTTCATAACATGTAATGCTCTTCTGCTCACGCTGGCTTAACCGCAGTACTTTTGCGATGCAGTGAAGCTTGATCATATTTAAGTATTTGTCATTTTGTTTGCCTGAAACGGACATGCCAAGATGCATATGTGGCCGGAGGAGTCGCAAATACTTGTATTTTTTTGATGCACAAGTGGCGTGGGCATGCGTTCATTTCGTATCATGTAATGCTCTTCTGCTCACGCTGGATTTACCTCAGTGCTTTTGCGATGCAAAGAAGCTTGATCAAATTTAAGTATTTGTCCTTTTGTTTGCCTGAAACGGACGTGCCAAGACGCATATTTGGCTTGAGCAGTCGCAAATGCCTATATTTGTTTGATGCGCAAGTGGCCTTGGCCTGCGTTCAATTCGTATCATGTAATGCTCTTCTGCTCAAGCTGGCTTTACCGCAGTGCTTTTTTGATGCAGTGAAGCTTGATCATATTTTAGTATTTGTCCTTTTGTTTGCCTGAAACGGACGTGCCAAGATGCATATTTAGCCTGAGCAGTCGCAAGTGCTTATAATTGTTTCATGCACAAGTGGCCTGTGCATGCGTTATATTCGTATCATGTAATGCTCTTCTGCTCACGCTGGCATTACCGCAGTGCTTTTGCGATGCAGTGAAGCTTGATCATATTTTAGTAATTGTCCTTTTGTTTGCCTGAAACGGAAGTGCCAAGATGCGTATTTGGCCTGAGCAGTCGCAAATACTTATATTTTTTTGATGCACAAGAGGCGTTGGCATGCGTTCATTTCGTATTAAGTAATGCTCTTGATCTCACGCTAGCTTTACTGCAGTGCTTTCGCAATGCAGTGAAGCCTAATCATCTCTTGGTAATTGTTTTTTGTTTCCCTGAAACCGACATGTTAAGATGCATATTTGGCCTGAGCAGTCGCAAATGCTTATATTTGATTGATGCACAAGTGGCCTGTGCATGCGTTCATTTCATAACATGTAATGCTCTTCTGCTCACGCTGGCTTAACCGCAGTACTTTTGCGATGCAGTGAAGCTTGATCATATTTAAGTATTTGTCATTTTATTTGCCTGAAACGGACATGCCAAGATGCATATGTGGCCGGAGGAGTCGCAAATACTTGTATTTTTTTGATGCACAAGTGGCGTGGGCATGCGTTCATTTCGTATCATGTAATGCTCTTCTGCTCACGCTGGATTTACCTCAGTGCTTTTGCGATGCAAAGAAGCTTGATCAAATTTAAGTATTTGTCCTTTTGTTTGCCTGAAACGGACGTGCCAAGACGCATATTTGGCTTGAGCAGTCGCAAATGCCTATATTTGTTTGATGCGCAAGTGGCCTTGGCCTGCGTTCAATTCGTATCATGTAATGCTCTTCTGCTCAAGCTGGCTTTACCGCAGTGCTTTTTTGATGCAGTGAAGCTTGATCATATTTTAGTATTTGTCCTTTTGTTTGCCTGAAACGGACGTGCCAAGATGCATATTTAGCCTGAGCAGTCGCAAATGCTTATAATTGTTTCATGCACAAGTGGCCTGTGCATGCGTTATATTCGTATCATGTAATGCTCTTCTGCTCACGCTGGCATTACCGCAGTGCTTTTGCGATGCAGTGAAGCTTGATTAAATTTTAGTATTTGTCTTTTTGTTTGCCTGAAACGGACGTGCCAAGATGCGTATTTGGCCCGAGCAGTCGCAAATGCTTAAATTTGTTTGATGCACAAGTGGCTTGTGCATGCGTTCATTTCGTATCATGTAATGCTCTTCTGTTCACGCTGGCTTTACCACAGTGCTTTTTCGATCCAGTGAAGCCTAATAATTTTTTGGTAATTGTCTTTTTGTCTCCCTGAAACGGACGTGCCAAGATGCATATTTGGCCTGAGCAGTCGCAAATACTTATATTTGTTTGATGCACAAGTGGCCTGTGCATGCGTTCATTTCGTATTTTGTAATGCTCTTCTGCTCACGCTGGCTTTACCGTAGTGCTTTTGCAATGCAGTGAAGCTTGATCATATTTAAGTATTTCTCCTTTTGTTTGCCAGAAACGGACGTGCCAAGATGCATATTTGGCCTGTGCAGTCGCAAATGCTTATATTTGTTTAATGCACAAGTGGCCTGTTCTTGCAGTCATTTCGTATCATGTAATGCTTTTCTGCTCACGCTGGCTTTACCGCAGTGAATTTCGCGATGCAGTGAAGCTTAGTCATCTTTCGGTAACTGTCTTTTTGTCTCCCTGAAACGGACGTGCCAAGATGCATATTTGGCCTGAGCAGTCGCAAATGCTTATATTTGTTTGATGCACAAGTGGCCTGTGCATGCGTTCATTTCGTATCATGTATTGCTCTTCTGCTCATGCTGGTTTTACCGCAGTGCTTTGGAGATGGAGTGAAGCTTAATCAGCTTTTGGTAATTGTAGTTTTGTCTCCCTGAAACGAACGTGCCAAGTTGCATATTTGGCCCGAGCAGTCGCAAATGCTTATATTTGTTTGATGCACAAGTGGCTTGTGCATGCGTTCATTTCGTATCATGTAATGCTCTTCTGTTAACGCTGGTTTTACCGCAGTGCTTTTTCGATCCAGTGAAGCTTAATGATTTTTTGTAATTGTCTTTTTGTCTCCCTAAAACGGACGTGCCAAGATGCATATTTGGCCTGAGCAGTCGCAAATACTAATATTTGTTTGATGCACAAGTGGCCTGTGCATGCGTTCATTTCGTATCTTGTAATGCTCTTTTGCTCACGCTGGCTTTTCCACAGTGCTTTTGCAATGCAGTGAAGCTTGATCATATTTAAGTATTTGTCGTTTTGTTTGCCAGAAACAGACGTGCCAAGATGCATATTTGGCCTGTGCAGTCGCAAATGCTTATATTTGTTTGATGCACAAGTGGCGTGGGCATGCGTTCATTTCGTATTAAGTAATGCTCTTGTTCTCACGCTAGTTTACTGCAGTGCTTTCGCAATGCAGTGAAGCCTAATCATCTCTTGGTAATTGTTTTTTTGTCTCCCTGAAACGGACATGTCAAGATGCATATTTGGCCTGAGCAGTCGCAAATGCTTATATTTGATTGATGCACAAGTGGCCTGTGTATGCGTTCATTTCGTATCATGTAATGCTCTTCTACTCACGCTGGCATTACCGCAGTGCTTTTGCGATGCAGTGAAGCTTGATCAAATTTAAGTATTGGTCCTTATGTTTGCCTGAAACGGACGTGCCAAGATGCATATTTGGCTTGAGCAGCCGCAAATGCCTATCTTTGTTTGATGCACAAGTGGCCTGGGCATGCATTCATTTCGTATCATGTAATGCTCTTCTGCTCACGCTGGCTTTACCGCAGTGCTTTTTCGATGCAGTGAAGCTTGATCATATTGTAGTATTTGTCTTTTCTTTTGTCTGAGACGGACATGCCAAGATGCATATTTGGCCTAAGCAGTCGCAAATGCTTATATTTGTTTGATGCACAAGTGGCCTGTGCATGCGTTCATTTCGTATCATGTAGTGCTCTTCTGCTCATGCTGGCTTTACCGCAGTGCTGTTTCGATGCAGTGAAGCTTGATGATATTTTAGTATTTGTCCTTTTGTTTGCCTGAAACGGACGTGCCAAGATGCATATTTGGCCTGAGCAGTCGCGAATGCTTATATTTGTTATGCAAAAGTGGCCTGTGCATGCGTTAATTTCGTATCATGTAATGCTTTTCTGCTCACGGTGGCTTTACCGCAGTGCTTTCGCGATGCAGTGAAGCTTAATCATCTTTTGGTAATTGTCTTTTTGTCTCCATGAAACGGACGTGCCAAGATGCATATTTGGCCTGAGCTGTCGCAAATGCTTATATTTGTTTGATGCACAACTGGCCTGTGCATGCGTTCATTTCGTATCATGTAATGCTATTGGCTGAAGCAGGTTTTACCGCAGTGCTTTTGTGATGCAGTGAAGCTTGATCATATTTGAGTATTTGTCCTTTTGTTTGCCTGAAGCGGACGTGCCAAGATGCATATTTGGCCTGTGCAGTCGCAAATGCTTATATTGGTTTGATGCACAAGTGGCCTGGGCATGCGTTCATTTTGTATCATGTAGTGCTCTTCTGCTCAAGCTGGCGTTACCGCAGTGCTTTTTCAATGCAGTGAAGCCTAATCATTTCTTGGTAATTTTTTTGTCTCCATGAAACGGACGTGCCAAGATGCATATTTGGCCTGAGCAGTCGCAAATGCTTATATTTGTTTGATGCACAAGTGGCGTGTGCATGCGTTCATTTCGTATCATGTAATGCTCTTCTGCTCACGCTGGCATCACCGCAGTGCTTTTGCGATGCAGTGAAGCTTGATCAAATTTAAGTATTTGTCCTTTTGTTTGTCTGAAATGGACGTGCCAAGATGCATATTTGGCTTGAGCAGCCGCAAATGCCTATCTTTGTTTGATGCGCAAGTGGCCTGGGCTTGCGTTCACTTCGTATCATCTAATGCTCTTCTGCTCACGCTGGCTTTACTGCAGTGCTTTTTCGATGCAGTGAAGCTTGATCATATTTTAGTATTTGTCTTTTCGTTTGTCTGAGACGGACATGCCAAGATGCATATTTGGCCTGAGCAGTCGCAAATGCTTATATTTGTTTGATGCACAGGTGGCCTGTGTATGCGTTCATTTCGTATAATCGAATGCTCTTCTGCTCATGCTGGTTTTACCGCAGTGCTTTGGCGATGCAGTGAAGCCTAATCAGCTTTTGGTAATTGTAGTTTTGTCTCCCTGAAATGAACGTGCCAAGATGCATATTTGGCCTGAGCAGTCGCAAATACTTATATTTGTTTGATGCACAAGTGGCCTGTGCATGCGTTCATTTCGTATGTTGTAATGCTCTTCTGCTCACGCTGGCTTTACCGCAGTGCTTTTGCAATGCAGTGAAGCTTGATCATATATAAGTATATGTCCTTTTGTTTGCCAGAAAGGGACGTGCCAAGATGCATATTTGGCCTGTGCAGTCTCAAATGCTTATATTTGTTTGATGCACAAGTGGCCTGTTCTTGCGTTCATTTCGTATCATGTAATGCTTTTCCGCTCACGCTGGCTTTACCGCTGTGAATTTCGCAATGCAGTGAAGCTTGGTCATCTTTCGGTAATTGTCTTTTTGTCTCTCTGAAACGGACGTGCCAAGATACATATTTGTCCTGAGCAGTCGCAAATGCTTATATTTGTTTGAGGCACAAGTGGCCTGTGCATGCGTTCGTTTCGTATCATGTAATGCTCTTCTGCTCACGCTGGCTTTAGCGCAGTGCTTTTGCGATGCAGTGAAGCTTAATCATCTTTTGGTATGTGTCTTTTTGTCTCCCTGAAATGGACGTGCCAAGATGCATATTGGCCTGAGCAGTCTCAAATACTTTTTTTTGATGCACAAGTTGCGTGGGCTTGAGTTCATTTCGTATGATGTAATGCTCTTGTGCTCAAGCTGGCTTTACCGCAGTGCTTTTGTGATGCAGTGAAGCTTGATCATATTTAAGTATTTGTCTTTTGTTTGCCTGAAACGGACGTGCCAAGATGCATATTTGGCCTGTGCAGTCGCAAATGCTTATATTTGTTTGATGCAAAAGTGGCCTGTGCATGCGTTAATTTCGTATCATGTAATGCTTTTCTGCTCACGGTGGCTTTACCGCAGTGCTTTCGCGATGCAGTGAAGCCTAATCATGTTTTGGTAATTGTCTTTTTGTATCCATGAAACGGACATGCCAAGATGCATGTTGGGCCCGAGCAGTCGCAAACGCTTATATTTGTTTGATGCACAAGTGGCTTGTGCATGCGTTCATTTCGTATCAAGTAATGCTCTTCTGTTTACGCTGGCTTTACCGCAGTGCTTTTTCGATCCAGTGAAGCTGAATAATTTTTTGGTAATTGTCTTTTTGTCTCCCTAAAACGGATGTGCCAAGATGCATAATTGGCCTGAGCAGTCGCAAATACTTATATTTGTTTGATGCACAAGGGGCCTGTGCATGCGTTCAATTCGTATCTTGTAATGCTCTTCTGCTCACGCTGGCTTTACCGTAGTGTTTTTGCAATGCAGTGAAGCTTGATCATATTTAAGTATTTGTCCTTTTGTTTGCCAGAAACGGACGTGCCAAGATGCATATTTGGCCTGTGCAGTCGCAAATGCTTATATTTGTTTGATGCATAAGTGGCCTGTTCTTGCGTTCATTTCGTAACATGTAATGCTTTTCTGCTCACGCTGGCTTTACCGCAGTGAATTTCGCGATGCAGTGAAGCTTAGGCATCTTTCCGTAATTGTCTTATTGTCTCCCTGAAACGGACGTGCTAAGATGCATATTTGGCCTGAGCAGTCGCAAATGCCTATATTTTTTTATGCACAAGTGGCCTGTGCTTGCGTTCATTTCGTATCATGTATTGCTCTTCTGCTCATGTTGGCTTTACCACAGTGCTTTCGTGATGCAGTGAAGCTTAATCGTCTTTTCGTAATTGTCTTTTTGTCTCTCTGAAACGGACGTGCCAAGATGCATATTTGGCCTGAGCTGTCGCAAATGCTTATATTTGTTATATGCACAAGTGGCCTGTGCATGCGTTAATTTCGTATCATGTAATGCTTTTCTGCTAACGGTGGCTTTACCGCAGTGCTTCCGCGATGCAGTGAAGCTTAATCATCTTTTGGTAATTATCTTTTTGTCTCTATGAAACGGACGTGCCAAGATGCATCTTTGGCCTGAGCAGTCGCAAATGCTTATATTTGTTTGATGCACAAGTTGCCTGTGCATGCGTTCATTTCGTATCATGTAATGCTCTTCTGCTCACGCTGGCATTACCGCAGTGCTTTTGCGATGCAGTGAAGCTTGATCAAATTTAAGTATTTGTCCTTTTGTTTGCCTGAAATGGACGTGCCAAGATGCATATTTGGCTTGAGCAGCCGCAAATGCCCATCTTTTTTAGATGCGCAAGTTGCCTGGGCTTGCGTTCATTTCGTATCATCTAATGCTCTTCTGCTCACGCTGGCTTTACCGCAGTGCTTTTTCGATGCAGTGAAGCTTGATCATATTTTAGTATTTGTCTTTTCGTTTGTCTGAGACGAACGTGCGAAGATGCATATTTGGCCTGAGCAGTCGCAAATACTTATATTTGTTTGATGCACAAGTGGCGTGGGCATGCGTTCATTTCGTGTCAAGTAATGCTATTGTGCTCACGCTGGCTTCACCGCAGTGCTTTCGCGATGCAGTGAAGCTTGATCATATTTTAGTATTTCTCCTTTTGTTTGCCAGAAACGGACGTGCCAAGATGCATATTTGGCCTGTGCAGTCGCAAATGCTTATATTTGTTTGATGCATAAGTGGCCTGTTCTTGCGTTCATTTCGTAACATGTAATGCTTTTCTGCTCACGCTGGCTTTACCACAGTGAATTTCGCGATGCAGTGAAGCTTAGGCATCTTTCCGTAATTGTCTTATTGTCTCCCTGAAACGGACGTGCTAAGATGCATATTTGGCCTGAGCAGTCGCAAATGCCTATATTTTTTTATGCACAAGTGGCCTGTGCTTGCGTTCATTTCGTATCATGTATTGCTCTTCTGCTCATGTTGGCTTTACCACAGTGCTTTCGTGATGCAGTGAAGCTTAATCGTCTTTTCGTAATTGTCTTTTTGTCTCTCTGAAACGGACGTGCCAAGATGCATATTTGGCCTGAGCTGTCGCAAATGCTTATATTTGTTATATGCACAAGTGGCCTGTGCATGCGTTAATTTCGTATCATGTAATGCTTTTCTGCTAACGGTGGCTTTACCGCAGTGCTTCCGCGATGCAGTGAAGCTTAATCATCTTTTGGTAATTATCTTTTTGTCTCTATGAAACGGACGTGCCAAGATGCATCTTTGGCCTGAGCAGTCGCAAATGCTTATATTTGTTTGATGCACAAGTTGCCTGTGCATGCGTTCATTTCGTATCATGTAATGCTCTTCTGCTCACGCTGGCATTACCGCAGTGCTTTTGCGATGCAGTGAAGCTTGATCAAATTTAAGTATTTGTCCTTTTGTTTGCCTGAAATGGACGTGCCAAGATGCATATTTGGCTTGAGCAGCCGCAAATGCCCATCTTTTTTAGATGCGCAAGTTGCCTGGGCTTGCGTTCATTTCGTATCATCTAATGCTCTTCTGCTCACGCTGGCTTTACCGCAGTGCTTTTTCGATGCAGTGAAGCTTGATCATATTTTAGTATTTGTCTTTTCGTTTGTCTGAGACGAACGTGCGAAGATGCATATTTGGCCTGAGCAGTCGCAAATACTTATATTTGTTTGATGCACAAGTGGCGTGGGCATGCGTTCATTTCGTGTCAAGTAATGCTATTGTGCTCACGCTGGCTTCACCGCAGTGCTTTCGCGATGCAGTGAAGCTTGATCATATTTTAGTATTTCTCCTTTTGTTTGCCTGAAACGGACGTGCCAAGATGCCTATTTAGCCTGAGCAGTCGCAAATGCTTATAATTGTTTCATGCACAAGTGGCCTGTGCATGCGTTCATTTCGTATCTTGTAATGCTCTTCTGCTCACGCTGGCTTTACCATAGTGCTTTTGCAATGCAGTGAAGCTTGATCATATTTAAGTTTTTGTCCTTTTGTTTGCCAGAAACGGACGTGCCAAGATGCATATTTGGGCCTGTGCAGTCGCAAATGCTTATATTTGTTTGATGCACAAGTGGCCTTTCTTGCAGTCATTTCGTATCATGTAATGCTTTTCTGCTCACGCTGGCTTTACCGCTGTGAATTTCGCAATGCAGTGAAGCTTAGTCATCTTTCGGTAATTGTCTTTTTGTCTCTCTGAAACGGACGTGCCAAGATGCATATTTGGCCTGAGCAGTCGCAAATGCTTATATTTGTTTGATGCACAAGAGGCCTGTGCATGCGTTCGTTTCGTACCATGTAATGCTCTTCTGCTCACGCTGGCTTTAGCGCAGTGCTTTTGCGATGCAGTGAAGCTTAATCATCTTTTGGTATGTGTCTTTTTATCTCCCTAAAATGGACGTGCCAAGATGCATATTGGCCTGAGCAGTCGCTAATACTTATATTTTTTTGATGCACAAGTGGCGTGGGCTTGCGTTCATTTCGTATGATGTAATGCTCTTGTGCTCAAGCTGGCTTTACCGCAGTGCTTTTGTGATGCAGTGAAGCTTGATCATATTTAGGTATTTGTCCTTTTGTTTGCCTGAAACGGACGTGCCAAGATGCATATTTGGCCTGTGCAGTCGCAAATGCTTATATTTGTTTGATGCAAAAGTGGCCTGTGCATGCGGTAATTTCGTATCATGTAATGCTTTTCTGCTCACGGTGGCTTTACCGCATTGCTTTCGCGATGCAGTGAAGCCTAGTCATGTTTTGGTAATTGTCTTTTTGTCTCCATGAAACGGACATGCCAAGATGCATATTGGGCCCGAGCAGTCGCAAACGCTTATATTTGTTTGATGCACAGGTGGCTTGTGCATGCCTTCATTTCGTATCATGTAATGCTCTTCTGTTCACGCTGGCTTTACCGCAGTGAATTTCGCGATGCAGTGAAGCTTAGGCATCTTTCCGTAATTGTCTTATTGTCTCCCTGAAACGGACGTGCTAAGATGCATATTTGGCCTGAACAGTCGTAAATGCCTATATTTTTTTATGCACAAGTGGCCTGTGCTTGCGTTCATTTCGTATCATGTATTGCTCTTCTGCTCATGTTGGCTTTACCACAGTGCTTTCGTGATGCAGTGAAGCTTAATCGTCTTTTGGTAATTGTCTTTTTGTCTCTCTGAAACGGACGTGCCAAGATGCATATTTGGCCTGAGCTGTCGCAAATGCTTATATTTGTTTGATGCACAAATGGCTTGTGCATGCGTTCATTTCGTATCATGTAATGCTCTTCTGTTCACGCTGGCTTTACCGCAGTGCTTTTTCGATCCTGTGAAGCTTAATAATTTTTTGGTAATTGTCTTTTTGTCTCCCTAAAACGGACGTGCGAAGATGCATATTTGGCCTGAGCAGTCGCAAATACTTATATTTGTTTGATGCACAAGTGGCGTGGGCATGCGTTCATTTCGTATCAAGTAATGCTATTGTGCTCACGCTGGCTTTACCGCAGTGCTTTCGCGATGCAGTGAAGCTTGATCATATTTTAGTATTTGTCCTTTTGTTTGCCTGAAACGGACGTGCCAAGATGCCTATTTAGCCTGAGCAGTCGCAAATGCTTATAATTGTTTCATGCACAAGTGGCCTGTGCATGCGTTCAATTCGTATCATGTAATGCTCTTCTGCTCACGCTGGCATTACCGCAGTGCTTTTGCGATGCAGTGAAGCTTGAATAAATTTAAGTATTTGTCTTTTTGTTTGCCTGAAACGGACGTGCCAAGATGCGTATTTGGCCCGAGCAGTCGCAAATGCTTATATTTGTTTGATGCACAGGTGGCTTGTGCATGCGTTCATTTCGTATCATGTAATGCTCTTCTGTTCACGCTGGCTTTACCACAGTGCTTTTTCGATCCAGTCAAGCATAATAATTTTTTGGTAATTGTCTTTTTGTCTCCCTAAAACGGACGTGCCAAGATGCATATTTGGCCTGAGCAGTCGCAAATACTTATATTTGTTTGATGCACAAGTGGCCTGTGCATGCGTTCATTCCGTATCTTGTAATGCTCTTCTGCTCACGCTGGCTTTACCGTAGTGCTTTTGCAATGCAGTGAAGCTTGATCATATTTAAGTATTTGTCCTTTTGTTTGCCAGAAACGGACGTGCCAAGATGCATATTTGGCCTGTGCAGTCGCAAATGCTTATATTTGTTTGATGCACAAGTAGCCTTTCTTGCAGTCATTTCGTATCATGTAATGCTTTTCTGCTCACGCTGGCTTTACCGCAGTGAATTTCGCGATGCAGTGAAGCTTAGTCATCTTTCGGTAACTGTCTTTTTGTCTCCCTGAAACGGACGTGCCAAGAAGCATATTTGGCCTGAGCAGTCGCAAATGCTTATATTTGTTTGATGCACAAGTGGCCTGTGCATGCGTTCATTTCGTATCATGTAATGCTCTTCTGCTCACGCTGGCATTACCGCAGTGCTTTTGCGATGCAGTGAAGCTTGATCAAATTTAAGTATTTGTCCTTTTGTTTGCCTGAAATGGACGTGCCAAGATGCATATTTGGCTTGAGCAGCCGCAAATGCCTATCTTTGTTAGATGCGCAAGTGGCCTGGGCTTGCGTTCATTTCGTATCATCTAATGCTCTTCTGCTCACGCTGGCTTTACCGCAGTGCTTTTTCGATGCAGTGAAGCTTGATCATATTTTAGTATTTGTCTTTTCGTTTGTCTGAGACGACATTCCAAGATGCATATTTGGCCTGAGCAGTCGCAAATGCTTATATTTATTGATGCACAAGTGGCCTGTTCTTGCGTTCATTTCGTATCATGTAATGCTTATCCGCTCACGCTGGCTTTACCGCTGTGAATTTGGCAATGCAGTGAAGCTTAGTCATCTTTCGGTAATTGTCTTTTTGTCTCTCTGAAACGGACGTGCCAAGATGCATATTTGGCCTGAGCAGTCGCAAATGCTTATATTTGTTTGATGCACAAGTGGCCTGTGCATGCGTTCGTTTCGTATCATGAATTGCTCTTCTGCTCACGCTGGCTTTAGCGCAGTGCTTTTGCAATGCAGTGAAGCTTAATTATCTTTTGGTATGTGTCTTTTTAGCTCCCTGAAATGGACGTACCAAGATGCATATTGGCCTGAGCAGTCGCTAATACTTATATTTTTTTGATGCACAAGTGGCGTGGGCTTGCGTTCATTTCGTATGACGTAATGCTCTTGTGCTCAAGCTGGCTTTACCGCAGTGCTTTTGTGATGCAGTGAAGCTTAATCATATATAAGTATTTGTCCTTTTGTTTGCCAGAAAGGGACGTGCCAAAATGCATATTTGGCCTGTGCAGTCGCAAATGCTTATATTTGTTTGATGCACAAGTGGCCTGTGCATGCGTTCATTTCGTATCATGTAATGCTTTTCTGCTCACGCTGGCTTTACCGCAGTGAATTTCGCGATGCAGTGAAGCTTAGGCATCTTTCCGTAATTGTCTTATTGTCTTCCTGAAACGGACGTGCTAAGATGCATATTTGGCCTGAGCAGTCGCAAATGCCTATATTTTTTATGCACAAGTGGCCTGTGCTTGCGTTCATTTCGTATCATGTATTGCTCTTCTGCTCATGTGGGCTTTACCACAGTGCTTTCGTGATGCAGTGAAGTTTAATCGTCTTTTGGTAATTGTCTTTTTGTCTCCCTAAAACGGACGTGCGAAGATGCATATTTGGCCTGAGCAGTCGCAAATACTTATATTTGTTTGATGCACAAGTGGCGTGGGCATGCGTTTATTTCGTATCAAGTAATGCTATTGTGCTCACGCTGGCTTTACCGCAGTGCTTTCGCGATGCAGTGAAGCTTGATCATATTTTAGTATTTGTTCTTTTGTTTGCCTGAAACGGACGTGCCAAGATGCATATTTAGCCTGAGCAGTCGCAAATGCTTATAATTGTTTCATGCACAAGTGGCCTGTGCATGCGTTCAATTCGTATCATGTAATGCCCTTCTGCTCACGCTGACATTACCGCAGTGCTTTCGCGATGCAGTGAAGCTTGATCATTATTTAGTATTTCTCCTTTTGTTTGCCTGAAACGGACGTGCCAAGATGCATATTTGGCCTGAGCAGTCGCAAATGCTTATATTTGTTTGATGCACAAGTGGCCTGTGCATGCGTTCGTTTCGTATCATGTAATGCTCTTCTGCTCACGCTGGCTTTAGCGCAGTGCTTTTGCGATGCAGTGAAGCTTAATCATCTTTTGGTATGTGTCTTTTTATCTCCCTGAAATGGACGCGCCAAGATGCATATTGGCCTGAGCAGTCGCTAATACTTATATTTTTTGATGCACAAGTGGCGTGGGCTTGCGTTCATTTCGTATGATCTAATGCTCTTGTGCTCAAGCTGGCTTTACCGCAGTGCTTTTGTGATGCAGTGAAGCTTAATCATATATAAGTATTTGTCCGTTTGTTTGCCAGAAAGGGACGTGCCAAAATGCATATTTGGACTGTGCAGTCGCAAATGCTTATATTTGTTTGATGCACAAGTGGCCTGTTCTTGCGTTCATTTCGTATCATGTAATGCTTTTCCGCTCACGCTGGCTTTACCGCTGTGAATTTCGCAATGCAGTGAAGCTTAGTCATCTTTCGGTAATTTTCTTTTTGTCTCTTTGAAACGGACGTGCCAAGATGCATATTTGGCCTGAGCAGTCGCAAATGCTTATATTTGTTTGATGCACAAGTGGCCTGTGCATGCGTTCATTTCGTATCATGTAATGCTTTTCTGCTCACGCTGGCTTTACCGCAGTGAATTTCGCGATGCAGTGAAGCTTAGGCATCTTTCCGTTATATTCTTATTGTCTCCCTGAAACGGACGTGCTAAGATGCATATTTGGCCTGAGCAGTCGCTAATGCCTATATTTTTTTATGCACAAGTGGCCTGTGCTTGCGTTCATTTCGTATCATGTATTGCTCTTCTGCTCATGTTGGCTTTACCACAGTGCTTTCGTGATGCAGTGAAGCTTAATCGTCTTTTGGTAATTGTCCTTTTGTCTCTCTGAAACGGACGTGCCAAGATGCATATTTGGCCTGAGCTGTCGCAAATGCTTATATTTGTTTGATGCACAAGTGGCTTGTGCATGCGTTCATTTCTTATCATGTAATGCTCTTCTGTTCACGCCGGCTTTACCGCAGTGCTTTTTTGATCCTGTGAAGCTCAATAATTTTTTGGTAATTGTCTTTTTGTCTCCCTAAAATGGACGTGCGAAGATGCATATTTGGCCTGAGCAGTCGCAAATATTTATATTTGTTTGATGCACAAGTGGCGTGGGCATGCGTTCAATTCGTATCAAGTAATGCTATTGTGCTCACGCTGGCTTTACCGCAGTGCTTTCGCGATGCAGTGAAGCTTGATCATATTTTAGTATTTGTCCTTTTGTTTGCCTGAAACGGACGTGCCAAGATGCATATTTAGCCTGAGCAGTCGCAAATGCTTATAATTGTTTCATGCACAAGTGGCCTGTGCATGCGTTCAATTCGTATCATGTAATGCCCTTCTGCTCACGCTGGCATTACCGCAGTTCTTTCGCGATGCAGTGAAGCTTGATCATTATTTAGTATTTGTCCTTTTGTTTGCCTGAAACGGACGTGCCAAGATGCATATTTGGCCTGAGCAGTCGCAAATGCTTATATTTGTTTGATGCACAAGTGGCCTGTGCATGCGTTCGTTTCGTATCATGTAATGCTCTTCTGCTCACGCTGGATTTAGCGCCGTGCTTTTGCGATGCAGTGAAGCTTAATCATCTTTTGGTATGTGTCTTTTTATCTCCCTGAAATGGACGTGCCAAGATGCATATTGGCCTGAGCAGTCGCTAATACTTATATTTATTTGATGCACAAGTGGCGTGGGCTTGCGTTCATTTCGTATGATCTAATGCTCTTGTGCTCAAGCTGGCTTTACCGCAGTGCTTTTGTGATGCAGTGAAGCCTAATCATATATAAGTATTTGTCCTTTTGTTTGCCAGAAAGGGACGTGCCAAAATGCATATTTGGACTGTGCAGTCGCAAATGCTTATATTTGTTTGATGCACAAGTGGCCTGTTCTTGCGTTCATTTCGTATCATGTAATGCTTTTCTGCTCACGGTGGCTTTACCGCATTGCCTTCGCGATGCAGTGAAGCCTAATCATGTTTTGGTAATTGTCTTTTTGTCTCCATGAAACGGACATGCCAAGATGCATATTGGGCCCGAGCAGTCGCAAACGCTTATATTTGTTTGATGCACAAGTGGGTTGTGCATGCGTTCATTTCGTATCATGTAATGCTCTTCTGTTCACGCTGGCTTTACCGGAGTGCTTTTTTGATCCAGTGAAGCTTAATAATTTTTTGGTAATTGTCTTTTTGTCTCCCTAAAACGGATGTGCCAAGATGCATATTTGGCCTGAGCAGTCGCAAATACTTATATTTGTTTGATGCACAAGTGGCCTGTGCATGCGTTCAATTCGTATCTTGTAATGCTCTTCTGCTCAAGCTGGCTTTACCGTAGTGTTTTTGCAATGCAGTGAAGCTTGATCATATTTAAGTATTTGTCCTTTTGTTTGCCAGAAACGGACGTGCCAAGATGCATATTTGGCCTGTGCAGTCGCAAATACTTATATTTTTTTGATGCACAAGAGGCGTTGGCATGCGTTCATTTCGTATTAAGTAATGCTCTTGATCTCACGCTAGCTTTACTGCAGTGCTTTCGCAATGCAGTGAAGCCTAATCATCTCTTGGTAATTGTTTTTTTGTTTCCCTGAAACCGACATGTTAAGATGCATATTTGGCCTGAGCAGTCACAAATGCTTATATTTGATTGATGCACAAGTGGCCTGTGCATGCGTTCATTTCATAACATGTAATGCTCTTCTGCTCACGCTGGCTTAACCGCAGTACTTTTGCGATGCAGTGAAGCTTGATCATATTTAAGTATTTGTCATTTTGTTTGCCTGAAACGGACATGCCAAGATGCATATGTGGCCGGAGGAGTCGCAAATACTTGTATTTTTTTGATGCACAAGTGGCGTGGGCATGCGTTCATTTCGTATCATGTAATGCTCTTCTGCTCACGCTGGATTTACCTCAGTGCTTTTGCGATGCAAAGAAGCTTGATCAAATTTAAGTATTTGTCCTTTTGTTTGCCTGAAACGGACGTGCCAAGACGCATATTTGGCTTGAGCAGTCGCAAATGCCTATATTTGTTTGATGCGCAAGTGGCCTTGGCCTGCGTTCAATTCGTATCATGTAATGCCCTTCTGCTCAAGCTGGCTTTACCGCAGTGCTTTTTTGATGCAGTGAAGCTTGATCATATTTTAGTATTTGTCCTTTTGTTTGCCTGAAACGGACGTGCCAAGATGCATATTTAGCCTGAGCAGTCGCAAATGCTTATAATTGTTTCATGCACAAGTGGCCTGTGCATGCGTTATATTCGTATCATGTAATGCTCTTCTGCTCACGCTGGCATTACCGCAGTGCTTTTGCGATGCAGTGAAGCTTGATTAAATTTTAGTATTTGTCTTTTTGTTTGCCTGAAACGGACGTGCCAAGATGCGTATTTGGCCCGAGCAGTCGCAAATGCTTAAATTTGTTTGATGCACAAGTGGCTTGTGCATGCGTTCATTTCGTATCATGTAATGCTCTTCTGTTCACGCTGGCTTTACCACAGTGCTTTTTCGATCCAGTGAAGCCTAATAATTTTTTGGTAATTGTCTTTTTGTCTCCCTGAAACGGACGTGCCAAGATGCATATTTGGCCTGAGCAGTCGCAAATACTTATATTTGTTTGATGCACAAGTGGCCTGTGCATGCGTTCATTTCGTATTTTGTAATGCTCTTCTGCTCACGCTGGCTTTACCGTAGTGCTTTTGCAATGCAGTGAAGCTTGATCATATTTAAGTATTTCTCCTTTTGTTTGCCAGAAACGGACGTGCCAAGATGCATATTTGGCCTGTGCAGTCGCAAATGCTTATATTTGTTTGATGCACAAGTGGCCTGTTCTTGCAGTCATTTCGTATCATGTAATGCTTTTCTGCTCACGCTGGCTTTACCGCAGTGAATTTCGCGATGCAGTGAAGCTTAGTCATCTTTCGGTAACTGTCTTTTTGTCTCCCTGAAACGGACGTGCCAAGATGCATATTTGGCCTGAGCAGTCGCAAATGCTTATATTTGTTTGATGCACAAGTGGCCTGTGCATGCGTTCATTTCGTATCATGTATTGCTCTTCTGTTAACGCTGGTTTTACCGCAGTGCTTTTTCGATCCAGTGAAGCTTAATGATTTTTTGTAATTGTCTTTTTGTCTCCCTAAAACGGACGTGCCAAGATGCATATTTGGCCTGAGCAGTCGCAAATACTAATATTTGTTTGATGCACAAGTGGCCTGTGCATGCGTTCATTTCGTATCTTGTAATGCTCTTTTGCTCACGCTGGCTTTTCCACGGTGCTTTTGCAATGCAGTGAAGCTTGATCATATTTAAGTATTTGTCGTTTTGTTTGCCAGAAACAGACGTGCCAAGATGCATATTTGGCCTGTGCAGTCGCAAATGCTTATATTTGTTTGATGCACAAGTGGCGTGGGCATGCGTTCATTTCGTATTAAGTAATGCTCTTGTTCTCACGCTAGTTTACTGCAGTGCTTTCGCAATGCAGTGAAGCCTAATCATCTCTTGGTAATTGTTTTTTTGTCTCCCTGAAACGGACATGTCAAGATGCATATTTGGCCTGAGCAGTCGCAAATGCTTATATTTGATTGATGCACAAGTGGCCTGTGTATGCGTTCATTTCGTATCATGTAATGCTCTTCTACTCACGCTGGCATTACCGCAGTGCTTTTGCGATGCAGTGAAGCTTGATCAAATTTAAGTATTGGTCCTTATGTTTGCCTGAAACGGACGTGCCAAGATGCATATTTGGCTTGAGCAGCCGCAAATGCCTATCTTTGTTTGATGCACAAGTGGCCTGGGCATGCATTCATTTCGTATCATGTAATGCTCTTCTGCTCACGCTGGCTTTACCGCAGTGCTTTTTCGATGCAGTGAAGCTTGATCATATTGTAGTATTTGTCTTTTCTTTTGTCTGAGATGGACATGCCAAGATGCATATTTGGCCTAAGCAGTCGCAAATGCTTATATTTGTTTGATGCACAAGTGGCCTGTGCATGCGTTCATTTCGTATCATGTAGTGCTCTTCTGCTCATGCTGGCTTTACCGCAGTGCTGTTTCGATGCAGTGAAGCTTGATGATATTTTAGTATTTGTCCTTTTGTTTGCCTGAAACGGACGTGCCAAGATGCATATTTGGCCTGAGCAGTCGCGAATGCTTATATTTGTTATGCAAAAGTGGCCTGTGCATGCGTTAATTTCGTATCATGTAATGCTTTTCTGCTCACGGTGGCTTTACCGCAGTGCTTTCGCGATGCAGTGAAGCTTAATCATCTTTTGGTAATTGTCTTTTTGTCTCCATGAAACGGACGTGCCAAGATGCATATTTGGCCTGAGCTGTCGCAAATGCTTATATTTGTTTGATGCACAACTGGCCTGTGCATGCGTTCATTTCGTATCATGTAATGCTATTTGCTGAAGCTGGTTTTACCGCAGTGCTTTTGTGATGCAGTGAAGCTTGATCATATTTAAGTATTTGTCCTTTTGTTTGCCTGAAGCGGACGTGCCAAGATGCATATTTGGCCTGTGCAGTCGCAAATGCTTATATTTGATGCACAAGTGGCCTGGGCATGCGTTCATTTGTAGTGCTCTTCTGGTCATGCTGGCTTTACCGCAGTGCTTTTTTGATGCAGTGAAGCTTGATCATATTTTAGTAATTGTCCTTTTGTTTGCCTGAAACGGAAGTGCCAAGATGCGTATTTGGCCTGAGCAGTCGCAAATACTTATATTTTTTGATGCACAAGAGGCGTTGGCATGCGTTCATTTCGTATTAAGTAATGCTCTTGATCTCACGCTAGCTTTACTGCAGTGCTTTCGCAATGCAGTGAAGCCTAATCATCTCTTGGTAATTGTTTTTTTTGTTTCCCTGAAACCGACATGTTAAGATGCATATTTGGCCTGAGCAGTCGCAAATGCTTATATTTGATTGATGCACAAGTGGCCTGTGCATGCGTTCATTTCATAACATGTAATGCTCTTCTGCTCACGCTGGCTTAACCGCAGTACTTTTGCGATGCAGTGAAGCTTGATCATATTTAAGTATTTGTCATTTTGTTTGCCTGAAACGGACACGCCAAGATGCATATGTGGCCGGAGGAGTCGCAAATACTTGTATTTTTTTGATGCACAAGTGGCGTGGGCATGCGTTCATTTCGTATCATGTAATGCTCTTCTGCTCACGCTGGATTTACCTCAGTGCTTTTGCGATGCAAAGAAGCTTGATCAAATTTAAGTATTTGTCTTTTTGTTTGCCTGAAACGGACGTGCCAAGACGCATATTTGGCTTGAGCAGTCGCAAATGCCTATATTTGTTTGATGCGCAAGTGGCCTTGGCCTGCGTTCAATTCGTATCATGTAATGCTCTTCTGCTCAAGCTGGCTTTACCGCAGTGCTTTTTTGATGCAGTGAAGCTTGATCATATTTTAGTATTTGTCCTTTTGTTTGCCTGAAACGGACGTGCCAAGATGCATATTTAGCCTGAGCAGTCGCAAATGCTTATAATTGTTTCATGCACAAGTGGCCTGTGCATGCGTTATATTCGTATCATGTAATGCTCTTCTGCTCACGCTGGCATTACCGCAGTGCTTTTGCGATGCAGTGAAGCTTGATCATATTTTAGTAATTGTCCTTTTGTTTGCCTGAAACGGAAGTGCCAAGATGCGTATTTGGCCTGAGCAGTCGCAAATACTTATATTTTTTTGATGCACAAGAGGCGTTGGCATGCGTTCATTTCGTATTAAGTAATGCTCTTGATCTCACGCTAGCTTTACTGCAGTGCTTTCGCAATGCAGTGAAGCCTAATCATCTCTTGGTAATTGTTTTTTTGTTTCCCTGAAACCGACATGTTAAGATGCATATTTGGCCTGAGCAGTCGCAAATGCTTATATTTGATTGATGCACAAGTGGCCTGTGCATGCGTTCATTTCATAACATGTAATGCTCTTCTGCTCACGCTGGCTTAACCGCAGTACTTTTGCGATGCAGTGAAGCTTGATCATATTTAAGTATTTGTCATTTTGTTTGCCTGAAACGGACATGCCAAGATGCATATGTGGCCGGAGGAGTCGCAAATACTTGTATTTTTTTGATGCACAAGTGGCGTGGGCATGCGTTCATTTCGTATCATGTAATGCTCTTCTGCTCACGCTGGATTTACCTCAGTGCTTTTGCGATGCAAAGAAGCTTGATCAAATTTAAGTATTTGTCCTTTTGTTTGCCTGAAACGGACGTGCCAAGACGCATATTTGGCTTGAGCAGTCGCAAATGCCTATATTTGTTTGATGCGCAAGTGGCCTTGGCCTGCGTTCAATTCGTATCATGTAATGCTCTTCTGCTCAAGCTGGCTTTACCGCAGTGCTTTTTTGATGCAGTGAAGCTTGATCATATTTTAGTATTTGTCCTTTTGTTTGCCTGAAACGGACGTGCCAAGATGCATATTTAGCCTGAGCAGTCGCAAATGCTTATAATTGTTTCATGCACAAGTGGCCTGTGCATGCGTTATATTCGTATCATGTAATGCTCTTCTGCTCACGCTGGCATTACCGCAGTGCTTTTGCGATGCAGTGAAGCTTGATTAAATTTTAGTATTTGTCTTTTTGTTTGCCTGAAACGGACGTGCCAAGATGCGTATTTGGCCCGAGCAGTCGCAAATGCTTAAATTTGTTTGATGCACAAGTGGCTTGTGCATGCGTTCATTTCGTATCATGTAATGCTCTTCTGTTCACGCTGGCTTTACCACAGTGCTTTTTCGATCCAGTGAAGCCTAATAATTTTTTGGTAATTGTCTTTTTGTCTCCCTGAAACGGACGTGCCAAGATGCATATTTGGCCTGAGCAGTCGCAAATACTTATATTTGTTTGATGCACAAGTGGCCTGTGCATGCGTTCATTTCGTATTTTGTAATGCTCTTCTGCTCACGCTGGCTTTACCGTAGTGCTTTTGCAATGCAGTGAAGCTTGATCATATTTAAGTATTTCTCCTTTTGTTTGCCAGAAACGGACGTGCCAAGATGCATATTTGGCCTGTGCAGTCGCAAATGCTTATATTTGTTTAATGCACAAGTGGCCTGTTCTTGCAGTCATTTCGTATCATGTAATGCTTTTCTGCTCACGCTGGCTTTACCGCAGTGAATTTCGCGATGCAGTGAAGCTTAGTCATCTTTCGGTAACTGTCTTTTTGTCTCCCTGAAACGGACGTGCCAAGATGCATATTTGGCCTGAGCAGTCGCAAATGCTTATATTTGTTTGATGCACAAGTGGCCTGTGCATGCGTTCATTTCGTATCATGTATTGCTCTTCTGCTCATGCTGGTTTTACCGCAGTGCTTTGGAGATGGAGTGAAGCTTAATCAGCTTTTGGTAATTGTAGTTTTGTCTCCCTGAAACGAACGTGCCAAGTTGCATATTTGGCCCGAGCAGTCGCAAATGCTTATATTTGTTTGATGCACAAGTGTCTTGTGCATGCGTTCATTTCGTATCATGTAATGCTCTTCTGTTAACGCTGGTTTTACCGCAGTGCTTTTTCGATCCAGTGAAGCTTAATGATTTTTTGTAATTGTCTTTTTGTCTCCCTAAAACGGACGTGCCAAGATGCATATTTGGCCTGAGCAGTCGCAAATACTAATATTTGTTTGATGCACAAGTGGCCTGTGCATGCGTTCATTTCGTATCTTGTAATGCTCTTTTGCTCACGCTGGCTTTTCCACAGTGCTTTTGCAATGCAGTGAAGCTTGATCATATTTAAGTATTTGTCGTTTTGTTTGCCAGAAACAGACGTGCCAAGATGCATATTTGGCCTGTGCAGTCGCAAATGCTTATATTTGTTTGATGCACAAGTGGCGTGGGCATGCGTTCATTTCGTATTAAGTAATGCTCTTGTTCTCACGCTAGTTTACTGCAGTGCTTTCGCAATGCAGTGAAGCCTAATCATCTCTTGGTAATTGTTTTTTTGTCTCCCTGAAACGGACATGTCAAGATGCATATTTGGCCTGAGCAGTCGCAAATGCTTATATTTGATTGATGCACAAGTGGCCTGTGTATGCGTTCATTTCGTATCATGTAATGCTCTTCTACTCACGCTGGCATTACCGCAGTGCTTTTGCGATGCAGTGAAGCTTGATCAAATTTAAGTATTGGTCCTTATGTTTGCCTGAAACGGACGTGCCAAGATGCATATTTGGCTTGAGCAGCCGCAAATGCCTATCTTTGTTTGATGCACAAGTGGCCTGGGCATGCATTCATTTCGTATCATGTAATGCTCTTCTGCTCACGCTGGCTTTACCGCAGTGCTTTTTCGATGCAGTGAAGCTTGATCATATTGTAGTATTTGTCTTTTCTTTTGTCTGAGACGGACATGCCAAGATGCATATTTGGCCTAAGCAGTCGCAAATGCTTATATTTGTTTGATGCACAAGTGGCCTGTGCATGCGTTCATTTCGTATCATGTAGTGCTCTTCTGCTCATGCTGGCTTTACCGCAGTGCTGTTTCGATGCAGTGAAGCTTGATGATATTTTAGTATTTGTCCTTTTGTTTGCCTGAAACGGACGTGCCAAGATGCATATTTGGCCTGAGCAGTCGCGAATGCTTATATTTGTTATGCAAAAGTGGCCTGTGCATGCGTTAATTTCGTATCATGTAATGCTTTTCTGCTCACGGTGGCTTTACCGCAGTGCTTTCGCGATGCAGTGAAGCTTAATCATCTTTTGGTAATTGTCTTTTTGTCTCCATGAAACGGACGTGCCAAGATGCATATTTGGCCTGAGCTGTCGCAAATGCTTATATTTGTTTGATGCACAACTGGCCTGTGCATGCGTTCATTTCGTATCATGTAATGCTATTGGCTGAAGCTGGTTTTACCGCAGTGCTTTTGTGATGCAGTGAAGCTTGATCATATTTGAGTATTTGTCCTTTTGTTTGCCTGAAGCGGACGTGCCAAGATGCATATTTGGCCTGTGCAGTCGCAAATGCTTATATTTGTTTGATGCACAAGTGGCCTGGGCATGCGTTCATTTTGTATCATGTAGTGCTCTTCTGCTCAAGCTGGCGTTACCGCAGTGCTTTTTCAATGCAGTGAAGCCTAATCATTTCTTGGTAATTTTTTTTGTCTCCATGAAACGGACGTTCCAAGATGCATATTTGGCCTGAGCAGTCGCAAATGCTTATATTTGTTTGATGCACAAGTGGCGTGTGCATGCGTTCATTTCGTATCATGTAATGCTCTTCTGCTCACGCTGGCATCACCGCAGTGCTTTTGCGATGCAGTGAAGCTTGATCAAATTTAAGTATTTGTCCTTTTGTTTGTCTGAAATGGACGTGCCAAGATGCATATTTGGCTTGAGCAGCCGCAAATGCCTATCTTTGTTTGATGCGCAAGTGGCCTGGGCTTGCGTTCACTTCGTATCATCTAATGCTCTTCTGCTCATGCTGGCTTTACTGCAGTGCTTTTTCGATGCAGTGAAGCTTGATCATATTTTAGTATTTGTCTTTTCGTTTGTCTGAGACGGACATGCCAAGATGCATATTTGGCCTGAGCAGTCGCAAATGCTTATATTTGTTTGATGCACAGGTGGCCTGTGTATGCGTTCATTTCGTATAATCGAATGCTCTTCTGCTCATGCTGGTTTTACCGCAGTGCTTTGGCGATGCAGTGAAGCCTAATCAGCTTTTGGTAATTGTAGTTTTGTCTCCCTGAAATGAACGTGCCAAGATGCATATTTGGCCTGAGCAGTCGCAAATACTTATATTTGTTTGATGCACAAGTGGCCTGTGCATGCGTTCATTTCGTATGTTGTAATGCTCTTCTGCTCACGCTGGCTTTACCGCAGTGCTTTTGCAATGCAGTGAAGCTTGATCATATATAAGTATATGTCCTTTTGTTTGCCAGAAAGGGACGTGCCAAGATGCATATTTGGCCTGTGCAGTCTCAAATGCTTATATTTGTTTGATGCACAAGTGGCCTGTTCTTGCGTTCATTTCGTATCATGTAATGCTTTTCCGCTCACGCTGGCTTTACCGCTGTGAATTTCGCAATGCAGTGAAGCTTGGTCATCTTTCGGTAATTGTCTTTTTGTCTCTCTGAAACGGACGTGCCAAGATACATATTTGTCCTGAGCAGTCGCAAATGCTTATATTTGTTTGATGCACAAGTGGCCTGTGCATGCGTTCGTTTCGTATCATGTAATGCTCTTCTGCTCACGCTGGCTTTAGCGCAGTGCTTTTGCGATGCAGTGAAGCTTAATCATCTTTTGGTATGTGTCTTTTTGTCTCCCTGAAATGGACGTGCCAAGATGCATATTGGCCTGAGCAGTCTCAAATACTTTTTTTTGATGCACAAGTTGCGTGGGCTTGAGTTCATTTCGTATGATGTAATGCTCTTGTGCTCAAGCTGGCTTTACCGCAGTGCTTTTGTGATGCAGTGAAGCTTGATCATATTTAAGTATTTGTCCTTTTGTTTGCCTGAAACGGACGTGCCAAGATGCATATTTGGCCTGTGCAGTCGCAAATGCTTATATTTGTTTGATGCAAAAGTGGCCTGTGCATGCGTTAATTTCGTATCATGTAATGCTTTTCTGCTCACGGTGGCTTTACCGCAGTGCTTTCGCGATGCAGTGAAGCCTAATCATGTTTTGGTAATTGTCTTTTTGTATCCATGAAACGGACATGCCAAGATGCATGTTGGGCCCGAGCAGTCGCAAACGCTTATATTTGTTTGATGCACAAGTGGCTTGTGCATGCGTTCATTTCGTATCAAGTAATGCTCTTCTGTTTACGCTGGCTTTACCGCAGTGCTTTTTCGATCCAGTGAAGCTGAATAATTTTTTGGTAATTGTCTTTTTGTCTCCCTAAAACGGATGTGCCAAGATGCATAATTGGCCTGAGCAGTCGCAAATACTTATATTTGTTTGATGCACAAGGGGCCTGTGCATGCGTTCAATTCGTATCTTGTAATGCTCTTCTGCTCACGCTGGCTTTACCGTAGTGTTTTTGCAATGCAGTGAAGCTTGATCATATTTAAGTATTTGTCCTTTTGTTTTCCAGAAACGGACGTGCCAAGATGCATATTTGGCCTGTGCAGTCGCAAATGCTTATATTTGTTTGATGCATAAGTGGCCTGTTCTTGCGTTCATTTCGTATCATGTAATGCTTTTCTGCTCACGCTGGCTTTACCGCAGTGAATTTCGCGATGCAGTGAAGCTTAGGCATCTTTCCGTAATTGTCTTATTGTCTCCCTGAAACGGACGTGCTAAGATGCATATTTGGCCTGAGCAGTCGCAAATGCCTATATTTTTTTATGCACAAGTGGCCTGTGCTTGCGTTCATTTCGTATCATGTATTGCTCTTCTGCTCATGTTGGCTTTACCACAGTGCTTTCGTGATGCAGTGAAGCTTAATCGTCTTTTCGTAATTGTCTTTTTGTCTCTCTGAAACGGACGTGCCAAGATGCATATTTGGCCTGAGCTGTCGCAAATGCTTATATTTGTTATATGCACAAGTGGCCTGTGCATGCGTTAATTTCGTATCATGTAATGCTTTTCTGCTAACGGTGGCTTTACCGCAGTGCTTCCGCGATGCAGTGAAGCTTAATCATCTTTTGGTAATTATCTTTTTGTCTCTATGAAACGGACGTGCCAAGATGCATCTTTGGCCTGAGCAGTCGCAAATGCTTATATTTGTTTGATGCACAAGTTGCCTGTGCATGCGTTCATTTCGTATCATGTAATGCTCTTCTGCTCACGCTGGCATTACCGCAGTGCTTTTGCGATGCAGTGAAGCTTGATCAAATTTAAGTATTTGTCCTTTTGTTTGCCTGAAATGGACGTGCCAAGATGCATATTTGACTTGAGCAGCCGCAAATGCCCATCTTTTTTAGATGCGCAAGTTGCCTGGGCTTGCGTTCATTTCGTATCATCTAATGCTCTTCTGCTCACGCTGGCTTTACCGCAGTGCTTTTTCGATGCAGTGAAGCTTGATCATATTTTAGTATTTGTCTTTTCGTTTGTCTGAGACGAACGTGCGAAGATGCATATTTGGCCTGAGCAGTCGCAAATACTTATATTTGTTTGATGCACAAGTGGCGTGGGCATGCGTTCATTTCGTGTCAAGTAATGCTATTGTGCTCACGCTGGCTTCACCGCAGTGCTTTCGCGATGCAGTGAAGCTTGATCATATTTTAGTATTTCTCCTTTTGTTTGCCTGAAACGGACGTGCCAAGATGCCTATTTAGCCTGAGCAGTCGCAAATGCTTATAATTGTTTCATGCACAAGTGGCCTGTGCATGCGTTCATTTCGTATCTTGTAATGCTCTTCTGCTCACGCTGGCTTTACCATAGTGCTTTTGCAATGCAGTGAAGCTTGATCATATTTAAGTTTTTGTCCTTTTGTTTGCCAGAAACGGACGTGCCAAGATGCATATTTGGCCTGTGCAGTCGCAAATGCTTATATTTGTTTGATGCACAAGTGGCCTTTCTTTCAGTCATTTCGTATCATGTAATGCTTTTCTGCTCACGCTGGCTTTACCGCTGTGAATTTCGCAATGCAGTGAAGCTTAGTCATCTTTCGGTAATTGTCTTTTTGTCTCTCTGAAACGGACGTGCCAAGATGCATAATTGGCCTGAGCAGTCGCAAATGCTTATATTTGTTTGATGCACAAGAGGCCTGTGCATGCGTTCGTTTCGTACCATGTAATGCTCTTCTGCTCACGCTGGCTTTAGCGCAGTGCTTTTGCGATGCAGTGAAGCTTAATCATCTTTTGGTATGTGTCTTTTTATCTCCCTAAAATGGACGTGCCAAGATGCATATTGGCCTGAGCAGTCGCTAATACTTATATTTTTTTGATGCACAAGTGGCGTGGGCTTGCGTTCATTTCGTATGATGTAATGCTCTTGTGCTCAAGCTGGCTTTACCGCAGTGCTTTTGTGATGCAGTGAAGCTTGATCATATTTAGGTATTTGTCCTTTTGTTTGCCTGAAACGGACGTGCCAAGATGCATATTTGGCCTGTGCAGTCGCAAATGCTTATATTTGTTTGATGCAAAAGTGGCCTGTGCATGCGGTAATTTCGTATCATGTAATGCTTTTCTGCTCACGGTGGCTTTACCGCATTGCTTTCGCGATGCAGTGAAGCCTAGTCATGTTTTGGTAATTGTCTTTTTGTCTCCATGAAACGGACATGCCAAGATGCATATTGGGCCCGAGCAGTCGCAAACGCTTATATTTGTTTGATGCACAGGTGGCTTGTGCATGCCTTCATTTCGTATCATGTAATGCTCTTCTGTTCACGCTGGCTTTACCGCAGTGAATTTCGCGATGCAGTGAAGCTTAGGCATCTTTCCGTAATTGTCTTATTGTCTCCCTGAAACGGACGTGCTAAGATGCATATTTGGCCTGAACAGTCGTAAATGCCTATATTTTTTTTATGCACAAGTGGCCTGTGCTTGCGTTCATTTCGTATCATGTATTGCTCTTCTGCTCATGTTGGCTTTACCACAGTGCTTTCGTGATGCAGTGAAGCTTAATCGTCTTTTGGTAATTGTCTTTTTGTCTCTCTGAAACGGACGTGCCAAGATGCATATTTGGCCTGAGCTGTCGCAAATGCTTATATTTGTTTGATGCACAAATGGCTTGTGCATGCGTTCATTTCGTATCATGTAATGCTCTTCTGTTCACGCTGGCTTTACCGCAGTGCTTTTTCGATCCTGTGAAGCTTAATAATTTTTTGGTAATTGTCTTTTTGTCTCCCTAAAACGGACGTGCGAAGATGCATATTTGACCTGAGCAGTCGGAAATACTTATATTTGTTTGATGCACAAGTGGCGTGGGCATGCGTTCATTTCGTATCAAGTAATGCTATTGTGCTCACGCTGGCTTTACCGCAGTGCTTTCGCGATGCAGTGAAGCTTGATCATATTTTAGTATTTGTCCTTTTGTTTGCCTGAAACGGACGTGCCAAGATGCCTATTTAGCCTGAGCAGTCGCAAATGCTTATAATTGTTTCATGCACAAGTGGCCTGTGCATGCGTTCAATTCGTATCATGTAATGCTCTTCTGCTCACGCTGGCATTACCGCAGTGCTTTTGCGATGCAGTGAAGCTTGAATAAATTTAAGTATTTGTCTTTTTGTTTGCCTGAAACGGACGTGCCAAGATGCGTATTTGGCCCGAGCAGTCGCAAATGCTTATATTTGTTTGATGCACAGGTGGCTTGTGCATGCGTTCATTTCGTATCATGTAATGCTCTTCTGTTCACGCTGGCTTTACCACAGTGCTTTTTCGATCCAGTCAAGCTTAATAATTTTTTGGTAATTGTCTTTTTGTCTCCCTAAAACGGACGTGCCAAGATGCATATTTGGCCTGAGCAGTCGCAAATACTTATATTTGTTTGATGCACAAGTGGCCTGTGCATGCGTTCATTCCGTATCTTGTAATGCTCTTCTGCTCACGCTGGCTTTACCGTAGTGCTTTTGCAATGCAGTGAAGCTTGATCATATTTAAGTATTTGTCCTTTTGTTTGCCAGAAACGGACGTGCCAAGATGCATATTTGGCCTGTGCAGTCGCAAATGCTTATATTTGTTTGATGCACAAGTAGCCTTTCTTGCAGTCATTTCGTATCATGTAATGCTTTTCTGCTCACGCTGGCTTTACCGCAGTGAATTTCGCGATGCAGTGAAGCTTAGTCATCTTTCGGTAACTGTCTTTTTGTCTCCCTGAAACGGACGTGCCAAGAAGCATATTTGGCCTGAGCAGTCGCAAATGCTTATATTTGTATGATGCACAAGTGGCCTGTGCATGCGTTCATTTCGTATCATGTAATGCTCTTCTGCTCACGCTGGCATTACCGCAGTGCTTTTGCGATGCAGTGAAGCTTGATCAAATTTAAGTATTTGTCCTTCTGTTTGCCTGAAATGGACGTGCCAAGATGCATATTTGGCTTGAGCAGCCGCAAATGCCTATCTTTGTTAGATGCGCAAGTGGCCTGGGCTTGCGTTCATTTCGTATCATCTAATGCTCTTCTGCTCACGCTGGCTTTACCGCAGTGCTTTTTCGATGCAGTGAAGCTTGATCATATTGTCACGTTAAAGAGACAGGAGACGTTTTTAAGGCGTCCTCACAAAAGTCCGAAGAGCGGTCGGCTCAGCGCAGCCAAAAACAGAACAATGGCACGAGGGGAACTGCCACTTCGTCTGCCTCTTTTGCGCTGGCAGATCAAGCGCGCGGCACTGCCCCTCCTCCCTGAAGAGCATCGCCTCGATGCTAAACGAAGCGTGTATCGTAAAAAAAAAACATTGTCACAGTGTGTGGTACGGTTTTAACCGCACCACGTGCACAATCTCGGGTCGTAGCTGTCGGCGTCGGGGTGGTTGGCTTCCGTCCGGAAGGACTTCGTAATTGACGTCGCTCACTTGTCGTAGCACTTTGTACGGGCCAAAATACCGACTGAGAAGCTTCTCAGAGAGACCTTTGCAGCGCACAGGGGTCCAAACCAACACCTGGTCACCTGGTTTATAATCGACTTGTCTGTGGCAGCGGTTGTAGCGCTGTGCATCGACGCCTTGTTGTTTCTTGATGTTTACGCGGGCTAGTTGACGTGCTTCCTCGGCTCGTTGCACGAAACACTCAGCATCTTCGTCGAGATTCTCGATGTTGTCAATGTCGCATGGGAGCATTGCGTCCAACATCGTCTGAACGTCCCGACCGTATAGAAGACGAAACGGAGTGAATCGTGTGGTCTCTTGCGTAGCGGTATTATACGCGAATGTTACGTAAGGCAGTATTTCATCCCACGTCTTGTGCTGTACGTCTATGTACATAGACAGCATATCAGTCATCGTTTTGTTAAGCCGCTCGGTCAGTCCATTTGTCTGAGGGTGATACGCTGTTGTCTTGCGATGCGTGGAGTAACTTAACTGAAAAACTTGTTCAAGGAGCCTTGCTGTAAACGCTGTTCCTCGGTCTGTGATGACACAGGATGGAGCACCGTGGCGTAATACAATTCTCTCGATGAAAAACTGAGCAACTTCACAAGCCGTGCTTTTAGGAAGCGCCTTAGTTTCAGCATAGCGGGTTAGATAATCTGTAGCGACGATTATCCACTTGTTGCCGGAAGATGACAAGGGAAACGGACCCAGGAGGTCCATGCCGACTTGATCGAAGGGTGTTCTGGGTGGCTCGATAGGGTGAAGTAATCCCGCAGGCTTAACAGATGGGGATTTTCGGCGCTGGCATTCGCGGCAGGCTTGAACGTACTGTTTAACGCAAGCGGCAAGTTTCGGCCAGTAGTAAGACTTTCGTACCCTAGCGATGGTTCGGGTGATGCCCAGATGGCCCGATGGAGGCTCGTTGTGGCAGGCAAATAGAATTTCCTCACGCAGCTCTGCGGGGACGACCAACAGGTAAGTTTTGTTGCTGGCGGCTGCGTTCTTCTTGTACAACACGCCCTGTCGTAAGCAGAAGGATGACAATCCGCGAGTTATATGCTGGGGCAGTGATACGTTGCGGCCCTCTAGATGTTCAATGATAGGTCGCAATTGAGCATCTGCTCGCTGCCGTAAAGCCAAGTCTGTTACGCTTACGGAGCCAAGGAAAGGGCAGTCCTCTTCGAAGCTCTGAGCGGCAGGCTCAACTGGCGCGCGTGACAACGTGTCCGCATCTTCGTGTGCACGACCGGACTTGTACACGATAGTGACGTCGTACTCCTGCAGACGTAGGCTCCACCTTGCCAGTCGTCCGGAGGGGTCTCTGAGGTTCGCAAGCCAGCACAGCGAGTGATGATCCGTCACTACTCTGAATGGACGGCCGTAAAGGTAAGGTCGAAACTTAGCAATTGCCCACACGACAGCAAGGCACTCCTTCTCCGTGGTACTGTAGTTTGACTCCGGGCGTGTTAGGGTTCGGCTTGCGTAGGCGATAACCTTTTCAATTCCCTCCTGCCGTTGGACGAGTACCGCGCCCAGACCGACGTTACTGGCGTCGGTATGAATTTCTGTTTCGGCTTCCTCGTCGAAATGTCCAAGAACAGGTGGTGATGCCAGGCGAAGCCGAAGCTCTGTGAATGCTGATTCTTGTTCAGCACTCCAAACGAACGGCGTATCGTCTCTAGTGAGTCTAGTTAATGGTTCGGCAATTTTCGAAAAATTGCCTATAAAGCGCCGGTAGTACGCGCATAGACCAAGAAACCGCCGCACACTTTTCTTATCGGCAGGAGTCGGGAAGGCTGCGACAGCGGCGGTTTTCTCAGGGTCAGGACGGACGCCTTCTGCGCTTACGACATGTCCAAGGAACTTTAGTTCTTCGTAACCGAAATGGCATTTTTGCGGCTTTAACGTAAGGTTAGCCGTCCGAATCGCCTCAAGTACTTGTCGTAGTCGCTTCAGATGTTCGGAGAAGCTGGTTGAAAACACGACCACATCATCCAAGTACACAAGGCAGCTTTGCCATTTTAAGTCAGTCAACACAGTGTCCATCATGCGTTGGAAGGTAGCTGGCGCAGAGCAGAGTCCGAACGGTAGCACCCGAAATTCGTAGAGGCCATCCGGCGTGACAAAGGCGGTTTTTTCGCGGTCGCGCTCATCAACCTCAATTTGCCAGTAGCCACTCTTTAAATCCAGGGAAGAAAAATACTTCGCTCGTCGTAGTCGGTCAAGCGAGTCATCAATACGCGGCAGCGGATAAACATCTTTTTTTGTGACGTTGTTGAGCTTTCTGTAATCTACACAGAAGCGAAGCGTACCGTCCTTCTTCTTAACCAGAACGACCGGTGAGGACCAGGGACTGTTCGAAGGCTGGATAACGCCGTCGTCGATCATTTCTTTCACTTGCTGCTTGATAGCTGCGCGTTCTGTCGGCGAGACGCGGTATGGCTGTTGGTGAATAGGTCTTGCGTCGTCGTAAGTGATTATCCTGTGCTGTGTAATTGGCGTCTGACTCACTTTAGACGACTGAGCAAAGCACGCCCTGAATTCAAACAATAGCTCTCGCAAGGCCCTCTGGTTCTCTTCTGGCAGTGCACTGTTCATGTCAACATCTATTACGGTTTGTCCATTGCGGCTACTGTCTTCACAGGCAAAACACTCAATGACGTCCTCCAAGGCTTCAGCGTAGGCGACCGCAGTGCCCCGGAAAAGGTGACGATGCTCATTGGTGAAATTTGTAATCATGACCTCGGCTGTACCGTTCCGAATGTCAATGATGCCTCGTGCCACAGAAATTCCAAGCGCCAGCAGCAGGGAGACATTGCACTCTGCCACTGTTTCACCGTCACTGGTTCCTTCGGAAGTCACCTGAATTAGGATACTTGCACGAGGTGGTATTGTGACACTGTCGTCGGAAACACGGAGGGCGGTTGTACGGCGGTTGGAGTCCCTTGACGTAGCGTTGACTGTCGAAAAGGAAATGCAGCGTCGCCGTAGATCGATTACGGCGCCATATTCCCGAAGAAAATCGAGGCCGAGAATTAATTCGCGGGAGCAGTCACGTAGCACGATGGAGCTGACCAAAAACGTGCAGCCTCGTATTTGTAGCCTGGACGTGCACAAACCAACCGGCGTTACAACATGTCCGCCAGCTGTACGTACATGCGATCCTGTCCAAGGCATTATCACTTTCTTCAAGGTACGTGCCAATTGTCCGCTAATAATCGAGTAGTCAGCACCAGTGTCTATTAAGGCAGTTAAATTGCGACCGTCGAGCAGCACAGGTATGTCCATTGAAAAGTCGCTCAGCTGGGATACAGGCGCCGGCGTAGTCGAATTTCCGTTGGTCCGATGTCGCGTCGATTGGAGGGCGAGGTCTTCATCACGTCGAGAATCAGCGGCCTCGCCTCGAAAGGTCGCTGGCGTTAGTTTTCCAGGCGAGGGCTCGGAGACCGTCCTTGCGGCCTTCGATTTCCGTTGCCTGAATAAGATGACGACCGCGGTGACGGTGAGCGCGACTGACGCCTGAGTGGGACGTTCTGCCGAGCGATAAAATCTTCAATTTCTGGTGGTCTCTGTCCAAACCGGGGGCGGGGTGAATTGGCAGGAAAACCCTGCAGCCCAAGTCGGCGGTACTGGCAGTCTCGGTAGAGGTGACCCGCTTCACCGCAGTGGTAGCAAAGCGGTCGTCGGTCGGGCATGCGCCATATGTCGGATTTACGCATGACGGGTCGAGTGTCTGCAAAATAAGGGACCACCTGTGCGGACTGCAGTGTGGCGTACGGGGTTGCGGCTGGTAGTGGGACTGGTGCAGGTGCGTTGTGTTCGAACGTGTCGGTATAAGTGGTGCGCTGGAAACCACTCACTGGGGATGGTGTCGTGGACGACGGAACGGTGCGTCTCAATACGTCTGCGTAGGTCACCCCTAGAGGTTCACTTGAAGTTGCGAACGCCTGAAGTGGTGCAGCAACCTGCGTTGGTGTCTCGCGGCGAGGTGTGCCGAGCGCATGCTGAACTTCGTCACGTATGATGGTGGCGATGCAATTCGTGGAAGGCTGCTGCTGCGCCTGGTTCAGCTGTTGCAGCTGTTGTAGCTCGTCGCGAACAACCGAACGTATCAGCTCGCGAAGCTCTCCCACGTCGGTCGGGAACGAGCCTAGCCCGGTGGTATAGGTAGCATTCACTTGCCGATCGTACTGGTTCCGCTGCTGCAGCGCCTTTTCCATGGCGACGGCTTCAGTGAGGAACTCCGCGACCGTTCTAGGCGGACTACGAATGAGTCCAGCGAAGAGCTGCTCTTTCACACCTCGCATCAAGTGTCGCAGCTTCTTGTCTTCCGGCATGGTTGGATCGGCGCGAGTGAACAGATGAACCATATCCTCCACGTATGTAGCCACACCTTCATTAGGCATCTGCATGCGGGACTGGAGGGCCCTTTCAGCGCGCTCTCGACGATCGAGACTCGAGTACGTTTCGCGGAGCCTGTGACAGAACTCATGCCACGACGTTAGGAGGCCCTTGCGGTTCTGGAACCATGTGCGAGCACCATCCAGAAGACTAAAGTACACATTCTTGAGCTTCGCTACTTCGTCCCACCCGTTGAAATCCGCTACGTACTCGTACTCAGCCAGCCAATCTTCCACATCTTCATAGAGGCCACCACGAAAGGGACTCGGAACACGTGGTTTTTGTAGCGTGTAATGAGTGGGTGCAGCTGCGGGTGCAGCGGTTGGAGCAGCGGCGGCTCCAGCGGTAGGGGAAGCGGTGACAGCAACAGTATTCTCCATACCAGTCGACGTACTTGTACTGTGAGGCACAAACTCGGGGGACAGTCCTCGAATCCTCCGACTGAAACGGTGTACCGGCGTAAGCTCTGGGTTTTGGGTCACGTTCCGGCTGCTAGAAGGAGTCTGTTGCATAGGTGAGGTTACCCCGCACCTCCACCATTAAAATGTCACGTTAAAGAGACAGGAGACGTTTTTAAGGCGTCCTCACAAAAGTCCGAAGAGCGGTCGGCTCAGCGCAGCCAAAAACAGAACAATGGCACGAGGGGAACTGCCACTTCGTCTGCCTCTTTTGCGCTGGCAGATCAAGCGCGCGGCAATATTTTAGTATTTGTCTTTTCGTTTGTCTGAGACGACATTCCAAGATGCATATTTGGCCTGAGCAGTCGCAAATGCTTATATTTATTGATGCACAAGTGGCCTGTTCTTGCGTTCATTTCGTATCATGTAATGCTTGTCCGCTCACGCTGGCTTTACCGCTGTGAATTTGGCAATGCAGTGAAGCTTAGTCATCTTTCGGTAATTGTCTTTTTGTCTCTCTGAAACGGACGTGCCAAGATGCATATTTGGCCTGAGCAGTCGCAAATGCTTATATTTGTTTGATGCACAAGTGGCCTGTGCATGCGTTCGTTTCGTATCATGTAATGCTCTTCTGCTCACGCTGGCTTTAGCGCAGTGCTTTTGCGATGCAGTGAAGCTTAATCATCTTTTGGTATGTGTCTTTTTAGCTCCCTGAAATGGACGTACCAAGATGCATATTGGCCTGAGCAGTCGCTAATACTTATATTTTTTTGATGCACAAGTGGCGTGGGCTTGCGTTCATTTCGTATGACGTAATGCTCTTGTGCTCAAGCTGGCTTTACCGCAGTGCTTTTGTGATGCAGTGAAGCTTAATCATATATAAGTATTTGTCCTTTTGTTTGCCAGAAAGGGACGTGCCAAAATGCATATTTGGCCTGTGCAGTCGCAAATGCTTATATTTGTTTGATGCACAAGTGGCCTGTGCATGCGTTCATTTCGTATCATGTAATGCTTTTCTGCTCACGCTGGCTTTACCGCAGTGAATTTCGCGATGCAGTGAAGCTTAGGCATCTTTCCGTAATTGTCTTATTGTCTTCCTGAAACGGACGTGCTAAGATGCATATTTGGCCTGAGCAGTCGCAAATGCCTATATTTTTTATGCACAAGTGGCCTGTGCTTGCGTTCATTTCGTATCATGTATTGCTCTTCTGCTCATGTGGGCTTTACCACAGTGCTTTCGTGATGCAGTGAAGTTTAATCGTCTTTTGGTAATTGTCTTTTTGTCTCCCTAAAACGGACGTGCGAAGATGCATATTTGGCCTGAGCAGTCGCAAATACTTATATTTGTTTGATGCACAAGTGGCGTGGGCATGCGTTCATTTCGTATCAAGTAATGCTATTGTGCTCACGCTGGCTTTACCGCAGTGCTTTCGCGATGCAGTGAAGCTTGATCATATTTTAGTATTTGTTCTTTTGTTTGCCTGAAACGGACGTGCCAAGATGCATATTTAGCCTGAGCAGTCGCAAATGCTTATAATTGTTTCATGCACAAGTGGCCTGTGCATGCGTTCAATTCGTATCATGTAATGCCCTTCTGCTCACGCTGGCATTACCGCAGTGCTTTCGCGATGCAGTGAAGCTTGATCATTATTTAGTATTTCTCCTTTTGTTTGCCTGAAACGGACGTGCCAAGATGCATATTTGGCCTGAGCAGTCGCAAATGCTTATATTTGTTTGATGCACAAGTGGCCTGTGCATGCGTTCGTTTCGTATCATGTAATGCTCTTCTGCTCACGCTGGCTTTAGCGCAGTGCTTTTGCGATGCAGTGAAGCTTAATCATCTTTTGGTATGTGTCTTTTTATCTCCCTGAAATGGACGCGCCAAGATGCATATTGGCCTGAGCAGTCGCTAATACTTATATTTTTTGATGCACAAGTGGCGTGGGCTTGCGTTCATTTCGTATGATCTAATGCTCTTGTGCTCAAGCTGGCTTTACCGCAGTGCTTTTGTGATGCAGTGAAGCTTAATCATAAATAAGTATTTGTCCGTTTGTTTGCCAGAAAGGGACGTGCCAAAATGCATATTTGGACTGTGCAGTCGCAAATGCTTATATTTGTTTGATGCACAAGTGGCCTGTTCTTGCGTTCATTTCGTATCATGTAATGCTTTTCCGCTCACGCTGGCTTTACCGCTGTGAATTTCGCAATGCAGTGAAGCTTAGTCATCTTTCGGTAATTTTCTTTTTGTCTCTTTGAAACGGACGTGCCAAGATGCATATTTGGCCTGAGCAGTCGCAAATGCTTATATTTGTTTGATGCACAAGTGGCCTGTGCATGCGTTCATTTCGTATCATGTAATGCTTTTCTGCTCACGCTGGCTTTACCGCAGTGAATTTCGCGATGCAGTGAAGCTTAGGCATCTTTCCGTTATATTCTTATTGTCTCCCTGAAACGGACGTGCTAAGATGCATATTTGGCCTGAGCAGTCGCAAATGCCTATATTTTTTTTATGCACAAGTGGCCTGTGCTTGCGTTCATTTCGTATCATGTATTGCTCTTCTGCTCATGTTGGCTTTACCACAGTGCTTTCGTGATGCAGTGAAGCTTAATCGTCTTTTGGTAATTGTCCTTTTGTCTCTCTGAAACGGACGTGCCAAGATGCATATTTGGCCTGAGCTGTCACAAATGCTTATATTTGTTTGATGCACAAGTGGCTTGTGCATGCGTTCATTTCTTATCATGTAATGCTCTTCTGTTCACGCCGGCTTTACCGCAGTGCTTTTTTGATCCTGTGAAGCTTAATAATTTTTTGGTAATTGTCTTTTTGTCTCCCTAAAATGGACGTGCGAAGATGCATATTTGGCCTGAGCAGTCGCAAATATTTATATTTGTTTGATGCACAAGTGGCGTGGGCATGCGTTCATTTCGTATCAAGTAATGCTATTGTGCTCACGCTGGCTTTACCGCAGTGCTTTCGCGATGCAGTGAAGCTTGATCATATTTTAGTATTTGTCCTTTTGTTTGCCTGAAACGGACGTGCCAAGATGCATATTTAGCCTGAGCAGTCGCAAATGCTTATAATTGTTTCATGCACAAGTGGCCTGTGCATGCGTTCAATTCGTATCATGTAATGCCCTTCTGCTAACGCTGGCATTACCGCAGTTCTTTCGCGATGCAGTGAAGCTTGATCATTATTTAGTATTTGTCCTTTTGTTTGCCTGAAACGGACGTGCCAAGATGCATATTTGGCCTGAGCAGTCGCAAATGCTTATATTTATTTGATGCACAAGTGGCCTGTGCATGCGTTCGTTTCGTATCATGTAATGCTCTTCTGCTCACGCTGGATTTAGCGCAGTGCTTTTGCGATGCAGTGAAGCTTAATCATCTTTTGGTATGTGTCTTTTTATCTCCCTGAAATGGACGTGCCAAGATGCATATTGGCCTGAGCAGTCGCTAATACTTATATTTATTTGATGCACAAGTGGCGTGGGCTTGCGTTCATTTCGTATGATCTAATGCTCTTGTGCTCAAGCTGGCTTTACCGCAGTGCTTTTGTGATGCAGTGAAGCCTAATCATATATAAGTATTTGTCCTTTTGTTTGCCAGAAAGGGACGTGCCAAAATGCATATTTGGACTGTGCAGTCGCAAATGCTTATATTTGTTTGATGCACAAGTGGCCTGTTCTTGCGTTCATTTCGTATCATGTAATGCTTTTCTGCTCACGGTGGCTTTACCGCATTGCTTTCGCGATGCAGTGAAGCCTAATCATGTTTTGGTAATTGTCTTTTTGTCTCCATGAAACGGACATGCCAAGATGCATATTGGGCCCGAGCAGTCGCAAACGCTTATATTTGTTTGATGCACAAGTGGGTTGTGCATGCGTTCATTTCGTATCATGTAATGCTCTTCTGTTCACGCTGGCTTTACCGCAGTGCTTTTTCGATCCAGTGAAGCTTAATAATTTTTTGGTAATTGTCTTTTTGTCTCCCTAAAACGGATGTGCCAAGATGCATATTTGGCCTGAGCAGTCGCAAATACTTATATTTGTTTGATGCACAAGTGGCCTGTGCATGCGTTCAATTCGTATCTTGTAATGCTCTTCTGCTCAAGCTGGCTTTACCGTAGTGTTTTTGCAATGCAGTGAAGCTTGATCATATTTAAGTATTTGTCCTTTTGTTTGCCAGAAACGGACGTGCCAAGATGCATATTTGGCCTGTGCAGTCGCAAATGCCTATATTTGTTTGATGCACAAGTGGCCTGTGTATGCGTTCATTTCGTATCATGTAATGCTCTTCTGCTCACGCTGGCTTTACCGCAGTGCTTTCGCGATGCAGTGAAGCTTGAATAAATTTAAGTATTTGTCTTTTTGTTTGCCTGAAACGGACGTGCCAAGATGCGTATTTGGCTCGAGCAGTCGCAAATGCTTATATTTGTTTGATGCACAAGTGGCTTGTGCATGCGTTCATTTCGTATCATGTAATGCTCTTCTGCTCATGCTGGCTTTACCGCAGTGCTGTTTCGATGCAGTGAAGCTTAATCATCTTTTGGTATGTGTCTTTTTATCTCCCTAAAACGGACGTGCGAAGATGCATATTTGGCCTGAGCAGTCGCAAATACTTATATTTGTTTGATGCACAAGTGGCGTGGGCATGCGTTCATTTCGTATCAAGTAATGCTATTGTGCTCACGCTGGCTTTACCGCAGTGCTTTCGCGATGCAGTGAAGCTTGATCATATTTTAGTATTTGTTCTTTTGTTTGCCTGAAACGGACGTGCCAAGATGCATATTTAGCCTGAGCAGTCGCAAATGCTTATAATTGTTTCATGCACAAGTGGCCTGTGCATGCGTTCAATTCGTATCATGTAATGCCCTTCTGCTCACGCTGGCATTACCGCAGTGCTTTCGCGATGCAGTGAAGCTTGATCATTATTTAGTATTTCTCCTTTTGTTTGCCTGAAACGGACGTGCCAAGATGCATATTTGGCCTGAGCAGTCGCAAATGCTTATATTTGTTTGATGCACAAGTGGCCTGTGCATGCGTTCGTTTCGTATCATGTAATGCTCTTCTGCTCACGCTGGCTTTAGTGCAGTGCTTTTGCGATGCAGTGAAGCTTAATCATCTTTTGGTATGTGTCTTTTTATCTCCCTGAAATGGACGTGCCAAGATGCATATTGGCCTGAGCAGTCGCTAATACTTATATTTTTTGATGCACAAGTGGCGTGGGCTTGCGTTCATTTCGTATGATCTAATGCTCTTGTGCTCAAGCTGGCTTTACCGCAGTGCTTTTGTGATGCAGTGAAGCTTAATCATATATAAGTATTTGTCCGTTTGTTTGCCAGAAAGGGACGTGCCAAAATGCATATTTGGACTGTGCAGTCGCAAATGCTTATATTTGTTTGATGCACAAGTGGCCTGTTCTTGCGTTCATTTCGTATCATGTAATGCTTTTCCGCTCACGCTGGCTTTACCGCTGTGAATTTCGCAATGCAGTGAAGCTTAGTCATCTTTCGGTAATTGTCTTTTTGTCTCTTTGAAACGGACGTGCCAAGATGCATATTTGGCCTGAGCAGTCGCAAATGCTTATATCTGTTTGATGCACAAGTGGCCTGTGCATGCGTTCATTTCGTATCATGTAATGCTTTTCTGCTCACGCTGGCTTTACCGCAGTGAATTTCGCGATGCAGTGAAGCTTAGGCATCTTTCCGTTATATTCTTATTGTCTCCCTGAAACGGACGTGCTAAGATGCATATTTGGCCTGAGCAGTCGCAAATGCCTATATTTTTTTATGCACAAGTGGCCTGTGCTTGCGTTCATTTCGTATCATGTATTGCTCTTCTGCTCATGTTGGCTTTACCACAGTGCTTTCGTGATGCAGTGAAGCTTAATCGTCTTTTGGTAATTGTCCTTTTGTCTCTCTGAAACGGACGTGCCAAGATGCATATTTGGCCTGAGCTGTCGCAAATGCTTATATTTGTTTGATGCACAAGTGGCTTGTGCATGCGTTCATTTCTTATCATGTAATGCTCTTCTGTTCACGCCGGCTTTACCGCAGTGCTTTTTTGATCCTGTGAAGCTTAATAATTTTTTGGTAATTGTCTTTTTGTCTCCCTAAAATGGACGTGCGAAGATGCATATTTGGCCTGAGCAGTCGCAAATATTTATATTTGTTTGATGCACAAGTGGCGTGGGCATGCGTTCATTTCGTATCAAGTAATGCTATTGTGCTCACGCTGGCTTTACCGCAGTGCTTTCGCGATGCAGTGAAGCTTGATCATATTTTAGTATTTGTCCTTTTGTTTGCCTGAAACGGACGTGCCAAGATGCATATTTAGCCTGAGCAGTCGCAAATGCTTATAATTGTTTCATGCACAAGTGGCCTGTGCATGCGTTCAATTCGTATCATGTAATGCCCTTCTGCTCACGCTGGCATTACCGCAGTGCTTTCGCGATGCAGTGAAGCTTGATCATTATTTAGTATTTGTCCTTTTGTTTGCCTGAAACGGACGTGCCAAGATGCATATTTGGCCTGAGCAGTCGCAAATGCTTATATTTGTTTGATGCACAAGTGGCCTGTGCATGCGTTCGTTTCGTATCATGTAATGCTCTTCTGCTCACGCTGGATTTAGCGCAGTGCTTTTGCGATGCAGTGAAGCTTAATCATCTTTTGGTATGTGTCTTTTTATCTCCCTGAAATGGACGTGCCAAGATGCATATTGGCCTGAGCAGTCGCTAATACTTATATTTATTTGATGCACAAGTGGCGTGGGCTTGCGTTCATTTCGTATGATCTAATGCTCTTGTGCTCAAGCTGGCTTTACCGCAGTGCTTTTGTGATGCAGTGAAGCCTAATCATATATAAGTATTTGTCCTTTTGTTTGCCAGAAAGGGACGTGCCAAAATGCATATTTGGACTGTGCAGTCGCAAATGCTTATATTTGTTTGATGCACAAGTGGCCTGTTCTTGCGTTCATTTCGTATCATGTAATGCTTTTCTGCTCACGGTGGCTTTAACGCATTGCTTTCGCGATGCAGTGAAGCCTAATCATGTTTTGGTAATTGTCTTTTTGTCTCCATGAAACGGACATGCCAAGATGCATATTGGGCCCGAGCAGTCGCAAACGCTTATATTTGTTTGATGCACAAGTGGGTTGTGCATGCGTTCATTTCGTATCATGTAATGCTCTTCTGTTCACGCTGGCTTTACCGCAGTGCTTTTTCGATCCAGTGAAGCTTAATAATTTTTTGGTAATTGTCTTTTTGTCTCCCTAAAACGGATGTGCCAAGATGCATATTTGGCCTGAGCAGTCGCAAATACTTATATTTGTTTGATGCACAAGTGGCCTGTGCATGCGTTCAATTCGTATCTTCTAATGCTCTTCTGCTCAAGCTGGCTTTACCGTAGTGTTTTTGCAATGCAGTGAAGCTTGATCATATTTAAGTATTTGTCCTTTTGTTTGCCAGAAACGGACGTGCCAAGATGCATATTTGGCCTGTGCAGTCGCAAATGCTTATATTTGTTTGATGCACAAGTGGCCTGTGTATGCGTTCATTTCGTATCATGTAATGCTCTTCTGCTCACGCTGGCTTTACCGCAGTGCTTTCGCGATGCAGTGAAGCTTGAATAAATTTAAGTATTTGTCTTTTTGTTTGCCTGAAACGGACGTGCCAAGATGCGTATTTGGCTCGAGCAGTCGCAAATGCTTATATTTGTTTGATGCACAAGTGGCTTGTGCATGCGTTCATTTCGTATCATGTAATGCTCTTCTGCTCATGCTGGCTTTACCGCAGTGCTGTTTCGATGCAGTGAAGCTTGATGATATTTTAGTATTTGTCCTTTTGTTTGCCTGAAACGGACGTGCCAAGATGCATATTTGGCCTGAGCAGTCGCGAATGCTTATATTTGTTTGATGCAAAAGTGGCCTGTGCATGCGTTAATTTCGTATCATGTATTGCTTTTCTGCTCACGGTGGCTTTACCGCAGTGCTTTCGCGATGCAGTGAAGCTTAATCATCTTTTGGTAATTATCTTTTTGTCTCCATGAAACGGACGTGCCAAGATGCATATTTGGCCTGAGCAGTCGCAAATGCTTATATTTGTTTGATGCACAAGTGGCCTGTGCATGCGTTCATTTCGTATCATGTAATGCTCTTCTGCTCACGCTGGCATTACCGCAGTGCTTTTGCGATGCAGTGAAGCTTGATCAAATTTAAGTATTTGTCCTTTTGTTTGCCTGAAATGGACGTGCCAAGATGCATATTTGGCTTGAGCAGCCGCAAATGCCTATCTTTGTTAGATGCGCAAGTGGCCTGGGCTTGCGTTCATTTCGTATCATCTAATGCTCTTCTGCTCACGCTGGCTTTACCGCAGTGCTTTTTCGATGCAGTGAAGCTTGATCATATTTTAGTATTTGTCTTTTCGTTTGTCTGAGACGAACATGCCAAGATGCATGTTTGGCCTGAGCAGTCGCAAATGCTTATATTTATTGATGCACAAGTGGCCTGTTCTTGCGTTCATTTCGTATCATGTAATGCTTATCCGCTCACGCTGGCTTTACCGCTGTGAATTTCGCAATGCAGTGAAGCTTAGTCATCTTTCGGTAATTGTCTTTTTGTCTCTCTGAAACGGACGTGCCAAGATGCATATTTGGCCTGAGCAGTCGCAAATGCTTATATTTGTTTGATGTACAAGTGGCCTGTGCATGCGTTCGTTTCGTATCATGTAATGCTCTTCTGCTCACGCTGGCTTTAGCGCAGTGCTTTTGCGATGCAGTGAAGCTTAATCATCTTTTGGTATGTGTCTTTTTAGCTCCCTGAAATGGACGTACCAAGATGCATATTGGCCTGAGCAGTCGCTAATACTTATATTTTTTTGATGCACAAGTGGCGTGGGCTTGCGTTCATTTCGTATGACGTAATGCTGTTGTGCTCAAGCTGGCTTTACCGCAGTGCTTTTGTGATGCAGTGAAGCTTAATCATATATAAGTATTTGTCCTTTTGTTTGCCAGAAAGGGACGTGCCAAAAAGGCATATTTGGCCTGTGCAGTCGCAAATGCTTATATTTGTTTGATGCACAAGTGGCCTGTTCTTGCGTTCATTTCGTATCATGTAATGCTTTTCCGCTCACGCTGGCTTTACCGCTGTGAATTTCGCAATGCAGTGAAGCTTAGTCATCTTTCGGTAATTGTCTTTTTGTCTCTCTGAAACGGACGTGCCAAGATGCATATTTGGCCTGAGCAGTCGCAAATGCTTATATTTGTTTGATGCACAAGTGGCCTGTGCATGCGTTCGTTTCGTATCATGTAATGCTCTTCTGCTCACGCTGGCTTTAGCGCAGTGCTTTTGCGATGCAGTGAAGCTTAATCATCTTTTGGTATGTGTCTTTTTATCTCCCTGAAATGGACGTACCAAGATGCATATTGGCCTGAGCAGTCGCTAATACTTATATTTTTTTGATGCACAAGTGGCGTGGGCTTGCGTTCATTTCGTATGATGTAATGCTCTTGTGCTCAAGCTGGCTTTACCGCAGTGCTTTTGTGATGCAGTGAAGCTTAATCATATATAAGTATTTGTCCTTTTGTTTGCCAGAAAGGGACGTGCCAAAATGCATATTTGGCCTGTGCAGTCGCAAATGCTTATATCTGTTTGATGCACAAGTGGCCTGTTCTTGCGTTCATTTCGTATCATGTAATGCTTTTCCGCTCACGCTGGCTTTACCGCTGTGAATTTCGCAATGCAGTGAAGCTTAGTCATCTTTCGGTAATTGTCTTTTTGTCTCTCTGAAACGGACGTGCCAAGATGCATATTTGGCCTGAGCAGTCGCAAATGCTTATATTTGTTTGATGCACAAGTGGCCTGTGCATGCGTTCATTTCGTATCATGTAATGCTTTTCTGCTCACGCTGGCTTTACCGCAGTGAATTTCGCGATGCAGTGAAGCTTAGGCATCTTTCCGTAATTGTCTTATTGTCTCCCTGAAACGGACGTGCTAAGATGCATATTTGGCCTGAGCAGTCGCAAATGCCTATATTTTTTTATGCACAAGTGGCCTGTGCTTGCGTTCATTTCGTATCATGTATTGCTCTTCTGCTCATGTTGGCTTTACCACAGTGCTTTCGTGATGCAGTGAAGCTTAATCGTCTTTTGGTAATTGTCTTTTTGTCTCCCTAAAACGGACGTGCGAAGATGCATATTTGGCCTGAGCAGTCGCAAATACTTATATTTGTTTAATGCACAAGTGGTGTGGGCATGCGTTCATTTCGTATCAAGTAATGCTATGGTGCTCACGCTGGCTTTACCGCAGTGCTTTCGCGATGCAGTGAAGCTTGATCATATTTTAGTATTTGTCCTTTTGTTTGCCTGAAACGGACGTGCCAAGATGCATATTTAGCCTGAGCAGTCGCAAATGCTTATAATTGTTTCATGCACAAGTGGCCTGTGCATGCGTTCAATTCGTATCATGTAATGCCCTTCTGCTCACGCTGGCATTACCGCAGTGCTTTCGCGATGCAGTGAAGCTTGATCATTATTTAGTATTTGTCCTTTTGTTTGCCTGAAACGGACGTGCCAAGATGCATATTTGGCCTGAGCAGTCGCAAATGCTTATATTTGTTTGATGCACAAGTGGCCTGTGCATGCGTTCGTTTCGTATCATGTAATGCTCTTCTGCTCACGCTGGATTTAGCGCAGTGCTTTTGCGATGCAGTGAAGCTTAATCACCTTTTGGTATGTGTCTTTTTATCTCCCTGAAATGGACGTGCCAAGATGCATATTGGCCTGAGCAGTCGCTAATACTTATATTTTTTTGATGCACAAGTGGCGTGGGCTTGCGTTCGTTTCGTATCATGTAATGCTCTTCTGCTCACGCTGGCTTTAGCGCAGTGCTTTTGCGATGCAGTGAAGCTTAATCATCTTTTGGTATGTGTCTTTTTATCTCCCTGAAATGGACGTGCCAAGATGCATATTGGCCTGAGCAGTCGCTAATACTTATATTTTTTGATGCACAAGTGGCGTGGGCTTGCGTTCATTTCGTATGATCTAATGCTCTTGTGCTCAAGCTGGCTTTACCGCAGTGCTTTTGTGATGCAGTGAAGCTTAATCATATATAAGTATTTGTCCTTTTGTTTGACAGAAAGGGACGTGCCAAAATGCATATTTGGACTGTGCAGTCGCAAATGCTTATATTTGTTTGATGCACAAGTGGCCTGTTCTTGCGTTCATTTCGTATCATGTAATGCTTTTCCGCTCACGCTGGCTTTACCGCTGTGAATTTCGCAATGCAGTGAAGCTTAGTCATCTTTCGGTAATTGTCTTTTTGTCTCTTTGAAACGGACGTGCCAAGATGCATATTTGGCCTGAGCAGTCGCAAATGCTTATATTTGTTTGATGCACAAGTGGCCTGTGCATGCGTTCATTTCGTATCATGTAATGCTTTTCTGCTCACGCTGGCTTTACCGCAGTGAATTTCGCGATGCAGTGAAGCTTAGGCATCTTTCCGTTATATTCTTATTGTCTCCCTGAAACGGACGTGCTAAGATGCATATTTGGCCTGAGCAGTCGCAAATGCCTATATTTTTTTATGCACAAGTGGCCTGTGCTTGCGTTCATTTCGTATCATGTATTGCTCTTCTGCTCATGTTGGCTTTACCACAGTGCTTTCGTGATGCTGTGAAGCTTAATCGTCTTTTGGTAATTGTCCTTTTGTCTCTCTGAAACGGACGTGCCAAGATGCATATTTGGCCTGAGCTGTCGCAAATGCTTATATTTGTTTGATGCACAAGTGGCTTGTGCATGCGTTCATTTCTTATCATGTAATGCTCTTCTGTTCACGCCGGCTTTACCGCAGTGCTTTTTTGATCCTGTGAAGCTTAATAATTTTTTGGTAATTGTCTTTTTGTCTCCCTAAAATGGACGTGCGAAGATGCATATTTGGCCTGAGCAGTCGCAAATATTTATATTTGTTTGATGCACAAGTGGCGTGGGCATGCGTTCATTTCGTATCAAGTAATGCTATTGTGCTCACGCTGGCTTTACCGCAGTGCTTTCGCGATGCAGTGAAGCTTGATCATATATTAGTATTTGTCCTTTTGTTTGCCTGAAACGGACGTGCCAAGATGCATATTTAGCCTGAGCAGTCGCAAATGCTTATAATTGTTTCATGCACAAGTGGCCTGTGCATGCGTTCAATTCGTATCATGTAATGCCCTTCTGCTCACGCTGGCATTACCGCAGTGCTTTCGCGATGCAGTGAAGCTTGATCATTATTTAGTATTTCTCCTTTTGTTTGCCTGAAACGGACGTGCCAAGATGCATATTTGGCCTGAGCAGTCGCAAATGCTTATATTTGTTTGATGCACAAGTGGCCTGTGCATGCGTTCGTTTCGTATCATGTAATGCTCTTCTGCTCACGCTGGATTTAGCGCAGTGCTTTTGCGATGCATTGAAGCTTAATCATCTTTTGGTATGTGTCTTTTTATCTCCCTGAAATGGACGTGCCAAGATGCATATTGGCCTGAGCAGTCGCTAATACTTATATTTATTTGATGCACAAGTGGCGTGGGCTTGCGTTCATTTCGTATGATCTAATGCTCTTGTGCTCAAGCTGGCTTTACCGCAGTGCTTTTGTGATGCAGTGAAGCCTAATCATATATAAGTATTTGTCCTTTTGTTTGCCAGAAAGGGACGTGCCAAAATGCATATTTGGACTGTGCAGTCGCAAATGCTTATATTTGTTTGATGCACAAGTGGCCTGTTCTTGCGTTCATTTCGTATCATGTAATGCTTTTCTGCTCACGGTGGCTTTACCGCATTGCTTTCGCGATGCAGTGAAGCCTAATCATGTTTTGGTAATTGTCTTTTTGTCTCCATGAAACGGACATGCCAAGATGCATATTGGGCCCGAGCAGTCGCAAATACTTATATTTGTTTGATGCACAAGTGGCCTGTGCATGCGTTCAATTCGTATCTTGTAATGCTCTTCTGCTCAAGCTGGCTTTACCGTAGTGTTTTTGCAATGCAGTGAAGCTTGATCATATTTAAGTATTTGTCCTTTTGTTTGCCAGAAACGGACGTGCCAAGATGCATATTTGGCCTGTGCAGTCGCAAATGCTTATATTTGTTTGATGCACAAGTGGCCTGTGTATGCGTTCATTTCGTATCATGTAATGCTCTTCTGCTCACGCTGGCTTTACCGCAGTGCTTTCGCGATGCAGTGAAGCTTGAATAAATTTAAGTATTTGTCTTTTTGTTTGCCTGAAACGGACGTGCCAAGATGCGTATTTGGCTCGAGCAGTCGCAAATGCTTATATTTGTTTGATGCACAAGTGGCTTGTGCATGCGTTCATTTCGTATCATGTAATGCTCTTCTGCTCATGCTGGCTTTACCGCAGTGCTGTTTCGATGCGGTGAAGCTTGATGATATTTTAGTATTTGTCCTTTTGTTTGCCTGAAACGGACGTGCCAAGATGCATATTTGGCCTGAGCAGTCGCGAATGCTTATATTTGTTTGATGCAAAAGTGGCCTGTGCATGCGTTAATTTCGTATCATGTAATGCTTTTCTGCTCACGGTGGCTTTACCGCAGTGTTTTCGCGATGCAGTGAAGCTTAATCATCTTTTGGTAATTATCTTTTTGTCTCCATGAAACGGACGTGCCAAGATGCATATTTGGCCTGAGCAGTCGCAAATGCTTATATTTGTTTGATGCACAAGTGGCCTGTGCATGCGTTCATTTCGTATCATGTAATGCTCTTCTGCTCACGCTGGCATTACCGCAGTGCTTTTGCGATGCAGTGAAGCTTGATCAAATTTAAGTATTTGTCCTTTTGTTTGCCTGAAATGGACGTGCCAAGATGCATATTTGGCTTGAGCAGCCGCAAATGCCTATCTTTGTTAGATGCGCAAGTGGCCTGGGCTTGCGTTCATTTCGTATCATCTAATGCTCTTCTGCTCACGCTGGCTTTACCGCAGTGCTTTTTCGATGCAGTGAAGCTTGATCATATTTTAGTATTTGTCTTTTCGTTTGTCTGAGACGAACATGCCAAGATGCATGTTTGGCCTGAGCAGTCGCAAATGCTTATATTTATTGATGCACAAGTGGCCTGTTCTTGCGTTCATTTCGTATCATGTAATGCTTATCCGCTCACGCTGGCTTTACCGCTGTGAATTTCGCAATGCAGTGAAGCTTAGTCATCTTTCGGTAATTGTCTTTTTGTCTCTCTGAAACGGACGTGCCAAGATGCATATTTGGCCTGAGCAGTCGCAAATGCTTATATTTGTTTGATGTACAAGTGGCCTGTGCATGCGTTCGTTTCGTATCATGTAATGCTCTTCTGCTCACGCTGGCTTTAGCGCAGTGCTTTTGCGATGCAGTGAAGCTTAATCATCTTTTGGTATGTGTCTTTTTAGCTCCCTGAAATGGACGTACCAAGATGCATATTGGCCTGAGCAGTCGCTAATACTTATATTTTTTTGATGCACAAGTGGCGTGGGCTTGCGTTCATTTCGTATGACGTAATGCTCTTGTGCTCAAGCTGGCTTTACCGCAGTGCTTTTGTGATGCAGTGAAGCTTAATCATATATAAGTATTTGTCCTTTTGTTTGCCAGAAAGGGACGTGCCAAAATGCATATTTGGCCTGTGCAGTCGCAAATGCTTATATTTGTTTGATGCACAAGTGGCCTGTTCTTGCGTTCATTTCGTATCATGTAATGCTTTTCCGCTCACGCTGGCTTTACCGCTGTGAATTTCGCAATGCAGTGAAGCTTAGTCATCTTTCGGTAATTGTCTTTTTGTCTCTCTGAAACGGACGTGCCAAGATGCATATTTGGCCTGAGCAGTCGCAAATGCTTATATTTGTTTGATGCACAAGTGGCCTGTGCATGCGTTCGTTTCGTATCATGTAATGCTCTTCTGCTCACGCTGGCTTTAGCGCAGTGCTTTTGCGATGCAGTGAAGCTTAATCATCTTTTGGTATGTGTCTTTTTAGCTCCCTGAAATGGACGTACCAAGATGCATATTGGCCTGAGCAGTCGCTAATACTTATATTTTTTTGATGCACAAGTGGCGTGGGCTTGCGTTCATTTCGTATGATGTAATGCTCTTGTGCTCAAGCTGGCTTTACCGCAGTGCTTTTGTGATGCAGTGAAGCTTAATCATATATAAGTATTTGTCCTTTTGTTTGCCAGAAAGGGACGTGCCAAAATGCATATTTGGCCTGTGCAGTCGCAAATGCTTATATTTGTTTGATGCACAAGTGGCCTGTTCTTGCGTTCATTTCGTATCATGTAATGCTTTTCCGCTCACGCTGGCTTTACCGCTGTGAATTTCGCAATGCAGTGAAGCTTAGTCATCTTTCGGTAATTGTCTTTTTGTCTCTCTGAAACGGACGTGCCAAGATGCATATTTGGCCTGAGCAGTCGCAAATGCTTATATTTGTTTGATGCACAAGTGGCCTGTGCATGCGTTCATTTCGTATCATGTAATGCTTTTCTGCTCACGCTGGCTTTACCGCAGTGAATTTCGCGATGCAGTGAAGCTTAGGCATCTTTCCGTAATTGTCTTATTGTCTCCCTGAAACGGACGTGCTAAGATGCATATTTGGCCTGAGCAGTCGCAAATGCCTATATTTTTTTATGCACAAGTGGCCTGTGCTTGCGTTCATTTCGTATCATGTATTGCTCTTCTGCTCATGTTGGCTTTACCACAGTGCTTTCGTGATGCAGTGAAGCTTAATCGTCTTTTGGTAATTGTCTTTTTGTCTCCCTAAAACGGACGTGCGAAGATGCATATTTGGCCTGAGCAGTCGCAAATACTTATATTTGTTTGATGCACAAGTGGCGTGGGCTTGCGTTCATTTCGTATGATCTAATGCTCTTGTGCTCAAGCTGGCTTTACCGCAGTGCTTTTGTGATGCAGTGAAGCTTAATCATATATAAGTATTTGTCCTTTTGTTTGCCAGAAAGGGACGTGCCAAAATGCATATTTGGACTGTGCAGTCGCAAATGCTTATATTTGTTTGATGCACAAGTGGCCTGTTCTTGCGTTCATTTCGTATCATGTAATGCTTTTCTGCTCACGGTGGCTTTACCGCATTGCTTTCGCGATGCAGTGAAGCCTAATCATGTTTTGGTAATTGTCTTTTTGTCTCCATGAAACGGACATGCCAAGATGCATATTGGGCCCGAGCAGTCGCAAACGCTTATATTTGTTTGATGCACAAGTGGGTTGTGCATGCGTTCATTTCGTATCATGTAATGCTCTTCTGTTCACGCTGGCTTTACCGCAGTGCTTTTTCGATCCAGTGAAGCTTAATAATTTTTTGGTAATGGTCTTTTTGTCTCCCTAAAACGGATGTGCCAAGATGCATATTTGGCCTGAGCAGTCGCAAATACTTATATTTGTTTGATGCACAAGTGGCCTGTGCATGCGTTCAATTCGTATCTTGTAATGCTCTTCTGCTCAAGCTGGCTTTACCGTAGTGTTTTTGCAATGCAGTGAAGCTTGATCATATTTAAGTATTTGTCCTTTTGTTTGCCAGAAACGGACGTGCCAAGATGCATATTTGGCCTGTGCAGTCGCAAATGCTTATATTTGTTTGATGCACAAGTGGCCTGTTCTTGCGTTCATTTCGTATCATGTAATGCTTTTCTGCTCACGCTGGCTATACCGCAGTGAATTTCGCGATGCAGTGAAGCTTAGGCATCTTTCCGTAATTGTCTTATTGTCTCCCTAAAACGGACGTGCTAAGATGCATATTTGGCCTGATTTGTCGCAAATGCTTATATTTGTTTGATGCACAAGTGGCTTGTGCAAGCGTTCATTTCGTATCATGTAATGCTCTTCTGTTCACGCTGGCTTTACCGCAGTGCTTTTTCGATCCTGTGAAGCTTAATAATTTTTTAGTAATTGTCTTTTTGTCTCCCTAAAACGGACGTGCGAAGATGCATATTTGTACTAAAGTGCTTATTTGGGCCGGTTGGTACATGGTCAACGAAGTGAAAAAACAGCGCGTAACACAGGACACAGGACAGAGAAGAGACGGACGAGGCGCTGACTTACAACCAAAATTTATTTCGTACAGGGGTGTATATATAGCACACGAAACTTGAAAAAAGAGGGAGAGAAGTCGAGTGACATGAAAGAGTAATTTTTGTTATGATTGTATGCGTGTAACAAATAAACTGTGATTGCGCAATCATTCGCTTGTCAAATACGCCAATTCCCTGGTGAGGAGCGTTATCGAAGGTGCACTGACACACATATCGCCTTTTTTGATTATGCAGAATGCCTCATAAATCTCACGTGTCCTTTTATCTCTGTAGCGTCGAAGTATCTTGCATTTGTCAAACAATGCACGGCATCCACAAATGGAGCTGTGCGCAGCTAAGTGGCTGCCAACAGAACCCCGCATTAGATTGCGGTGTTCCCTGAGGCGGTCATTTATACAGCGGCCAGAATGCCCGATGTAACAGCGGCCGCAAGAGAGGGGGATTTCATAAATGGCACAAAAACAACATTCAACAAACTTGATTGCGTGTTTTTTATCACACACGCGAGGCCCTCTGTCCTCTCTGTTCACCTGATGGCACATACTAGAGAACTTATTTTTGGCTGAAAAAACAACTCTGATTCCAGCTTTTTGTGCTACCTTTTTTAAACAATGTGACACCTTATGCAAGTAAGGAATGACTGCTGTTCTTGAAAAAGAACTTTTTTCTTGACCACTAGTCGGTTCGGTTAGCTGTTTGATGTCTTTTAAGATACTTTCAGCTATGGAACACAGTATGTTATCCGGGTACCCTGCCTTGCGCAATCTGCGCACCTGTGACTCAAAACTAGTACACAATGTGTGATGGCAAGACCGCATCAGGGCCGCCTTTAGACAGGATTTTGCAATCGCTCGCTTTACAAGTTTTGAATGCGCAGAACTGTAGGGTAGCAAACTTTTTTTGGAGCGGGGGGCATACTGCCAGCACACGTGGTCGGACAAAAAAACTTCAATGTCAAGGAACCGGAGTTTGTTAGCAATGGGGAATTCAGTGGTTAGTTGCAGTGAGCCCAAGCAAGTGCGAAACACATCAACAATTTGATCAGCACGTTGCTGAGCTTCAGAGTGGTTGGACCGGTACAAAATCAAGAAGTCATCAACAAATCTAAACACTTTCACGGCGCTCGTCAGTTGTAGGCAATTAATGAGAGATCTGTCATATTTGGCTAAAAGAATGTCACTTAGGATCGGGGCGAGACAGGAACCTATGCAAACACCTTCTTTTTGAATATAAAGTTTGTCATCATGCTTTATAAATGTAGAACGTATAGGTTCCTGTCTCGCCCCGATCCTAAGTGACATTCTTTTAGCCAAATATGACAGATCTCTCATTAATTGCCTACAACTGACGAGCGCCGTGAAAGTGTTTAGATTTGTTGATGACTTCTTGATTTTGTACCGGTCCAACCACTCTGAAGCTCAGCAACGTGCTGATCAAATTGTTGATGTGTTTCGCACTTGCTTGGGCTCACTGCAACTAACCACTGAATTCCCCATTGCTAACAAACTCCGGTTCCTTGACATTGAAGTTTTTTTGTCCGACCACGTGTGCTGGCAGTATGCCCCCCGCTCCAAAAAAAGTTTGCTACCCTACAGTTCTGCGCATTCAAAACTTGTAAAGCGAGCGATTGCAAAATCCTGTCTAAAGGCGGCCCTGATGCGGTCTTGCCATCACACATTGTGTACTAGTTTTGAGTCACAGGTGCGCAGATTGCGCAAGGCAGGGTACCCGGATAACATACTGTGTTCCATAGCTGAAAGTATCTTAAAAGACATCAAACAGCTAACCGAACCGACTAGTGGTCAAGAAAAAAGTTCTTTTTCAAGAACAGCAGTCATTCCTTACTTGCATAAGGTGTCACATTGTTTAAAAAAGGTAGCACAAAAAGCTGGAATCAGAGTTGTTTTTTCAGCCAAAAATAAGTTCTCTAGTATGTGCCATCAGGTGAACAGAGAGGACAGAGGGCCTCGCGTGTGTGATAAAAAACACGCAATCAAGTTTGTTGAATGTTGTTTTTGTGCCATTTATGAAATCCCCCTCTCTTGCGGCCGCTGTTACATCGGGCATTCTGGCCGCTGTATAAATGACCGCCTCAGGGAACACCGCAATCTAATGCGGGGTTCTGTTGGCAGCCACTTAGCTGCGCACAGCTCCATTTGTGGATGCCGTGCATTGTTTGACAAATGCAAGATACTTCGACGCTACAGAGATAAAAGGACACGTGAGATTTATGAGGCATTCTGCATAATCAAAAAAGGCGATATGTGTGTCAGTGCACCTTCGATAACGCTCCTCACCAGGGAATTGGCGTATTTGACAAGCGAATGATTGCGCAATCACAGTTTATTTGTTACACGCATACAATCATAACAAAAATTACTCTTTCATGTCACTCGACTTCTCTCCCTCTTTTTTCAAGTTTCGTGTGCTATATATACACCCCTGTACGAAATAAATTTTGGTTGTAAGTCAGCGCCTCGTCCGTCTCTTCTCTGTCCTGTGTCCTGTGTTACGCGCTGTTTTTTCACTTCGTTGATGCATATTTGGCCTGAGCAGTCGCAAATACTTATATTTGTTTGATGCACAAGTGGCGTGGGCATGCGTTCATTTCGTATCAAGTAATGCTATTGTGCTCACGCTGGCTTTACCGCAGTGCTTTCGCGATGCAGTGAAGCTTGATCATATTTTAGTATTTGTCCTTTTGTTTGCCTGAAACGGACGTTCCAAGATGCATATTTAGCCTGAGCAGTCGAAAATGATTATAATTGTTTCATGCACAAGTGGATTGTGCATGCGTTCAATTCGTATCAAGTAATGCCCTTCTGCTCACGCTGGCATTACCGCAGTGCTTTTGCGACGCAGTGAAGTTTGAATAAATTTAAGTATTTGTCTTTTTGTTTGCCTGAAACGGACGTGCCAAGATGCGTATTTGGCCCGAGCAGTCGCAAATGCTTATATTTGTTTGATGCACAGGTGGCTTGTGCATGCGTTCATTTCGTATCATGTAATGCTCTTCTGTTCACGCTGGCTTTACCACAGTGCTTTTTCGATCCAGTGAAGCTTAATAATTTTTTGGTAATTGTCTTTTTGTCTCCCTAAAACGGACGTGCCAAGATGCATATTTGGCCTGAGCAGTCGCAAATACTTATATTTGTTTGATGCACTAGTGGCCTGTGCATGCGTTAATTTCGTATCATGTAATGCTTTTCTGCTCACGGTGGCTTTACCGCAGTGCTTTCGCGATGCAGTGAAGCTTAATCATCTTTTGGTAATTATCTTTTTGTCTCCATGAAACGGACGTGCCAAGATGCATATTTGGCCTGAGCAGTCGCAAATGCTTATATTTGTTTGATGCACAAGTGGCCTGTGCATGCGTTCATTTCGTATCATGTAATGCTCTTCTGCTCACGCTGGCATTACCGCAGTGCTTTTGCGATGCAGTGAAGCTTGATCAAATTTAAGTATTTGTCCTTTTGTTTGCCTGAAATGGACGTGCCAAGATGTATATTTGGCTTGAGCAGCCGCAAATGCCTATCTTTGTTAGATGCGCAAGTGGCCTGGGCTTGCGTTCATTTCGTATCATCTAATGCTCTTCTGCTCACGCTGGCTTTACCGCAGTGCTTTTTCGATGCAGTGAAGCTTGATCATATTTTAGTATTTGTCTTTTCGTTTGTCTGAGACGAACATGCCAAGATGCATATTTGGCCTGAGCAGTCGCAAATGCTTATATTTATTGATGCACAAGTGGCCTGTTCTTGCGTTCATTTCGTATCATGTAATGCTTATCCGCTCATGCTGGCTTTACCGCTGTGAATTTCGCAATGCAGTGAAGCTTAGTCATCTTTCGGTAATTGTCTTTTTGTCTCTCTGAAACGGACGTGCCAAGATGCTTATTTGGCCTGAGCAGTCGCAAATGCTCATATTTGTTTGATGCACAAGTGGCCTGTGCATGCGTTCATTTCGTATCATGTAATGATCTTCTGCTCACGCTGGCATTACCGCAGTGCTTTTGCGATGCAGTGAAGCTTGATCAAATTTAAGTATTTGTCCTTTTGTTTGCCTGAAATGGACGTGCCAAGATGTATATTTGGCTTGAGCAGCCGCAAATGCCTATCTTTGTTAGATGCGCAAGTGGCCTGGGCTTGCGTTCATTTCGTATCATCTAATGCTCTTCTGCTCACGCTGGCTTTACCGCAGTGCTTTTTCGATGCAGTGAAGCTTGATCATATTTTAGTGTTTGTCTTTTCGTTTGTCTGAGACGAACATGCCAAGATGCATATTTGGCCTGAGCAGTCGCAAATGCTTATATTTATTGATGCACAAGTGGCCTGTTCTTGCGTTCATTTCGTATCATGTAATGCTTATCCGCTCACGCTGGCTTTACCGCTGTGAATTTCGCAATGCAGTGAAGCTTAGTCATCTTTCGGTAATTGTCTTTTTGTCTCTCTGAAACGGACGTGCCAAGATGCATATTTGGCCTGAGCAGTCGCAAATGCTTATATTTGTTTGATGCACAAGTGGCCTGTGCATGCGTTCGTTTCGTATCATGTAATGCTCTTCTGCTCACGCTGGCTTTAGCGCAGTGCTTTTGCGATGCAGTGAAGCTTAATCATCTTTTGGTATGTGTCATTTTATCTCCCTGAAATGGACGTACCAAGATGCATATTGGCCTGAGCAGTCGCTAATACTTATATTTTTTTGATGCACAAGTGGCGTGGGCTTGCGTTCATTTCGTATGATGTAATGCTCTTGTGCTCAAGCTGGCTTTACCGCAGTGCTTTTGTGACGCAGTGAAGCTTAATCATATATAAGTATTTGTCCTTTTGTTTGCCAGAAAGGGACGTGCCAAAATGCATATTTGGGCTGTGCAGTCGCAAATGCTTATATTTGTTTGATGCACAAGTGGCCTGTTCTTGCGTTCATTTCGTATCATGTAATGCTTTTCCGCTCACGCTGGCTTTACCGCTGTGAATTTCGCAATGCAGTGAAGCTTAGTCGTCTTTCGGTAATTGTCTTTTTGTCTCTCTGAAACGGACGTGCCAAGATGCATATTTGGCCTGAGCAGTCGCAAATGCTTATATTTGTTTGATGCACAAGTGGCCTGTGCATGCGTTCATTTCGTATCATGTAATGCTTTTCTGCTCACGCTGGCTTTACCGCAGTGAATTTCGCGATGCAGTGAAGCTTAGGCATCTTTCCGTAATTGTCTTATTGTCTCCCTGAAACGGACGTGCTAAGATGCATATTTGGCCTGAGCAGTCGCAAATGCCTATAATTTTTTATGCACAAGTGGCCTGTGCTTGCGTTCATTTCGTATCATGTATTGCTCTTCTGCTCATGTTGGCTTTACCACAGTGCTTTCGTGATGCAGTGAAGCTTAATCGTCTTTTGGTAATTGTCTTTTTGTCTCTCTGAAACGGACGTGCCAAGATGCATATTTGGCCTGAGCTGTCGCAAATGCTTATATTTGTTTGATGCACAAGTGGCTTGTGCATGCGTTCATTTCGAATCATGTAATGCTCTTCTGTTCACGCCGGCTTTACCGCAGTGCTTTTTCGATCCTGTGAAGCTTAATAATTTTTTGGTAATTGTCTTTTTGTCTCCCTAAAACGGACGTGCGAAGATGCATATTTGGCCTGAGCAGTCGCAAATACTTATATTTGTTTGATGCACAAGTGGCGTGGGCATGCGTTCATTTCGTATCAAGTAATGCTATTGTGCTCACGCTGGCTTTACCGCAGTGCTTTCGCGATGCAGTGAAGCTTGATCATATTTTAGTATTTGTCCTTTTGTTTGCCTGAAACGGACGTGCCAAGATGCATATTTAGCCTGAGCAGTCGCAAATGCTTATAATTGTTTCATGCACAAGTGGCCTGTGCATGTGTTCAATTCGTATCATGTAATGCCCTTCTGCTCACGCTGGCATTACCGCAGTGCTTTCGCGATGCAGTGAAGCTTGATCATTATTTAGTATTTGTACTTTTGTTTGCCTGAAACGGACGTGCCAAGATGCATATTTGGCCTGAGCAGTCGCAAATGCTTATATTTGTTTGATGCACAAGTGGCCTGTGCATGCGTTCGTTTCGTATCATGTAATGCTCTTCTGCTCACGCTGGCTTTAGCGTATTGCTTTTGCGATGCAGTGAAGCTTAATCATCTTTTGGTATGTGTCTTTTTATCTCCCTGAAATGGACGTGCCAAGATGCATATTGGCCTGAGCAGTCGCTAATACTTATATTTTTTGATGCACAAGTGGCGTGGGCTTGCGTTCATTTCGTATGATCTAATGCTCTTGTGCTCAAGCTGGCTTTAACGCAGTGCTTTTGTGATGCAGTGAAGCTTAATCATATATAAGTATTTGTCCTTTTGTTTGCCAGAAAGGGACGTGCCAAAATGCATATTTGGACTGTGCAGTCGCAAATGCTCATATTTGTTTGATGCACAAGTGGCCTGTTCTTGCGTTCATTTCGTATCATGTAATGCTTTTCTGCTCACGGTGGCTTTACCGCATTGCTTTCGCGATGCAGTGAAGCCTAATCATGTTTTGGTAATTGTCTTTTTGTCTCCATGAAACGGACATGCCAAGATGCATATTGGGCCCGAGCAGTCGCAAACGCTTATATTTGTTTGATGCACAAGTGGGTTGTGCATGCGTTCATTTCGTATCATGTAATGCTCTTCTGTTCACGCTGGCTTTACCACAGTGCTTTTTCGACCCAGTGAAGCTTAATAATTTTTTGGTAATTGTCTTTTTGTCTCCCTAAAACGGATGTGCCAAGATGCATATTTGGCCTGAGCAGTCGCAAATACTTATATTTGTTTAATGCACAAGTGGCCTGTGCATGCGTTCAATTCGTATCTTGTAATGCTCTTCTGCTCAAGCTGGCTTTACCGTAGTGTTTTTGCAATGCAGTGAAGCTTGATCATATTTAAGTATTTGTCCTTTTGTTTGCCAGAAACGGACGTGCCAAGATGCATATTTGGCCTGTGCAGTCGCAAATGCTTATATTTGTTTGATGCACAAGTGGCCTGTTCTTGCGTTCATTTCGTATCATGTAATGCTTTTCTGCTCACGCTGGCTTTAGCGCAGTGCTTTTGCGATGCAGTGAAGCTTAATCATCTTTTGGTATGTGTCTTTTTAGCTCCCTGAAATGGACGTACCAAGATGCATATTGGCCTGAGCAGTCACTAATACTTATATTTTTTTGATGCACAAGTGGCGTGGGCTTGCGTTCATTTCGTATGATGTAATGCTCTTGTGCTCAAGCTGGCTTTACCGCAGTGCTTTTGTGATGCAGTGAAGCTTAATCATATATAAGTATTTGTCCTTTTGTTTGCCAGAAAGGGACGTGCCAAAATGCATATTTGGCCTGTGCAGTCGCAAATGCTTATATTTGTTTGATGCACAAGTGGCCTGTTCTTGCGTTCATTTCGTATCATGTAATGCTTTTCCGCTCACGCTGGCTTTACCGCTGTGAATTTCGCAATGCAGTGAAGCTTAGTCATCTTTCGGTATTGTCTTTTTGTCTCTCTGAAACGGACGTGCCAAGATGCATATTTGGCCTGAGCAGTCGCAAATGCTTATATTTGTTTGATGCACAAGTGGCCTGTGCATGCGTTCATTTCGTATCATGTAATGCTTTTCTGCTCACGCTGGCTTTACCGCAGTGAATTTCGCGATGCAGTGAAGCTTAGGCATCTTTCCGTAATTGTCTTATTGTCTCCCTGAAACGGACGTGCTAAGATGCATATTTGGCCTGAGCAGTCGCAAATGCCTATATTTTTTTATGCACAAGTGGCCTGTGCTTGCGTTCATTTCGTATCACGTATTGCTCTTCTGCTCATGTTGGCTTTACCACAGTGCTTTCGTGATGCAGTGAAGCTTAATCGTCTTTTGGTAATTGTCTTTTTGTCTCCCTAAAACGGACGTGCGAAGATGCATATTTGGCCTGAGCAGTCGCAAATACTTATATTTGTTTGATGCACAAGTGGCGTGGGCATGCGTTCATTTCGTATCAAGTAATGCTATTGTGCTCACGCTGGCTTTACCGCAGTGCTTTCGCGATGCAGTGAAGCTTGATCATATTTTAGTATTTGTCCTTTTGTTTGCCTGAAACAGACGTGCCAAGATGCATATTTAGCCTGAGCAGTCGCAAATGCTTATAAATGTTTCATGCACAAGTGGCCTGTGCATGCGTTCAATTCGTATCATGTAATGCCCTTCTGCTCACGCTGGCATTACCGCAGTGCTTTCGCGATGCAGTGAAGCTTGATCATTATTTAGTATTTGTCCTTTTGTTTGCCTGAAACGGACGTGCCAAGATGCATATTTGGCCTGAGCAGTCGCAAATGCTTATATTTGTTTGATGCACAAGTGGCCTGTGCATGCGTTCGTTTCGTATCATGTAATGCTCTTCTGCTCACGCTGGATTTAGCGCAGTGCTTTTGCGATGCAGTGAAGCTTAATCACCTTTTGGTATGTGTCTTTTTATCTCCCTGAAATGGACGTGCCAAGATGCATATTGGCCTGAGCAGTCGCTAATACTTATATTTTTTTGATGCACAAGTGGCGTGGGCTTGCGTTCATTTCGTATGATCTAATGCTCTTGTGCTCAAGCTGGCTTTACCGCAGTGCTTTTGTGATGCAGTGAAGCTTAATCATATATAAGTATTTGTCCTTTTGTTTGCCAGAAAGGGACGTGCCAAAATGCATATTTGGACTGTGCAGTCGCAAATGCTTATATTTGTTTGATGCACAAGTGGCCTGTTCTTGCGTTCATTTCGTATCATGTAATGCTTTTCTGCTCACGGTGGCTTTACCGCATTGCTTTCGCGATGCAGTGAAGCCTAATCATGTTTTCGTAATTGTCTTTTTGTCTCCATGAAACGGACATGCCAAGATGCATATTGGGCCCGAGCAGTCGCAAACGCTTATATTTGTTTGATGCACAAGTGGGTTGTGCATGCGTTCATTTCGTATCATGTAATGCTCTTCTGTTCACGCTGGCTTTACCGCAGTGCTTTTTCGATCCAGTGAAGCTTAATAATTTTTTGGTAATTGTCTTTTTGTCTCCCTAAAACGGATGTGCCAAGATGCATATTTGGCCTAAGCAGTCGAAAATACTTATATTTGTTTGATGCACAAGTGGCCTGTGCATGCGTTCAATTCGTATCTTGTAATGCTCTTCTGCTCAAGCTGGCTTTACCGTAGTGTTTTTGCAATGCAGTGAAGCTTGATCATATTTAAGTATTTGTCCTTTTGTTTGCCAGAAACGGACGTGCCAAGATGCATATTTGGCCTGTGCAGTCGCAAATGCTTATATTTGTTTGATGCACAAGTGGCCTGTTCTTGCGTTCATTTCGTATCATGTAATGCTTTTCTGCTCACGCTGGCTATACCGCAGTGAATTTCGCGATGCAGTGAAGCTTAGGCATCTTTCCGTAATTGTCTTATTGTCTCCCTAAAACGGACGTGCTAAGATGCATATTTGGCCTGATTTGTCGCAAATGCTTATATTTGTTTGATGCACAAGTGGCTTGTGCAAGCGTTCATTTCGTATCATGTAATGCTCTTCTGTTCACGCTGGCTTTACCGCAGTGCTTTTTCGATCCTGTGAAGCTTAATAATTTTTTAGTAATTGTCTTTTTGTCTCCCTAAAACGGACGTGCGAAGATGCATATTTGGCCTGAGCAGTCGCAAATACTTATATTTGTTTGATGCACAAGTGGCATGGGCATGCGTTCATTTCGTATCAAGTAATGCTATTGTGCTCACGCTGGCTTTACCGCAGTGCTTTCGCGATGCAGTGAAGCTTGATCATATTTTAGTATTTGTCCTTTTGTTTGCCTGAAACGGACGTTCCAAGATGCATATTTAGCCTGAGCAGTCGAAAATGATTATAATTGTTTCATGCACAAGTGGATTGTGCATGCGTTCAATTCGTATCAAGTAATGCCCTTCTGCTCACGCTGGCATTACCGCAGTGCTTTTGCGATGCAGTGAAGTTTGAATAAATTTAAGTATTTGTCTTTTTGTTTGCCTGAAACGGACGTGCCAAGATGCGTGTTTGGCCCGAGCAGTCGCAAATGCTTATATTTGTTTGATGCACAGGTGGCTTGTGCATGCGTTCATTTCGTATCATGTAATGCTCTTCTGTTCACGCTGGCTTTACCACAGTGCTTTTTCGATCCAGTGAAGCTTAATAATTTTTTGGTAATTGTCTTTTTGTCTCCCTAAAACGGACGTGCCAAGATGCATATTTGGCCTGAGCAGTCGCAAATACTTATATTTGTTTGATGCACTAGTGGCCTGTGTATGCGTTCATTTCGTATCATGTAATGCTCTTCTGCTCACGCTGGCTTTACCGCAGTGCTTTCGCGATGCAGTGAAGCTTGAATAAATTTAAGTATTTGTCTTTTTGTTTGCCTGAAACGGACGTGCGAAGATGTATATTTGGCTTGAGCAGCCGCAAATGCCTATCTTTGTTAGATGCGCAAGTGGCCTGGGCTTGCGTTCATTTCGTATCATCTAATGCTCTTCTGCTCACGCTGGCTTTACCGCAGTGCTTTTTCTATGCAGTGAAGCTTGATCATATTTTAGTGTTTGTCTTTTCGTTTGTCTGAGACGAACATGCCAAGATGCATATTTGGCCTGAGCAGTCGCAAATGCTTATATTTATTGATGCACAAGTGGCCTGTTCTTGCGTTCATTTCGTATCATGTAATGCTTATCCGCTCACGCTGGCTTTACCGCTGTGAATTTCGCAATGCAGTGAAGCTTAGTCATCTTTCGGTAATTGTCTTTTTGTCTCTCTGAAACGGACGTGCCAAGATGCATATTTGGCCTGAGCAGTCGCAAATGCTTATATTTGTTTGATGCACAAGTGGCCTGTGCATGCGTTCGTTTCGTATCATGTAATGCTCTTCTGCTCACGCTGGCTTTAGCGCAGTGCTTTTGCGATGCAGTGAAGCTTAATCATCTTTTGGTATGTGTCTTTTTATCTCCCTGAAATGGACGTACCAAGATGCATATTGGCCTGAGCAGTCGCTAATACTTATATTTTTTTGATGCACAAGTGGCGTGGGCTTGCGTTCATTTCGTATGATGTAATGCTCTTGTGCTCAAGCTGGCTTTACCGCAGTGCTTTTGTGATGCAGTGAAGCTTAATCATATATAAGTATTTGTCCTTTTGTTTGCCAGAAAGGGACGTGCCAAAATGCATATTTGGACTGTGCAGTCGCAAATGCTTATATTTGTTTGATGCACAAGTGGCCTGTTCTTGCGTTCATTTCGTATCATGTAATGCTCTTCTGCTCATGCTGGCTTTACCGCAGTGCTGTTTCGATGCAGTGAAGCTTGATGATATTTTAGTATTTGTCCTTTTGTTTGCCTGAAACGGACGTGCCAAGATGCATATTTGGCCTGAGCAGTCGCGAATGCTTATATTTGTTTGATGCAAAAGTGGCCTGTGCATGCGTTAATTTCGTATCATGTAATGCTTTTCTGCTCACGGTGGCTTTACCGCAGTGCTTTCGCGATGCAGTGAAGCTTAATCATCTTTTGGTAATTATCTTTTTGTCTCCATGAAACGGACGTGCCAAGATGCATATTTGGCCTGAGCAGTCGCAAATGCTTATATTTGTTTGATGCACAAGTGGCCTGTGCATGCGTTCATTTCGTATCATGTAATGCTCTTCTGCTCACGCTGGCATTACCGCAGTGCTTTTGCGATGCAGTGAAGCTTGATCAAATTTAAGTATTTGTCCTTTTGTTTGCCTGAAATGGACGTGCCAAGATGTATATTTGGCTTGAGCAGCCGCAAATGCCTATCTTTGTTAGATGCGCAAGTGGCCTGGGCTTGCGTTCATTTCGTATCATCTAATGCTCTTCTGCTCACGCTGGCTTTACCGCAGTGCTTTTTCGATGCAGTGAAGCTTGATCATATTTTAGTATTTGTCTTTTCGTTTGTCTGAGACGAACATGCCAAGACGCATATTTGGCCTGAGCAGTCGCAAATGCTTATATTTATTGATGCACAAGTGGCCTGTTCTTGCGTTCATTTCGTATCATGTAATGCTTATCCGCTCATGCTGGCTTTACCGCTGTGAATTTCGCAATGCAGTGAAGCTTAGTCATCTTTCGGTAATTGTCTTTTTGTCTCTCTGAAACGGACGTGCCAAGATGCATATTTGGCCTGAGCAGTCGCAAATGCTCATATTTGTTTGATGCACAAGTGGCCTGTGCATGCGTTCATTTCGTATCATGTAATGATCTTCTGCTCACGCTGGCATTACCGCAGTGCTTTTGCGATGCAGTGAAGCTTGATCAAATTTAAGTATTTGTCCTTTTGTTTGCCTGAAATGGACGTGCCAAGATGTATATTTGGCTTGAGCAGCCGCAAATGCCTATCTTTGTTAGATGCGCAAGTGGCCTGGGCTTGCGTTCATTTCGTATCATCTAATGCTCTTCTGCTCACGCTGGCTTTACCGCAGTGCTTTTTCGATGCAGTGAAGCTTGATCATATTTTAGTGTTTGTCTTTTCGTTTGTCTGAGACGAACATGCCAAGATGCATATTTGGCCTGAGCAGTCGCAAATGCTTATATTTATTGATGCACAAGTGGCCTGTTCTTGCGTTCATTTCGTATCATGTAATGCTTATCCGCTCACGCTGGCTTTACCGCTGTGAATTTCGCAATGCAGTGAAGCTTAGTCATCTTTCGGTAATTGTCTTTTTGTCTCTCTGAAACGGACGTGCCAAGATGCATATTTGGCCTGAGCAGTCGCAAATGCTTATATTTGTTTGATGCACAAGTGGCCTGTGCTTGCGTTCATTTCGTATCATGTATTGCTCTTCTGCTCATGTTGGCTTTACCACAGTGCTTTCGTGATGCAGTAAAGCTAAGTCGTCTTTTGGTAATTGTCTTTTTGTCTCTCTGAAACGGACGTGCCAAGATGCATATTTGGCCTGAGCTGTCGCAAATGCTTATATTTGTTTGATGCACAAGTGGCGTGGGCATGCGTTCATTTCGTATCAAGTAATGCTATTGTGCTCACGCTGGCTTTACCGCAGTGCTTTCGCGATGCAGTGAAGCTTGATCATATTTTAGTATTTGTCCTTTTGTTTGCCTGAAACGGACGTGCCAAGATGCATATTTAGCCTGAGCAGTCGCAAATGCTTATAATTGTTTCATGCACAAGTGGCCTGTGCATGCGTTATTCGTATCATGTAATGCCCTTCTGCTCACGCTGGCATTACCGCAGTGCTTTCGCGATGCAGTGAAGCTTGATCATTATTTAGTATTTGTCCTTTTGTTTGCCTGAAACGGACGTGCCAAGATGCATATTTGGCCTGAGCAGTCGCAAATGCTTATATTTGGTTGATGCACAAGTGGCCTGTGCATGCGTTCGTTTCGTATCATGTAATGCTCTTCTGCTCACGCTGGCTTTAGCGCAGTGCTTTTGCGATGCAGTGAAGCTTAATCATCTTTTGGTATGTGTCTTTTTATCTCCCTGAAATGGACGTGCCAAGATGCATACTGGCCTGAGCAGTCGCTAATACTTATATTTTTTTGATGCACAAGTGGCGTGGGCTTGCGTTCATTTCGTATGATGTAATGCTCTTGTGCTCAAGCTGGCTTTACCGCAGTGCTTTTGTGATGCAGTGAAGCTTAATCATATATAAGTATTTGTCCTTTTGTTTGCCAGAAAGGGACGTGCCAAAATACATATTTAGCCTGTGCAGTCGCAAATGCTTATATTTGTTTGATGCACAAGTGGCCTGTTCTTGCGTTCATTTCGTATCATGTAATGCTTTTCCACTCACGCTGGCTTTACCGCTGTGAATTTCGCAATGCAGTGAAGCTTAGTCATCTTTCGGTAATTGTCTTTTTGTCTCTCTGAAACGGACGTGCCAAGATGCATATTTGGCCTGAGCAGTCGCAAATGCTTATATTTGTTTGATGCACAAGTGGCCTGTGCATGCGTTCGTTTCGTATCATGTAATGCTCTTCTGCTCACGCTGGCTTTAGCGCAGTGCTTTTGCAATGTAGTGAAGCTTAATCATCTTTTGGTATGTGTCTTTTTGTCTCCCTGAAATGGACGTGCCAAGATGCATATTGGCCTGAGCAGTCTCAAATACTTTTTTTTGATGCACAAGTGGCGTGGGCTTGAGTTCATCTCGTATGATGTAATGCTCTTGTGCTCAAGCTGGCTTTACCGCAGTGCTTTTGTGATGCAGTGAAGCTTGATCATATTTAAGTATTTGTCCTTTTGTTTGCCTGAAACGGACGTGCCAAGATGCATATTTGGCCTGTGCAGTCGCAAATGCTTATATTTGTTTGATGCAAAAGTGGCCTGTGCATGCGTTAATTTCGTATCATGTAATGCTTTTCTGCTCACGGTGGCTTTACCGCATTGCTTTCGCGATGCAGTGAAGCCTAATCACGTTTTGGTAATTGTCTTTTTGTCTCCATGAAACGGACATGCCAAGATGCATATTGGGCCCGAGCAGTCGCAAACGCTTATATTTGTTTGATGCACAAGTGGCTTGTGCATGCGTTCATTTCGTATCATGTAATGCTCTTCTGTTCACGCTGGCTTTACCGCAGTGCTTTTTAGATCCAGTGAAGCTTAATAATTTTTTGGTAATTGTCTTTTTGTCTCCCTAAAACGGATGTGCCAAGATGCATATTTGGCCTGAGCAGTCGCAAATACTTATATTTGTTTGATGCACAAGTGGCCTGTGCATGCGTTCAATTCGTATCTTGTAATGCTCTTCTGCTCACGCTGGCTTTACCGTAGTGTTTTTGCAATGCAGTGAAGCTTGATCATATTTAAGTATTTGTCCTTTTGTTTGCCAGAAACGGACGTGCCAAGATGCATATTTGGCCTGTGCAGTTGCAAATGCTTATATTTGTTTGATGCACAAGTGGCCTGTTCTTGCGTTCATTTCGTATCATGTAATGCTTTTCTGCTCACGCTGGCTTTACCGCAGTGAATTTCGCGATGCAGTGAAGCCTGGCATCTTTCCGTAATTGTCTTATTGTCTCCCTGAAACGGACGTGCAAAGATGCATATTTAGCCTGAGCAGGCGCAAATGCTTATAATTGTTTCATGCACAAGTGGATTGTGCATGTGTTCAATTCGTATCTTGTAATGCCCTTCTGTTCACGCTGGCATTACCGCAGTGCTTTTGCGATGCAGTGAAGCTTGAATAAATTTAAGTATTTGTCTTTTTGTTTGCCTGAAACGGACGTGCCAAATGCGTATTTGGCCCGAGCAGTCGCAAATGCTTATATTTGTTTGATGCACAGGTGGCTTGTGCATGCGTTCATTTCGTATCATTTAAACGTAAACATTTTGACAGCAATCTGTCTGGCTAAGTTAACAGCTCTCGAGAGTCCTAGGAAAAGCCGGGGTCACGGTAATCCATAAACCTGTTTCGACGCTCGCTCGCTTGCTACCGCGGCCGAAAGACCGACCTCCGAGGGAGCTACACCCGGGCGTTGTCTACAAAGTGTCGTGTTCTGGGTGTCAAGCCTGCTACATAGGCGAGAGCAAAAGTTTCCCGGAAAGAATGCGCCAACACAAGAAAGACATCAGGAAGATGGAAGTGCAACGTAGCGCTCTGGCGGAGCACTGCGAGAAGCATGACCATAAAATTGACTTAGACGGCGCTTCTGTTATTGAAACAGAACGGAATTTGGGAAAGAGGCTCTTGCTCGAGTCTTGGCACATTCAGCATACGCCTGCCAACATGAACCGCTCGCTGGGAACAATGCCTTCGGTGTACGTTCACGGTCTCCGAAACGTGGTGGAAAGGGAAAGCCGGAGCCGGGGTGAGAGAACACGACGCGACGACACTTCCATGACTAAGACAGTCACCCCCTGAGGAAGGGACCGAGTCGGTCTCGAAACGTCGGACTCTATTTGAACTGTGGCTAGAGCAATTTCAATTTCGTATCATGTAATGCTCTTCTGTTCACGCTGGCTTTACCACAGTGCTTTTTCGATCCAGTGAAGCTTAATAATTTTTTGGTAATTGTCTTCTTGTCTCCCTAAAACAGACGTGCCAAGATGCATATTTGGCCTGAGCAGTCGCAAATACTTATATTAGTTTGATGCACAAGTGGCCTGTGCATGCGTTCATTTCGTATCTTGTAATGCTCTTCTGCTTACGCTGGCTTTACCGTAGTGCTTTCGCAATGCAGTGAAGCTTGATCATTTTTAAGTATTTGTCCTTTTGTTTGCCAGAAACGGACGTGCCAAGATGCATATTTGGCCTATGCAGTCGCAAATGCTTATATTTGTTTGATGCACAAGTGGCCTTTCTTGCAGTCATTTCGTATCATGTAATGCTTTTCTGCTCACGCTGGCTTTACCGAAGTGATTTTCGCGATGCAGTGAAGCTTGATCAAATTTAAGTATTTGTCCTTTTGTTTGCCTGAAATGGACGTGCCAAGATGCATATTTGGCTTGAGCAGCCGCAAATGCCTATCTTTGTTAGATGCGCAAGTGGCCTGGGCTTGCGTTCATTTCGTATCATCTAATGCTCTTCTGCTCACGCTGGCTTTACCGCAGTGCTTTTTCGATGCAGTGAAGCTTGATCATAATTTAGTATTTGTCTTTTCGTTTGTCTGAGACGAACATGCCAAGATGCATATTTGGCCTGAGCAGTCGCAAATGCTTATATTTGTTTGATGCACAAGTGTCCTGTGTATGCGTTCATTTCGTATCATCGAATGCTCTTCTGCTCATGCTGGTTTTACCGCAGTGCTTTGGCGATGCAGTGAAGCCTAATCAGCTTTTGGTAATTGTAGTTTTGTCTCCCGGAAATGAACGTGCCAAGATGCATATTTGGCCTGAGCAGTCGCAAATAATTATATTTGTTTGATGCACAAATGGCCTGTGCATGCGTTCATTTCGTATGTTGTAATGCTCTTCTGCTCACGCTGGCTTTACCGCAGTGCTTTTGCAATGCAGTGAAGCTTGATCATATATAAGTACTAGTCCTTTTGTTTGCCCGAAACGGACGTGCCAAGATGCATATTTGGCCTGTGCAGTCGCAAATGCTTATATTTGTTTGATGCAAAAGTGACCGGTGCATGCGTTAATTTCGTATCATGTAATGCTTTTCAGCTCACGGTGGCTTTACCGCAGTGCTTTCGCGATGCAGTGAAGCCTATTCATGTTTTGGTAAGTGTCTTTTTGTCGCCATCAAACAGACATGCCAAGATGCATATTGGGCCCGAGCAGTCGCAAACGCTTATATTTGTTTGATGCACAAGTGGCTTGTGCATGCGTTCATTTCGTATCATGTAATGCTCTTCTGTTCACGCAGACTTCACCGCAGTGCTTTTTCGGTCCAGTGAAGCTTAATAAATTTTTGGTAATTGTGTTTTTGTCTCCCTAAAACGGATGTGCCAAGATGCATATTTGGCCTGAGCAGTCGCAAATACTTATATTTGTTTGACGCACAAGTGGCCTATGCATGCGTTCATTTCGTATCTTGTAATGCTCTTCTGCTCACGCTGGCTTTACCGTAGTGTTTTTGCAATGCAGTGAAGCTTGATCATATTCAAGTATTTGTCCTTTTGTTTGCCAGAAACGGACGTGCCAAGATGCATATTTGGCCTGTGCAGTCGCAAATGCTTATATTTGTTTGATGCACAAGTGGCCTGTTCTTGCGTTCATTTCGTATTATGTAATGCTTTTCTGCTCGCACTGGCTTTACCGCAGTGAATTTTGCGATGCAGTGAAGCTTAGGCATCTTTCGGTAATTGTCTTATTGTCTCCCTGAAACGGACGTGCTAAGATGCATATTTGGCCTGAGCAGTCGCAAATGCCTATATTTTTTGATGCACAAGTGGCCTGTGCTTGCGTTCATTTCGTATCATGTTCTTCTGCTCATGCTCTTCTGCTCATGTTGGCTTTACCACAGTGCTTTCGTGATGCAGTGAAGCTTAATCGTCTTTTGGTAATTGTCTTTTTGTCACTCTGAAACGGACGTGCCAAGATGAATATTTGGCCTGAGCTGTCGCAAATGCTTATATTTGTTTGATGCACAAGTGGCCTGTGCATGCGTTCATTTCGTATCATGTAATGCTCTTAGCTCACGCTGGCTTAACCGCAGTACTTTTGCGATGCAGTGAAGCTTGATCATATTTAAGTATTTATCCTTTTGTTTGCCTGAAACGGACATGCCAAGATGCAAATGTGGCCTGAGCAGTCGCAAATGCTTATATTTGTTTGATGCACAAGTGGCATGTGCATACGTTCATTTCGTATCATGTAATGCTTTTCTGCTCACGCTGGCTTTACCGCAGTGCTTTTGCGATGCAGTGAAGCTTAATCATCTTTTGGTATGTGTCTTTTTGTCTCCCTGAAGTGGACGTCCCAAGATGCATAATGGCCTGAGGAGTCGCAAATACTTATATTTTTTTGATGCACAAGTGGCGTGGGCATGCGTTCATTTCGTATGATGTAATTCTTTTGTGCTCACGCTGGCTTTACCGCAGTGCTTTCGCGATGCAGTGAAGCTAAATCATCTCTCAGTAATTGTTTTTCGTCTCCCTGAAATGGACAAGCCAAGATGCATATTTGGCCTGAGCAGTCGCAAATGCTTTTAATTGATTGATGCACAAGTGGCCTGTGCATGCGTTCATTTCGTATCATGTAATGCTCTTCTGCTCACGCTGGATTTACCTCAGTGCTTTTGCGATGCAGTGAAGCTTGATCAAATTTAAGTATTTGTCCTTTTGTTTGCCTGAAACGGACGTGCCAAGATGCATATTTGGCTTAAGCAGTCGCAAAGGCCTATATTTGTTTGATGCGCAAGTGGCCTTGGCCTGCGTTCAATTCGTATCATGTAATGCTCTTCTGCTCAGCTGGCTCTACCGCAGTGCTTTTTCGATGCAGTTAAGCTTTATCATATTTAAGTATTTGTCTTTTTGTCTCCCTGAAACGGACGTGCCAAGATGCATATTTGGCCTGAGCAGTCGCAAATGCTTATATTTGTTTGACGCACAAGTGTCCTGGGCATGCGTTCCTTTCGTATCATGTAATGCTCTTCTGCTCACGCTGGCTTTACCGCAGTGCTTTCGCGATGCAGTGAAGCTTAATCATCTCTTGGTAATTGTTTTTTGTCTCCCTGAAACGGACATGCCAAGATGCTTATTTGGCCTGAGCAGTCGCAAATGCTTATATTTGATTGATGCACAAGTTGCCTGTGGATGCGTTCAATTTGTATCATGTAATGCTCTTCTGCTCACGCTGGCTTTACCACAGTGCTTTTTTCATCCAGTGAAGCTTAATAATTTTTTTGGTAATTGTCTTTTTGTCTCCCTAAAACGGACGTACCAAGGTGCATATTTGGCCTGAGCAGTCGCAAATACTTATATTTGTTTGATGCACAAGTGGCCTGTGCATGCGTTCATTTCGTATCTTGTAATGCTCTTCTGCTCACGCTGGCTTTACCGTAGTGTTTTTGCAATGCAGTGAAGCTTGATCATATTTAAGTATTTGTCCTTTTGTTTGCCAGAAACGGACGTGCCAAGATGCATATTTGGCCTGTGCAGTCGCAAATGCTTATATTTGTTTGATGCACAAGTGCCCTATTCTTGCGTTCATTTCGTATTATGTAATGCTTTTCTGCTCGCGCTGGCTTTACCGCAGTGAATTTCGCGATGCAGTGAAGCTTAGGCATCTTTCGGTAATTGTCTTATTGTCTCCCTGAAACGGACGTGCTAAGATGCATATTTGGCCTGAGCAGTCGCAAATGCCTATATTTTTTGATGCACAAGTGGCCTGTGCTTGCGTTCATTTCGTATCATGTTCTTCTGCTCATGCTCTTCTGCTCATGTTGGCTTTACCACAGTGCTTTCGTGATGCAGTGAAGCTTAATCGTCTTTTGGTAATTGTCTTTTTGTCTCTCTGAAACGGACGTGCCAAGATGAATATTTGGCCTGAGCTGTCGCAAATGCTTATATTTGTTTGATGCACAAGTGGCCTGTGCATGCGTTCATTTCGTATCATGTAATGCTCTTAGCTCACGCTGGCTTAACCGCAGTACTTTTGCGATGCAGTGAAGCTTGATCATATTTAAGTATTTATCCTTTTGTTTGCCTGAAACGGACATGCCAAGATGCAAATGTGGCCTGAGCAGTCGCAAATGCTTATATTTGTTTGATGCACAAGTGGCATGTGCATACGTTCATTTCGTATCATGTAATGCTCTTCTGCTCACGCTGGCTTTACCGCAGTGCTTTTGCGATGCAGTGAAGCTTAATTATCTTTTGGTAGGTGTCTTTTTGTCTCCCTGAAGTGGACGTCCCAAGATGCATAATGGCCTGAGGAGTCGCAAATGCTTATATTTGATTGATGCACAAGTTGCCTGTGGATGCGTTCAATTGGTATCATGTAATGCTCTTCTGCTCACGCTGGCTTTACCACAGTGCTTTTTTGATCCAGTGAAGCTTAATAATTTTTTGGTAATTGTCTTTTTGTCTCCCTAAAACGGACGTACCAAGATGCATATTTGGCCTGAGCAGTCGCAAATACTTATATTTGTTTGATGCACAAGTGGCCTGTGCATGCGTTCATTTCGTATCTTGTAATGCTCTTCTGCTCACGCTGGCTTTACCGTAGTGTTTTTGCAATGCAGTGAAGCTTGATCATATTTAAGTATTTGTCCTTTTGTTTGCCAGAAACGGACGTGCCAAGATGCATATTTGGCCTGTGCAGTCGCAAATGCTTATAATTGTTTGATGCACAAGTGGCCTGTTATTGCGTTCATTTCGTATTATGTAATGCTTTTCTGCTCGCGCTGGCTTTACCGCAGTGAATTTCGCGATGCAGTGAAGCTTAGGCATCTTTCGGTAATTGTCATATTGTCTCCCTGAAACGGACGTGCTAAGATGCATATTTGGCCTGAGCAGTCGCAAATGCCTATATTTTTTGATGCACAAGTGGCCTGTGCTTGCGTTCATTTCGTATCATGTTCTTCTGCTCATGCTCTTCTGCTCATGTTGGCTTCACCACAGTGCTTTCGTGATGCAGTGAAGCTTAATCGTCTTTTGGTAATTGTCTTTTTGTCTCTCTGAAACGGACGTGCCAAGATGAATATTTGGCCTGAGCTGTCGCAAATGCTTATATTTGTTTGATGCACAAGTGGCCTGTGCATGCGTTCATTTCGTATCATGTAATGCTCTTAGCTCACGCTGGCTTAACCGCAGTACTTTTGCGATGCAGTGAAGCTTGATCATATTTAAGTATTTATCCTTTTGTTTGCCTGAAACTGTCATGCCAAGATGCAAATGTGGCCTGAGCAGTCGCAAATGCTTATATTTGTTTGATGCACAAGTGGCATGTGCATACGTTCATTTCGTATCATGTAATGCTTTTCTGCTCACGCTGGCTTTACCGCAGTGCTTTTGCGATGCAGTGAAGCTTAATCATCTTTTGGTACGTGTCTTTTTGTCTCCCTGAAATGGACGTCCCAAGATGCATAATGGCCCGAGGAGTCGCAAATACTTATATTTTTTGATGCACAAGTGGCGTGGGCATGCGGCCATTTCGTATGATGTAATTCTTTTGTGCTCACGCTGGCTTTACCGCAGTGCTTTCGCGATGCAGTGAAGCTTAATCATCTCTCAGTAATTGTTTTTTGTCTCCCTGAAATGGACAAGCCAAGATGCATATTTGGCCTGAGCAGTCGCAAATGCTTATAATTGATTGATGCACAAGTGGCCTGTGCATGCGTTCATTTCGTATCATGTAATGCTCTTCTGCTCACGCTGGATTTAACTCAGTGCTTTTGCGATGCAGTGACGCTTGATCAAATTTAAATATTTGTCCTTTTGTTTGCCTGAAACGGACGTGCCAAGATGCATATTTGGCTTAAGCAGTCGCAAATGCCTATATTTGTTTGATGCGCAAGTGGCCTTGGCCTGCATTCAATTCGTATCATGTAATGCTCTTCTGCTCAACTGGCTCTACCGCAGTGCTTTTTCGATGCAGTTAAGCTTTATCATATTTAAGTATTTGTCTTTTTGTCTCCCTGAAACGGACGTGCCAAGATGCATATTTGGCCTGAGCAGTCGCAAATGCTTATCATTGTTTGACGCACAAGTGGCCTGGGCATGCGTTCCTTTCGTATCATGTAATGCTCTTCTGCTCACGCTGGCTTTACCGCAGTGCTTTCGCGATGCAGTGAAGCTTAATCATCTCTTGGTAATTGTTTTTTGTCTCCCTGAAACGGACATGCCAAGATGCTTATTTGGCCTGAGCAGTCGCAAATGCTTAGATTTGATTGATGCACAAGTTGCCTGTGGATGCGTTCAATTAGTATCATGTAATGCTCTTCTGCTCACGCTGGCTTTACCACAGTGCTTTTTTGATCCAGTGAAGCTTAATAATTTTTTGGTAATTGTCATTTTGTCTCCCTAAAACGGACGTACCAAGATGCATATTTGGCCTGAGCAGTCGCAAATACTTATATTTGTTTGATGCACAAGTGGCCTGTGCATGCGTTCATTTCGTATCTTGTAGTGCTCTTCTGCTCATGCTGGCTTTACCGCAATGCTGTTTCGATGCAGTGAAGCTTGATGATATTTTAGTATTTGTCCTTTTGTTTGCCTGAAACGGACGTGCCAAGATGCATATTTGGCCTGAGCAGTCACGAATGCTTATATTTGTTTGATGCAAAACTAGCCTGTGCATGCGTTAATTTCGTATCATGTAATGCTTTTCTGCTCACGGTGGTTTTACCGCAGTGCTTTCGCGATGCAGTGAAGCTTAATCATTTTTTGGTAATTGTCTTTTTGTCTCCATGAAACGAACGGGCCAAGATGCATATTTGGCCTGAGCAGTCGCAAATGCTTATATTTGTTTGATGCACAAGTGGCCTGTGCATGCGTTCATTTCGTATCATGTAATGCTCTTCTGCTCACGCTGGCATTACCGCAGTGCTTTTGTGATGCAGTGAAGCTTGATCAAATTTAAGTATTTGTCTTTTTGTTTGCCTGAAATGGACGTGCCAAGATGCATATTTGGCTTGAGCAGCCGCAAATGCCTATCTTTGTTTGATGCGCAAGTGGCCTGGGCTTGCGTTCATTTCGTATCATCTAATGCTCTTCTGCTCACGCTGGCTTTACCGCAGTGCTTTTTCGATGCAGTGAAGCTTGATCATATTTTAGTATTTGTCTTTTCGTTTGTCTGAGACGGACATGCCAAGATGCATATTTGGCCTGAGCAGTCGCAAATACTTATATTTGTTTGATGCACAAGTGGCCTGTGCATGCGTTCATTTCGTATGATGTAATGCTCTTCTGCTCACGCTGGCTTTACCGCAGTGCTTTTGCAATGCAGTGAAGCTTGATCATATATAAGTATTTGTCCTTTTGTTGGCCAGAAAGGGACGTGCCAAGATGCATATTTGGCCTGTGCAGTCGCAAATGCTTATATTTGTTTGATGCACAAGTGGCCTGTTCTTGCGTTCATTTCGTATCATGTAAAACTTATCCGCTCACGCTGGCTTTACCGCTGTGAATTTCGCAATGCAGTGAAGCTTAGTCGTCTTTCGGTGATTGTCTTTTTGTCTCTCTGAAACGGACGTGCCAAGATGCATATTTGGCCTGAGCAGTCGCAAATGCTTATATTTGTTTGATGCACAAGTGGCCTGTGCATGCGTTCGTTTCGTATCATGTAATGCTCTTCTGCTCACGCTGGCTTTAGCGCACTGCTTTTTCGATGCAGTGAAGCTTAATCATCTTTTGGTATGTGTCTTTTTGTCTCCCTGAAATGGACGTGCCAAGATGCATATTGGCCTGAGCAGTCGCTAATACTTATATTTTTTGATGCACAAGTGGCCTGTGCATGCGTTCATTTCGTATCTTGTAATGCTCTTCTGCTCACGCTGGCTTTACCGTAGTGTTTTTGCAATGCAGTGAAGCTTGATCATATTTAAGTATTTGTCCTTCTGTTTGCCAGAAACGGACGTGCCAAGATGCATATTTGGCCTGTGCAGTCGCAAATGCTTATATTTGTTTGATGCACAAGTGGCCTGTTCTTGCGTTCATTTCGTATTATGTAATGATTTTCTGCTCGCGCTGGCTTTACCGCAGTGAATTTCGCGATGCAGTGAAGCTTAGGCATCTTTCGGTAATTGTCTTATTGCCTCCCTGAAACGGACGTGCTAAGATGCATATTTGGCCTGAGCAGTCGCAAATGCCTATATTTTTTGATGCACAAGTGGCCTGTGCTTGCGTTCATTTCGTATCATGTTCTTCTGCTCATGCTCTTCTGCTCATGTTGGCTTTACCACAGTGCTTTCGTGATGCAGTGAAGCTTAATCGTCTTTTGGTAATTGTCTTTTTGTCTCTCTGAAACGGACGTGCCAAGATGAATATTTGGCCTGAGCTGTCGCAAATGCCTATATTTGTTTGATGCACAAGTGGCCTGTGCATGCGTTCATTTCGTATCATGTAATGCTCTTAGCTCACGCTGTCTTAACCGCAGTACTTTTGCGATGCAGTGAAGCTTGATCATATTTAAGTATTTATCCTTTTGTTTGCCTGAAACGGACATGCCAAGATGCAAATGTGGCCTGAGCAGTCGCAAATGCTTATATTTGTTTGATGCACAAGTGGCATGTGCATACGTTCATTTCGTATCATGTAATGCTTTTCTGCTCACGCTGGCTTTACCGCAGTGCTTTTGCGATGCAGTGAAGCTTAATCATCTTTTGGTATGTGTCTTTTTGTCTCCCTGAAGTGGACGTCCCAAGATGCATAATGGCCTGAGGAGTCGCAAATACTTATATTTTTTTGATGCACAAGTGGCGTGGGCATGCGTTCATTTCGTATGATGTAATTCTTTTGTGCTCACGCTGGCTTTACCGCAGTGCTTTCGCGATGCAGTGAAGCTAAATCATCTCTCAGTAATTGTTTTTCGTCTCCCTGAAATGGACAAGCCAAGATGCATATTTGGCCTGAGCAGTCGCAAATGCTTATAATTGATTGATGCACAAGTGGCCTGTGCATGCGTTCATTTCGTATCATGTAATGCTCTTCTGCTCACGCTGGATTTACCTCAGTGCTTTTGCGATGCAGTGAAGCTTGATCAAATTTAAGTATTTGTCCTTTTGTTTGCCTGAAACGGACGTGCCAAGATGCATATTTGGCTTAAGCAGTCGCAAAGGCCTATATTTGTTTGATGCGCAAGTGGCCTTGGCCTGCGTTCAATTCGTATCATGTAATGCTCTTCTGCTCAGCTGGCTCTACCGCAGTGCTTTTTCGATGCAGTTAAGCTTTATCATATTTAAGTATTTGTCTTTTTGTCTCCCTGAAACGGACGTGCCAAGATGCATATTTGGCCTGAGCAGTCGCAAATGCTTATATTTGTTTGACGCACAAGTGTCCTGGGCATGCGTTCCTTTCGTATCATGTAATGCTCTTCTGCTCACGCTGGCTTTACCGCAGTGCTTTCGCGATGCAGTGAAGCTTAATCATCTCTTGGTAATTGTTTTTTGTCTCCCTGAAACGGACATGCCAAGATGCTTATTTGGCCTGAGCAGTCGCAAATGCTTATATTTGATTGATGCACAAGTTGCCTGTGGATGCGTTCAATTTGTATCATGTAATGCTCTTCTGCTCACGCTGGCTTTACCACAGTGCTTTTTTGATCCAGTGAAGCCTAATAATTTTTTGGTAATTGTCTTTTTGTCTCCCTAAAACGGACGTACCAAGATGCATATTTGGCCTGAGCAGTCGCAAATACTTATATTTGTTTGATGCACAAGTGGCCTGTGCATGCGTTCATTTCGTATCTTGTAGTGCTCTTCTGCTCATGCTGGCTTTACCGCAATGCTGTTTCGATGCAGTGAAGCTTGATGATATTTTAGTATTTGTCCTTTTGTTTGCCTGAAACGGACGTGCCAAGATGCATATTTGGCCTGAGCAGTCACGAATGCTTATATTTGTTTGATGCAAAAGTGGCCTGTGCATGCGTTAATTTCGTATCATGTAATGCTTTTCTGCTCACGGTGGCTTTACCGCAGTGCTTTCGCGATGCAGTGAAGCTTAATCATTTTTTGGTGATTGTCTTTTTGTCTCCATGAAACGGACGGGCCAAGATGCATAATTGGCCTGAGCAGTCGCAAATGCTTATATTTGTTTGATGCACAAGTGGCCTGTGCATGCGTTCATTTCGTATCATGTAATGCTATTTGCTCAAGCTGGTTTTACCGCAGTGCTTTTGTGATGCAGTGAAGCTTGATCATATTTAAGTATTTGTCCTTTTGTTTGCCTGAAGCGGACGTGCCAAGATGCATTTTTGGCCTGTGCAGTCGCAAATGCTTATATTTGTTTGATGCACAAGTGGCCTGGGCATGCGTTCATTTTGTACCATATAGTGCTCTTCTGCTCATGCTGGCTTTACCGCAGTGCTCTTTCAATGCAGTGAAGCCTAATCATTTCTTGGTAATTGTTTTTTTGTCTCCTTGAAACGGACATGTCAAGATGCATATTTGGCCTGAGCAGTCGCAAATGCTTATATTTGATTGATGGACAAGTGGCCTGTGCATGCGTTCATTTTGTATCATGAATGCTCTTCTGCTCACGCTGGCATTACCGCAGTGCTTTTGCGATTCAGTGAAGCTTGATCAAATTTAAGTATTTGTCCTTTTGTTTGCCTGAAATGGACGTGCCAAGATGCATATTTGGCTTGAGCAGCCGCAAATGCCTATCTTTGTTTGATGCGCAAGTGGCCTGGGCTTGCGTTCATTTCGTATCATCTAATGCTCTTCTGCTCACGCTGGCTTTACCGCAGTGCTTTTTCGATGCAGTGAAGCTTGATCATATTTTAGTATTTGTCTTTTCGTTTGTCTGAGACGGACATGCCAAGATGCATATTTGGCCTGAGCAGTCGCAAATGCTTATATTTGTTTGATGCACAAGTGGCCTGTGCATGCGTTCGTTTCGTATCATGTAATGCTCTTCTGCTCACGCTGGCTTTAGCGCAGTGCTTTTGCGATGCAGTGAAGCTTAATCATCTTTTGGTATGTGTCTTTTTGTCTCCCTGAAATGGACGTGCCAAGATGCATATTGGCCTGAGCAGTCGCAAACGCTTATATTTCTTTGATGCACAAGTGGCCTGTGCATGCGTTCATTTCGTATCTTGTAATGCTCTTCTGCTCACGCTGGCTTTACCGTAGTGTTTTTGCAATGCTGTGAAGCTTGATCATATTTAAGTATTTGTCCTTTTGTTTGCCAGAAACGGACGTGCCAAGATGCATATTTGGCCTGTGCAGTCGCAAATGCTTATATTTGTTTGATGCACAAGTGGCCTGTTCTTGCGTTCATTTCGTATCATGTAATGCTCTTCTGCTCACGCTGGCTTTACCGCAGTGCTTTCGCGATGCAGTGAAGCTTAATCATCTCTTGGTAATTGTTTTTTGTCTCCCTGAAACGGATATGCCAAGATGCTTATTTGGCCTGAGCAGTCGCAAATGCTTATATTTGATTGATGCACAAGTTGCCTGTGGATGCGTTCAATTAGTATCATGTAATGCTCTTCTGCTCACGCTGGCTTTACCACAGTGCTTTTTTGATCCAGTGAAGCTTAATAATTTTTTGGTAATTGTCTTTTTGTCTCCCTAAAACGGACGTACCAAGATGCATATTTGGCCTGAGCAGTCGCATATACTTATATTTGTTTGATGCACAAGTGGCCTGTGCATGCGTTCATTTCGTATCTTGTAGTGCTCTTCTGCTCATGCTGGCTTTACCGCAATGCTGTTTCGATGCAGTGAAGCTTGATGATATTTTAGTATTTGTCCTTTTGTTTGCCTGAAACGGACGTGCCAAGATGCATATTTGGCCTGAGCAGTCACGAATGCTTATATTTGTTTGATGCAAAAGTGGCCTGTGCATGCGTTAATTTCGTATCATGTAATGCTTTTCTGCTCACGGTGGCTTTACCGCAGTGCTTTCGCGATGCAGTGAAGCTTAATCATTTTTTGGTAATTGCCTTTTTGTCTCCATGAAACGAACGGGCCAAGATGCATATTTGGCCTGAGCAGTCGCAAATGCTTATATTTGTTTGATGCACAAGTGGCCTGTGCATGCGTTCATTTTGTATCATGTAATGCTATTCGCTCAAGCTTGTTTTACCGCAGTGCTTTTGTGATGCAGTGAAGCTTGATCATATTTAAGTATTTGTCCTTTTGTTTGCCTGAAGCGGACGTGCCAAGATGCATATTTGGCCTGTGCAGTCGCAAATGCTTATATTTGTTTGATGCACAAGTGGCCTGGGCATGCGTTCATTTTGTACCATGTAGTGCTCTTCTGCTCATGATGGCTTTACCGCAGTGCTCTTTCAATGCAGTGAAGCCTAATCATTTCTTGGTAATTGTTTTTTTGTCTCCTTGAAACGGACATGTCAAGATGCATATTTGGCCTGAGCAGTCGCAAATGCTTATATTTGATTGATGCACAAGTGGCCAGTGCATGCGTTCATTTCGTATCATGTAATGCTCTTCTGCTCACGCTGGCATTACCGCAGTGCTTTTGCGATGCAGTGAAGCTTGATCAAATTTAAGTATTTGTCCTTTTGTTTGCCTGAAATGGACGTGCCAAGATGCATATTTGGCTTGAGCAGCCGCAAATGCCTATCTTTGTTTGATGCGCAAGTGGCCTGGGCTTGCGTTCATTTCGTATCATCTAATGCTCTTCTGCTCACGCTGGCTTTACCGCAGTGCTTTTTCGATGCAGTGAAGCTTGATCATATTTTAGTATTTGTCTTTTCGTTTGTCTGAGACGGACATGCCAAGATGCATATTTGGCCTGAGCAGTCGCAAATACTTATATATGTTTGATGCACAAGTGGCCTGTGCATGCGTTCATTTCGTATGTTGTAATGCTCTTCTGCTCACGCTGGCTTTACCGCAGTGCTTTTGCAATGCAGTGAAGCTTGATCATATATAAGTATTTGTCCTTTTGTTTGCCAGAAAGGGACGTGCCAAGATGCATATTTGGCCTGTGCAGTCGCAAATGCTTATATTTGTTTGATGCACAAGTGGCCTGTTCTTGCGTTCATTTCGTATCATGTAATACTTATCCGCTAACGCTAACTTTACCGCTGTGAATTTCGCAATGCAGTGAAGCTTAGTCTTCTTTCGGTGATTGTCTTTTTGTCTCTCTGAAACGGACGTGCCAAGATGCATATTTGGCCTGAGCAGTCGCAAATGCTTATATTTGTTTGATGCACAAGTGGCCTGTGCATGCGTTCGTTTCGTATCATGTAATGCTCTTCTGCTCACGCTGGCTTTAGCGCACTGCTTTTGCGATGCAGTGAAGCTTAATCATCTTTTGGTATGTGTCCTTTTGTCTCCCTGAAATGGACGTGCCAAGATGCATATTGGCCTGAGCAGTCGCTAATACTTATATTTTTTGATGCACAAGTGGCCTGTGCATGCGTTTATTTCGTATCTTGTAATGCTCTTCTGCTCACGCTGGCTTTACCGTAGTGTTTTTGCAATGCAGTGAAGCTTGATCATATTTAAGTATTTGTCCTTCTGTTTGCCAGAAACGGACGTGCCAAGATTCAAATTTGGCCTGTGCAGTCGCAAATGCTTATATTTGTTTGATGCACAAGTGGCCTGTCCTTGCGTTCATTTCGTATTATGTAATGATTTTCTGCTCGCGCTGGCTTTACCGCAGTGAATTTCGCGATGCAGTGAAGCTTAGGCATCTTTCGGTAATTGTCTTATTGTCTCCCTGAAACGGACGTGCTAAGATGCATATTTGGCCTGAGCAGTCGCAAATGCCTATATTTTTTGATGCACAAGTGGCCTGTGCTTGCGTTCATTTCGTATCATGTTCTTCTGCTCATGCTCTTCTGCCCATGTTGGCTTTACCACAGTGCTTTCGTGATGCAGTGAAGCTTAATCGTCTTTTGGTAATTGTCTTTTTGTCTCTCTGAAACGGACGTGCTAAGATGAATATTTGGCCTGAGCTGTCGCAAATGCTTATATTTGTTTGATGCACAAGTGGCCTGTGCATGCGTTGATTTCGTATCATGTAATGCTCTTAGCTCACGCTGGCTTAACCGCAGTACTTTTGCGATGCAGTGAAGCTTGATCATATTTAAGTATTTATCCTTTTGTTTGCCTGAAACGGACATGCCAAGATGCAAATGTGGCCTGAGCAGTCGCAAATGCTTATATTTGTTTGATGCACAAGTGGCATGTGCATACGTTCATTTCGTATCATGTAATGCTTTTCTGCTCACGCTGGCTTTACCGCAGTGCTTTTGCGATGCAGTGAAGCTTAATCATCTTTTGGTATGTGTCTTTTTGTCTCCCTGAAGTGGACGTCCCAAGATGCATAATGGCCTGAGGAGTCGCAAATACTTATATTTTTTTGATGCACAAGTGGCGTGGGCATGCGTTCATTTCGTATGATGTAATTCTTTTGTGCTCACGCTGGCTTTACCGCAGTGCTTTCGCGATGCAGTGAAGCTAAATCATCTCTCAGTAATTGTTTTTCGTCTCCCTGAAATGGACAAGCCAAGATGCATATTTGGCCTGAGCAGTCGCAAATGCTTTTAATTGATTGATGCACAAGTGGCCTGTGCATGCGTTCATTTCGTATCATGTAATGCTCTTCTGCTCACGCTGGATTTACCTCAGTGCTTTTGCGATGCAGTGAAGCTTGATCAAATTTAGGTATTTGTCCTTTTGTTTGCCTGAAACGGACGTGCCAAGATGCATACTTGGCTTAAGCAGTCGCAAAGGCCTGTATTTGTTTGATGCGCAAGTGGCCTTGGCCTGCGTTCAATGCGTATCATGTAATGCTCTTCTGCTCAGCTGGCTCTACCGCAGTGCTTTTTCGATGCAGTTAAGCTTTATTATATTTAAGTATTTCTCTTTTTGTCTCCCTGAAACGGACGTGCCAAGATGCATATTTGGCCTGAGCAGTCGCAAATGCTTATATTTGTTTGACGCACAAGTGTCCTGGGCATGCGTTCCTTTCGTATCATGTAATGCTCTTCTGCTCACGCTGGCTTTACCGCAGTGCTTTCGCGATGCAGTGAAGCTTAATCATATCTTGGTAATTGTTTTTTGTCTCCCTAAAACGGACATGCCAAGATGCTTATTTGGCCTGAGCAGTCGCAAATGCTTATATTTGATTGATGCACAAGTTGCCTGTGGATGCGTTCAATTTGTATCATGTAATGCTCTTCTGCTCACGCTGGCTTTACCACAGTGCTTTTTTGATCCAGTGAAGCTTAATAATTTTTTGGTAATTGTCTTTTTGTCTCCCTAAAACGGACGTACCAAGATGCATATTTGGCCTGAGCAGTCGCAAATACTTATATTTGTTTGATGCACAAGTGGCCTGTGCATGCGTTCATTTCGTATCTTGTAATGCTCTTCTGCTCACGCTGGCTTTACCGTAGTGTTTTTGCAATGCAGTGAAGCTTGATCATATTTAAGTATTTGTCCTTTTGTTTGCCAGAAACGGACGTGCCAAGATGCATATTTGGCCTGTGCAGTCGCAAATGCTTATATTTGTTTGATGCACAAATGGCCTGTTCTTGCGTTCATTTCGTATTATGTAATGCTTTTCTGCTCGCGCTGGCTTTACCGCAGTGAATTTCTCGATGCAGTGAAGCTTAGGCATCTTTCGGTAATTGTCTTATTGTCTCCCTGAAACGGACGTGCTAAGATGCATATTTGGCCTGAGCAGTCGCAAATGCCTATATTTTTTGATGCACAAGTGGCCTGTGCTTGCGTTCATTTCGTATCATGTTCTTCTGCTCATGCTCTTCTGCTCATGTTGGCTTTACCACAGTGCTTTCGTGATGCAGTGAAGCTTAATCGTCTTTTGGTAATTGTCTTTTTGTCTCTCTGAAACGGACGTGCCAAGATGAATATTTGGCCTGAGCTGTCGCAAATGCTTATATTTATTTGATGCACAAGTGGCCTGTGCATGCGTTCATTTCGTGTCATGTAATGCTCTTAGCTCACACTGGCTTAACCGCAGTACTTTTGCGATGCAGTGAAGCTTAATCATATTTAAGTATTTATCCTTTTGTTTGCCTGAAACGGTCATGCCAAGATGCAAATGTGGCCTGAGCAGTCGCAAATGCTTATATTTGTGTGATGCACAAGTGGCATGTGCATACGTTCATTTCGTATCATGTAATGCTTTTCTGCTCACGCTGGCTTTACCGCAGTGCTTTTGCGATGCAGTGAAGCTTAATCATCTTTTGGTATGTGTCTTTTTGTCTCCCTGAAATGGACGTCCCAAGATGCATAATGGCCTGAGGAGTCGCAAATACTTATATTTTTTGATGTACAAGTGGCGTGGGCATGCGTTCATTTCGTATGATGTAATTCTTTTGTGCTCACGCTGGCTTTACCGCAGTGCTTTCGCGATGCAGTGAAGCTTAATCATCTCTCAGTAATTGTTTTTCGTCTCCCTGAAATGGACAAGCCAAGATGCATATTTGGCCTGAGCAGTCGCAAATGCTTATAATTGATTGATGCACAAGTGGCCTGTGCATGCGTTCATTTCGTATCATGTAATGCTCTTCTGCTCACGCTGGATTTACCTCAGTGCTTTTGCGATGCAGTGACGCTTGATCAAATTTAAGTATTTGTCCTTTTGTTTGCCTGAAACGGACGTGCCAAGATGCATATTTGGCTTAAGCAGTCGCAAATGCCTATATTTGTTTGATGCGCAAGTGGCCTTGGCCTGCATTCAATTCGTATCATGTAATGCTCTTCTGCTCAACTGGCTCTACCGCAGTGCTTTTTCGATGCAGTTAAGCTTTATCACATTTAAGTATTTGTCTTTTTGTCTCCCTGAAACGGACGTGCCAAGATGCATATTTGGCCTGAGCAGTCGCAAATGCTTATCATTGTTTGACGCACAAGTGGCCTGGGCATGCGTTCCTTTTGTATCATGTAATGCTCTTCTGCTCACGCTGGCTTTACCGCAGTGCTTTCGCGATGCAGTGAAGCTTAAACATCTCTTGGTAATTGTTTTTTGTCTCCCTGAAACGGACATGCCAAGATGCTTATTTGGCCTGAGCAGTCGCAAATGCTTATATTTGATTGATGCACAAGTTGCCTGTGGATGCGTTCAATTAGTATCATGTAATGCTCTTCTGCTCACGCTGGCTTTACCACAGTGCTTTTTTGATCCAGTGAAGCTTAATAATTTTTTGGTAATTGTCTTTTTGTCTCCCTAAAACGGACGTACCAAGATGCATATTTGGCCTGAGCAGTCGCAAATACTTATATTTGTTTGATGCACAAGTGGCCTGTGCATGCGTTCATTTCGTATCATGTAATGCTATTTGCTCAAGCTGGTTTTACCGCAGTGCTTTTGTGATGCAGTGAAGCTTGATCATATTTAAGTATTTGTCCTTTTGTTTGCCTGAAGCGGACGTGCCAAGATGCATATTTGGCCTGTGCAGTCGCAAATGCTTATATTTGTTTGATGCACAAGTGGCCTGGGCATGCGTTCATTTTGTACCATGTAGTGCTCTTCTGCTCATGATGGCTTTACCGCAGTGCTCTTTCAATGCAGTGAAGCCTAATCATTTCTTGGTAATTGTTTTTTTGTCCTCTTGAAACGGACATGTCAAGATGCATATTTGGCCTGAGCAGTCGCAAATGCTTATATTTGATTGATGCACAAGTGGCCAGTGCATGCGTTCATTTCGTATCATGTAATGCTCTTCTGCTCACACTGGCATTACCGCAGTGCTTTTGCGATGCAGTGAAGCTTGATCAAATTTAAGTATTTGTCTTTTCGTTTGTCTGAGACGGACATGCCAAGATGCATATTTGGCCTGAGCAGTCGCAAATACTTATATTTGTTTGATGCACAAGTGGCCTGTGCATGCGTTCATTTCGTATGTTGTAATGCTCTTCTGCTCACGCTGGCTTTACCGCAGTGCTTTTGCAATGCAGTGAAGCTTGATCATATATAAGTATTTGTCCTTTTGTTTGCCAGAAAGGGACGTGCCAAGATGCATATTTGGCCTGTGCAGTCGCAAATGCTTATATTTGTTTGATGCACAAGTGGCCTGTTCTTGCGTTCATTTCGTATCATGTAATACTTATCCGCTCACGCTGGCTTTACCGCTGTGAATTTCGCAATGCAGTGAAGCTTAGTCGTCTTTCGGTGATTGTCTTTTTGTCTCTCTGAAACGGACGTGCCAAGATGCATATTTGGCCTGAGCAGTCGCAAATGCTTATATTTGTTTGATGCACAAGTGGCCTGTGCATGCGTTCGTTTCGTATCATGTAATGCTCTTCTGCTCACGCTGGCTTTAGCGCACTGCTTTTGCGATGCAGTGAAGCTTAATCATCTTTTGGTATGTGTCTTTTTGTCTCCCTGAAATGGACGTGCCAAGATGCATATTGGCCTGAGCAGTCGCTAATACTTAAATTTTTTGATGCACAAGTGGCCTGTGCATGCGTTCATTTCGTATCTTGTAATGCTCTTCTGCTCACGCTGGCTTTACCGTAGTGTTTTTGCAATGCAGTGAAGCTTGATCATATTTAAGTATTTGTCCTTCTGTTTGCCAGAAACGGACGTGCCAAGATGCATATTTGGCCTGTGCACTCGCAAATGCTTATATTTGTTTGATGCACAAGTGGCCTGTTCTTGCGTTCATTTCGTATTATGTAATGATTTTCTGCTCGCGCTGGCTTTACCGCAGTGAATTTCGCGATGCAGTGAAGCTTAGGCATCTTTCGGTAATTGTCTTATTGTCTCCCTGAAACGGACGTGCTAAGATGCATATTTGGCCTGAGCAGTCGCAAATGCCTATATGTTTTGATGCACAAGTGGCCTGTGCTTGCGTTCATTTCGTATCATGTTCTTCTGCTCATGCTCTTCTGCTCATGTTGGCTTTACCACAGTGCTTTCGTGATGCAGTGAAGCTTAATCGTCTTTTGGTAATTGTCTTTTTGTCTCTCTGAAACGGACGTGCCAAGATGAATATTTGGCCTGAGCTGTCTCAAATGCTTATATTTGTTTGATGCACAAGTGGCCTGTGCATGCGTTCATTTCGTATCATGTAATGCTCTTAGCTCACGCTGGCTTAACCGCAGTACTTTTGCGATGCAGTGAAGCTTGATCATATTTAAGTATTTATCCTTTTGTTTGCCTGAAACGGACATGCCAAGATGCAAATGTGGCCTGAGCAGTCGCAAATGCTTATATTTGTTTGATGCACAAGTGGCATGTGCATACGTTCATTTCGCATCATGTAATGCTTTTCTGCTCACGCTGGCTTTACCGCAGTGCTTTTGCGATGAAGTGAAGCTTAATCATCTTTTGGTATGTGTCTTTTTGTCTCCCTGAAGTGGACGTCCCAAGATGCATAATGGCCTGAGGAGTCGCAAATACTTATATTTTTTGATGCACAAGTGGCGTGGGCATGCGTTCATTTCGTATGATGTAATTCTTTTGTGCTCACGCTGGCTTTACCGCAGTGCTTTCGCGATGCAGTGAAGCTTAATCATCTCTTGGTAATTGTTTTTTGTCTCCCTAAAACGGACATGCCAAGATGCTTATTTGGCCTGAGCAGTCGCAAATGCTTATATTTGATTGATGCACAAGTTGCCTGTGGATGCGTTCAATTTGTATCATGTAATGCTCTTCTGCTCACGCTGGCTTTACCACAGTGCTTTTTTGATCCAGTGAAGCTTAATAATTTTTTGGTAATTGTCTTTTTGTCTCCCTAAAACGGACGTACCAAGATGCATATTTGGCCTGAGCAGTCGCAAATACTTATATTTGTTTGATGCACAAGTGGCCTGTGCATGCGTTCATTTCGTATCTTGTAATGCTCTTCTGCTCACGCTGGCTTTACCGTAGTGTTTTTGCAATGCAGTGAAGCTTGATCATATTTAAGTATTTGTCCTTTTGTTTGCCAGAAACGGACGTGCCAAGATGCATATTTGGCCTGTGCAGTCGCAAATGCTTATATTTGTTTGATGCACAAATGGCCTGTTCTTGCGTTCATTTCGTATTATGTAATGCTTTTCTGCTCGCGCTGGCTTTACCGCAGTGAATTTCTCGATGCAGTGAAGCTTAGGCATCTTTCGGTAATTGTCTTATTGTCTCCCTGAAACGGACGTGCTAAGATGCATATTTGGCCTGAGCAGTCGCAAATGCCTATATTTTTTGATGCACAAGTGGCCTGTGCTTGCGTTCATTTCGTATCATGTTCTTCTGCTCATGCTCTTCTGCTCATGTTGGCTTTACCACAGTGCTTTCGTGATGCAGTGAAGCTTAATCGTCTTTTGGTAATTGTCTTTTTGTCTCTCTGAAACGGACGTGCCAAGATGAATATTTGGCCTGAGCTGTCGCAAATGCTTATATTTATTTGATGCACAAGTGGCCTGTGCATGCGTTCATTTCGTGTCATGTAATGCTCTTAGCTCACGCTGGCTTAACCGCAGTACTTTTGCGATGCAGTGAAGCTTAATCATATTTAAGTATTTATCCTTTTGTTTGCCTGAAACGGTCATGCCAAGATGCAAATGTGGCCTGAGCAGTCGCAAATGCTTATATTTGTTTGATGCACAAGTGGCATGTGCATACGTTCATTTCGTATCATGTAATGCTTTTCTGCTCACGCTGGCTTTACCGCAGTGCTTTTGCGATGCAGTGAAGCTTAATCATCTTTTGGTATGTGTCTTTTTGTCTCCCTGAAATGGACGTCCCAAGATGCATAATGGCCTGAGGAGTCGCAAATACTTATATTTTTTGATGCACAAGTGGCGTGGGCATGCGTTCATTTCGTATGATGTAATTCTTTTGTGCTCACGCTGGCTTTACCGCAGTGCTTTCGCGATGCAGTGAAGCTTAATCATCTCTCAGTAATTGTTTTTCGTCTCCCTGAAATGGACAAGCCAAGATGCATATTTGGCCTGAGCAGTCGCAAATGCTTATAATTGATTGATGCACAAGTGGCCTGTGCATGCGTTCATTTCGTATCATGTAATGCTCTTCTGCTCACGCTGGATTTACCTCAGTGCTTTTGCGATGCAGTGACGCTTGATCAAATTTAAGTATTTGTCCTTTTGTTTGCCTGAAACGGACGTGCCAAGATGCATATTTGGCTTAAGCAGTCGCAAATGCCTATATTTGTTTGATGCGCAAGTGGCCTTGGCCTGCATTCAATTCGTATCATGTAATGCTCTTCTGCTCAACTGGCTCTACCGCAGTGCTTTTTCGATGCAGTTAAGCTTTATCATATTTAAGTATTTGTCTTTTTGTCTCCCTGAAACGGACGTGCCAAGATGCATATTTGGCCTGAGCAGTCGCAAATGCTTATCATTGTTTGACGCACAAGTGGCCTGGGCATGCGTTCCTTTCGTATCATGTAATGCTCTTCTGCTCACGCTGGCTTTACCGCAGTGCTTTCGCGATGCAGTGAAGCTTAAACATCTCTTGGTAATTGTTTTTTGTCTCCCTGAAACGGACATGCCAAGATGCTTATTTGGCCTGAGCAGTCGCAAATGCTTATATTTGATTGATGCACAAGTTGCCTGTGGATGCGTTCAATTAGTATCATGTAATGCTCTTCTGCTCACGCTGGCTTTACAACAGTGCTTTTTTGATCCAGTGAAGCTTAATAATTTTTTGGTAATTGTCTTTTTGTCTCCCTAAAACGGACGTACCAAGATGCATATTTGGCCTGAGCAGTCGCAAATACTTATATTTGTTTGATGCACAAGTGGCCTGTGCATGCGTTCATTTCGTATCATGTAATGCTATTTGCTCAAGCTGGTTTTACCGCAGTGCTTTTGTGATGCAGTGAAGCTTGATCATATTTAAGTATTTGTCCTTTTGTTTGCCTGAAGCGGACGTGCCAAGATGCATATTTGGCCTGTGCAGTCGCAAATGCTTATATTTGTTTGATGCACAAGTGGCCTGGGCATGCGTTCATTTTGTACCATGTAGTGCTCTTCTGCTCATGATGGCTTTACCGCAGTGCTCTTTCAATGCAGTGAAGCCTAATCATTTCTTGGTAATTGTTTTTTTGTCCTCTTGAAACGGACATGTCAAGATGCATATTTGGCCTGAGCAGTCGCAAATGCTTATATTTGATTGATGCACAAGTGGCCTGTTCTTGCGTTCATTTCGTATCATGTAATACTTATCCGCTCACGCTGGCTTTACCGCTGTTAATTTCGCAATGCAGTGAAGCTTAGTCGTCTTTCGGTGATTGTCTTTTTGTCTCTCTGAAACGGACGTGCCAAGATGCATATTTGGCCTGAGCAGTCGCAAATGCTTATATTTGTTTGATGCACAAGTGGCCTGTGCATGCGTTCGTTTCGTATCATGTAATGCTCTTCTGCTCACGCTGGCTTTAGCGCACTGCTTTTGCGATGCAGTGAAGCTTAATCATCTTTTGGTATGTGTCTTTTTGTCTCCCTGAAATGGACGTGCCAAGATGCATATTGGCCTGAGCAGTCGCTAATACTTAAATTTTTTGATGCACAAGTGGCCTGTGCATGCGTTCATTTCGAATCTTGTAATGCTCTTCTGCTCACGCTGGCTTTACCGTAGTGTTTTTGCAATGCAGTGAAGCTTGATCATATTTAAGTATTTGTCCTTCTGTTTGCCAGAAACGGACGTGCCAAGATGCATATTTGGCCTGTGCACTCGCAAATGCTTATATTTGTTTGATGCACAAGTGGCCTGTTCTTGCGTTCATTTCGTATTATGTAATGATTTTCTGCTCGCGCTGGCTTTACCGCAGTGAATTTCGCGATGCAGTGAAGCTTAGGCATCTTTCGGTAATTGTCTTATTGTCTCCCTGAAACGGACGTGCTAAGATGCATATTTCGCCTGAGCAGTCGCAAATGCCAATATTTTTTGATGCACAAGTGGCCTGTGCTTGCGTTCATTTCGTATCATGTTCTTCTGCTCATGCTCTTCTGCTCATGTTGGCTTTACCACAGTGCTTTCGTGATGCAGTGAAGCTTAATCGTCTTTTGGTAATTGTCTTTTTGTCTCTCTGAAACGGACGTGCCAAGATGAATATTTGGCCTGAGCTGTCTCAAATGCTTATATTTGTTTGATGCACAAGTGGCCTGTGCATGCGTTCATTTCGTATCATGTAATGCTCTTAGCTCACGCTGGCTTAACCGCAGTACTTTTGCGATGCAGTGAAGCTTGATCATATTTAAGTATTTATCCTTTTGTTTGCCTGAAACGGACATGCCAAGATGCAAATGTGGCCTGAGCAGTCGCAAATGCTTATATTTGTTTGATGCACAAGTGGCATGTGCATACGTTCATTTCGCATCATGTAATGCTTTTCTGCTCACGCTGGCTTTACCGCAGTGCTTTTGCGATGAAGTGAAGCTTAATCATCTTTTGGTATGTGTCTTTTTGTCTCCCTGAAGTGGACGTCCCAAGATGCATAATGGCCTGAGGAGTCGCAAATACTTATATTTTTTGATGCACAAGTGGCGTGGGCATGCGTTCATTTCGTATGATGTAATTCTTTTGTGCTCACGCTGGCTTTACCGCAGTGCTTTCGCGATGCAGTGAAGCTAAATCATCTCTCAGTAATTGTTTTTCGTCTCCCTGAAATGGACAAGCCAAGATGCATATTTGGCCTGAGCAGTCGCAAATGCTTATAATTGATTGATGCACAAGTGGCCTGTGCATGCGTTCATTTCGTATCATGTAATGCTCTTCTGCACACGCTGGATTTACCTCAGTGCTTTTGCGATGCAGTGAAGCTTGATCAAATTTAAGTATTTGTCCTTTTGTTTGCCTGAAACGGACGTGCCAAGATGCAAATTTGGCTTAAGCAGTCGCAAAGGCCTATATTTGTTTGATGCGCAAGTGGCCTTGGCCTGCGTTCAATTCGTATCATGTAATGCTCTTCTGCTCAGCTGGCTCTACCGCAGTGCTTTTTCGATGCTGTTAAGCTTTATCATATTTAAGTATTTGTCTTTTTGTCTCCCTGAAACGGACGTGCCAAGATGCATATTTGGCCTGAGCAGTCGCAAATGCTTATCATTGTTTGACGCACAAGTGGCCTGGGCATGCGTTCCTTTCGTATCATGTAATGCTCTTCTGCTCACGCTGGCTTTACCGCAGTGCTTTCGCGATGCAGTGAAGCTTAAACATCTCTTGGTAATTGTTTTTTGTCTCCCTGAAACGGACATGCCAAGATGCTTATTTGGCCTGAGCAGTCGCAAATGCTTATATTTGATTGATGCACAAGTTGCCTGTGGATGCGTTCAATTAGTATCATGTAATGCTCTTCTGCTCACGCTGGCTTTACCACAGTGCTTTTTTGATCCAGTGAAGCTTAATAATTTTTTGGTAATTGTCTTTTTGTCTCCCTAAAACGGACGTACCAAGATGCATATTTGGCCTGAGCAGTCGCAAATACTTATATTTGTTTGATGCACAAGTGGCCTGTGCATGCTTTCATTTCGTATCTTCTAGTGCTCTTCTGCTCATGCTGGCTTTACCGCAATGCTGTTTCGATGCAGTGAAGCTTGATGATATTTTAGTATTTGTCCTTTTGTTTGCCTGAAACGGACGTGCCAAGATGCATATTTGGCCTGAGCAGTCACGAATGCTTATATTTGTTTGATGCAAAAGTGGCCTGTGCATGCGTTAATTTCGTATCATGTAATGCTTTTCTGCTCACGGTGGCTTTACCGCAGTGCTTTCGCGATGCAGTGAAGCTTAATCATTTTTTGGTAATTGTCTTTTTGTCTCCATGAAACGAACGGGCCAAGATGCATATTTGGCCTGAGCAGTCGCAAATGCTTATATTTGTTTGATGCACAAGTGGCCTGTGCATGCGTTCATTTCGTATCATGTAATGCTATTTGCTCAAGCTGGTTTTACCGCAGTGCTTTTGTGATGCAGTGAAGCTTGATCATATTTAAGTATTTGTCCTTTTGTTTGCCTGAAGCGGACGTGCCAAGATGCATATTTGGCCTGTGCAGTCACAAATGCTTATATTTGTTTGATGCACAAGTGGCCTGGGCATGCGTTCATTTTGTACCATGTAGTGCTCTTCTGCTCATGATGGCTTTACCGCAGTGCTCTTTCAATGCAGTGAAGCCTAATCATTTCTTGGTAATTGTTTTTTTGTCCTCTTGAAACGGACATGTCAAGATGCATATTTGGCCTGAGCAGTCGCAAATGCTTATATTTGATTGATGCACAAGTGGCCAGTGCATGCGTTCATTTCGTATCATGTAATGCTCTTCTGCTCACACTGGCATTACCGCAGTGCTTTTGCGATGCAGTGAAGCTTGATCATATATAAGTATTTGTCCTTTTGTTTGCCAGAAAGGGACGTGCCAAGATGCATATTTGGCCTGTGCAGTCGCAAATGCTTATATTTGTTTGATGCACAAGTGGCCTGTGCATGCGTTCGTTTCGTCTCATGTAATGCTCTTCTGCTCACGCTGGCTTTAGCGCACTGCTTTTGCGATGCAGTGAAGCTTAATCATCTTTTGGTATGTGTCTTTTTGTCTCCCTGAAATGGACGTGCCAAGATGCATATTGGCCTGAGCAGTCGCTAATACTTAAATTTTTTGATGCACAAGTGGCCTGTGCATGCGTTCATTTCGTATCTTGTAATGCTCTTCTGCTCACGCTGGCTTTACCGTAGTGTTTTTGCAATGCAGTGAAGCTTGATCATATTTAAGTATTTGTCCTTCTGTTTGCCAGAAACGGACGTGCCAAGATGCATATTTGGCCTGTGCACTCGCAAATGCTTATATTTGTTTGATGCACAAGTGGCCTGTTCTTGCGTTCATTTCGTATTATGTAATGATTTTCTGCTCGCGCTGGCTTTACCGCAGTGAATTTCGCGATGCAGTGAAGCTTAGGCATCTTTCGGTAATTGTCTTATTGTCTCCCTGAAACGGACGTGCTAAGATGCATATTTGGCCTGAGCAGTCGCAAATGCCTATATTTTTTGATGCACAAGTGGCCTGTGCTTGCGTTCATTTCGTATCATGTTCTTCTGCTCATGCTCTTCTGCTCATGTTGGCTTTACCACAGTGCTTTCGTGATGCAGTGAAGCTTAATCGTCTTTTGGTAATTGTCTTTTTTTCTCTCTGAAACGGACGTGCCAAGATGAATATTTGGCCTGAGCTGTCTCAAATGCTTATATTTGTTTGATGCACAAGTGGCCTGTGCATGCGTTCATTTCGTATCATGTAATGCTCTTAGCTCACGCTGGCTTAACCGCAGTACTTTTGCGATGCAGTGAAGCTTGATCATATTTAAGTATTTATCCTTTTGTTTGCCTGAAACGGACATGCCAAGATGCAAATGTGGCCTGAGCAGTCGCAAATGCTTATATTTGTTTGATGCACAAGTGGCATGTGCATACGTTCATTTCGCATCATGTAATGCTTTTCTGCTCACGCTGGCTTTACCGCAGTGCTTTTGCGATGAAGTGAAGCTTAATCATCTTTTGGTATGTGTCTTTTTGTCTCCCTGAAGTGGACGTCCCAAGATGCATAATGGCCTGAGGAGTCGCAAATACTTATATTTTTTGATGCACAAGTGGCGTGAGCATGCGTTCATTTCGTATGATGTAATTCTTTTGTGCTCACGCTGGCTTTACCGCAGTGCTTTCGCGATGCAGTGAAGCTAAATCATCTCTCAGTAATTGTTTTTCGTCTCCCTGAAATGGACAAGCCAAGATGCATATTTGGCCTGAGCAGTCGCAAATGCTTATAATTGATTGATGCACAAGTGGCCTGTGCATGCGTTCATTTCGTATCATGTAATGCTCTTCTGCACACGCTGGATTTACCTCAGTGCTTTTGCGATGCAGTGAAGCTTGATCAAATTTAAGTATTTGTCCTTTTGTTTGCCTGAAACGGACGTGCCAAGATGCAAATTTGGCTTAAGCAGTCGCAAAGGCCTATATTTGTTTGATGCGCAAGTGGCCTTGGCCTGCGTTCAATTCGTATCATGTAATGCTCTTCTGCTCAGCTGGCTCTACCGCAGTGCTTTTTCGATGCAGTTAAGCTTTATCATATTTAAGTATTTGTCTTTTTTTCTCCCTGAAACGGACGTGCCAAGATGCATATTTGGCCTGAGCAGTCGCAAATGCTTATATTTGTTTGACGCACAAGTGTCCTGGGCATGCGTTCCTTTCGTATCATGTAATGCTCTTCTGCTCACGCTGGCTTTAGCGCAGTGCTTTCGCGATGCAGTGAAGCTTAATCATCTCTTGGTAATTGTTTTTTGTCTCCCTGAAACGGACATGCCAAGATGCTTATTTGGCCTGAGCAGTCGCAAATGCTTATATTTGATTGATGCACAAGTTGCCTGTGGATGCGTTCAATTTGTATCATGTAATGCTCTTCTGCTCACGCTGGCTTTACCACAGTGCTTTTTTGATCCAGTGAAGCTTAATAATTTTTTGGTATTTGTCTTTTTGTCTCCCTAAAACGGACGTACCAAGATGCATATTTGGCCTGAGCAGTCGCAAATACTTATATTTGTTGGATGCACAAGTGGCCTGTGCATGCGTTCATTTCGTATCTTGTAGTGCTCTTCTGCTCATGCTGGCTTTACCGCAATGCTGTTTCGATGCAGTGAAGCTTGATGATATTTTAGTATTTGTCCTTTTGTTTGCCTGAAACGGACGTGCCAAGATGCATATTTGGCCTGAGCAGTCACGAATGCTTATATTTGTTTGATGCAAAAGTGGCCTGTGCATGCGTTAATTTCGTAGCATGTAATGCTTTTCTGCTCACGGTGGCTTTACCGCAGTGCTTTCGCGATGCAGTGAAGCTTAATCATTTTTTGGTAATTGTCTTTTTGTCTCCATGAAACGGACGGGCCAAGATGCATATTTTGCCTGAGCAGTCGCAAATGCTTATATTTGTTTGATGCACAAGTGGCCTGTGCATGCGTTCATTTCGTATCATGTAATGCTATTTGCTCAAGCTGGTTTTACCGCAGTGCTTTTGTGATGCAGTGAAGCTTGATCATATTTAAGTATTTGTCCTTTTGTTTGCCTGAAGCGGACGTGCCAAGATGCATATTTGGCCTGTGCAGTCGCAAATGCTTATATTTGTTTCATGCACAAGTGGCCTGGGCATGCGTTCATTTTGTACCATGTAGTGCTCTTCTGCTCATGCTGGCTTTACCGCAGTGCTCTTTCAATGCAGTGAAGCCTAATCATTTTTTGGTAATTGTTTTTTTGTCTCCTTGAAACGGACATGTCAAGATGCATATTTGGCCCGAGCAGTCGCAAACGCTTATATTTGTTTGATGCACAAGTGGCCTGTGCATGCGTTCATTTCGTATCATGAATGCTCTTCTGCTCACGCTGGCATTACCGCAGTGCTTTTGCGATGCAGTAAAGCTTGATCAAATTTAAGTATTTGTCCTTTTGTGTGCCTGAACTGGACGTGCCAAGATGCATATTTGGCTTGAGCAGCCGCAAATGCCTATCTTTGTTTGATGCGCAAGTCGCCTGGGCTTGCGTTCATTTCGTATCATCTAATGCTCTTCTGCTCACGCTGGCTTTACCGCAGTGCTTTTTCGATGCAGTGAAGCTTGATCATATTTTAGTATTTGTCTTTTCGTTTGTCTGAGACGGACATGCCAAGATGCATATTTGGCCTGTGCAGTCGCAAATGCTTATATTTGTTTGATGCACAAGTGGCCTGTTCTTGCGTTCATTTCGTATCATGTAAAACTTATCCGCTCACGCTGGCTTTACCGCTGTGAATTTCGCAATGCAGTGAAGCTTAGTCGTCTTTCGGTGATTGTCTTTTTGTCTCTCTGAAACGGACATGCCAAGATGCATATTTGGCCTGAGCAGTCCCAAATGCTTATATTTGTTTGATGCACAAGTGGCCTGTGCATGCGTTCGTTTCGTATCATGTAATGCTCTTCTGCTCACGCTGGCTTTAGCGCAGTGCTTTTGCGATGCAGTGAAGCTTAATCATCTTTTGGTATGTGTCTTTTTGTCTGCCTGAAATGGACGTGCCAAGATGCATATTGGCCTGAGCAGTCGCTAATACTTATATTTTTTGATGCACAAGTGGCGTGGGCTTGCGTTCATTTCGTGTAATGTAATGCTCTTGTGCTCAAGCTGGCTTTACCGCAGTGAATTTCGCGATGCAGTGAAGCTTAGGCATCTTTCGGTAATTGTCTTATTGTCTCCCTGAAACGGACGTGCTAAGATGCATATTTGGCCTGAGCAGTCGCAAATGCTTATATTTGTTTGATGCACAAGTGGCCTGTGCATGTGTTCGTTTCGTACCATGTAATGCTCTTCTGCTCACGCTGGCTTTAGCGCAGTGATTTTGCGATGCAGTGAAGCTTAATCATCTTTTGGTATGTGTCTTTTTATCTCCCTAAAATGGATGTGCCAAGATGCATATTGGCCTGAGCAGTCGCTAATACTTATATTTTTTTGATGCACAAGTGGCTTGTGCATTCGTTCATTTCGTATGATGTAATGCTCTTGTGCTCAAGCTGGCTTTACCGCAGTGCTTTTGTGATGCAGTGAAGCTTAATCATATTTAAGTATTTGTCCTTTTGTTTGCCCGAAACGGACGTGCCAAGATGCATATTTGGCCTGTGCAGTCGCAAATGCTAATATTTGTTTGATGCAAAAGTGGCCTGTGCATGCGTTAATTTCGTATCATGTAATGCTTTTCAGCTCACGGTGGCTTTACCGCAGTGCTTTCACGATGCAGTGAAGCCTATTCATGTTTTGGTAATTGTCTCTTTGTCTCCATGAAACAGACATGCCAAGATGCATATTGGGCCCGAGCAGTCGCAAACGCTTATATTTTTTTGATGCACAAGTGGCTTGTGCATGCGTTCATTTCGTATCATGTAATGCTCTTCTGTTCACGCTGGCTTTACCGCAGTGGTTTTTCGATCCTGTGAAGCTTAATAATTTTTTGGTAATTGTCTTTTTGTCTCCCTAAAACGGACGTGCGAAAATGCATATTTGGCCTGAGCAGTCGCAAATACTTATATTTGTTTGATGCACAAGTGGCCTGTGCATGCGTTCAATTCGTATCTTGTAATGCTCTTCTGCTCACGCTGGCTTTACCGTAGTGTTTTTGCAATGCAGTGAAGCTTGATCATATTTAAGTATTTGTCCTTTTGTTTGCCAAAAACGGACGTGCCAAGATGCATATTTGGCCTGTGCAGTCGCAAATGCTTATATTTGTTTTATGCACAAGTGGCCTGTTCTTGCGTTCATTTAGTATCATGTAATGCTTTTCTGCTCACGCTGGCTTTACCGCAGTGAATTTCGCGATGCAGTGAAACTTAGGCATCTTTCCGTAAGTGTCTTATTGTGTCCCTGAAACGGATGTGCTAAGATGGATATTTGGCCTGAGCAGTCGCGAATGCCTATATTTTTCTTATGCGCAAGTGGCCTGTGCTTGCGTTCATTTCGTATCATGTATTGCTCTTCTGCTCATGTTGGCATTACCACAGTGCTTTCGTGATGCAGTGAAGCTTAATCGTCTTTTGGTAATTGTCTTTTTGTCTCTCTGAAACGGGCGTGCCAAGATGCATATTTGGCCTGAGCTGTCGCAAATGCTTATATTTGTTTGATGCACAAGTGGCCTGTGCATGCGTTCTTTCCTATCATGTAATGCTCTTAGCTCACGCTGGCTTAACCGCAGTACTTTTGCGATGCAGTGAAGCTTGATCATATTCAAGTATTTATCCATTTGTTTGCCTGAAACGGACATGCCAAGATGCATATGTGGCCTGAGCAGTCGCAAATGCTTATATTTGTTTGATGCACAAGTGGCCTGTGCATACGTTCATTTCGTATCATGTAATGCTTTTCTGCTCACGCTAGGTTTACCGCAGTGCTTTTGCAATGCAGTGAAGCTTAATCATCTTTTGGTATGTGTCTTTTTGTCTCCCTGAAATGGACGTGCCAAGATGCATAATGGCCTGAGCAGTCTCAAATACTTTTTTTTTGATGCACAAGTGGCGTGGGCTTGAGTTCATCTCGTATGATGTAATGCTCTTGTGCTCAAGCTGGCTTTACCGCAGTGCTTTTGTGATGCAGTGAAGCTTGATCATATTTATGTATTTGTCCTTTTGTTTGCCTGAAACGGACGTGCCAAGATGCATATTTGGCCTGTGCAGTCGCAAATGCTTATATTTGTTTGATGCACAAGTGGCCTGTTCTTGCGTTCATTTCGTATCATGTAATGCTCTTCTGCTCACGCTGGCTTTAGCGCAGTGCTTTTGCAATGCAGTGAAGCTTAATCATCTTTTGGTATGTGTCTTTTCGTCTCCCTGAAATGGACGTGCCAAGATGCGTATTTGGCCCGAGCAGTCGCAAATGCTTATATTTGTTTGATGCACAGGTGGCTTGTGCATGCGTTCATTTCGTATCATGTAATGCTCTTCTGTTCACGCTGGCTTTACCACAGTGCTTTTTCGATCCAGTGAAGCTTAATAATTTTTTGGTAATTGTCTTTTTGTCTCCCTAAAACGGACGTGCCAAGATGCATATTTGGCCTGAGCAGTCACAAATACTTATATTTGTTTGATGCACTAGTGGCCTGTGTATGCGTTCATTTCGTATCATGTAATGCTCTTCTGCTCACGCTGGCTTTACCGCAGTGCTTTCGCGATGCAGTGAAACTTGAATAAATTTAAGTATTTGTCTTTTTGTTTGCCTGAAACGGACGTGCCAAGATGCGTATTTGGCTCGAGCAGTCGCAAATGCTGATATTTGTTTGATGCACAAGTGGCTTGTGCATGCGTTCATTTCGTATCATGTAATGCTCTTCTGCTCATGCTGGCTTTACCGCCGTGCTGTTTCGATGCAGTGAAGCTTGATGATATTTTAGTATTTGTCCTTTTGTTTGCCTGAAACGGACGTGCCAAGATGCATATTTGGCCTGAGCAGTCGCGAATGCTTATATTTGTTTGATGCAAAAGTGGCCTGTGCATGCGTTAATTTCGTATCATGTAATGCTTTTCTGCTCACGGTGGCTTTACCGCAGTGCTTTCGCGATGCAGTGAAGCTTAATCATCTTTTGGTAATTATCTTTTTGTCTCCATGAAACGGACGTGCCAAGATGCATATTTGGCCTGAGCTGTCGCAAATGCTTATATTTGTTTGATGCACAAGTGGCTTGTGCATTCGTTCATTTCGTATCATGTAATGCTCTTCTGTTCACGCTGGCTTTACCGCAGTGCTTTCGCGATGCAGTGAAGCTTGATCATATTTAAGTATTTGTCCTTTTGTTTGCCTGAAACGGACGTGCCAAGACGCATATTTAGCCTGAGCAGTCGCAAATGCTTATAATTGTTTCATGCACAAGTGGCCTGTGCATGCGTTATTCGTATCATGTAATGCCCTTCTGCTCACGCTGGCATTACCGCAGTGCTTTCGCGATGCAGTGAAGCTTGATCATTATTTAGTATTTGTCCTTTTGTTTGCCTGAAACGGACGTGCCAAGATGCATATTTGGCCTGAGCAGTCGCAAATGCTTATATTTGTTTGATGCACAAGTGGCCTGTGCATGCGTTCGTTTCGTATCATGTAATGCTCTTCTGCTCACGCTGGCTTTAGCGCAGTGCTTTTGCGATGCAGTGAAGCTTAATCATCTTTTGGTATGTGTCTTTTTATCTCCCTGAAATGGACGTGCCAAGATGCATATTGGCCTGAGCAGTCGCTAATACTTATATTTTTTTGATGCACAAGTGGCGTGGGCTTGCGTTCATTTCGTATGATGTAATGCTCTTGTGCTCAAGCTGGCTTTACCGCAGTGCTTTTGTGATGCAGTGAAGCTTAATCATATATAAGTATTTGTCCTTTTGTTTGCCAGAAAGGGACGTGCCAAAATGCATATTTGGCCTGTGCAGTCGCAAATGCTTATATTTGTTTGATGCACAAGTGGCCTGTTCTTGCGTTCATTTCGTATCATGTAATGCTTTTCCGCTCACGCTGGCTGTACCGCTGTGAATTTCACAATGCAGTGAAGCTTAGTCATCTTTCGGTAATTGTCTTTTTGTCTCTCTGAAACGGACGTGCCAAGATGCATATTTGGCCTGAGCAGTCGAAATGCTTATATTTGTTTGATGCACAAGTGGCCTGTGCATGCGTTCGTTTCGTATCATGTAATGCTCTTCTGCTCACGCTGGCTTTAGCGCATGGCTTTTGCAATGCAGTGAAGCTTAATCATCTTTTGGTATGTGTCTTTTTGTCTCCCTGAAATGGACGTGCCAAGATGCATATTGGCCTGAGCAGTCTCAAATACTTTTTTTTGATGCACAAGTGGCGTGGGCTTGAGTTCATCTCGTATGATGTAATGCTCTTGTGCTCAAGCTGGCTTTACCGCAGTGCTTTTGTGATGCAGTGAAGCTTGATCATATTTAAGTATTTGTCCTTTTGTTTGCCTGAAACGGACGTGCCAAGATGCATATTTGGCCTGTGCAGTCGCAAATGCATATATTTGTTTGATGCAAAAGTGGCCTGTGCATGCGTTAATTTCGTATCATGTAATGCTTTTCTGCTCACGGTGGCTTTACCGCATTGCTTTCGCGATGCAGTGAAGCCTAATCATGTTTTGGTAATTGTCTTTTTGTCTCCATGAAACGGACATGCCAAGATGCATATTGGGCCCGAGCAGTCGCAAACGCTTATATTTGTTTGATGCACAAGTGGCTTGTGCATGCGTTCATTTCGTATCATGTAATGCTCTTCTGTTCACGCTGGCTTTACCGCAGTGCTTTTTAGATCCAGTGAAGCTTAATAATTTATTGGTAATTGTCTTTTTGTCTCCCTAAAACGGATGTGCCAAGATGCATATTTGGCCTGAGCAGTCGCAAATACTTATATTTGTTTGATGCACAAGTGGCCTGTGCATGCGTTCAATTCGTATCTTGTAATGCTCTTCTGCTCATGCTGGCTTTACCGTAGTGTTTTTGCAATGCAGTGAAGCTTGATCATATTTAAGTATTTGTCCTTTTGTTTGCCAGAAACGGACGTGCCAAGATGCATATTTGGCCTGTGCAGTCGCAAATGCTTATATTTGTTTGATGCACAAGTGGCCTGTTCTTGCGTTCATTTCGTATCATGTAATGCTTTTCTGCTCACGCTGGCTTTACCGCAGTGAATTTCGCGATGCAGTGAAGCTTGGCATCTTTCCGTAATTGTCTTATTGTCTCCCTGAAACGGACGTGCTAAGATGCATATTTAGCCTGAGCAGTCGCAAATGCTTATAATTGTTTCATGCACAAGTGGATTGTGCATGCGTTCAATTCGTATCATGTAATGCCCTTCTGCTCACGCTGGCATTACCGCACTGCTTTTGCGAAGCAGTGAAGCTTGAATAAATTTAAGTATTTGTCTTTTTGTTTGCCTGAAACGGACGTGCCAAGATGCGTATTTGGCCCGAGCAGTCGCAAATGCTTATATTCGTTTGATGCACAGGTGGCTTGTGCATGCGTTCATTTCGTATCATTTAAACGTAAACATTTTGACAGCAATCTGTCTGGCTAAGTGAACAGCTCTCGAGAGTCCTAGGAAAAGCCGGGGTCACGGTAATCCATAAACCTGTTTCGACGCTCGCTCGCTTGCTACCGCGGCCGAAAGACCAACCTCCGAGGGAGCTACACCCGGGCGTTGTCTACAAAGTGTCGTGTTCTGGGTGTCCAGCCTGCTACATAGGCGAGAGCAAGTGTTTCCCGGAAAGAATGCGCCAACACAAGAACGACGTCAGGAAGATGGAAGTGCAACGTAGCGCTCTGGCGGAGCACTGCGAGAAGCACGACCATAAAATTGACTTAGACGGCGCTTCTGTTATTGAAACAGAACGGAATTTCGGAAAGAGGCTCTTGCTCGAGTCTTGGCACATTCAGCATACGCCTGCCAACATGAACCACTCGCTGGGAACAATGCCTTCGGTGTACGTTCACGGTCTCCGAAACGTGGTGGAAAGAGAAAGCCGGAGCCGGGGTGAGAGAACACGACGCGACGACACTTCGATGACCAAGACAGTCACCCCCTGAGGAAGGGACCGAGTCGGCCTCCAAACGTCGGACTCTATTTGAACTGTGGCTGGAGCAATTTCAATTTCGTATCATGTAATGCTCTTCTGTTCACGCTGGCTTTACCACAGTGCTTTTTCGATCCAGTGAAGCTTAATAATTTTTTGGTAATTGTCTTCTTGTCTCCCTAAAACGGACGTGCCAAGATGCATATTTGGCCTGAGCAGTCGCAAATACTTTTATTAGTTTGATGCACAAGTGGCCCGTGCATACGTTCATTTCGTATCTTGTAATGCTCTTCTGCTCACGCTGGCTTTGCCGTAGTGCTTTCGCAATGCAGTGAAGCTTGATCATATTTAAGTATTTGTCCTTTTGTTTGCCAGAAACGGACGTGCCAAGATGCATATTTGGCCTGTGCAGTCGCAAATGCTTATATTTGTTTGATGCACAAGTGGCCTGTGTATGCGTTCATTTCGTATCATGTAATGCTCTTCTGCTCACGCTGGCTTTACCGAAGTGCTTTCGCGATGCAGTGAAGCTTGAATAAATTTAAGTATTTGTCTTTTTGTTTGCCTGAAACGGACGTGCAGAGATGCGTATTTGGCTCGAGCAGTCGCAAATGCTTATGTTTGTTTGATGCACAAGTGGCTTGTGCATGCGTTCATTTCGTATCATGTAATGCTCTTCTGCTCATGCTGGCTTTACCGCAGTGCTGTTTCGATGCAGTGAAGCTTGATGATATTTTAGTATTTGTCCTTTTCTTTGCCTGAAACGGACGTGCCAAGATGCATATTTGGCCTGAGCAGTCGCGAATGCTTATATTTGTTTGATGCAAAAGTGGCCTGTGCATGCGTTAATTTCGTATCATGTAATGCTTTTCTGCTCACGGTGGCTTTACCGCAGTGCTTTTTCGATGCAGTGAAGCTTGATCATATTTTAGTATTTGTCTTTTCGTTTGTCTGAGACGAACATGCCAAGATGCATATTTGGCCTGAGCAGTCGCAAATGCTTATATTTGTTTGATGCACAAGTGGCCTGTGCATGCGTTCATTTCGTATCATGTAATGCTCTTCTGCTCACGCTGGCATTACCGCAGTGCTTTTGCGATGCAGTGAAGCTTGATCAAATTTAAGTATTTGTCCTTTTGTTTGCCAGAAACGGACGTGCCAAGATGCATATTTGGCCTGTGCAGTCGCAAATGCTTATATTTGTTTTATGCACAAGTGGCCTGTTCTTGCGTTCATTTAGTATCATGTAATGCTTTTCTGCTCACGCTGGCTTTACCGCAGTGAATTTCGCGATGCAGTGAAACTTAGGCATCTTTCCGTAAGTGTCTTATTGTGTCCCTGAAACGGATGTGCTAAGATGGATATTTGGCCTGAGCAGTCGCGAATGCCTATATTTTTCTTATGCGCAAGTGGCCTGTGCTTGCGTTCATTTCGTATCATGTATTGCTCTTCTGCTCATGTTGGCTTTACCACAGTGCTTTCGTGATGCAGTGAAGCTTAATCGTCTTTTGGTAATTGTCTTTTTGTCTCTCTGAAACGGGCGTGCCAAGATGCATATTTGGCCTGAGCTGTCGCAAATGCTTATATTTGTTTGATGCACAAGTGGCCTGTGCATGCGTTCTTTCCTATCATGTAATGCTCTTAGCTCACGCTGGCTTAACCGCAGTACTTTTGCGATGCAGTGAAGCTTGATCATATTTAAGTATTTATCCATTTGTTTGCCTGAAACGGACATGCCAAGATGCATATGTGGCCTGAGCAGTCGCAAATGCTTATATTTGATGCACAAGTGGCCTGTGCATACGTTCATTTCGTATCATGTAATGCTTTTCTGCTCACGCTAGGTTTACCGCAGTGCTTTTGCAATGCAGTGAAGCTTAATCATCTTTTGGTATGTGTCTTTTTGTCTCCCTGAAATGGACGTGCCAAGATGCATATTGGCCTGAGCAGTCTCAAATACTTTTTTTTGATGCACAAGTGGCGTGGGCTTGAGTTCATCTCGTATGATGTAATGCTCTTGTGCTCAAGCTGGCTTTACCGCAGTGCTTTTGTGATGCAGTGAAGCTTGATCATATTTATGTATTTGTCCTTTTGTTTGCCTGAAACGGACGTGCCAAGATGCATATTTGGCCTGTGCAGTCGCAAATGCTTATATTTGTTTGATGCACAAGTGGCCTGTTCTTGCGTTCATTTCGTATCATGTAATGCTCTTCTGCTCACGCTGGCTTTAGCGCAGTGCTTTTGCAATGCAGTGAAGCTTAATCATCTTTTGGTATGTGTCTTTTTGTCTCCCTGAAATGGACGTACCAAGATGCGTATTTGGCCCGAGCAGTCGCAAATGCTTATATTTGTTTGATGCACAGGTGGCTTGTGCATGCGTTCATTTCGTATCATGTAATGCTCTTCTGTTCACGCTGGCTTTACCACAGTGCTTTTTCGATCCAGTGAAGCTTAATAATTTTTTGGTAATTGTCTTTTTGTCTCCCTAAAACGGACGTGCCAAGATGCATATTTGGCCTGAGCAGTCACAAATACTTATATTTGTTTGATGCACTAGTGGCCTGTGTATGCGTTCATTTCGTATCATGTAATGCTCTTCTGCTCACGCTGGCTTTACCGCAGTGCTTTCGCGATGCAGTGAAACTTGAATAAATTTAAGTATTTGTCTTTTTGTTTGCCTGAAACGGACGTGCCAAGATGCGTATTTGGCTCGAGCAGTCGCAAATGCTGATATTTGTTTGATGCACAAGTGGCTTGTGCATGCGTTCATTTCGTATCATGTAATGCTCTTCTGCTCATGCTGGCTTTACCGCCGTGCTGTTTCGATGCAGTGAAGCTTGATGATATTTTAGTATTTGTCCTTTTGTTTGCCTGAAACGGACGTGCCAAGATGCATATTTGGCCTGAGCAGTCGCGAATGCTTATATTTGTTTGATGCAAAAGTGGCCTGTGCATGCGTTAATTTCGTATCATGTAATGCTTTTCTGCTCACGGTGGCTTTACCGCAGTGCTTTCGCGATGCAGTGAAGCTTAATCATCTTTTGGTAATTATCTTTTTGTCTCCATGAAACGGACGTGCCAAGATGCATATTTGGCCTGAGCTGTCGCAAATGCTTATATTTGTTTGATGCACAAGTGGCTTGTGCATTCGTTCATTTCGTATCATGTAATGCTCTTCTGTTCACGCTGGCTTTACCGCAGTGCTTTCGCGATGCAGTGAAGCTTGATCATATTTAAGTATTTGTCCTTTTGTTTGCCTGAAACGGACGTGCCAAGACGCATATTTAGCCTGAGCAGTCGCAAATGCTTATAATTGTTTCATGCACAAGTGGCCTGTGCATGCGTTATTCGTATCATGTAATGCCCTTCTGCTCACGCTGGCATTACCGCAGTGCTTTCGCGATGCAGTGAAGCTTGATCATTATTTAGTATTTGTCCTTTTGTTTGCCTGAAACGGACGTGCCAAGATGCATATTTGGCCTGAGCAGTCGCAAATGCTTATATTTGTTTGATGCACAAGTGGCCTGTGCATGCGTTCGTTTCGTATCATGTAATGCTCTTCTGCTCACGCTGGCTTTAGCGCAGTGCTTTTGCGATGCAGTGAAGCTTAATCATCTTTTGGTATGTGTCTTTTTATCTCCCTGAAATGGACGTGCCAAGATGCATATTGGCCTGAGCAGTCGCTAATACTTATATTTTTTTGATGCACAAGTGGCGTGGGCTTGCGTTCATTTCGTATGATGTAATGCTCTTGTGCTCAAGCTGGCTTTACCGCAGTGCTTTTGTGATGCAGTGAAGCTTAATCATATTGTTACGGAGCTCGCAAACACACGGAAGAGAGGAATGAGCGTATTTCCTATATTTACATGCCAAAGTGACGCTTCAGAGCTGCCAGTCTCTCGCGCGGCGAGTCCACTTCTTTTTCATCGAACTGTTGTCCACGACGGTAGAGCCATGCCCACTGCCTCGTAATATCACCCCCGGCGAACAAAGCGCCGTCACGGCGCCCCTAAGTCAATCAGGACTGGCAGTATAGTAGGGCTTTAGGCGCGACACATGAACAACATCAGTAGATGGTGTAGCAGAGGATGAGTGCGGTTGAACGGGAGTGATGAGGTAGTCGACGTCGGTGACCTTGCGGAGAACTTTGTAGGGTCCTGTGTATCGTGGGAGGAGCTTCTCGCACAAACCTTCACGTCGATACGGCGTCCAGAGTAGGACAAGAGAGTCATCAGGGTAGTCAACGTCGCGGTGCGAGTCATCGTAGCGGACTTTTTGTGCGGCCTGAGAAGCACTGAGCCGAGTGTGCGCGATTTGGCGAGCGACGCGGGCTCGAGAAGCAGCGTCCTGCGCATACACCGTTGGTTGGATAGTAGCAGAAGGAAGGAGTGTGTCGAATGGCAACGCAGGGTTGCAGCCGTACAAAAGAAAGAATGGAGAGTAGCCGGCGGTGTCATGTCTTGACGAATTATATGCAAATGTAACGTAGGGGAGCATTGCGTCCCAGTCACGGTGGTCAGCAGAGACGTACATAGACAACATGTCTGTAAGAGTTCGGTTGAGACGCTCCGTGAGACCGTTAGTCTGGGGATGGTAGGCAGTAGTAAGGTGATGTTCGGTAGAGCAGCTCCGGAGGATTTCGTCGATAACTTTTGCGAGGAAGCAGCGGCCCCGATCCGTCAAAAGCTGGCGCGGAGCTCCATGCCGCAGAATGACGTCATTTAGGAGAAAGTCTGCGACGTCTGTAGCGCAGCTAGTTGGCAATGCACGAGTTATCGCGTATCTGGTCGCATAGTCGGTTGCGACAGCGATCCACTTGTTGCCTGACACGGACGTCGGGAAAGGTCCGAGCAAGTCGAGGCCGATGCGGAAGAATGGTTCCGGGGGAATGTCGATAGGTTGGAGCAGGCCAGCCGGACGGAGAGCAGGACGTTTCCGACGCTGGCAGCGCTCGCAAGCAGCGACATAACGGCGCACAAATTTATACATGCCAGGCCAAAAGAACCGTTGCCGCACGCGGTGATAGGTGCGTGAAAAACCCAGGTGTCCCGCCGTCGGTGCGTCATGCAGATGTTGAAGAATAGTGGCACGCATGTGTTGGGGAATAACTAACAAATATTCCGGGCCATCAGACTTCATGTTGCGACGATACAGAATGTCGTTGCGAAGGACATATTGACGGAGAGAAGGGTCGGAATGTCCTGAAGATACTCGCTGAATGACCTTCTTGAGGGTTGCGTCCCGGCGCTGCTCTGTGCCGATGTCGTGCAAATCAGATATGGCGAGCACACAAGAATCGCCTTCATGGACAGCGAGGCTAGCAGGGTCCACCGGATAACGCGAGAGACAATCAGCATCTTGGTGCAACCTGCCCGACTTATAAATTACGTCGAAGTTATACTCCTGGAGACGTAGAGCCCAGCGACCTAGGCGACCAGTTGGGTCCTTGAGCGACGACAGCCAACACAGAGCGTGGTGGTCCGTAATAACTGAAAACTCGCGGCCATACAAGTAGGGGCGAAATTTCGCTACAGCCCAGACCAACGCAAGACACTCGCGCTCTGTTATCGAATAGTTTCGCTCAGATGTGGAGAGAAGGCGGCTGGCATACGCAATAACACGCGTTTGGCCTCCCTGGTGTTGAGCGAGGACGGCGCCGATTCCGTGAGCACTGGCGTCTGTGCGTACTTCAGTCGTCGCAGACGGGTCAAAGTGAGCCAGTATTGGTGGTGAAATGAGCAGGTCGATCAGCGTGGAAAACGCAGCTGCTTGGTCTTGGCCCCACGAGAAGGGCACGTTCTTTTTGAGAAGATCAGTTAGTGGTCGTGCAATTGTAGCGAAATCGCGTATAAAGCGGCGGAAGTACGAGCATAAGCCCACAAAACTCCGAACATCTTTGGTTGAAGAAGGCAGAGGGAAATTCTTGACAGCGCTAATCTTGTCAGGGTCAGGTCGGACGCCAGCAGCACTTACAAGATGACCAAGGATCGTGATTTGTTGTCGGCCGAAATTGCACTTTTTCGAGTTCAGCTGGAGTCCTGCTCGACGAAAAACGGCTAAAATGGTCGACAAACGAGTTAAGTGAGTTTCAAATGTTGGGGAAAAAACAATCACATCGTCGAGGTAGCAAAGACAGATGGACCATTTATAACCACGAAGAAGAGAGTCCATCATGCGTTCGAACGTTGCCGGGGCGTTGCACAGCCCAAAAGGCATAACCTTGAACTGATAAAGGCCGTCCGGTGTGATGAAGGCAGTCTTTTCTCGGTCTAAGTCGTCGACAGAAATTTGCCAGTAGCCCGAACGCAGATCAATAGATGAGAAGTATCGCGCGCCATGAAGGCAATCAAGGGCGTCGTCGATTCGTGGCAGCGGATATACGTCTTTGCGGGTTATCTTGTTCAAGGCACGGTAGTCAACGCAAAATCTCCAGCTGCCATCCTTCTTTTTCACTAAAACAACAGGTGACGCCCATGGACTTGAAGAGGCCTCTATGACTCCTTTGGAGAGCATTTTCTCGACTTCTCGTTGTATGACCTGGCGTTCGGACTGGGAAACACGATACGGTCGCCGTCTAACAGGATTAGCATCGCCGGTATGTATTTGATGACGCACGAAGGACGTTTGCCCTAAAGGGCGGTCATCGAAGTCGAAAATATCTCGGTAGGTAGTCAGAACGTGGTGAAGTTGCGCCAACTGACAGGGCAGAAGATCAGGGGCGATCATCATCGTGATTTCGTCGCTAGGTGCGTTTGCTCGGCTGGCTGCAGTAGGGGACGAACAGTCTTCAGGGTCCAATGCCACGATGCTACATGCATCAAGTGGGGAAACGTGGGCTAACGAAATGCCTTGCGGGAGAACTTGGGTCGAACTACTGAAGTTAAGGAGCGGAAGCTGAACGTAGTTGTCCACAATAGTCACGATTGTATGCGGCACAGCAACACTTCGAGCCAAGAGCACATCCACCAATGGAGACACTATGTAGTCACCGTCAGGAAGAGCTGGTGATATCGTTAAGGCAACACACGTGGTGGCTTGCGGTGACAGCCGAACATAATCAACAGCGCACAAGCGGTGTGACGGTGAGGACGGCACAGGTCCAAGTCGAGGCAGTTCAAGTTGAAGAACGCCGGTTGCACAGTCGATGAGAGCAGCATGGGTGGACAAGAAATCTAAACCAAGAATTAGGTCATTTGGGCACTGCTCAATAACTGCAAAGAGAACAGATGTGGGGTGATCGGCGATAGTGATGCGTGCTGTGCACATTCCTGTGATGGCAAGACTTCTTCCGTCGGCGACACGAATAACGCCAGGGGCAGCCGGTGTGAGCACTTTCTTCAGGCGGCGACGAAGTCGGGCACTCATCACAGAAATATGCGCCCCAGTGTCAACAAGTGCAGAAACAGTCAGGCCGTCAACGTCGACGTCGATCAAATTTCGTCGTGTCGGCAGTACAAGGAGAGGATTTGAGGTCGGTACCGAGGATGCAGCTTCACCTCCAAGAGCTGCACCGCTTAGTTTCCCTGGTGAGAATTGAGCGGGGAGGTCGGGCGTCGTCGTAGAGGAGAAGGGGACGACGGGCGACGTCCTGGCGGCGAACGAGACTGGTGACGTCGAGGCGACGGTGAGCGGCTGTGCTGCGTATCAGGGGCATCGCAGGCGTAGGAATCGACGGGCAGAGGCCGGCGGTAGTTGTCGGCGATCGGCTCAGGAGGTTGGAAACGACGGTAGCTATCGGTGCGGCGAGCAGTGTTATACTGGTTTCGGGACGAAGACCAATGGTTGTGGCAATACCGTGCGACGTGACCTATGCGGCGGCAGTTAAAGCAGATCGGCCGATCATCCGCAGTTCTCCATTCGGCCGGATTGCGAGAGCGTGGATAAGACCTTTCTTGGGGTGGTGACCTGGGGCGAGGCGGCGACCTTGAACGGAAGCCAATTGGTCGAGACTGAGCAACGGCGCAGACATCGAAGCCCAAATTGCTCAGTTCTTCCCGCACAATCGACTGTACCAAGCAAACCTGAGGTACTTGCAAATCGACGTGGCCGTTGGCGGGAAGAGTAGGTGTAATTGCTTCGATTTCCCGCCGGACAATTCGCGTAATTTCAGACGCTGGTGAAGACTGCCGATGGGAGGACAGTCCATCTTCGCAGGAGGACGTCGCTGCGGTGTTCGGCAGTCGAGTAAATGATCTTGAAATCCGCCTGCTTTTGGCCAGTTCAAAACGCCGGCATTCCTCAATAATTTCGTCGACGGTCGCACAGTTCCGGCACATTAGCAGGTTGAACGCGTCGTCCGCTATGCCCTTGAGGACGTGGCCAACCTTGTCAGACTCCGACATGTCGTTGTCAACTTTACGACATAGAGCCAGCACGTCCTGTATATATGAGATATACGGCTCTGTGGACGTCTGAGCACGTATAGACAACTCCTTCTTTGCAGCCGCCTTTCGACCGATGGGCTTCCCAAATAAGTCGCGAAGCTTTTCCTTGAAGGTGTCCCAACTGCCGATCTCCTCCTCATGGTTCTCGTACCAGACTTTGGCCGTGCCTTTGAGGTAAAACAGCACATTGGCCAGCATAAGAGTCGGATCATACCGGTTGAGAGCACTGGTGCGTTCGTAGTCGGCTATCCAGTCGTCGACATCAACTTGGTCCGTACCGCAGAACGTTCCAGGATGCTTCGGATGCGTCAGCACGTACGTGGGTGGGGGTGGGGCCAGTGGAGGCGTTGCCGTGGATGGTGCGGGCGTCGCCGAAGCCGATGGAGAGGTGGCCGTGGGATCAGTCCCGTGTTCCATCACGGAAACTCCGATTTGACGACCACTGCGGAGCTCCGTTGTATGGCGCTTCGTTACCCAGCACCTCCACCAATTTGTTACGGAGCTCGCAAACACACGGAAGAGAGGAATGAGCGTATTTCCTATATTTACATGCCAAAGTGACGCTTCAGAGCTGCCAGTCTCTCGCGCGGCGAGTCCACTTCTTTTTCATCGAACTGTTGTCCACGACGGTAGAGCCATGCCCACTGCCTCGTAATAATATATAAGTATTTGTCCTTTTGTTTGCCAGAAAGGGACGTTCCAAAATGCATATTTGGCCTGTGCAGTCGCAAATGCTTATATTTGTTTGATGCACAAGTGGCCTGTTCTTGCGTTCATTTCGTATCATGTAATGCTTTTCCGCTCACGCTGGCTGTACCGCTGTGAATTTCGCAATGCAGTGAAGCTTAGTCATCTTTCGGTAATTGTCTTTTTGTCTCTCTGAAACGGACGTGCCAAGATGCATATTTGGCCTGAGCAGTCGAAATGCTTATATTTGTTTGATGCACAAGTGGCCTGTGCATGCGTTCGTTTCGTATCATGTAATGCTCTTCTGCTCACGCTGGCTTTAGCGCATGGCTTTTGCAATGCAGTGAAGCTTAATCATCTTTTGGTATGTGTCTTTTTGTCTCCCTGAAATGGACGTGCCAAGATGCATATTGGCCTGAGCAGTCTCAAATACTTTTTTTGATGCACAAGTGGCGTGGGCTTGAGTTCATCTCGTATGATGTAATGCTCTTGTGCTCAAGCTGGCTTTACCGCAGTGCTTTTGTGATGCAGTGAAGCTTGATCATATTTAAGTATTTGTCCTTTTGTTTGCCTGAAACGGACGTGCCAAGATGTATATTTGGCCTGTGCAGTCGCAAATGCATATATTTGTTTGATGCAAAAGTGGCCTGTGCATGCGTTAATTTCGTATCATGTAATGCTTTTCTGCTCACGGTGGCTTTACCGCATTGCTTTCGCGATGCAGTGAAGCCTAATCATGTTTTGGTAATTGTCTTTTTGTCTCCATGAAACGGACATGCCAAGATGCATATTGGGCCCGAGCAGTCGCAAACGCTTATATTTGTTTGATGCACAAGTGGCTTGTGCATGCGTTCATTTCGTATCATGTAATGCTCTTCTGTTCACGCTGGCTTTACCGCAGTGCTTTTTAGATCCAGTGAAGCTTAATAATTTATTGGTAATTGTCTTTTTGTCTCCCTAAAACGGATGTGCCAAGATGCATATTTGGCCTGAGCAGTCGCAAATACTTATATTTGTTTGATGCACAAGTGGCCTGTGCATGCGTTCAATTCGTATCTTGTAATGCTCTTCTGCTCACGCTGGCTTTACCGTAGTGTTTTTGCAATGCAGTGAAGCTTGATCATATTTAAGTATTTGTCCTTTTGTTTGCCAGAAACGGACGTGCCAAGATGCATATTTGGCCTGTGCAGTCGCAAATGCTTATATTTGTTTGATGCACAAGTGGCCTGTTCTTGCGTTCATTTCGTATCATGTAATGCTTTTCTGCTCACGCTGGCTTTACCGCAGTGAATTTCGCGATGCAGTGAAGCTTGGCATCTTTCCGTAATTGTCTTATTGTCTCCCTGAAACGGACGTGCTAAGATGCATATTTAGCCTGAGCAGTCGCAAATGCTTATAATTGTTTCATGCACAAGTGGATTGTGCATGCGTTCAATTCGTATCATGTAATGCCCTTCTGCTCACGCTGGCATTACCGCACTGCTTTTGCGAAGCAGTGAAGCTTGAATAAATTTAAGTATTTGTCTTTTTGTTTGCCTGAAACGGACGTGCCAAGATGCGTATTTGGCCCGAGCAGTCGCAAATGCTTATATTCGTTTGATGCACAGGTGGCTTGTGCATGCGTTCATTTCGTATCATTTAAACGTAAACATTTTGACAGCAATCTGTCTGGCTAAGTGAACAGCTCTCGAGAGTCCTAGGAAAAGCCGGGGTCACGGTAATCCATAAACCTGTTTCGACGCTCGCTCGCTTGCTACCGCGGCCGAAAGACCAACCTCCGAGGGAGCTACACCCGGGCGTTGTCTACAAAGTGTCGTGTTCTGGGTGTCCAGCCTGCTACATAGGCGAGAGCAAGTGTTTCCCGGAAAGAATGCGCCAACACAAGAACGACGTCAGGAAGATGGAAGTGCAACGTAGCGCTCTGGCGGAGCACTGCGAGAAGCACGACCATAAAATTGACTTAGACGGCGCTTCTGTTATTGAAACAGAACGGAATTTGGGAAAGAGGCTCTTGCTCGAGTCTTGGCACATTCAGCATACGCCTGCCAACATGAACCACTCGCTGGGAACAATGCCTTCGGTGTACGTTCACGGTCTCCGAAACGTGGTGGAAAGAGAAAGCCGGAGCCGGGGTGAGAGAACACGACGCGACGACACTTCGATGACCAAGACAGTCACCCCCTGAGGAAGGGACCGAGTCGGCCTCCAAACGTCGGACTCTATTTGAACTGTGGCTGGAGCAATTTCAATTTCGTATCATGTAATGCTCTTCTGTTCACGCTGGCTTTACCACAGTGCTTTTTCGATCCAGTGAAGCTTAATAATTTTTTGGTAATTGTCTTCTTGTCTCCCTAAAACGGACGTGCCAAGATGCATATTTGGCCTGAGCAGTCGCAAATACTTTTATTAGTTTGATGCACAAGTGGCCCGTGCATGCGTTCATTTCGTATCTTGTAATGCTCTTCTGCTCACGCTGGCTTTACCGTAGTGCTTTCGCAATGCAGTGAAGCTTGATCATATTTAAGTATTTGTCCTTTTGTTTGCCAGAAACGGACGTGCCAAGATGCATATTTGGCCTGTGCAGTCGCAAATGCTTATATTTGTTTGATGCACAAGTGGCCTGTGTATGCGTTCATTTCGTATCATGTAATGCTCTTCTGCTCACACTGGCTTTACCGAAGTGCTTTCGCGATGCAGTGAAGCTTGAATAAATTTAAGTATTTGTCTTTTTGTTTGCCTGAAACGGACGTGCAGAGATGCGTATTTGGCTCGAGCAGTCGCAAATGCTTATGTTTGTTTGATGCACAAGTGGCTTGTGCATGCGTTCATTTCGTATCATGTAATGCTCTTCTGCTCATGCTGGCTTTACCGCAGTGCTGTTTCGATGCAGTGAAGCTTGATGATATTTTAGTATTTGTCCTTTTCTTTGCCTGAAACGGACGTGCCAAGATGCATATTTGGTCTGAGCAGTCGCGAATGCTTATATTTGTTTGATGCAAAAGTGGCCTGTGCATGCGTTAATTTCGTATCATGTAATGCTTTTCTGCTCACGGTGGCTTTACCGCAGTGCTTTTTCGATGCAGTGAAGCTTGATCATATTTTAGTATTTGTCTTTTCGTTTGTCTGAGACGAACATGCCAAGATGCATATTTGGCCTGAGCAGTCGCAAATGCTTATATTTGTTTGATGCACAAGTGGCCTGTGTATGCGTTCATTTCGTATCATCGAATGCTCTTCTGCTCATGCTGGTTTTACCGCAGTGCTTTGGCGATGCAGTGAAGCCTAATCAGCTTTTGGTAATTGTAGTTTTGTCTCCCGGAAATGAACGTGCCAAGATGCATATTTGGCCTGAGCAGTCGCAAATAATTATATTGGTTTGATGCACAAGTGGCCTGTGCATGCGTTCATTTCGTATGTTGTAATGCTCTTCTGCTCACGCTGGCTTTACCGCAGTGCTTTTGCAATGCAGTGAAGCTTGATCATATATAAGTATTTGTCCTTTTGTTTGCCAGAAAGGGACGTGCCAAGATGCATATTTGGCCTGTGCAGTCGCAAATGCCTATATTTGTTTGATGCACAAGTGGCCTGGGCATGCGTTCATTTTGTACCATGTAGTGCTCTTCTGCTCATGCTGGCTTTACCGCAGTGCTCTTTCAATGCAGTGAAGCCTAATCATTTCTTGGTAATTGTTTTTTGTCTCCTTGAAACGGACATGTCAAGATGCATATTTGGCCTGAGCAGTCGCAAATGCTTATATTTGATTGATGCACAAGTGGCCTGTGCATGCGTTCATTTCGTATCATGAATGCTCTTCTGCTCACGCTGGCATTACCGCAGTGCTTTTGCGATGCAGTGAAGCTTGATCAAATTTAAGTATTTGTCCTTTTGTTTGCCTGAAATGGACGTGCCAAGATGCATATTTGGCTTGAGCAGCCGCAAATGCCTATCTTTGTTTGATGCGCAAGTCGCCTGGGCTTGCGTTCATTTCGTATCATCTAATGCTCTTCTGCTCACGCTGGCTTTACCGCAGTGCTTTTTTGATGCAGTGAAGCTTGATCATATTTTAGTATTTGTCTTTTCGTTTGTCTGAGACGGACATGCCAAGATGCATATTTGGCCTGAGCAGTCGCAAACGCTTATATTTCTTTGATGCACAAGTGGCCTGTGCATGCGTTCATTTCGTATATTGTAATGCTCTTCTGGTCACGCTGGCTTTACCGTAGTGTTTTTGCAATGCTGTGAAGCTTGATCATATTTAAGTATTTGTCCTTTTGTTTGCCAGAAACGGACGTGCTAAGATGCATATTTGGCCTGAGCAGTCGCAAATGCCTATATTTTTTGATGCACAAGTGGCCTGTGCTTGCGTTCATTTCGTATCATGTTCTGCTCATGCTCTTCTGCTCATGTTGGCTTTACCACAGTGCTTTCGTGATGCAGTGAAGCTTAATCGTCTTTTGGTAATTGTCTTTTTGTCTCTCTGAAACAGACGTGCCAAGATGCATATTTGGCCTGAGCTGTCGCAAATGCTTATATTTGTTTGATGCACAAGTGGCCTGTGCATGCGTTCATTTCGTATCATGTAATGCTCTTAGCTCATGCTGGCTTAACCGCAGTACTTTTGCGATGCAGTGAAGCTTGATCATATTTAAGTATTTATCCTTTTGTTTGCCTGAAACGGACACGCCAAGATGCATATGTGGCCTGAGCAGTCGCAAATGCTTATATTTGTTTGATGCACAACTGGCCTGTGCATACGTTCATTTCGTATCATGTAATGCTTTTCTGCTCACGCTAGGTTTACCGCAGTGCTTTTGCAATGCAGTGAAGCTTAATCATCTTTTGGTATGTGTCTTTTTGTCTCCCTGAAATGGACGTGCCAAGATGCATATTGGCCTGAGCAGTCTCAAATACTTTTTTTTGATGCACAAGTGGCGTGGGCTTGAGTTCATCTCGTATGATGTAATGCTCTTGTGCTCAAGCTGGCTTTACCGCAGTGCTTTTGTGATGCAGTGAAGCTTGATCATATTTAAGTATTTGTCCTTTTGTTTGCCTGAAACGGACGTGCCAAGATGCATATTTGGCCTGTGCAGTCGCAAATGCTTATATTTGTTTGATGCACAAGTGGCCTGTTCTTGCGTTCATTTCGTATCATGTAATGCTCTTCTGCTCACGCTGGCTTTAGCGCAGTGCTTTTGCAATGCAGTGAAGCTTAATCATCTTTTGGTATGTGTCTTTTTGTCTCCCTGAAATGGACGTGCCAAGATGCGTATTTGGCCCGAGCAGTCGCAAATGCTTATATTTGTTTGATGCACAGGTGGCTTGTGCATGCGTTCATTTCGTATCATGTAATGCTCTTCTGTTCACGCTGGCTTTACCACAGTGCTTTTTCGATCCAGTGAAGCTTAATAATTTTTTGGTAATTGTCTTTTTGTCTCCCTAAAACGGACGTGCCAAGATGCATATTTGGCCTGAGCAGTCACAAATACTTATATTTGTTTGATGCACTAGTGGCCTGTGTATGCGTTCATTTCGTATCATGTAATGCTCTTCTGCTCACGCTGGCTTTACCGCAGTGCTTTCGCGATGCAGTGAAACTCGAATAAATTTAAGTATTTGTCTTTTTGTTTGCCTGAAACGGACGTGCCAAGATGCGTATTTGGCTCGAGCAGTCGCAAATGCTGATATTTGTTTGATGCACAAGTGGCTTGTGCATGCGTTCATTTCGTATCATGTAATGCTCTTCTGCTCATGCTGGCTTTACCGCCGTGCTGTTTCGATGAAGTGAAGCTTGATGATATTTTAGTATTTGTCCTTTTGTTTGCCTGAAACGGACGTGCCAAGATGCATATTTGGCCTGAGCAGTCGCGAATGCTTATATTTGTTTGATGCAAAAGTGGCCTGTGCATGCGTTAATTTCGTATCATGTAATGCTTTTCTGCTCACGGTGGCTTTACCGCAGTGCTTTCGCGATGCAGTGAAGCTTAATCATCTTTTGGTAATTATCTTTTTGTCTCCATGAAACGGACGTGCCAAGATGCATATTTGGCCTGAGCAGTCGCAAATGCTTATATTTGTTTGATGCACAAGTGGCCTGTGCATGCGTTCATTTCGTATCATGTAATGCTCTTCTGCTCACGCTGGCATTACCGCAGTGCTTTTGCTATGCAGTGAAGCTTGATCAAATTTAAGTATTTGTCCTTTTGTTTGCCTGAAATGGACGTGCCAAAATGCATATTTGGCTTGAGCAGCCGCAAATGCCTATCTTTGTTAGATGCGCAAGTGGATGGGCTTGCGTTCATTTCGTATCATCTAATGCTCTTCTGCTCACGCTGGCTTTACCGCAGTGCTTTTTCGATGCAGTGAAGCTTGATCATATTTTAGTATTTGTCTTTTCGTTTGTCTGAGACGAACATGCCAAGATGCATATTTGGCCTGAACAGTCGCAAATGCTTATATTTGTTTGATGCACAAGTGGCCTGTGTATGCGTTCATTTCGTATCATCGAATGCTCTTCTGCTCATGCTGGTTTTACCGCAGTGCTTTGGCGATGCAGTGAAGCCTAATCAGCTTTTGGTAATTGTAGTTTTGTCTCCCGGAAATGAACGTGCCAAGATGCATATTTGGCCTGAGCAGTCGCAAATAATTATATTTGTTTGATGCACAAGTGGCCTGTGCATGCGTTCATTTCGTATGTTGTAATGCTCTTCTGCTCACGCTGGCTTTACCGCAGTGCTTTTTCGATGCAGTGAAGCTTGATCATATTTTAGTATTTGTCTTTTCGTTTGTCTGAGACGGACATGCCAAGATGCATATTTGGCCTGAGCAGTCGCAAATACTTATATTTGTTTGATGCACAAGTGGCCTGTGCATGCGTTCATTTCGTGTGTTGTAATGCTCTCCTGCTCACGCTGGCTTTACCGCAGTGCTTTTGCAATGCAGTGAAGCTTGATCATATATAAGTATTTGTCCTTTTGTTTGCCAGAAAGGGACGTGCCAAGATGCATATTTGGCCTGTGCAGTCGCAAATGCTTATATTTGTTTGATGCACAAGTGGCCTGTTCTTGCGTTCATTTCGTATCATGTAAAACTTATCCGCTCACGCTGGCTTTACCGCTGTGAATTTCGCAATGCAGTGAAGCTTAGTCGTCTTTCGGTGATTGTCTTTTTGTCTCTCTGAAACGGACGTGCCAAGATGCATATTTGGCCTGAGCAGTCGCAAATGCTTATATTTGTTTGATGCACAAGTGGCCTGTGCATGCGTTCGTTTCGTATCATGTAATGCTCTTCTGCTCACGCTGGCTTTAGCGCAGTGCTTTTGCGATGCAGTGAAGCTTAATCATCTTTTGGTATGTGTCTTTTTGTCTCCCTGAAATGGACGTGCCAAGATGCATATTGGCCTGAGCAGTCGCTAATACTTATATTTTTTGATGCACAAGTGGCGTGGGCTTGCGTTCATTTCGTGTAATGTAATGCTCTTGTGCTCAAGCTGGCTTTACCGCAGTGCTTTTGTGATGCAGTGAAGCTTGATCATATATAAGTATTTGTCCTTTTGTTTGCCTGAAACGGACGTGCCAAGATGCATATTTGGCCTGTGCAGTCGCAAATGCTTATATTTGTTTGATGCAAAAGTGGCCTGTGCATGCGTTAATTTCGTATCATGTAATGCTTTTCTGATCACGGTGGCTTTACCGCAGTGCTTTCGTGATGCAGTGAAGCCTAATCATGTTTTGGTAATTGTCTTTTTGTCTCCATGAAACAGACATGCCAAGATGCATATTGGGCCCGAGCAGTCGCAAACGCTTATATTTCTTTGATGCACAAGTGGCCTGTGCATGCGTTCATTTCGTATCTTGTAATGCTCTTCTGCTCACGCTGGCTTTACCGTAGTGTTTTTGCAATGCTGTGAAGCTTGATCATATTTAAGTATTTGTCCTTTTGTTTGCCAGAAACGGACGTGCTAAGATGCATATTTGGCCTGAGCAGTCGCAAATGCCTATATTTTTTGATGCACAAGTGGCCTGTGCTTGCGTTCATTTCGTATCATGTTCTGCTCATGCTCTTCTGCTCATGTTGGCTTTACCACAGTGCTTTCGTGATGCAGTGAAGCTTAATCGTCTTTTGGTAATTGTCTTTTTGTCTCTCTGAAACAGACGTGCCAAGATGCATATTTGGCCTGAGCTGTCGCAAATGCTTATATTTGTTTGATGCACAAGTGGCCTGTGCATGCGTTCATTTCGTATCATGTAATGCCTTAGCTCACGCTGGCTTAACCGCAGTACTTTTGCGATGCAGTGAAGCTTGATCATATTTAAGTATTTATCCTTTTGTTTGCCTGAAACGGACATGCCAAGATGCATATGTGGCCTGAGCAGTCGCAAATGCTTATATTTGTTTGATGCACAACTGGCCTGTGCATACGTTCATTTCGTATCATGTAATGCTTTTCTGCTCACGCTAGGTTTACCGCAGTGCTTTTTCAATGCAGTGAAGCTTAATCATCTTTTGGTATGTGTCTTTTTGTCTCCCTGAAATGGACGTGCCAAGATGCATATTGGCCTGAGCAGTCTCAAATACTTTTTTTTGATGCACAAGTGGCGTGGGCTTGAGTTCATCTCGTATGATGTAATGCTCTTGTGCTCAAGCTGGCTTTACCGCAGTGCTTTTGTGATGCAGTGAAGCTTGATCATATTTAAGTATTTGTCCTTTTGTTTGCCTGAAACGGACGTGCCAAGATGCATATTTGGCCTGTGCAGTCGCAAATGCTTATATTTGTTTGATGCACAAGTGGCCTGTTCTTGCGTTCATTTCGTATCATGTAATGCTCTTCTGCTCACGCTGGCTTTAGCGCAGTGCTTTTGCAATGCAGTGAAGCTTAATCATCTTTTGGCATGTGTCTTTTTGTCTCCCTGAAATGGACGTGCCAAGATGCGTATTTGGCCCGAGCAGTCGCAAATGCTTATATTTGTTTGATGCACAGGTGGCTTGTGCATGCGTTCATTTCGTATCATGTAATGCTCTTCTGTTCACGCTGGCTTTACCACAGTGCTTTTTCGATCCAGTGAAGCTTAATAATTTTTTGGTAATTGTCTTTTTGTCTCCCTAAAACGGACGTGCCAAGATGCATATTTGGCCTGAGCAGTCACAAATACTTATATTTGTTTGATGCACTAGTGGCCTGTGTATGCGTTCATTTCGTATCGTGTAATGCTCTTTTGCTCACGCTGGCTTTACCGCAGTGCTTTCGCGATGCAGTGAAACTTGAATAAATTTAAGTATTTGTCTTTTTGTTTGCCTGAAACGGACGTGCCAAGATGCGTATTTGGCTCGAGCAGTCGCAAATGCTGATATTTGTTTGATGCACAAGTGGCTTGTGCATGCGTTCATTTCGTATCATGTAATGCTCTTCTGCTCATGCTGGCTTTACCGCCGTGCTGTTTCGATGCAGTGAAGCTTGATGATATTTTAGTATTTGTCCTTTTGTTTGCCTGAAACGGACGTGCCAAGATGCATATTTGGCCTGAGCAGTCGCGAATGCTTATATTTGTTTGATGCAAAAGTGGCCTGTGCATGCGTTAATTTCGTATCATGTAATGCTTTTCTGCTCACGGTGGCTTTACCGCAGTGCTTTCGCGATGCAGTAAAGCTTAATCATCTTTTGGTAATTATCTTTTTGTCTCCATGAAACGGACCTGCCAAGATGCATATTTGGCCTGAGCAGTCGCAAATGCTTATATTTGTTTGATGCAAAAGTGGCCTGTGCATGCGTTAATTTCGTATCATGTAATGCTTTTCTGATCACGGTGGCTTTACCGCAGTGCTTTCGTGATGCAGTGAAGCCTAATCATGTTTTGGTAATTGTCTTTTTGTCTCCATGAAACAGACATGCCAAGATGCATATTGGGCCCGAGCAGTCGCAAACGCTTATATTTCTTTGATGCACAAGTGGCCTGTGCATGCGTTCATTTCGTATCTTGTAATGCTCTTCTGCTCACGCTGGCTTTACCGTAGTGTTTTTGCAATGCTGTGAAGCTTGATCATATTTAAGTATTTGTCCTTTTGTTTGCCAGAAACGGACGTGCTAAGATGCATATTTGGCCTGAGCAGTCGCAAATGCCTATATTTTTTTATGCACAAGTGGCCTGTGCTTGCGTTCATTTCGTATCATGTTCTGCTCATGCTCTTCTGCTCATGTTGGCTTTACCACAGTGCTTTCGTGATGCAGTGAAGCTTAATCGTCTTTTGGTAATTGTCTTTTTGTCTCTCTGAAACAGACGTGCCAAGATGCATATTTGGCCTGAGCTGTCGCAAATGCTTATATTTGTTTGATGCACAAGTGGCCTGTGCATGCGTTCATTTCGTATCATGTAATGCCTTAGCTCACGCTGGCTTAACCGCAGTACTTTTGCGATGCAGTGAAGCTTGATCATATTTAAGTATTTATCCTTTTGTTTGCCTGAAACGGACATGCCAAGATGCATATGTGGCCTGAGCAGTCGCAAATGCTTATATTTGTTTGATGCACAACTGGCCTGTGCATACGTTCATTTCGTATCATGTAATGCTTTTCTGCTCACGCTAGGTTTACCGCAGTGCTTTTGCAATGCAGTGAAGCTTAATCATCTTTTGGTATGTGTCTTTTTGTCTCCCTGAAATGGACGTGCCAAGATGCATATTGGCCTGAGCAGTCTCAAATACTTTTTTTTGATGCACAAGTGGCGTGGGCTTGAGTTCATCTCGTATGATGTAATGCTCTTGTGCTCAAGCTGGCTTTACCGCAGTGCTTTTGTGATGCAGTGAAGCTTGATCATATTTAAGTATTTGTCCTTTTGTTTGCCTGAAACGGACGTGCCAAGATGCATATTTGGCCTGTGCAGTCGCAAATGCTTATATTTGTTTGATGCAGAAGTGGCCTGTTCTTGCGTTCATTTCGTATCATGTAATGCTCTTCTGCTCACGCTGGCTTTAGCGCAGTGCTTTTGCAATGCAGTGAAGCTTAATCATCTTTTGGCATGTGTCTTTTTGTCTCCCTGAAATGGACGTGCCAAGATGCGTATTTGGCCCGAGCAGTCGCAAATGCTTATATTTGTTTGATGCACAGGTGGCTTGTGCATGCGTTCATTTCGTATCATGTAATGCTCTTCTGCTCACGCTGGCATTACCGCAGTGCTTTTGCGATGCAGTGAAGCTTGATCAAATTTAAGTATTTGTCCTTTTGTTTGCCTGAAATGGACGTGCCAAGATGCATATTTGGCTTGAGCAGCCGCAAATGCCTATCTTTGTTAGATGCGCAAGTGGCCTGGGCTTGCGTTCATTTCGTATCATCTAATGCTCTTCTTCTCACGCTGGCTTTACCGCAGTGCTTTTTCGATGCAGTGAAGCTTGATCATATTTTAGTATTTGTCTTTTCGTTTGTCTGAGACGAACATGCCAAGATGCATATTTGGCCTGAGCAGTCGCAAATGCTTATATTTGTTTGATGCACAAGTGGCCTGTGTACGCGTTCATTTCGTATCATCGAATGCTCTTCTGCTCATGCTGGTTTTACCGCAGTGCTTTGGCGATGCAGTGAAGCCTAATCAGCTTTTGGTAATTGTAGTTTTGTCTCCCGGAAATGAACGTGCCAAGATGCATATTTGGCCTGAGCAGTCGCAAATAATTATATTTGTTTGATGCACAAGTGGCCTGTGCATGCGTTCATTTCGTATGTTGTAATGCTCTTCTGCTCACGCTGGCTTTACCGCAGTGCTTTTGCAATGCAGTGAAGCTTTATCATATATAAGTATTTGTCCTTTTGTTTGCCAGAAAGGGACGTGCCAAGACGCATATTTGGCCTGTGCAGTCGCAAATGCTTATATTTGTTTGATGCACAAGTGGCCTGTTCTTGCGTTCATTTCGTATCATGTTGTGCTTATCCGCTCACGCTGGCTTTACCGCTGTGAATTCCGCAATGCAGTGAAGCTTAGTCATCTTTCGGTAATTGTCTTTTTGTCTCTCTGAAACGGAGGTGCCAAGATGCATATTTGGCCTGAGCAGTCGCAAATGCTTATATTTGTTTGATGCACAAGTGGCCTGTGCATGTGTTCGTTTCGTACCATGTAATGCTCTACTGCTCACGCTGGCTTTAGCGCAGTGATTTTGCGATGCAGTGAAGCTTAATCATCTTTTGGTATGTGTCTTTTTATCTCCCTAAAATGGATGTGCCAAGATGCATATTGGCCTGAGCAGTCGCTAATACTTATATTTTTTTGATGCACAAGTGGCTTGTGCATTCGTTCATGTCGTATGATGTAATGCTCTTGTGCTCAAGCTGGCTTTACCGCAGTGCTTTTGTGATGCAGTGAAGCTTAATCATATTTAAGTATTTGTCCTTTTGTTTGCCCGAAACGGACGTGCCAAGATGCATATTTGGCCTGTGCAGTCGCAAATGCTTATATTTGTTTGATGCAAAAGTGGCCTGTGCATGCGTTAATTTCGTATCATGTAATGCTTTTCAGCTCACGGTGGCTTTACCGCAGTGCTTTCACGATGCAGTGAAGCCTATTCATGTTTTGGTAATTGTCTCTTTGTCTCCATGAAACAGACATGCCAAGATGCATATTGGGCCCGAGCAGTCGCAAACGCTTATATTTTTTTGATGCACAAGTGGCTTGTGCATGCGTTCATTTCGTATCATGTAATGCTCTTCTGTTCACGCTGGCTTTACCGCAGTGGTTTTTCGATCCTGTGAAGCTTAATAATTTTTTGGTAATTGTCTTTTTGTCTCCCTAAAACGGACGTGCGAAAATGCATATTTGGCCTGAGCAGTCGCAAATACTTATATTTGTTTGATGCACAAGTGGCCTGTGCATGCGTTCAATTCGTATCTTGTAATGCTCTTCTGCTCACGCTGGCTTTACCGTAGTGTTTTTGCAATGCAGTGAAGCTTGATCATATTTAAGTATTTGTCCTTTTGTTTGCCAGAAACGGACGTGCCAAGATGCATATTTGGCCTGTGCAGTCGCAAATGCTTATATTTGTTTTATGCACAAGTGGCCTGTTCTTGCGTTCATTTAGTATCATGTAATGCTTTTCTGCTCACGCTGGCTTTACCGCAGTGAATTTCGCGATGCAGTGAAACTTAGGCATCTTTCCGTAAGTGTCTTATTGTGTCCCTGAAACGGATGTGCTAAGATGGATATTTGGCCTGAGCAGTCGCGAATGCCTATATTTTTTTTATGCGCAAGTGGCCTGTGCTTGCGTTCATTTCGTATCATGTATTGCTCTTCTGCTCATGTTGGCTTTACCACAGTGCTTTCGTGATGCAGTGAAGCTTAATCGTCTTTTGGTAATTGTCTTTTTGTCTCTCTGAAACGGGCGTGCCAAGATGCATATTTGGCCTGAGCTGTCGCAAATGCTTATACTTGTTTGATGCACAAGTGGCCTGTGCATGCGTTCTTTCCTATCATGTAATGCTCTTAGCTCACGCTGGCTTAACCGCAGTACTTTTGCGATGCAGTGAAGCTTGATCATATTTAAGTATTTATCCATTTGTTTGCCTGAAACGGACATGCCAAGATGCATATGTGGCCTGAGCAGTCGCAAATGCTTATATTTGTTTGATGCACAAGTGGCCTGTGCATACGTTCATTTCGTATCATGTAATGCTTTTCTGCTCACGCTAGGTTTACCGCAGTGCTTTTGCAATGCAGTGAAGCTTAATCATCTTTTGGTATGTGTCTTTTTGTCTCCCTGAAATGGACGTGCCAAGATGCATATTGGCCTGAGCAGTCTCAAATACTTTTTTTTTGATGCACAAGTGGCGTGGGCTTGAGTTCATCTCGTATGATGTAATGCTCTTGTGCTCAAGCTGGCTTTACCGCAGTGCTTTTGTGATGCAGTGAAGCTTGATCATATTTATGTATTTGTCCTTTTGTTTGCCTGAAACGGACGTGCCAAGATGCATATTTGGCCTGTGCAGTCGCAAATGCTTATATTTGTTTGATGCACAAGTGGCCTGTTCTTGCGTTCATTTCGTATCATGTAATGCTCTTCTGCTCACGCTGGCTTTAGCGCAGTGCTTTTGCAATGCAGTGAAGCTTAATCATCTTTTGGTATGTGTCTTTTTGTCTCCCTGAAATGGACGTGCCAAGATGCGTATTTGGCCCGAGCAGTCGCAAATGCTTATATTTGTTTGATGCACAGGTGGCTTGTGCATGCGTTCATTTCGTATCATGTAATGCTCTTCTGTTCACGCTGGCTTTACCACAGTGCTTTTTCGATCCAGTGAAGCTTAATAATTTTTTGGTAATTGTCTTTTTGTCTCCCTAAAACGGACGTGCCAAGATGCATATTTGGCCTGAGCAGTCACAAATACTTATATTTGTTTGATGCACTAGTGGCCTGTGTATGCGTTCATTTCGTATCATGTAATGCTCTTCTGCTCACGCTGGCTTTACCGCAGTGCTTTCGCGATGCAGTGAAACTTGAATAAATTTAAGTATTTGTCTTTTTGTTTGCCTGAAACGGACGTGCCAAGATGCGTATTTGGCTCGAGCAGTCGCAAATGCTGATATTTGTTTGATGCACAAGTGGCTTGTGCATGCGTTCATTTCGTATCATGTAATGCTCTTCTGCTCATGCTGGCTTTACCGCCGTGCTGTTTCGATGCAGTGAAGCTTGATGATATTTTAGTATTTGTCCTTTTGTTTGCCTGAAACGGACGTGCCAAGATGCATATTTGGCCTGAGCAGTCGCGAATGCTTATATTTGTTTGATGCAAAAGTGGCCTGTGCATGCGTTAATTCCGTATCATGTAATGCTTTTCTGCTCACGGTGGCTTTACCGCAGTGGTTTCGTTATGCAGTGAAGCTTAATCATCTTTTGGTAATTATCTTTTTGTCTCCATGAAACGGACGTGCCAAGATGCATATTTGGCCTGAGCTGTCGCAAATGCTTATATTTGTTTGATGCACAAGTGGCTTGTGCATTCGTTCATTTCGTATCATGTAATGCTCTTCTGTTCACGCTGGCTTTACCGCAGTGCTTTCGCGATGCAGTGAAGCTTGATCATATTTAAGTATTTGTCCTTTTGTTTGCCTGAAACGGACGTGCCAAGACGCATATTTAGCCTGAGCAGTCGCAAATGCTTATAATTGTTTCATGCACAAGTGGCCTGTGCATGCGTTATTCGTATCATGTAATGCCCTTCTGCTCACGCTGGCATTACCGCAGTGCTTTCGCGATGCAGTGAAGCTTGATCATTATTTAGTATTTGTCCTTTTGTTTGCCTGAAACGGACGTGCCAAGATGCATATTTGGCCTGAGCAGTCGCAAATGCTTATATTTGTTTGATGCACAAGTGTCCTGTGCATGCGTTCGTTTCGTATCATGTAATGCTCTTCTGCTCACGCTGGCTTTAGCGCAGTGCTTTTGCGATGCAGTGAAGCTTAATCATCTTTTGGTATGTGTCTTTTTATCTCCCTGAAATGGACGTGCCAAGATGCATATTGGCCTGAGCAGTCGCTAATACTTATATTTTTTTGATGCACAAGTGGCGTGGGCTTGCGTTCATTTCGTATGATGTAATGCTCTTGTGCTCAAGCTGGCTTTACCGCAGTGCTTTTGTGATGCAGTGAAGCTTAATCATATATAAGTATTTGTCCTTTTGTTTGCCAGAAAGGGACGTGCCAAAATGCATATTTGGCCTGTGCAGTCGCAAATGCTTATATTTGTTTGATGCACAAGTGGCCTGTTCTTGCGTTCATTTCGTATCATGTAATGCTTTTCCGCTCACGCTGGCTGTACCGCTGTGAATTTCGCGATGCAGTGAAGCTTAGTCATCTTTCGGTAATTGTCTTTTTGTCTCTCTGAAACGGACGTGCCAAGATGCATATTGGCCTGAGCAGTCTCAAATACTTTTTTTTTGATGCACAAGTGGCGTGGGCTTGAGTTCATCTCGTATGATGTAATGCTCTTGTGCTCAAGCTGGCTTTACCGCAGTGCTTTTGTGATGCAGTGAAGCTTGATCATATTTATGTATTTGTCCTTTTGTTTGCCTGAAACGGACGTGCCAAGATGCATATTTGGCCTGTGCAGTCGCAAATGCTTATATTTGTTTGATGCACAAGTGGCCTGTTCTTGCGTTCATTTCGTATCATGTAATGCTTTTCTGCTCACGCTAGGTTTACCGCAGTGCTTTTGCAATGCAGTGAAGCTTAATCATCTTTTGGTATGTGTCTTTTTGTCTCCCTGAAATGGACGTGCCAAGATGCATATTGGCCTGAGCAGTCTCAAATACTTTTTTTTTGATGCACAAGTGGCGTGGGCTTGAGTTCATCTCGTATGATGTAATGCTCTTGTGCTCAAGCTGGCTTTACCGCAGTGCTTTTGTGATGCAGTGAAGCTTGATCATATTTATGTATTTGTCCTTTTGTTTGCCTGAAACGGACGTGCCAAGATGCATATTTGGCCTGTGCAGTCGCAAATGCTTATATTTGTTTGATGCACAAGTGGCCTGTTCTTGCGTTCATTTCGTATCATGTAATGCTCTTCTGCTCACGCTGGCTTTAGCGCAGTGCTTTTGCAATGCAGTGAAGCTTAATCATCTTTTGGTATGTGTCTTTTTGTCTCCCTGAAATGGACGTGCCAAGATGCGTATTTGGCCCGAGCAGTCGCAAATGCTTATATTTGTTTGATGCACAGGTGGCTTGTGCATGCGTTCATTTCGTATCATGTAATGCTCTTCTGTTCACGCTGGCTTTACCACAGTGCTTTTTCGATCCAGTGAAGCTTAATAATTTTTTGGTAATTGTCTTTTTGTCTCCCTAAAACGGACGTGCCAAGATGCATATTTGGCCTGAGCAGTCACAAATACTTATATTTGTTTGATGCACTAGTGGCCTGTGTATGTGTTCATTTCGTATCATGTAATGCTCTTCTGCTCACGCTGGCTTTACCGCAGTGCTTTCGCGATGCAGTGAAACTTGAATAAATTTAAGTATTTGTCTTTTTGTTTGCCTGAAACGGACGTGCCAAGATGCGTATTTGGCTCGAGCAGTCGCAAATGCTGATATTTGTTTGATGCACAAGTGGCTTGTGCATGCGTTCATTTCGTATCATGTAATGCTCTTCTGCTCATGCTGGCTTTACCGCCGTGCTGTTTCGATGCAGTGAAGCTTGATGATATTTTAGTATTTGTCCTTTTGTTTGCCTGAAACGGACGTGCCAAGATGCATATTTGGCCTGAGCAGTCGCGAATGCTTATATTTGTTTGATGCAAAAGTGGCCTGTGCATGCGTTAATTCCGTATCATGTAATGCTTTTCTGCTCACGGTGGCTTTACCGCAGTGGTTTCGTGATGCAGTGAAGCTTAATCATCTTTTGGTAATTATCTTTTTGTCTCCATGAAACGGACGTGCCAAGATGCATATTTGGCCTGAGCTGTCGCAAATGCTTATATTTGTTTGATGCACAAGTGGCTTGTGCATTCGTTCATTTCGTATCATGTAATGCTCTTCTGTTCACGCTGGCTTTACCGCAGTGCTTTCGCGATGCAGTGAAGCTTGATCATATTTAAGTATTTGTCCTTTTGTTTGCCTGAAACGGACGTGCCAAGACGCATATTTAGCCTGAGCAGTCGCAAATGCTTATAATTGTTTTATGCACAAGTGGCCTGTGCATGCGTTATTCGTATCATGTAATGCCCTTCTGCTCACGCTGGCATTACCGCAGTGCTTTCGCGATGCAGTGAAGCTTTATCATATATAAGTATTTGTCCTTTTGTTTGCCAGAAAGGGACGTGCCAAGACGCATATTTGGCCTGAGCAGTCGCAAATGCTTATATTTGTTTGATGCACAAGTGGCCTGTGCATGCGTTCGTTTCGTATCATGTAATGCTATTCTGCTCACGCTGGCTTTAGCGCAGTGCTTTTGCGATGCAGTGAAGCTTAATCATCTTTTGGTATGTGTCTTTTTATCTCCCTGAAATGGACGTGCCAAGATGCATATTGGCCTGAGCAGTCGCTAATACTTATATTTTTTTGATGCACAAGTGGCGTGGGCTTGCGTTCATTTCGTATGATGTAATGCTCTTGTGCTCAAGCTGGCTTTACCGCAGTGCTTTTGTGATGCAGTGAAGCTTAATCATATATAAGTATTTGTCCTTTTGTTTGCCAGAAAGGGACGTGCCAAAATGCATATTTGGCCTGTGCAGTCGCAAATGCTTATATTTGTTTGATGCACAAGTGGCCTGTTCTTGCGTTCATTTCGTATCATGTAATGCTTTTCCGCTCACGCTGGCTGTACCGCTGTGAATTTCGCGATGCAGTGAAGCTTAGTCATCTTTCGGTAATTGTCTTTTTGTCTCTCTGAAACGGACGTGCCAAGATGCATATTTGGCCTGAGCAGTCGCAAATGCTTATATTTGTTTGATGCACAAGTGGCCTGTGCATGCGTTCGTTTGGTATCATGTAATGCTCTTCTGCTCACGCTGGCTTTAGCGCATGGCTTTTGCAATGCAGTGAAGCTTAATCATCTTTTGGTATGTGTCTTTTTGTCTCCCTGAAATGGACGTGCCAAGATGCATATTGGCCTGAGCAGTCTCAAATACTTTTTTTGATGCACAAGTGGCGTGGGCTTGAGTTCATCTCGTATGATGTAATGCTCTTGTGCTCAAGCTGGCTTTACCGCAGTGCTTTTGTGATGCAGTGAAGCTTGATCATATTTAAGTATTTGTCCTTTTGTTTGCCTGAAACGGACGTGCCAAGATGCATATTTGGCCTGTGCAGTCGCAAATGCATATATTTGTTTGATGCAAAAGTGGCCTGTGCATGCGTTAATTTCGTATCATGTAATGCTTTTCTGCTCACGGTGGCTTTACCGCATTGCTTTCGCGATGCAGTGAAGCCTAATCATGTTTTGGTAATTGTCTTTTTGTCTCCATGAAACGGACATGCCAAGATGCATATTGGGCCCGAGCAGTCGCAAACGCTTATATTTGTTTGATGCACAAGTGGCTTGTGCATGCGTTCATTTCGTATCATGTAATGCTCTTTTGTTCACGCTGGCTTTACCGCAGTGCTTTTGTGATCCAGTGAAGCTTAATAATTTATTGGTAATTGTCTTTTTGTCTCCCTAAAACGGATGTGCCAAGATGCATATTTGGCCTGAGCAGTCGCAAATACTTATATTTGGTTGATGCACAAGTGGCCTGTGCATGCGTTCAATTCGTATCTTGTAATGCTCTTCTGCTCACGCTGGCTTTACCGTAGTGTTTTTGCAATGCAGTGAAGCTTGATCATATTTAAGTATTTGTCCTTTTGTTTGCCAGAAACGGACGTGCCAAGATGCATATTTGGCCTGTGCAGTCGCAAATGCTTATATTTGTTTGATGCACAAGTGGCCTGTTCTTGCGTTCATTTCGTATCATGTAATGCTTTTCTGCTCACGCTGGCTTTACCGCAGTGAATTTCGCGATGCAGTGAAGCTTGGCATCTTTCCGTAATTGTCTTATTGTCTCCCTGAAACGGACGTGCTAAGATGCATATTTAGCCTGAGCAGTCGCAAATGCTTATAATTGTTTCATGCACAAGTGGATTGTGCATGCGTTCAATTCGTATCATGTAATGCCCTTCTGCTCACGCTGGCATTACCGCACTGCTTTTGCGATGCAGTGAAGCTTGAATAAATTTAAGTATTTGTCTTTTTGTTTGCCTGAAACGGACGTGCCAAGATGCGTATTTGGCCCGAGCAGTCGCAAATGCTTATATTCGTTTGATGCACAGGTGGCTTGTGCATGCGTTCATTTCGTATCATTTAAACGTAAACATTTTGACAGCAATCTGTCTGGCTAAGTGAACAGCTCTCGAGAGTCCTAGGAAAAGCCGGGGTCACGGTAATCCATAAACCTGTTTCGACGCTCGCTCGCTTGCTACCGCGGCCGAAAGACCGACCTCCGAGGGAGCTACACCCGGGCGTTGTCTACAAAGTGTCGTGTTCTGGGTGTCCAGCCTGCTACATAGGCGAGAGCAAGTGTTTCCCGGAAAGAATGCGCCAACACAAGAACGACGTCAGGAAGATGGAAGTGCAACGTAGCGCTCTGGCGGAGCACTGCGAGAAGCACGACCATAAAATTGACTTAGACGGCGCTTCTGTTATTGAAACAGAACGGAATTTGGGAAAGAGGCTCTTGCTCGAGTCTTGGCACATTCAGCATACGCCTGCCAACATGAACCACTCGCTGGGAACAATGCCTTCGGTGTACGTTCACGGTCTCCGAAACGTGGTGGAAAGAGAAAGCCGGAGCCGGGGTGAGAGAACACGACGCGACGACACTTCGATGACCAAGACAGTCACCCCCTGAGGAAGGGACCGAGTCGGTCTCGAAACGTCGGACTCTATTTGAACTGTGGCTGGAGCAATTTCAATTTCGTATCATGTAATGCTCTTCTGTTCACGCTGGCTTTACCACAGTGCTTTTTCGATCCAGTGAAGCTTAATAATTTTTTGGTAATTGTCTTCTTGTCTCCCTAAAACGGACGTGCCAAGATGCATATTTGGCCTGAGCAGTCGCAAATACTTTTATTAGTTTGATGCACAAGTGGCCCGTGCATGCGTTCATTTCGTATCTTGTAATGCTCTTCTGCTCACGCTGGCTTTACCGTAGTGCTTTCGCAATGCAGTGAAGCTTTATCATATATAAGTATTTGTCCTTTTGTTTGCCAGAAAGGGACGTGCCAAGACGCATATTTGGCCTGTGCAGTCGCAAATGCTTATATTTGTTTGATGCACAAGTGGCCTGTGTACGCGTTCATTTCGTATCATCTAATGCTCTTCTTCTCACGCTGGCTTTACCGCAGTGCTTTTTCGATGCAGTGAAGCTTGATCATATTTTAGTATTTGTCTTTTCGTTTGTCTGAGACGAACATGCCAAGATGCATATTTGGCCTGAGCAGTCGCAAATGCTTATATTTGTTTGATGCACAAGTGGCCTGTGTACGCGTTCATTTCGTATCATCGAATGCTCTTCTGCTCATGCTGGTTTTACCGCAGTGCTTTGGCGATGCAGTGAAGCCTAATCAGCTTTTGGTAATTGTAGTTTTGTCTCCCGGAAATGAACGTGCCAAGATGCATATTTGGCCTGAGCAGTCGCAAATAATTATATTTGTTTGATGCACAAGTGGCCTGTGCATGCGTTCATTTCGTATGTTGTAATGCTCTTCTGCTCACGCTGGCTTTACCGCAGTGCTTTTGCAATGCAGTGAAGCTTTATCATATATAAGTATTTGTCCTTTTGTTTGCCAGAAAGGGACGTGCCAAGACGCATATTTGGCCTGTGCAGTCGCAAATGCTTATATTTGTTTGATGCACAAGTGGCCTGTTCTTGCGTTCATTTCGTATCATGTTGTGCTTATCCGCTCACGCTGGCTTTACCGCTGTGAATTCCGCAATGCAGTGAAGCTTAGTCATCTTTCGGTAATTGTCTTTTTGTCTCTCTGAAACGGAGGTGCCAAGATGCATATTTGGCCTGAGCAGTCGCAAATGCTTATATTTGTTTGATGCACAAGTGGCCTGTTCTTGCGTTCATTTCGTATCATGTAATGCTCTTCTGCTCACGCTGGCTTTAGCGCAGTGCTTTTGCAATGCAGTGAAGCTTAATCATCTTTTGGTATGTGTCTTTTTGTCTCCCTGAAATGGACGTGCCAAGATGCGTATTTGGCCCGAGCAGTCGCAAATGCTTATATTTGTTTGATGCACAGGTGGCTTGTGCATGCGTTCATTTCGTATCATGTAATGCTCTTCTGTTCACGCTGGCTTTACCACAGTGCTTTTTCGATCCAGTGAAGCTTAATAATTTTTTGGTAATTGTCTTTTTGTCTCCCTAAAACGGACGTGCCAAGATGCATATTTGGCCTGAGCAGTCACAAATACTTATATTTGTTTGATGCACTAGTGGCCTGTGTATGCGTTCATTTCGTATCATGTAATGCTCTTCTGCTCACGCTGGCTTTACCGCAGTGCTTTCGCGATGCAGTGAAACTTGAATAAATTTAAGTATTTGTCTTTTTGTTTGCCTGAAACGGACGTGCCAAGATGCGTATTTGGCTCGAGCAGTCGCAAATGCTGATATTTGTTTGATGCACAAGTGGCTTGTGCATGCGTTCATTTCGTATCATGTAATGCTCTTCTGCTCATGCTGGCTTTACCGCCGTGCTGTTTCGATGCAGTGAAGCTTGATGATATTTTAGTATTTGTCCTTTTGTTTGCCTGAAACGGACGTGCCAAGATGCATATTTGGCCTGAGCAGTCGCGAATGCTTATATTTGTTTGATGCAAAAGTGGCCTGTGCATGCGTTAATTCCGTATCATGTAATGCTTTTCTGCTCACGGTGGCTTTACCGCAGTGCTTTCGTGATGCAGTGAAGCTTAATCATCTTTTGGTAATTATCTTTTTGTCTCCATGAAACGGACGTGCCAAGATGCATATTTGGCCTGAGCTGTCGCAAATGCTTATATTTGTTTGATGCACAAGTGGCTTGTGCATTCGTTCATTTCGTATCATGTAATGCTCTTCTGTTCACGCTGGCTTTACCGCAGTGCTTTCGCGATGCAGTGAAGCTTGATCATATTTAAGTATTTGTCCTTTTGTTTGCCTGAAACGGACGTGCCAAGACGCATATTTAGCCTGAGCAGTCGCAAATGCTTATAATTGTTTCATGCACAAGTGGCCTGTGCATGCGTTATTCGTATCATGTAATGCCCTTCTGCTCACGCTGGCATTACCGCAGTGCTTTCGCGATGCAGTGAAGCTTGATCATTATTTAGTATTTGTCCTTTTGTTTGCCTGAAACGGACGTGCCAAGATGCATATTTGGCCTGAGCAGTCGCAAATGCTTATATTTGTTTGATGCACAAGTGGCCTGTGCATGCGTTCGTTTCGTATCATGTAATGCTCTTCTGCTCACGCTGGCTTTAGCGCAGTGCTTTTGCGATGCAGTGAAGCTTAATCATCTTTTGGTATGTGTCTTTTTATCTCCCTGAAATGGACGTGCCAAGATGCATATTGGCCTGAGCAGTCGCTAATACTTATATTTTTTTGATGCACAAGTGGCGTGGGCTTGCGTTCATTTCGTATGATGTAATGCTCTTGTGCTCAAGCTGGCTTTACCGCAGTGCTTTTGTGATGCAGTGAAGCTTAATCATATATAAGTATTTGTCCTTTTGTTTGCCAGAAAGGGACGTGCCAAAATGCATATTTGGCCTGTGCAGTCGCAAATGCTTATATTTGTTTGATGCACAAGTGGCCTGTTCTTGCGTTCATTTCGTATCATGTAATGCTTTTCCGCTCACGCTGGCTGTACCACTGTGAATTTCGCGATGCAGTGAAGCTTAGTCATCTTTCGGTAATTGTCTTTTTGTCTCTCTGAAACGGACGTGCCAAGATGCATATTTGGCCTGAGCAGTCGCAAATGCTTATATTTGTTTGATGCACAAGTGGCCTGTGCATGCGTTCGTTTCGTATCATGTAATGCTCTTCTGCTCACGCTGGCTTTAGCGCATGGCTTTTGCAATGCAGTGAAGCTTAATCATCTTTTGGTATGTGTCTTTTTGTCTCCCTGAAATGGACGTGCCAAGATGCATATTGGCCTGAGCAGTCTCAAATACTTTTTTTTGATGCACAAGTGGCGTGGGCTTGAGTTCATCTCGTATGATGTAATGCTCTTGTGCTCAAGCTGGCTTTACCGCAGTGCTTTTGTGATGCAGTGAAGCTTGATCATATTTAAGTATTTGTCCTTTTGTTTGCCTGAAACGGACGTGCCAACATGCATATTTGGCCTGTGCAGTCGCAAATGCATATATTTGTTTGATGCAAAAGTGGCCTGTGCATGCGTTAATTTCGTATCATGTAATGCTTTTCTGCTCACGGTGGCTTTACCGCATTGCTTTCGCGATGCAGTGAAGCCTAATCATGTTTTGGTAATTGTCTTTTTGTCTCCATGAAACGGACATGCCAAGATGCATATTGGGCCCGAGCAGTCGCAAACGCTTATATTTGTTTGATGCACAAGTGGCTTGTGCATGCGTTCATTTCGTATCATGTAATGCTCTTTTGTTCACGCTGGCTTTACCGCAGTGCTTTTGTGATCCAGTGAAGCTTAATAATTTATTGGTAATTGTCTTTTTGTCTCCCTAAAACGGATGTGCCAAGATGCATATTTGGCCTGAGCAGTCGCAAATACTTATATTTGTTTGATGCACAAGTGGCCTGTGCATGCGTTCAATTCGTATCTTGTAATGCTCTTCTGCTCACGCTGGCTTTACCGTAGTGTTTTTGCAATGCAGTGAAGCTTGATCATATTTAAGTATTTGTCCTTTTGTTTGCCAGAAACGGACGTGCCAAGATGCATATTTGGCCTGTGCAGTCGCAAATGCTTATATTTGTTTGATGCACAAGTGGCCTGTTCTTGCGTTCATTTCGTATCATGGAATGCTTTTCTGCTCACGCTGGCTTTACCGCAGTGAATTTCGCGATGCAGTGAAGCTTGGCATCTTTCCGTAATTGTCTTATTGTCTCCCTGAAACGGACGTGCTAAGATGCATATTTAGCCTGAGCAGTCGCAAATGCTTATAATTGTTTCATGCACAAGTGGATTGTGCATGCGTTCAATTCGTATCATGTAATGCCCTTCTGCTCACGCTGGCATTACCGCACTGCTTTTGCGATGCAGTGAAGCTTGAATAAATTTAAGTATTTGTCTTTTTGTTTGCCTGAAACGGACGTGCCAAGATGCGTATTTGGCCCGAGCAGTCGCAAATGCTTATATTCGTTTGATGCACAAGTGGCTTGTGCATGCGTTCATTTCGTATCATGTAATGCTCTTCTGCTCATGCTGGCTTTACCGCCGTGCTGTTTCGATGCAGTGAAGCTTGATGATATTTTAGTATTTGTCCTTTTGTTTGCCTGAAACGGACGTGCCAAGATGCATATTTGGCCTGAGCAGTCGCGAATGCTTATATTTGTTTGATGCAAAAGTGGCCTGTGCATGCGTTAATTCCGTATCATGTAATGCTTTTCTGCTCACGGTGGCTTTACCGCAGTGCTTTCGTGATGCAGTGAAGCTTAATCATCTTTTGGTAATTATCTTTTTGTCTCCATGAAACGGACGTGCCAAGATGCATATTTGGCCTGAGCTGTCGCAAATGCTTATATTTGTTTGATGCACAAGTGGCTTGTGCATTCGTTCATTTCGTATCATGTAATGCTCTTCTGTTCACGCTGGCTTTACCGCAGTGCTTTCGCGATGCAGTGAAGCTTGATCATATTTAAGTATTTGTCCTTTTGTTTGCCTGAAACGGACGTGCCAAGACGCATATTTAGCCTGAGCAGTCGCAAATGCTTATAATTGTTTCATGCACAAGTGGCCTGTGCATGCGTTATTCGTATCATGTAATGCCCTTCTGCTCACGCTGGCATTACCGCAGTGCTTTCGCGATGCAGTGAAGCTTGATCATTATTTAGTATTTGTCCTTTTGTTTGCCTGAAACGGACGTGCCAAGATGCATATTTGGCCTGAGCAGTCGCAAATGCTTATATTTGTTTGATGCACAAGTGGCCTGTGCATGCGTTCGTTTCGTATCATGTAATGCTCTTCTGCTCACGCTGGCTTTAGCGCAGTGCTTTTGCGATGCAGTGAAGCTTAATCATCTTTTGGTATGTGTCTTTTTATCTCCCTGAAATGGACGTGCCAAGATGCATATTGGCCTGAGCAGTCGCTAATACTTATATTTTTTTGATGCACAAGTGGCGTGGGCTTGCGTTCATTTCGTATGATGTAATGCTCTTGTGCTCAAGCTGGCTTTACCGCAGTGCTTTTGTGATGCAGTGAAGCTTAATCATATATAAGTATTTGTCCTTTTGTTTGCCAGAAAGGGACGTGCCAAAATGCATATTTGGCCTGTGCAGTCGCAAATGCTTATATTTGTTTGATGCACAAGTGGCCTGTTCTTGCGTTCATTTCGTATCATGTAATGCTTTTCCGCTCACGCTGGCTGTACCACTGTGAATTTCGCGATGCAGTGAAGCTTAGTCATCTTTCGGTAATTGTCTTTTTGTCTCTCTGAAACGGACGTGCCAAGATGCATATTTGGCCTGAGCAGTCGCAAATGCTTATATTTGTTTGATGCACAAGTGGCCTGTGCATGCGTTCGTTTCGTATCATGTAATGCTCTTCTGCTCACGCTGGCTTTAGCGCATGGCTTTTGCAATGCAGTGAAGCTTAATCATCTTTTGGTATGTGTCTTTTTGTCTCCCTGAAATGGACGTGCCAAGATGCATATTGGCCTGAGCAGTCTCAAATACTTTTTTTTGATGCACAAGTGGCGTGGGCTTGAGTTCATCTCGTATGATGTAATGCTCTTGTGCTCAAGCTGGCTTTACCGCAGTGCTTTTGTGATGCAGTGAAGCTTGATCATATTTAAGTATTTGTCCTTTTGTTTGCCTGAAACGGACGTGCCAAGATGCATATTTGGCCTGTGCAGTCGCAAATGCATATATTTGTTTGATGCAAAAGTGGCCTGTGCATGCGTTAATTTCGTATCATGTAATGCTTTTCTGCTCACGGTGGCTCTACCGCATTGCTTTCGCGATGCAGTGAAGCCTAATCATGTTTTGGTAATTGTCTTTTTGTCTCCATGAAACGGACATGCCAAGATGCATATTGGGCCCGAGCAGTCGCAAACGCTTATATTTGTTTGATGCACAAGTGGCTTGTGCATGCGTTCATTTCGTATCATGTAATGCTCTTTTGTTCACGCTGGCTTTACCGCAGTGCTTTTGTGATCCAGTGAAGCTTAATAATTTATTGGTAATTGTCTTTTTGTCTCCCTAAAACGGATGTGCCAAGATGCATATTTGGCCTGAGCAGTCGCAAATACTTATATTTGTTTGATGCACAAGTGGCCTGTGCATGCGTTCAATTCGTATCTTGTAATGCTCTTCTGCTCACGCTGGCTTTACCGTAGTGTTTTTGCAATGCAGTGAAGCTTGATCATATTTAAGTATTTGTCCTTTTGTTTGCCAGAAACGGACGTGCCAAGATGCATATTTGGCCTGTGCAGTCGCAAATGCTTATATTTGTTTGATGCACAAGTGGCCTGTTCTTGCGTTCATTTCGTATCATGTAATGCTTTTCTGCTCACGCTGGCTTTACCGCAGTGAATTTCGCGATGCAGTGAAGCTTGGCATCTTTCCGTAATTGTCTTATTGTCTCCCTGAAACGGACGTGCTAAGATGCATATTTAGCCTGAGCAGTCGCAAATGCTTATAATTGTTTCATGCACAAGTGGATTGTGCATGCGTTCAATTCGTATCATGTAATGCCCTTCTGCTCACGCTGGCATTACCGCACTGCTTTTGCGATGCAGTGAAGCTTGAATAAATTTAAGTATTTGTCTTTTTGTTTGCCTGAAACGGACGTGCCAAGATGCGTATTTGGCCCGAGCAGTCGCAAATGCTTATATTCGTTTGATGCACAGGTGGCTTGTGCATGCGTTCATTTCGTATCATTTAAACGTAAACATTTTGACAGCAATCTGTCTGGCTAAGTGAACAGCTCTCGAGAGTCCTAGGAAAAGCCGGGGTCACGGTAATCCATAAACCTGTTTCGACGCTCGCTCGCTTGCTACCGCGGCCGAAAGACCGACCTCTGAGGGAGCTACACCCGGGCGTTGTCTACAAAGTGTCGTGTTCTGGGTGTCCAGCCTGCTACATAGGCGAGAGCAAGTGTTTCCCGGAAAGAATGCGCCAACACAAGAACGACGTCAGGAAGATGGAAGTGCAACGTAGCGCTCTGGCGGAGCACTGCGAGAAGCACGACCATAAAATTGACTTAGACGGCGCTTCTGTTATTGAAACAGAACGGAATTTGGGAAAGAGGCTCTTGCTCGAGTCTTGGCACATTCAGCATACGCCTGCCAACATGAACCACTCGCTGGGAACAATGCCTTCGGTGTACGTTCACGGTCTCCGAAACGTGGTGGAAAGAGAAAGCCGGAGCCGGGGTGAGAGAACACGACGCGACGACACTTCGATGACCAAGACAGTCACCCCCTGAGGAAGGGACCGAGTCGGTCTCGAAACGTCGGACTCTATTTGAACTGTGGCTGGAGCAATTTCAATTTCGTATCATGTAATGCTCTTCTGTTCACGCTGGCTTTACCACAGTGCTTTTTCGATCCAGTGAAGCTTAATAATTTTTTGGTAATTGTCTTCTTGTCTCCCTAAAACGGACGTGCCAAGATGCATATTTGGCCTGAGCAGTCGCAAATACTTTTATTAGTTTGATGCACAAGTGGCCCGTGCATGCGTTCATTTCGTATCTTGTAATGCTCTTCTGCTCACGCTGGCTTTACCGTAGTGCTTTCGCAATGCAGTGAAGCTTGATCATATTTAAGTATTTGTCCTTTTGTTTGCCAGAAACGGACGTGCCAAGATGCATATTTGGCCTGTGCAGTCGCAAATGCTTATATTTGTTTGATGCACAAGTGGCCTGTGTATGCGTTCATTTCGTATCATGTAATGCTCTTCTGCTCACGCTGGCTTTACCGAAGTGCTTTCGCGATGCAGTGAAGCTTGAATAAATTTAAGTATTTGTCTTTTTGTTTGCCTGAAACGGACGTGCAGAGATGCGTATTTGGCTCGAGCAGTCGCAAATGCTTATGTTTGTTTGATGCACAAGTGGCTTGTGCATGCGTTCATTTCGTATCATGTAATGCTCTTCTGCTCATGCTGGCTTTACCGCAGTGCTGTTTCGATGCAGTGAAGCTTGATGATATTTTAGTATTTGTCCTTTTCTTTGCCTGAAACGGACGTGCCAAGATGCATATTTGGCCTGAGCAGTCGCGAATGCTTATATTTGTTTGATGCAAAAGTGGCCTGTGCATGCGTTAATTTCGTATCATGTAATGCTTTTCTGCTCACGGTGGCTTTACCGCAGTGCTTTTTCGATGCAGTGAAGCTTGATCATATTTTAGTATTTGTCTTTTCGTTTGTCTGAGACGAACATGCCAAGATGCATATTTGGCCTGAGCAGTCGCAAATGCTTATATTTGTTTGATGCACAAGTGGCCTGTGTATGCGTTCATTTCGTATCATCGAATGCTCTTCTGCTCATGCTGGTTTTACCGCAGTGCTTTGGCGATGCAGTGAAGCCTAATCAGCTTTTGGTAATTGTAGTTTTGTCTCCCGGAAATGAACGTGCCAAGATGCATATTTGGCCTGAGCAGTCGCAAATAATTATATTTGTTTGATGCACAAGTGGCCTGTGCATGCGTTCATTTCGTATGTTGTAATGCTCTTCTGCTCACGCTGGCTTTACCGCAGTGCTTTTGCAATGCAGTGAAGCTTGATCATATATAAGTATTTGTCCTTTTGTTTGCCAGAAAGGGACGTGCCAAGATGCATATTTGGCCTGTGCAGTCGCAAATGCTTATATTTGTTTGATGCACAAGTGGCCTGGGCATGCGTTCATTTTGTACCATGTAGTGCTCTTCTGCTCATGCTGGCTTTACCGCAGTGCTCTTTCAATGCAGTGAAGCCTAATCATTTCTTGGTAATTGTTTTTTGTCTCCTTGAAACGGACATGTCAAGATGCATATTTGGCCTGAGCAGTCGCAAATGCTTATATTTGATTGATGCACAAGTGGCCTGTGCATGCGTTCATTTCGTATCATGAATGCTCTTCTGCTCACGCTGGCATTACCGCAGTGCTTTTGCGATGCAAAGAAGCTTGATCACATTTAAGTATTTGTCCTTTTGTTTGCCTGAAATGGACGTGCCAAGATGCATATTTGGCTTGAGCAGCCGCAAATGCCTATCTTTGTTTGATGCGCAAGTCGCCTGGGCTTGCGTTCATTTCGTATCATCTAATGCTCTTCTGCTCACGCTGGCTTTACCGCAGTGCTTTTTTGATGCAGTGAAGCTTGATCATATTTTAGTATTTGTCTTTTCGTTTGTCTGAGACGGACATGCCAAGATGCATATTTGGCCTGAGCAGTCGCAAATACTTATATTTGTTTGATGCACAAGTGGCCTGTGCATGCGTTCATTTCGTGTGTTGTAATGCTCTCCTGCTCACGCTGGCTTTACCGCAGTGCTTTTGCAATGCAGTGAAGCTTGATCATATATAAGTATTTGTCCTTTTGTTTGCCAGAAAGGGACGTGCCAAGATGCATATTTGGCCTGTGCAGTCGCAAATGCTTATATTTGTTTGATGCACAAGTGGCCTGTTCTTGCGTTCATTTCGTATCATGTAAAACTTATCCGCTCACGCTGGCTTTACCGCTGTGAATTTCGCAATGCAGTGAAGCTTAGTCGTCTTTCGGTGATTGTCTTTTTGTCTCTCTGAAACGGACGTGCCAAGATGCATATTTGGCCTGAGCAGTCGCAAATGCTTATATTTGTTTGATGCACAAGTGGCCTGTGCATGCGTTCGTTTCGTATCATGTAATGCTCTTCTGCTCACGCTGGCTTTAGCGCAGTGCTTTTGCGATGCAGTGAAGCTTAATCATCTTTTGGTATGTGTCTTTTTGTCTCCCTGAAATGGACGTGCCAAGATGCATATTGGCCTGAGCAGTCGCTAATACTTATATTTTTTGATGCACAAGTGGCGTGGGCTTGCGTTCATTTCGTGTAATGTAATGCTCTTGTGCTCAAGCTGGCTTTACCGCAGTGCTTTTGTGATGCAGTGAAGCTTGATCATATTTAAGTATTTGTCCTTTTGTTTGCCTGAAACGGACGTGCCAAGATGCATATTTGGCCTGTGCAGTCGCAAATGCTTATATTTGTTTGATGCAAAAGTGGCCTGTGCATGCGTTAATTTCGTATCATGTAATGCTTTTCTGCTCACGGTGGCTTTACCGCAGTGCTTTCGCGATGCAGTGAAGCCTAATCATGTTTTGGTAATTGTCTTTTTGTCTCCATGAAACAGACATGTCAAGATGCATATTGGGCCCGAGCAGTCGCAAACGCTTATATTTCTTTGATGCACAAGTGGCCTGTGCATGCGTTCATTTCGTATATTGTAATGCTCTTCTGCTCACGCTGGCTTTACCGTAGTGTTTTTGCAATGCTGTGAAGCTTGATCATATTTAAGTATTTGTCCTTTTGTTTGCCAGAAACGGACGTGCTAAGATGCATATTTGGCCTGAGCAGTCGCAAATGCCTATATTTTTTGATGCACAAGTGGCCTGTGCTTGCGTTCATTTCGTATCATGTTCTGCTCATGCTCTTCTGCTCATGTTGGCTTTACCACAGTGCTTTCGTGATGCAGTGAAGCTTAATCGTCTTTTGGTAATTGTCTTTTTGTCTCTCTGAAACAGACGTGCCAAGATGCATATTTGGCCTGAGCTGTCGCAAATGCTTATATTTGTTTGATGCACAAGTGGCCTGTGCATGCGTTCATTTCGTATCATGTAATGCTCTTAGCTCACGCTGGCTTAACCGCAGTACTTTTGCGATGCAGTGAAGCTTGATCATATTTAAGTATTTATCCTTTTGTTTGCCTGAAACGGACATGCCAAGATGCATATGTGGCCTGAGCAGTCGCAAATGCTTATATTTGTTTGATGCACAACTGGCCTGTGCATACGTTCATTTCGTATCATGTAATGCTTTTCTGCTCACGCTAGGTTTACCGCAGTGCTTTTGCAATGCAGTGAAGCTTATTCATCTTTTGGTATGTGTCTTTTTGTCTCCCTGAAATGGACGTGCCAAGATGCATATTGGCCTGAGCAGTCTCAAATACTTTTTTTTGATGCACAAGTGGCGTGGGCTTGAGTTCATCTCGTATGATGTAATTCTCTTGTGCTCAAGCTGGCTTTACCGCAGTGCTTTTGTGATGCAGTGAAGCTTGATCATATTTAAGTATTTGTCCTTTTGTTTGCCTGAAACGGACGTGCCAAGATGCATATTTGGCCTGTGCAGTCGTAAATGCTTATATTTGTTTGATGCACAAGTGGCCTGTTCTTGCGTTCATTTCGTATCATGTAATGCTCTTCTGCTCACGCTGGCTTTAGCGCAGTGGTTTTGCAATGCAGTGAAGCTTAATCATCTTTTGGTATGTGTCTTTTTGTCTCCCTGAAATGGACGTGCCAAGATGCGTATTTGGCCCGAGCAGTCGCAAATGCTTATATTTGTTTGATGCACAGGTGGCTTGTGCATGCGTTCATTTCGTATCATGTAATGCTCTTCTGTTCACGCTGGCTTTACCACAGTGCTTTTTCGATCCAGTGAAGCTTAATAATTTTTTGGTAATTGTCTTTTTGTCTCACTAAAACGGACGTGCCAAGATGCATATTTGTATTGAGCAGTCACAAATACTTATATTTGTTTGATGCACTAGTGGCCTGTGTATGCGTTCATTTCGTATCATGTAATGCTCTTCTGCTCACGCTGGCTTTACCGCAGTGCTTTCGCGATGCAGTGAAACTCGAATAAATTTAAGTATTTGTCTTTTTGTTTGCCTGAAACGGACGTGCCAAGATGCGTATTTGGCTCGAGCAGTCGCAAATGCTGATATTTGTTTGATGCACAAGTGGCTTGTGCATGCGTTCATTTCGTATCATGTAATGCTCTTCTGCTCATGCTGGCTTTACCGCCGTGCTGTTTCGATGCAGTGAAGCTTGATGATATTTTAGTATTTGTCCTTTTGTTTGCCTGAAACGGACGTGCCAAGATGCATATTTGGCCTGAGCAGTCGCGAATGCTTATATTTGTTTGATGCAAAAGTGGCCTGTGCATGCGTTAATTTCGTATCATGTAATGCTTTTCTGCTCACGGTGGCTTTACCGCAGTGCTTTCGCGATGCAGTGAAGCTTAATCATCTTTTGGTAATTATCTTTTTGTCTCCATGAAACGGACGTGCCAAGATGCATATTTGGCCTGAGCAGTCGCAAATGCTTATATTTGTTTGATGCACAAGTGGCCTGTGCATGCGTTCATTTCGTATCATGTAATGCTCTTCTGCTCACGCTGGCATTACCGCAGTGCTTTTGCGATGCAGTGAAGCTTGATCAAATTTAAGTATTTGTCCTTTTGTTTGCCTGAAATGGACGTGCCAAAATGCATATTTGGCTTGAGCAGCCGCAAATGCCTATCTTTGTTAGATGCGCAAGTGGCCTGGGCTTGCGTTCATTTCGTATCATCTAATGCTCTTCTGCTCACGCTGGCTTTACCGCAGTGCTTTTTCGATGCAGTGAAGCTTGATCATATTTTAGTATTTGTCTTTTCGTTTGTCTGAGACGAACATGCCAAGATGCATATTTGGCCTGAACAGTCGCAAATGCTTATATTTGTTTGATGCACAAGTGGCCTGTGTATGCGTTCATTTCGTATCATCGAATGCTCTTCTGCTCATGCTGGTTTTACCGCAGTGCTTTGGCGATGCAGTGAAGCCTAATCAGCTTTTGGTAATTGTAGTTTTGTCTCCCGGAAATGAACGTGCCAAGATGCATATTTGGCCTGAGCAGTCGCAAATAATTATATTTGTTTGATGCACAAGTGGCCTGTGCATGCGTTCATTTCGTATGTTGTAATGCTCTTCTGCTCACGCTGGCTTTACCGCAATGCTTTTTCGATGCAGTGAAGCTTGATCATATTTTAGTATTTGTCTTTTCGTTTGTCTGAGACGGACATGCCAAGATGCATATTTGGCCTGAGCAGTCGCAAATACTTATATTTGTTTGATGCACAAGTGGCCTGTGCATGCGTTCATTTCGTGTGTTGTAATGCTCTCCTGCTCACGCTGGCTTTACCGCAGTGCTTTTGCAATGCAGTGAAGCTTGATTATATATAAGTATTTGTCCTTTTGTTTGCCAGAAAGGGACGTGCCAAGATGCATATTTGGCCTGTGCAGTCGCAAATGCTTATATTTGTTTGATGCACAAGTGGCCTGTTCTTGCGTTCATTTCGTATCATGTAAAACTTATCCGCTCACGCTGGCTTTACCGCTGTGAATTTCGCAATGCAGTGAAGCTTAGTCGTCTTTCGGTGATTGTCTTTTTGTCTCTCTGAAACGGACGTGCCAAGATGCATATTTGGCCTGAGCAGTCGCAAATGCTTATATTTGTTTGATGCACAAGTGGCCTGTGCATGCGTTAGTTTCGTATCATGTAATGCTCTTCTGCTCACGCTGGCTTTAGCGCAGTGCTTTTGCGATGCAGTGAAGCTTAATCATCTTTTGGTATGTGTCTTTTTGTCTCCCTGAAATGGACGTGCCAAGATGCATATTGGCCTGAGCAGTCGCTAACACTTATATTTTTTGATGCACAAGTGGCGTGGGCTTGCGTTCATTTCGTGTAATGTAATGCTCTTGTGCTCAAGCTGGCTTTACCGCAGTGCTTTTGTGATGCAGTGAAGCTTGATCATATTTAAGTATTTGTCCTTTTGTTTGCCTGAAACGGACGTGCCAAGATGCATATTTGGCCTGTGCAGTCGCAAATGCTTATATTTGTTTGATGCAAAAGTGGCCTGTGCATGCGTTAATTTCGTATCATGTAATGCTTTTCTGCTCACGGTGGCTTTACCGCAGTGCTTTCGCGATGCAGTGAAGCCTAGTCATGTTTTGGTAATTGTCTTTTTGTCTCCATGAAACAGACATGCCAAGATGCATATTGGGCCCGAGCAGTCGCAAACGCTTATATTTCTTTGATGCACAAGTGGCCTGTGCATGCGTTCATTTCGTGTCTTGTAATGCTCTTCTGCTCACGCTGGCTTTACCGTAGTGTTTTTGCAATGCTGTGAAGCTTGATCATATTTAAGTATTTGTCCTTTTGTTTGCCAGAAACGGACGTGCTAAGATGCATATTTGGCCTGAGCAGTCGCAAATGCCTATATTTTTTGATGCACAAGTGGCCTGTGCTTGCGTTCATTTCGTATCATGTTCTGCTCATGCTCTTCTGCTCATGTTGGCTTTACCACAGTGCTTTCGTGATGCAGTGAAGCTTAATCGTCTTTTGGTAATTGTCTTTTTGTCTCTCTGAAACAGACGTGCCAAGATGCATATTTGGCCTGAGCTGTCGCAAATGCTTATATTTGTTTGATGCACAAGTGGCCTGTGCATGCGTTCATTTCGTATCATGTAATGCTCTTAGCTCACGCTGGCTTAACCGCAGTACTTTTGCGATGCAGTGAAGCTTGATCATATTTAAGTATTTATCCTTTTGTTTGCCTGAAACGGACATGCCAAGATGCATATGTGGCCTGAGCAGTCGCAAATGCTTATATTTGTTTGATGCACAACTGGCCTGTGCATACGTTCATTTCGTATCATGTAATGCTTTTCTGCTCACGCTAGGTTTACCGCAGTGCTTTTGCAATGCAGTGAAGCTTAATCATCTTTTGGTATGTGTCTTTTTGTCTCCCTGAAATGGACGTGCCAAGATGCATATTGGCCTGAGCAGTCTCAAATACTTTTTTTTGATGCACAAGTGGCGTGGGCTTGAGTTCATCTCGTATGATGTAATGCTCTTGTGCTCAAGCTGGCTTTACCGCAGTGCTTTTGTGATGCAGTGAAGCTTGATCATATTTAAGTATTTGTCCTTTTGTTTGCCTGAAACGGACGTGCCAAGATGCGTATTTGGCCCGAGCAGTCGCAAATGCTTATATTTGTTTGATGCACAGGTGGCTTGTGCATGCGTTCATTTCGTATCATGTAATGCTCTTCTGTTCACGCTGGCTTTACCACAGTGCTTTTTCGATCCAGTGAAGCTTAATAATTTTTTGGTAATTGTCTTTTTGTCTCCCTAAAACGGACGTGCCAAGATGCATATTTGGCCTGAGCAGTCACAAATACTTATATTTGTTTGATGCACTAGTGGCCTGTGTATGCGTTCATTTCGTATCATGTAATGCTCTTCTGCTCACGCTGGCTTTACCGCAGTGCTTTCGCGATGCAGTGAAACTCGAATAAATTTAAGTATTTGTCTTTTTGTTTGCCTGAAACGGACGTGCCAAGATGCGTATTTGGCTCGAGCAGTCGCAAATGCTGATATTTGTTTGATGCACAAGTGGCTTGTGCATGCGTTCATTTCGTATCATGTAATGCTCTTCTGCTCATGCTGGCTTTACCGCCGTGCTGTTTCGATGCAGTGAAGCTTGATGATATTTTAGTATTTGTCCTTTTGTTTGCCTGAAACGGACGTGCCAAGATGCATATTTGGCCTGAGCAGTCGCGAATGCTTATATTTGTTTGATGCAAAAGTGGCCTGTGCATGCGTTAATTTCGTATCATGTAATGCTTTTCTGCTCACGGTGGCTTTACCGCAGTGCTTTCGCGATGCAGTGAAGCTTAATCATCTTTTGGTAATTATCTTTTTGTCTCCATGAAACGGACGTGCCAAGATGCATATTTGGCCTGAGCAGTCGCAAATGCTTATATTTGTTTGATGCACAAGTGGCCTGTGCATGCGTTCATTTCGTATCATGTAATGCTCTTCTGCTCACGCTGGCATTACCGCAGTGCTTTTGCGATGCAGTGAAGCTTGATCAAATTTAAGTATTTGTCCTTTTGTTTGCCTGAAATGGACGTGCCAAAATGCATATTTGGCTTGAGCAGCCGCAAATGCCTATCTTTGTTAGATGCGCAAGTGGCCTGGGCTTGCGTTCATTTCGTATCATCTAATGCTCTTCTGCTCACGCTGGCTTTACCGCAGTGCTTTTTCGATGCAGTGAAGCTTGATCATATTTTAGTATTTGTCTTTTCGTTTGTCTGAGACGAACATGCCAAGATGCATATTTGGCCTGAGCAGTCGCAAATGCTTATATTTGTTTGATGCACAAGTGGCCTGTGTATGCGTTCATTTCGTATCATCGAATGCTCTTCTGCTCATGCTGGTTTTACCGCAGTGCTTTGGCGATGCAGTGAAGCCTAATCAGCTTTTGGTAATTGTAGTTTTGTCTCCCGGAAATGAACGTGCCAAGATGCATATTTGGCCTGAGCAGTCGCAAATAATTATATTTGTTTGATGCACAAGTGGCCTGTGCATGCGTTCATTTCGTATGTTGTAATGCTCTTCTGCTCACGCTGGCTTTACCGCAGTGCTTTTGCAATGCAGTGAAGCTTGATCATATATAAGTATTTGTCCTTTTGTTTGCCAGAAAGGGACGTGCCAAGATGCATATTTGGCCTGTGCAGTCGCAAATGCTTATATTTGTTTGATGCACAAGTGGCCTGGGCATGCGTTCATTTTGTACCATGTAGTGCTCTTCTGCTCATGCTGGCTTTACCGCAGTGCTCTTTCAATGCAGTGAAGCCTAATCATTTCTTGGTAATTGTTTTTTGTCTCCTTGAAACGGACATGTCAAGATGCATATTTGGCCTGAGCAGTCGCAAATGCTTATATTTGATTGATGCACAAGTGGCCTGTGCATGCGTTCATTTCGTATCATGAATGCTCTTCTGCTCACGCTGGCATTACCGCAGTGCTTTTGCGATGCAGTGAAGCTTGATCAAATTTAAGTATTTGTCCTTTTGTTTTCCTGAAATGGACGTGCCAAGATGCATATTTGGCTTGAGCAGCCGCAAATGCCTATCTTTGTTTTATGCGCAAGTCGCCTGGGCTTGCGTTCATTTCGTATCATCTAATGCTCTTCTGCTCACGCTGGCTTTACCGCAGTGCTTTTTCGATGCAGTGAAGCTTGATCATATTTTAGTATTTGTCTTTTCGTTTGTCTGAGACGGACATGCCAAGATGCATATTTGGCCTGAGCAGTCGCAAATACTTATATTTGTTTGATGCACAAGTGGCCTGTGCATGCGTTCATTTCGTGTGTTGTAATGCTCTCCTGCTCACGCTGGCTTTACCGCAGTGCTTTTGCAATGCAGTGAAGCTTGATCATATATAAGTATTTGTCCTTTTGTTTGCCAGAAAGGGACGTGCCAAGATGCATATTTGGCCTGTGCAGTCGCAAATGCTTATATTTGTTTGATGCACAAGTGGCCTGTTCTTGCGTTCATTTCGTATCATGTAAAACTTATCCGCTCACGCTGGCTTTACCGCTGTGAATTTCGCAATGCAGTGAAGCTTAGTCATCTTTCGGTAATTGTCTTTTTGTCTCTCTGAAACGGAGGTGCCAAGATGCATATTTGGCCTGAGCAGTCGCAAATGCTTATATTTGTTTGATGCACAAGTGGCCTGTGCATGTGTTCGTTTCGTACCATGTAATGCTCTTCTGCTCATGTTGGCTTTACCACAGTGCTTTCGTGATGCAGTGAAGCTTAATCGTCTTTTGGTAATTGTCTTTTTGTCTCTCTGAAACGGACGTGCCAAGATGCATATTTGGCCTGAGCTGTCGCAAATGCTTATATTTGTTTATGCACAAGTGGCTTGTGCATTCGTTCATTTCGTATCTTGTAATGCTCTTCTGTTCACGCTGGCTTTACCGCAGTGCTTTCGCGATGCAGTGAAGCTTGATCATATTTTAGTATTTGTCCTTTTGTTTGCCTGAAACGGACGTGCCAAGATGCATATTTAGCCTGAGCAGTCGCAAATGCTTATAATTGTTTCATGCACAAGTGGCCTGTGCATGCGTTATTCGTATCATGTAATGCCCTTCTGCTCACGCTGGCATTACCGCAGTGCTTTCGCGATGCAGTGAAGCTTGATCATTATTTAGTATTTGTCCTTTTGTTTGCCTGAAACGGACGTGCCAAGATGCATATTTGGCCTGAGCAGTCGCAAATGCTTATATTTGTTTGATGCACAAGTGGCCTGTGCATGCGTTCGTTTCGTATCATGTAATGCTCTTCTGCTCACGCTGGCTTTAGCGCAGTGCTGTTTCGATGCAGTGAAGCTTGATGATATTTTAGTATTTGTCCTTTTGTTTGCCTGAAACGGACGTGCCAAGATGCATATTTGGCCTGAGCAGTCGCGAATGCTTATATTTGTTTGCTGCAAAAGTGGCCTGTGCATGCGTTAATTTCGTATCATGTAATGCTTTTCTGCTCACGGTGGCTTTACCGCAGTGCTTTTTCGATGCAGTGAAGCTTGATCATATTTTAGTATTTGTCTTTTCGTTTGTCTGAGACGAACATGCCAAGATGCATATTTGGCCTGAGCAGTCGCAAATGCTTATATTTGTTTGATGCACAAGTGGCCTGTGTATGCGTTCATTTCGTATCATCGAATGCTCTTCTGCTCATGCTGGTTTTACCGCAGTGCTTTGGCGATGCAGTGAAGCCTAATCAGCTTTTGGTAATTGTAGTTTTGTCTCCCGGAAATGAACGTGCCAAGATGCATATTTGGCCTGAGCAGTCGCAAATAATTATATTTGTTCGATGCACAAGTGGCCTGTGCATGCGTTCATTTCGTATGTTGTAATGCTCTTCTGCTCACGCTGGCTTTACCGCAGTGCTTTTGCAATGCAGTGAAGCTTGATCATATATAAGTATTTGTCCTTTTGTTTGCCAGAAAGGGACGTGCCAAGATGCATATTTGGCCTGTGCAGTCGCAAATGCTTATATTTGTTTGATGCACAAGTGGCCTGTTCTTGCGTTCATTTCGTATCATGTAATACTTATCCGCTCACGCTGGCTTTACCGCTGTGAATTTCGCAATGCAGTGAAGCTTAGTCGTCTTTCGGTGATTGTCTTTTTGTCTCTCTGAAACGGACGTGCCAAGATGCATATTTGGCCTGAGCAGTCGCAAATGCTTATATTTGTTTGATGCACAAGTGGCCTGTGCATGCGTTCGTTTCGTATCATGTAATGCTCTTCTGCTCACGCTGGCTTTAGCGCACTGCTTTTGCGATGCAGTGAAGCTTAATCATCTTTTGGTATGTGTCTTTTTGCCTCCCTGAAATGGACGTGCCAAGATGCATATTTGCCTGAGCAGTCGCTAATACTTATATTTTTTGATGCACAAGTGGCCTGTGCATGCGTTCATTTCGTATCTTGTAATGCTCTTCTGCTCACGCTGGCTTTACCGTAGTGTTTTTGCAATGCAGTGAAGCTTGATCATATTTAAGTATTTATCCTTTTGTTTGCCTGAAACGGACATGCCAAGATGCAAATGTGGCCTGAGCAGTCGCAAATGCTTATATTTGTTTGATGCACAAGTGGCATGTGCATACGTTCATTTCGTATCATGTAATGCTTTTCTGCTCACGCTGGCTTTACCGCAGTGCTTTTGCGATGCAGTGAAGCTTAATCATCTTTTGGTATGTGTCTTTTTGTCTCCCTGAAATGGACGTCCCAAGATGCATAATGGCCTGAGGAGTCGCAAATACTTATATTTTTTGATGCACAAGTGGCGTGGGCATGCGTTCATTTCGTATGATGTAATTCTTTTGTGCTCACGCTGGCTTTACCGCAGTGCTTTCGCGATGCAGTGAAGCTTAATCATCTCTCAGTAATTGTTTTTCGTCTCCCTGAAATGGACAAGCCAAGATGCATATTTGGCCTGAGCAGTCGCAAATGCTTATAATTGATTGATGCACAAGTGGCCTGTGCATGCGTTCATTTCGTATCATGTAATGCTCTTCTGCTCACGCTGGATTTACCTCAGTGCTTTTGCGATGCAGTGACGCTTGATCAAATTTAAGTATTTGTCCTCTTGTTTGCCTGAAACGGACGTGCCAAGATGCATATTTGGCTTAAGCAGTCGCAAATGCCTATATTTGTTTGATGCGCAAGTGGCCTTGGCCTGCATTCAATTCGTATCATGTAATGCTCTTCTGCTCAACTGGCTCTACCGCAGTGCTTTTTCGATGCAGTTAAGCTTTATCATATTTAAGTATTTGTCTTTTTGTCTCCCTGAAACGGACGTGCCAAGATGCATATTTGGCCTGAGCAGTCGCAAATGCTTATCATTGTTTGACGCACAAGTGGCCTGGGCATGCGTTCCTTTCGTATCATGTAATGCTCTTCTGTTCACGCTGGCTTTACCGTAGTGTTTTTGCAATGCTGTGAAGCTTGATCATATTTAAGTATTTGTCCTTTTGTTTGCCAGAAACGGACGTGCTAAGATGCATATTTGGCCTGAGCAGTCGCAAATGCCTATATTTTTTGATGCACAAGTGGCCTGTGCTTGCGTTCATTTCGTATCATGTTCTGCTCATGCTCTTCTGCTCATGTTGGCTTTACCACAGTGCTTTCGTGATGCAGTGAAGCTTAATCGTCTTTTGGTAATTGTCTTTTTGTCTCTCTGAAACAGACGTGCCAAGATGCATATTTGGCCTGAGCTGTCGCAAATGCTTATATTTGTTTGATGCACAAGTGGCCTGTGCATGCGTTCATTTCGTATCATGTAATGCTCTTAGCTCACGCTGGCTTAACCGCAGTACTTTTGCGATGCAGTGAAGCTTGATCATATTTAAGTATTTATCCTTTTGTTTGCCTGAAACGGACATGCCAAGATGCATATGTGGCCTGAGCAGTCGCAAATGCTTATATTTGTTTGATGCACAACTGGCCTGTGCATACGTTCATTTCGTATCATGTAATGCTTTTCTGCTCACGCTAGGTTTACCGCAGTGCTTTTGCAATGCAGTGAAGCTTAATCATCTTTTGGTATGTGTCTTTTTGTCTCCCTGAAATGGACGTGCCAAGATGCATATTGGCCTGAGCAGTCTCAAATACTTTTTTTTGATGCACAAGTGGCGTGGGCTTGAGTTCATCTCGTATGATGTAATTCTCTTGTGCTCAAGCTGGCTTTACCGCAGTGCTTTTGTGATGCAGTGAAGCTTGATCATATTTAAGTATTTGTCCTTTTGTTTGCCTGAAACGGACGTGCCAAGATGCATATTTGGCCTGTGCAGTCGCAAATGCTTATATTTGTTTGATGCACAAGTGGCCTGTTCTTGCGTTCATTTCGTATCATGTAATGCTCTTCTGCTCACGCTGGCTTTAGCGCAGTGCTTTTGCAATGCAGTGAAGCTTAATCATCTTTTGGTATGTGTCTTTTTGTCTCCCTGAAATGGACGTGCCAAGATGCGTATTTGGCCCGAGCAGTCGCAAATGCTTATATTTGTTTGATGCACAGGTGGCTTGTGCATGCGTTCATTTCGTATCATGTAATGCTGTTCTGTTCACGCTGGCTTTACCACAGTGCTTTTTCGATCCAGTGAAGCTTAATAATTTTTTGGTAATTGTCTTTTTGTCTCCCTAAAACGGACGTGCCAAGATGCATATTTGGCCTGAGCAGTCACAAATACTTATATTTGTTTGATGCACTAGTGGCCTGTGTATGCGTTCATTTCGTATCATGTAATGCTCTTCTGCTCACGCTGGCTTTACCGCAGTGCTTTCGCGATGCAGTGAAACTCGAATAAATTTAAGTATTTGTCTTTTTGTTTGCCTGAAACGGACGTGCCAAGATGCGTATTTGGCTCGAGCAGTCGCAAATGCTGATATTTGTTTGATGCACAAGTGGCTTGTGCATGCGTTCATTTCGTATCATGTAATGCTCTTCTGCTCATGCTGGCTTTACCGCCGTGCTGTTTCGATGCAGTGAAGCTTGATGATATTTTAGTATTTGTCCTTTTGTTTGCCTGAAACGGACGTGCCAAGATGCATATTTGGCCTGAGCAGTCGCGAATGCTTATATTTGTTTGATGCAAAAGTGGCCTGTGCATGCGTTAATTTCGTATCATGTAATGCTTTTCTGCTCACGGTGGCTTTACCGCAGTGCTTTCGCGATGCAGTGAAGCTTAATCATCTTTTGGTAATTATCTTTTTGTCTCCATGAAACGGACGTGCCAAGATGCATATTTGGCCTGAGCAGTCGCAAATGCTTATATTTGTTTGATGCACAAGTGGCCTGTGCATGCGTTCATTTCGTATCATGTAATGCTCTTCTGCTCACGCTGGCATTACCGCAGTGCTTTTGCGATGCAGTGAAGCTTGATCAAATTTAAGTATTTGTCCTTTTGTTTGCCTGAAATGGACGTGCCAAAATGCATATTTGGCTTGAGCAGCCGCAAATGCCTATCTTTGTTAGATGCGCAAGTGGCCTGGGCTTGCGTTCATTTCGTATCATCTAATGCTCTTCTGCTCACGCTGGCTTTACCGCAGTGCTTTTTTCGATGCAGTGAAGCTTGATCATATTTTAGTATTTGTCTTTTCGTTTGTCTGAGACGAACATGCCAAGATGCATATTTGGCCTGAACAGTCGCAAATGCTTATATTTGTTTGATGCACAAGTGGCCTGTGTATGCGTTCATTTCGTATCATCGAATGCTCTTCTGCTCATGCTGGTTTTACCGCAGTGCTTTGGCGATGCAGTGAAGGCTAATCAGCTTTTGGTAATTGTAGTTTTGTCTCCCGGAAATGAACGTGCCAAGATGCATATTTGGCCTGAGCAGTCGCAAATAATTATATTTGTTTGATGCACAAGTGGCCTGTGCATGCGTTCATTTCGTATGTTGTAATGCTCTTCTGCTCACGCTGGCTTTACCGCAGTGCTTTTTCGATGCAGTGAAGCTTGATCATATTTTAGTATTTGTCTTTTCGTTTGTCTGAGACGGACATGCCAAGATGCATATTTGGCCTGAGCAGTCGCAAATACTTATATTTGTTTGATGCACAAGTGGCCTGTGCATGCGTTCATTTCGTGTGTTGTAATGCTCTCCTGCTCACGCTGGCTTTACCGCAGTGCTTTTGCAATGCAGTGAAGCTTGATCATATATAAGTATTTGTCCTTTTGTTTGCCAGAAAGGGACGTGCCAAGATGCATATTTGGCCTGTGCAGTCGCAAATGCTTATATTTGTTTGATGCACAAGTGGCCTGTTCTTGCGTTCATTTCGTATCATGTAAAACTTATCCGCTCACGCTGGCTTTACCGCTGTGAATTTCGCAATGCAGTGAAGCTTAGTCGTCTTTCGGTGATTGTCTTTTTGTCTCTCTGAAACGGACGTGCCAAGATGCATATTTGGCCTGAGCAGTCGCAAATGCTTATATTTGTTTGATGCACAAGTGGCCTGTGCATGCGTTCGTTTCGTATCATGTAATGCTCTTCTGCTCACGCTGGCTTTAGCGCAGTGCTTTTGCGATGCAGTGAAGCTTAATCATCTTTTGGTATGTGTCTTTTTGTCTCCCTGAAATGGACGTGCCAAGATGCATATTGGCCTGAGCAGTCGCTAATACTTATATTTTTTGATGCACAAGTGGCGTGGGCTTGCGTTCATTTCGTGTAATGTAATGCTCTTGTGCTCAAGCTGGCTTTACCGCAGTGCTTTTGTGATGCAGTGAAGCTTGATCATATTTAAGTATTTGTCCTTTTGTTTGCCTGAAACGGACGTGCCAAGATGCATATTTGGCCTGTGCAGTCGCAAATGCTTATATTTGTTTGATGCAAAAGTGGCCTGTGCATGCGTTAATTTCGTATCATGTAATGCTTTTCTGCTCACGGTGGCTTTACCGCAGTGCTTTCGCGATGCAGTGAAGCCTAATCATGTTTTGGTAATTGTCTTTTTGTCTCCATGAAACAGACATGCCAAGATGCATATTGGGCCCGAGCAGTCGCAAACGCTTATATTTCTTTGATGCACAAGTGGCCTGTGCATGCGTTCATTTCGTATCTTGTAATGCTCTTCTGCTCACGCTGGCTTTACCGTAGTGTTTTTGCAATGCTGTGAAGCTTGATCATATTTAAGTATTTGTCCTTTTGTTTGCCAGAAACGGACGTGCTAAGATGCATATTTGGCCTGAGCAGTCGCAAATGCCTATATTTTTTGATGCACAAGTGGCCTGTGCTTGCGTTCATTTCGTATCATGTTCTGGTCATGCTCTTCTGCTCATGTTGGCTTTACCACAGTGCTTTCGTGATGCAGTGAAGCTTAATCGTCTTTTGGTAATTGTCTTTTTGTCTCTCTGAAACAGACGTGCCAAGATGCATATTTGGCCTGAGCTGTCGCAAATGCTTATATTTGTTTGATGCACAAGTGGCCTGTGCATGCGTTCATTTCGTATCATGTAATGCTCTTAGCTCACGCTGGCTTAACCGCAGTACTTTTGCGATGCAGTGAAGCTTGATCATATTTAAGTATTTATCCTTTTGTTTGCCTGAAACGGACATGCCAAGATGCATATGTGGCCTGAGCAGTCGCAAATGCTTATATTTGTTTGATGCACAACTGGCCTGTGCATACGTTCATTTCGTATCATGTAATGCTTTTCTGCTCACGCTAGGTTTACCGCAGTGCTTTTGCAATGCAGTGAAGCTTAATCATCTTTTGGTATGTGTCTTTTTGTCTCCCTGAAATGGACGTGCCAAGATGCATATTGGCCTGAGCAGTCTCAAATACTTTTTTTTGATGCACAAGTGGCGTGGGCTTGAGTTCATCTCGTATGATGTAATGCTCTTGTGCTCAAGCTGGCTTTACCGCAGTGCTTTTGTGATGCAGTGAAGCTTGATCATATTTAAGTATTTGTCCTTTTTTTTGCCTGAAACGAACGTGCCAAGATGCATATTTGGCCTGTGCAGTCGCAAATGCTTATATTTGTTTGATGCACAAGTGGCCTGTTCTTGCGTTCATTTCGTATCATGTAATGCTCTTCTGCTCACGCTGGCTTTAGCGCAGTGCTTTTGCAATGCAGTGAAGCTTAATCATCTTTTGGTATGTGTCTTTTTGTCTCCCTGAAATGGACGTGCCAAGATGCGTATTTGGCCCGAGCAGTCGCAAATGCTTATATTTGTTTGATGCACAGGTGGCTTGTGCATGCGTTCATTTCGTATCATGTAATGCTCTTCTGTTCACGCTGGCTTTACCACAGTGCTTTTTCGATCCAGTGAAGCTTATTAATTTTTTGGTAATTGTCTTTTTGTCTCCCTAAAACGGACGTGCCAAGATGCATATTTGGCCTGAGCAGTCACAAATACTTATATTTGTTTGATGCACTAGTGGCCTGTGTATGCGTTCATTTCGTATCATGTAATGCTCTTCTGCTCACGCTGGCTTTACCGCAGTGCTTTCGCGATGCAGTGAAACTCGAATAAATTTAAGTATTTGTCTTTTTGTTTGCCTGAAACGGACGTGCCAAGATGCGTATTTGGCTCGAGCAGTCGCAAATGCTGATATTTGTTTGATGCACAAGTGGCTTGTGCATGCGTTCATTTCGTATCATGTAATGCTCTTCTGCTCATGCTGGCTTTACCGCCGTGCTGTTTCGATGCAGTGAAGCTTGATGATATTTTAGTATTTGTCCTTTTGTTTGCCTGAAACGGACGTGCCAAGATGCATAATTGGCCTGAGCAGTCGCGAATGCTTATATTTGTTTGATGCAAAAGTGGCCTGTGCATGCGTTAATTTCGTATCATGTAATGCTTTTCTGCTCACGGTGGCTTTACCGCAGTGCTTTCGCGATGCAGTGAAGCTTAATCATCTTTTGGTAATTATCTTTTTGTCTCCATGAAACGGACGTGCCAAGATGCATATTTGGCCTGAGCAGTCGCAAATGCTTATATTTGTTTGATGCACAAGTGGCCTGTGCATGCGTTCATTTCGTATCATGTAATGCTCTTCTGCTCACGCTGGCATTACCGCAGTGCTTTTGCGATGCAGTGAAGCTTGATCAAATTTAAGTATTTGTCCTTTTGTTTGCCTGAAATGGACGTGCCAAAATGCATATTTGGCTTGAGCAGCCGCAAATGCCTATCTTTGTTAGATGCGCAAGTGGCCTGGGCTTGAGTTCATTTCGTATCATCTAATGCTCTTCTGCTCACGCTGGCTTTACCGCAGTGCTTTTTCGATGCAGTGAAGCTTGATCATATTTTAGTATTTGTCTTTTCGTTTGTCTGAGACGAACATGCCAAGATGCATATTTGGCCTGAGCAGTCGCAAATGCTTATATTTGTTTGATGCACAAGTGGCCTGTGTATGCGTTCATTTCGTATCATCGAATGCTCTTCTGCTCATGCTGGTTTTACCGCAGTGCTTTGGCGATGCAGTGAAGCCTAATCAGCTTTTGGTAATTGTAGTTTTGTCTCCCGGAAATGAACGTGCCAAGATGCATATTTGGCCTGAGCAGTCGCAAATAATTATATTTGTTTGATGCACAAGTGGCCTGTGCATGCGTTCATTTCGTATGTTGTAATGCTCTTCTGCTCACGCTGGCTTTACCGCAGTGCTTTTGCAATGCAGTGAAGCTTGATCATATATAAGTATTTGTCCTTTTGTTTGCCAGAAAGGGACGTGCCAAGATGCATATTTGGCCTGTGCAGTCGCAAATGCTTATATTTGTTTGATGCACAAGTGGCCTGGGCATGCGTTCATTTTGTACCATGTAGTGCTCTTCTGCTCATGCTGGCTTTACCGCAGTGCTCTTTCAATGCAGTGAAGCCTAATCATTTCTTGGTAATTGTTTTTTTTGTCTCCTTGAAACGGACATGTCAAGATGCATATTTGGCCTGAGCAGTCGCAAATGCTTATATTTGATTGATGCACAAGTGGCCTGTGCATGCGTTCATTTCGTATCATGAATGCTCTTCTGCTCACGCTGGCATTACCGCAGTGCTTTTGCGATGCAGTGAAGCTTGATCAAATTTAAGTATTTGTCCTTTTGTTTTCCTGAAATGGACGTGCCAAGATGCATATTTGGCTTGAGCAGCCGCAAATGCCTATCTTTGTTTGATGCGCAAGTCGCCTGGGCTTGCGTTCATTTCGTATCATCTAATGCTCTTCTGCTCACGCTGGCTTTACCGCAGTGCTTTTTCGATGCAGTGAAGCTTGATCGTATTTTAGTATTTGTCTTTTCGTTTGTCTGAGACGGACATGCCAAGATGCATATTTGGCCTGAGCAGTCGCAAATACTTATATTTGTTTGATGCACAAGTGGCCTGTGCATGCGTTCATTTCGTGTGTTGTAATGCTCTCCTGCTCACGCTGGCTTTACCGCAGTGCTTTTGCAATGCAGTGAAGCTTGATCATATATAAGTATTTGTCCTTTTGTTTGCCAGAAAGGGACGTGCCAAGATGCATATTTGGCCTGTGCAGTCGCAAATGCTTATATTTGTTTGATGCACAAGTGGCCTGTTCTTGCGTTCATTTCGTATCATGTAAAACTTATCCGCTCACGCTGGCTTTACCGCTGTGAATTTCGCAATGCAGTGAAGCTTAGTCGTCTTTCGGTGATTGTCTTTTTGTCTCTCTGAAACGGACGTGCCAAGATGCATATTTGGCCTGAGCAGTCGCAAATGCTTATATTTGTTTGATGCACAAGTGGCCTGTGCATGCGTTCGTTTCGTATCATGTAATGCTCTTCTGCTCACGCTGGCTTTAGCGCAGTGCTTTTGCGATGCAGTGAAGCTTAATCATCTTTTGGTATGTGTCTTTTTGTCTCCCTGAAATGGACGTGCCAAGATGCATATTGGCCTGAGCAGTCGCTAATACTTATATTTTTTGATGCACAAGTGGCGTGGGCTTGCGTTCATTTCGTGTAATGTAATGCTCTTGTGCTCACGGTGGCTTTACCGCAGTGCTTTCGCGATGCAGTGAAGCTTAATCATCTTTTGGTAATTATCTTTTTGTCTCCATGAAACGGACGTGCCAAGATGCATATTTGGCCTGAGCAGTCGCAAATGCTTATATTTGTTTGATGCACAAGTGGCCTGTGCATGCGTTCATTTCGTATCATGTAATGCTCTTCTGCTCACGCTGGCATTACCGCAGTGCTTTTGCGATGCAGTGAAGCTTGATCAAATTTAAGTATTTGTCCTTTTGTTTGCCTGAAATGGACGTGCCAAGATGCATATTTGGCTTGAGCAGCCGCAAATGCCTATCTTTGTTAGATGCGCAAGTGGCCTGGGCTTGCGTTCATTTCGTATCATCTAATGCTCTTCTGCTCACGCTGGCTTTACCGCAGTGCTTTTTCGATGCAGTGAAGCTTGATCATATTTTAGTATTTGTCTTTTCGTTTGTCTGAGACGAACATGCCAAGATGCATATTTGGCCTGAGCAGTCACAAATGCTTATATTTGTTTGATGCACAAGTGGCCTGTGTATGCGTTCATTTCGTATCATCGAATGCTCTTCTGCTCATGCTGGTTTTACCGCAGTGCTTTGGCGATGCAGTGAAGCCTAATCAGCTTTTGGTAATTGTAGTTTTGTCTCCCGGAAATGAACGTGCCAAGATGCATATTTGGCCTGAGCAGTCGCAATTAATTATATTTGTTTGATGCACAAGTGGCCTGTGCATGCGTTCATTTCGTATGTTGTAATGCTCTTCTGCTCACGCTGGCTTTACCGCAGTGCTTTTGCAATGCAGTGAAGCTTTATCATATATAAGTATTTGTCCTTTTGTTTGCCAGAAAGGGACGTGCCAAGACGCATATTTGGCCTGTGCAGTCGCAAATGCTTATATTTGTTTGATGCACAAGTGGCCTGTTCCTGCGTTCATTTCGTATCATGTTGTGCTTATCCGCTCACGCTGGCTTTACCGCTGTGAATTTCGCAATGCAGTGAAGCTTAGTCATCTTTCGGTAATTGTCTTTTTGTCTCTCTGAAACGGAGGTGCCAAGATGCATATTTGGCCTGAGCAGTCGCAAATGCTTATATTTGTTTGATGCACAAGTGGCCTGTGCATGTGTTCGTTTCGTACCATGTAATGCTCTTCTGCTCATGTTGGCTTTACCACAGTGCTTTCGTGATGCAGTGAAGCTTAATCGTCTTTTGGTAATTGTCTTTTTGTCTCTCTGAAACGGACGTGCCAAGATGCATATTTGGCCTGAGCTGTCGCAAATGCTTATATTTGTTTATGCACAAGTGGCTTGTGCATTCGTTCATTTCGTATCTTGTAATGCTCTTCTGTTCACGCTGGCTTTACCGCAGTGCTTTCGCGATGCAGTGAAGCTTGATCATATTTTAGTATTTGTCCTTTTGTTTGCCTGAAACGGACGTGCCAAGATGCATATTTAGCCTGAGCAGTCGCAAATGCTTATAATTGTTTCATGCACAAGTGGCCTGTGCATGCGTTATTCGTATCATGTAATGCCCTTCTGCTCACGCTGGCATTACCGCAGTGCTTTCGCGATGCAGTGAAGCTTGATCATTATTTAGTATTTGTCCTTTTGTTTGCCTGAAACGGACGTGCCAAGATGCATATTTGGCCTGAGCAGTCGCAAATGCTTATATTTGTTTGATGCACAAGTGGCCTGTGCATGCGTTCGTTTCGTATCATGTAATGCTCTTCTGCTCACGCTGGCTTTAGCGCAGTGCTGTTTCGATGCAGTGAAGCTTGATGATATTTTAGTATTTGTCCTTTTGTTTGCCTGAAACGGACGTGCCAAGATGCATATTTGGCCTGAGCAGTCGCGAATGCTTATATTTGTTTGCTGCAAAAGTGGCCTGTGCATGCGTTAATTTCGTATCATGTAATGCTTTTCTGCTCACGGTGGCTTTACCGCAGTGCTTTTTCGATGCAGTGAAGCTTGATCATATTTTAGTATTTGTCTTTTCGTTTGTCAGAGACGAACATGCCAAGATGCATATTTGGCCTGAGCAGTCGCAAATGCTTATATTTGTTTGATGCACAAGTGGCCTGTGTATGCGTTCATTTCGTATCATCGAATGCTCTTCTGCTCATGCTGGTTTTACCGCAGTGCTTTGGCGATGCAGTGAAGCCTAATCAGCTTTTGGTAATTGTAGTTTTGTCTCCCGGAAATGAACGTGCCAAGATGCATATTTGGCCTGAGCAGTCGCAAATAATTATATTTGTTCGATGCACAAGTGGCCTGTGCATGCGTTCATTTCGTATGTTGTAATGCTCTTCTGCTCACGCTGGCTTTACCGCAGTGCTTTTGCAATGCAGTGAAGCTTGATCATATATAAGTATTTGTCCTTTTGTTTGCCAGAAAGGGACGTGCCAAGATGCATATTTGGCCTGTGCAGTCGCAAATGCTTATATTTGTTTGATGCACAAGTGGCCTGTTCTTGCGTTCATTTCGTATCATGTAATACTTATCCGCTCACGCTGGCTTTACCGCTGTGAATTTCGCAATGCAGTGAAGCTTAGTCGTCTTTCGGTGATTGTCTTTTTGTCTCTCTGAAACGGACGTGCCAAGATGCATATTTGGCCTGAGCAGTCGCAAATGCTTATATTTGTTTGATGCACAAGTGGCCTGTGCATGCGTTCGTTTCGTATCATGTAATGCTCTTCTGCTCTCGCTGGCTTTAGCGCACTGCTTTTGCGATGCAGTGAAGCTTAATCATCTTTTGGTATGTGTCTTTTTGCCTCCCTGAAATGGACGTGCCAAGATGCATATTTGCCTGAGCAGTCGCTAATACTTATATTTTTTGATGCACAAGTGGCCTGTGCATGCGTTCATTTCGTATCTTGTAATGCTCTTCTGCTCACGCTGGCTTTACCGTAGTGTTTTTGCAATGCAGTGAAGCTTGATCATATTTAAGTATTTATCCTTTTGTTTGCCTGAAACGGACATGCCAAGATGCAAATGTGGCCTGAGCAGTCGCAAATGCTTATATTTGTTTGATGCACAAGTGGCATGTGCATACGTTCATTTCGTATCATGTAATGCTTTTCTGCTCACGCTGGCTTTACCGCAGTGCTTTTGCGATGCAGTGAAGCTTAATCATCTTTTGGTATGTGTCTTTTTGTCTCCCTGAAATGGACGTCCCAAGATGCATAATGGCCTGAGGAGTCGCAAATACTTATATTTTTTGATGCACAAGTGGCGTGGGCATGCGTTCATTTCGTATGATGTAATTCTTTTGTGCTCACGCTGGCTTTACCGCAGTGCTTTCGCGATGCAGTGAAGCTTAATCATCTCTCAGTAATTGTTTTTCGTCTCCCTGAAATGGACAAGCCAAGATGCATATTTGGCCTGAGCAGTCGCAAATGCTTATAATTGATTGATGCACAAGTGGCCTGTGCATGCGTTCATTTCGTATCATGTAATGCTCTTCTGCTCACGCTGGATTTACCTCAGTGCTTTTGCGATGCAGTGACGCTTGATCAAATTTAAGTATTTGTCCTCTTGTTTGCCTGAAACGGACGTGCCAAGATGCATATTTGGCTTAAGCAGTCGCAAATGCCTATATTTGTTTGATGCGCAAGTGGCCTTGGCCTGCATTCAATTCGTATCATGTAATGCTCTTCTGCTCAACTGGCTCTACCGCAGTGCTTTTTCGATGCAGTTAAGCCTTATCATATTTAAGTATTTGTCTTTTTGTCTCCCTGAAACGGACGTGCCAAGATGCATATTTGGCCTGAGCAGTCGCAAATGCTTATCATTGTTTGACGCACAAGTGGCCTGGGCATGCGTTCCTTTCGTATCATGTAATGCTCTTCTGCTCACGCTGGCTTTACCGCAGTGCTTTCGCGATGCAGTGAAGCTTAATCATCTTTTGGTAATTATCTTTTTGTCTCCATGAAACGGACGTGCCAAGATGCATATTTGGCCTGAGCAGTCGCAAATGCTTATATTTGTTTGATGCACAAGTGGCCTGTGCATGCGTTCATTTCGTATCATGTAATGCTCTTCTGCTCACGCTGGCATTACCGCAGTGCTTTTGCGATGCAGTGAAGCTTGATCAAATTTAAGTATTTGTCCTTTTGTTTGCCTGAAATGGACGTGCCAAAATGCATATTTGGCTTGAGCAGCCGCAAATGCCTATCTTTGTTAGATGCGCAAGTGGCCTGGGCTTGAGTTCATTTCGTATCATCTAATGCTCTTCTGCTCACGCTGGCTTTACCGCAGTGCTTTTTCGATGCAGTGAAGCTTGATCATATTTTAGTATTTGTCTTTTCGTTTGTCTGAGACGAACATGCCAAGATGCATATTTGGCCTGAGCAGTCGCAAATGCTTATATTTGTTTGATGCACAAGTGGCCTGTGTATGCGTTCATTTCGTATCATCGAATGCTCTTCTGCTCATGCTGGTTTTACCGCAGTGCTTTGGCGATGCAGTGAAGCCTAATCAGCTTTTGGTAATTGTAGTTTTGTCTCCCGGAAATGAACGTGCCAAGATGCATATTTGGCCTGAGCAGTCGCAAATAATTATATTTGTTTGATGCACAAGTGGCCTGTGCATGCGTTCATTTCGTATGTTGTAATGCTCTTCTGCTCACGCTGGCTTTACCGCAGTGCTTTTGCAATGCAGTGAAGCTTGATCATATATAAGTATTTGTCCTTTTGTTTGCCAGAAAGGGACGTGCCAAGATGCATATTTGGCCTGTGCAGTCGCAAATGCTTATATTTGTTTGATGCACAAGTGGCCTGGGCATGCGTTCATTTTGTACCATGTAGTGCTCTTCTGCTCATGCTGGCTTTACCGCAGTGCTCTTTCAATGCAGTGAAGCCTAATCATTTCTTGGTAATTGTTTTTTTGTCTCCTTGAAACGGACATGTCAAGATGCATATTTGGCCTGAGCAGTCGCAAATGCTTATATTTGATTGATGCACAAGTGGCCTGTGCATGCGTTCATTTTGTATCATGAATGCTCTTCTGCTCACGCTGGCATTACCGCAGTGCTTTTGCGATGCAGTGAAGCTTGATCAAATTTAAGTATTTGTCCTTTTGTTTTCCTGAAATGGACGTGCCAAGATGCATATTTGGCTTGAGCAGCCGCAAATGCCTATCTTTGTTTGATGCGCAAGTCGCCTGGGCTTGCGTTCATTTCGTATCATCTAATGCTCTTCTGCTCACGCTGGCTTTACCGCAGTGCTTTTTCGATGCAGTGAAGCTTGATCATATTTTAGTATTTGTCTTTTCGTTTGTCTGAGACGGACATGCCAAGATGCATATTTGGCCTGAGCAGTCGCAAATACTTATATTTGTTTGATGCACAAGTGGCCTGTGCATGCGTTCATTTCGTGTGTTGTAATGCTCTCCTGCTCACGCTGGCTTTACCGCAGTGCTTTTGCAATGCAGTGAAGCTTGATCATATATAAGTATTTGTCCTTTTGTTTGCCAGAAAGGGACGTGCCAAGATGCATATTTGGCCTGTGCAGTCGCAAATGCTTATATTTGTTTGATGCACAAGTGGCCTGTTCTTGCGTTCATTTCGTATCATGTAAAACTTATCCGCTCACGCTGGCTTTACCGCTGTGAATTTCGCAATGCAGTGAAGCTTAGTCGTCTTTCGGTGATTGTCTTTTTGTCTCTCTGAAACGGACGTGCCAAGATGCATATTTGGCCTGAGCAGTCGCAAATGCTTATATTTGTTTGATGCACAAGTGGCCTGTGCATGCGTTCGTTTCGTATCATGTAATGCTCTTCTGCTCACGCTGGCTTTAGCGCAGTGCTTTTGCGATGCAGTGAAGCTTAATCATCTTTTGGTATGTGTCTTTTTGTCTCCCTGAAATGGACGTGCCAAGATGCATATTGGCCTGAGCAGTCGCTAATACTTATATTTTTTGATGCACAAGTGGCGTGGGCTTGCGTTCATTTCGTGTAATGTAATGCTCTTGTGCTCACGGTGGCTTTACCGCAGTGCTTTCGCGATGCAGTGAAGCTTAATCATCTTTTGGTAATTATCTTTTTGTCTCCATGAAACGGACGTGCCAAGATGCATATTTGGCCTGAGCAGTCGCAAATGCTTATATTTGTTTGATGCACAAGTGGCCTGTGCATGCGTTCATTTCGTATCATGTAATGCTCTTCTGCTCACGCTGGCATTACCGCAGTGCTTTTGCGATGCAGTGAAGCTTGATCAAATTTAAGTATTTGTCCTTTTGTTTGCCTGAAATGGACGTGCCAAGATGCATATTTGGCTTGAGCAGCCGCAAATGCCTATCTTTGTTAGATGCGCAAGTGGCCTGGGCTTGCGTTCATTTCGTATCATCTAATGCTCTTCTGCTCACGCTGGCTTTACCGCAGTGCTTTTTCGATGCAGTGAAGCTTGATCATATTTTAGTATTTGTCTTTTCGTTTGTCTGAGACGAACATGCCAAGATGCATATTTGGCCTGAGCAGTCACAAATGCTTATATTTGTTTGATGCACAAGTGGCCTGTGTATGCGTTCATTTCGTATCATCGAATGCTCTTCTGCTCATGCTGGTTTTACCGCAGTGCTTTGGCGATGCAGTGAAGCCTAATCAGCTTTTGGTAATTGTAGTTTTGTCTCCCGGAAATGAACGTGCCAAGATGCATATTTGGCCTGAGCAGTCGCAATTAATTATATTTGTTTGATGCACAAGTGGCCTGTGCATGCGTTCATTTCGTATGTTGTAATGCTCTTCTGCTCACGCTGGCTTTACCGCAGTGCTTTTGCAATGCAGTGAAGCTTTATCATATATAAGTATTTGTCCTTTTGTTTGCCAGAAAGGGACGTGCCAAGACGCATATTTGGCCTGTGCAGTCGCAAATGCTTATATTTGTTTGATGCACAAGTGGCCTGTTCCTGCGTTCATTTCGTATCATGTTGTGCTTATCCGCTCACGCTGGCTTTACCGCTGTGAATTTCGCAATGCAGTGAAGCTTAGTCATCTTTCGGTAATTGTCTTTTTGTCTCTCTGAAACGGAGGTGCCAAGATGCATATTTGGCCTGAGCAGTCGCAAATGCTTATATTTGTTTGATGCACAAGTGGCCTGTGCATGTGTTCGTTTCGTACCATGTAATGCTCTTCTGCTCATGTTGGCTTTACCACAGTGCTTTCGTGATGCAGTGAAGCTTAATCGTCTTTTGGTAATTGTCTTTTTGTCTCTCTGAAACGGACGTGCCAAGATGCATATTTGGCCTGAGCTGTCGCAAATGCTTATATTTGTTTATGCACAAGTGGCTTGTGCATTCGTTCATTTCGTATCTTGTAATGCTCTTCTGTTCACGCTGGCTTTACCGCAGTGCTTTCGCGATGCAGTGAAGCTTGATCATATTTTAGTATTTGTCCTTTTGTTTGCCTGAAACGGACGTGCCAAGATGCATATTTAGCCTGAGCAGTCGCAAATGCTTATAATTGTTTCATGCACAAGTGGCCTGTGCATGCGTTATTCGTATCATGTAATGCCCTTCTGCTCACGCTGGCATTACCGCAGTGCTTTCGCGATGCAGTGAAGCTTGATCATTATTTAGTATTTGTCCTTTTGTTTGCCTGAAACGGACGTGCCAAGATGCATATTTGGCCTGAGCAGTCGCAAATGCTTATATTTGTTTGATGCACAAGTGGCCTGTGCATGCGTTCGTTTCGTATCATGTAATGCTCTTCTGCTCACGCTGGCTTTAGCGCAGTGCTGTTTCGATGCAGTGAAGCTTGATGATATTTTAGTATTTGTCCTTTTGTTTGCCTGAAACGGACGTGCCAAGATGCATATTTGGCCTGAGCAGTCGCGAATGCTTATATTTGTTTGCTGCAAAAGTGGCCTGTGCATGCGTTAATTTCGTATCATGTAATGCTTTTCTGCTCACGGTGGCTTTACCGCAGTGCTTTTTCGATGCAGTGAAGCTTGATCATATTTTAGTATTTGTCTTTTCGTTTGTCAGAGACGAACATGCCAAGATGCATATTTGGCCTGAGCAGTCGCAAATGCTTATATTTGTTTGATGCACAAGTGGCCTGTGTATGCGTTCATTTCGTATCATCGAATGCTCTTCTGCTCATGCTGGTTTTACCGCAGTGCTTTGGCGATGCAGTGAAGCCTAATCAGCTTTTGGTAATTGTAGTTTTGTCTCCCGGAAATGAACGTGCCAAGATGCATATTTGGCCTGAGCAGTCGCAAATAATTATATTTGTTCGATGCACAAGTGGCCTGTGCATGCGTTCATTTCGTATGTTGTAATGCTCTTCTGCTCACGCTGGCTTTACCGCAGTGCTTTTGCAATGCAGTGAAGCTTGATCATATATAAGTATTTGTCCTTTTGTTTGCCAGAAAGGGACGTGCCAAGATGCATATTTGGCCTGTGCAGTCGCAAATGCTTATATTTGTTTGATGCACAAGTGGCCTGTTCTTGCGTTCATTTCGTATCATGTAATACCTATCCGCTCACGCTGGCTTTACCGCTGTGAATTTCGCAATGCAGTGAAGCTTAGTCGTCTTTCGGTGATTGTCTTTTTGTCTCTCTGAAACGGACGTGCCAAGATGCATATTTGGCCTGAGCAGTCGCAAATGCTTATATTTGTTTGATGCACAAGTGGCCTGTGCATGCGTTCGTTTCGTATCATGTAATGCTCTTCTGCTCTCGCTGGCTTTAGCGCACTGCTTTTGCGATGCAGTGAAGCTTAATCATCTTTTGGTATGTGTCTTTTTGCCTCCCTGAAATGGACGTGCCAAGATGCATATTTGCCTGAGCAGTCGCTAATACTTATATTTTTTGATGCACAAGTGGCCTGTGCATGCGTTCATTTCGTATCTTGTAATGCTCTTCTGCTCACGCTGGCTTTACCGTAGTGTTTTTGCAATGCAGTGAAGCTTGATCATATTTAAGTATTTATCCTTTTGTTTGCCTGAAACGGACATGCCAAGATGCAAATGTGGCCTGAGCAGTCGCAAATGCTTATATTTGTTTGATGCACAAGTGGCATGTGCATACGTTCATTTCGTATCATGTAATGCTTTTCTGCTCACGCTGGCTTTACCGCAGTGCTTTTGCGATGCAGTGAAGCTTAATCATCTTTTGGTATGTGTCTTTTTGTCTCCCTGAAATGGACGTCCCAAGATGCATAATGGCCTGAGGAGTCGCAAATACTTATATTTTTTGATGCACAAGTGGCGTGGGCATGCGTTCATTTCGTATGATGTAATTCTTTTGTGCTCACGCTGGCTTTACCGCAGTGCTTTCGCGATGCAGTGAAGCTTAATCATCTCTCAGTAATTGTTTTTCGTCTCCCTGAAATGGACAAGCCAAGATGCATATTTGGCCTGAGCAGTCGCAAATGCTTATAATTGATTGATGCACAAGTGGCCTGTGCATGCGTTCATTTCGTATCATGTAATGCTCTTCTGCTCACGCTGGATTTACCTCAGTGCTTTTGCGATGCAGTGACGCTTGATCAAATTTAAGTATTTGTCCTCTTGTTTGCCTGAAACGGACGTGCCAAGATGCATATTTGGCTTAAGCAGTCGCAAATGCCTATATTTGTTTGATGCGCAAGTGGCCTTGGCCTGCATTCAATTCGTATCATGTAATGCTCTTCTGCTCAACTGGCTCTACCGCAGTGCTTTTTCGATGCAGTTAAGCTTTATCATATTTAAGTATTTGTCTTTTTGTCTCCCTGAAACGGACGTGCCAAGATGCATATTTGGCCTGAGCAGTCGCAAATGCTTATCATTGTTTGACGCACAAGTGGCCTGGGCATGCGTTCCTTTCGTATCATGTAATGCTCTTCTGCTCACGCTGGCTTTACCGCAGTGCTTTCGCGATGCAGTGAAGCTTAATCATCTCTTGGTAATTGTTTTTTGTCTCCCTGAAACGGACATGCCAAGATGCTTATTTGGCCTGAGCAGTCGCAAATGCTTATATTTGATTGATGCACAAGTTGCCTGTGGATGCGTTCAATTAGTATCATGTAATGCTCTTCTGCTCACGCTGGCTTTACCACAGTGCTTTTTTGATCTAGTGAAGCTTAATAATTTTTTGGTAATTGTCTTTTTGTCTCCCTAAAACGGACGTACCAAGATGCATATTTGGCCTGAGCAGTCGCAAATACTTATATTTGTTTGATGCACAAGTGGCCTGTGCATGCGTTCATTTCGTATCTTGTAGTGCTCTTCTGCTCATGCTGGCTTTACCGCAATGCTGTTTCGATGCAGTGAAGCTTGATGATATTTTAGTATTTGTCCTTTTGTTTGCCTGAAACGGACGTGCCAAGATGCATATTTGGCCTGAGCAGTCACGAATGCTTATATTTGTTTGATGCAAAAGTGGCCTGTGCATGCGTTAATTTCGTATCATGTAATGCTTTTCTGCTCACGGTGGCTTTACCGCAGTGCTTTCGCAATGCAGTGAAGCTTAATCATTTTTTGGTAATTGTCTTTTTGTCTCCATGAAACGAACGGGCCAAGATGCATATTTGGCCTGAGCAGTCGCAAATGCTTATATTTGTTTGATGCACAAGTGGCCTGTGCATGCGTTCATTTCGTATCATGTAATGCTATTTGCTCAAGCTGGTTTTACCGCAGTGCTTTTGTGATGCAGTGAAGCTTGATCATATTTAAGTATTTGTCCTTTTGTTTGCCTGAAGCGGACGTGCCAAGATGCATATTTGGCCTGTGCAGTCGCAAATGCTTATATTTGTTTGATGCACAAGTGGCCTGGGCATGCGTTCATTTTGTACCATGTAGTGCTCTTCTGCTCATGATGGCTTTACCGCAGTGCTCTTTCAATGCAGTGAAGCGTAATCATTTCTTGGTAATTGTTTTTTTGTCTCCTTGAAACAGACATGTCAAGATGCATATTTGGCCTGAGCAGTCGCAAATGCTTACATTTGATTGATGCACAAGTGGCCAGTGCATGCGTTCATTTCGTATCATGTAATGCTCTTCTGCTCACGCTGGCATTACCGCAGTGCTTTTGCGATGCAGTGAAGCTTGATCAAATTTAAGTATTTGTCCTTTTGTTTGCCTGAAATGGACGTGCCAAGATGCATATTTGGCTTGAGCAGTCGCAAATGCTTATATTTGATTGATGCACAAGTTGCCTGTGGATGCGTTCAATTTGTATCATGTAATGCTCTTCTGCTCACGCTGGCTTTACCGCAGTGCTTTTTCGATGCAGTGAAGCTTGATCATATATTAGTATTTGTCTTTTCGTTTGTCTGAGACGGACATGCCAAGATGCATATTTGGCCTGAGCAGTCGCAAATACTTATATTTGTTTGATGCACAAGTGGCCTGTGCATGCGTTCATTTCGTATGTTGTAATGCTCTTCTGCTCACGCTGGCTTTACCGCAGTGCTTTTGCAATGCAGTGAAGCTTGATCATATATAAGTATTTGTCCTTTTGTTTGCCAGAAAGGGACGTGCCAAGATGCATATTTGGCCTGTGCAGTCGCAAATGCTTATATTTGTTTGATGCACAAGTGGCCTGTTCTTGCGTTCATTTCGTATCATGTAATACTTATCCGCTCACGCTGGCTTTACCGCTGTGAATTTCGCAATGCAGTGAAGCTTAGTCGTCTTTCGGTGATTGTCTTTTTGTCTCCATGAAACGGACGGGCCAAGATGCATAATTGGCCTGAGCAGTCGCAAATGCTTATATTTGTTTGATGCACAAGTGGCCTGTGCATGCGTTCATTTCGTATCATGTAATGCTATTTGCTCAAGCTGGTTTTACCGCAGTGCTTTTGTGATGCAGTGAAGCTTGATCATATTTAAGTATTTGTCCTTTTGTTTGCCTGAAGCGGACGTGCCAAGATGCATATTTGGCCTGTGCAGTCGCAAATGCTTATATTTGTTTGATGCACAAGTGGCCTGGGCATGCGTTCATTTTTTACCATGTAGTGCTCTTCTGCTCATGCTGGCTTTACCGCAGTGCTCTTTCAATGCAGTGAAGCCTAATCATTTCTTGGTAATTGTTTTTTGTCTCCTTGAAACGGACATGTCAAGATGCATATTTGGCCTGAGCAGTCGCAAATGCTTATATTTGATTGATGCACAAGTGGCCTGTGCATGCGTTCATTTCGTATCATGAATGCTCTTCTGCTCACGCTGGCATTACCGCAGTGCTTTTGCGATGCAGTGAAGCTTGATCAAATTTAAGTATTTGTCCTTTTGTTTGCCTGAAATGGACGTCCCAAGATGCATATTTGGCTTGAGCAGCCGCAAATGCCTATCTTTGTTTGATGCGCAAGTGGCCTGGGCTTGCGTTCATTTCGTATCATCTAATGCTCTTCTGCTCACGCTGGCTTTACCGCAGTGCTTTTTCGATGCAGTGAAGCTTGATCATATTTTAGTATTTGTCTTTTCGTTTGTCTGAGACGGACATGCCAAGATGCATATTTGGCCTGAGCAGTCGCAAATACTTATATTTGTTTGATGCACAAGTGGCCTGTGCATGCGTTCATTTCGTATGTTGTAATGCTCTTCTGCTCACGCTGGCTTTACCGCAGTGCTTTTGCAATGCAGTGAAGCTTGATCGTATATAAGTATTTGTCCTTTTGTTTGCCAGAAAGGGACGTGCCAAGATGCATATTTGGCCTGTGCAGTCGCAAATGCTTATATTTGTTTGATGCACAAGTGGCCTGTTCTTGCGTTCATTTCGTATCATGTAAAACTTATCCGCTCACGCTGGCTTTACCGCTGTGAATTTCGCAATGCAGTGAAGCTCAGTCGTCTTTCGGTGATTGTCTTTTTGTCTCTCTGAAACGGACGTGCCAAGATGCATATTTGGCCTGAGCAGTCGCAAATGCTCATATTTGTTTGATGCACAAGTGGCCTGTGCATGCGTTCGTTTCGTATCATGTAATGCTCTTCTGCTCACGCTGGCTTTAGCGCAGTGCTTTTGCGATGCAGTGAAGCCTAATCATCTTTTGGTATGTGTCTTTTTGTCTCCCTGAAATGGACGTGCCAAGATGCATATTGGCCTGAGCAGTCGCTAATACTTATATTTTTTGATGCACAAGTGGCGTGGGCTTGCGTTCATTTCGTGTAATGTAATGCTCTTGTGCTCAAGCTGGCTTTACCGCAGTGCTTTTGTGATGCAGTGAAGCTTGATCATATTTAAGTATTTGTCCTTTTGTTTGCCAGAAACGGACGTGCCAAGATGCATATTTGGCCTGTGCAGTCGCAAATGCTCATATTTGTTTGATGCAAAAGTGGCCTGTGCATGCGTTAATTATGTATCATGTAATGCTTTTCTGCTCACGGTGGCTTTACCGCAGTGCTTTCGCGATGCAGTGAAGCCTAATCATGTTTTGGTAATTGTCTTTTTGTCTCTATGAAACAGACATGCCAAGATGCATATTGGGCCCGAGCAGTCGCAAACGCTTATATTTCTTTGATGCACAAGTGGCCTGTGCATGCGTTCATTTCGTATCTTGTAATGCTCTTCTGCTCACGCTGGCTTTACCGTAGTGTTTTTGCAATGCTGTGAAGCTTGATCATATTTAAGTATTTGTCCTTTTGTTTGCCAGAAACGGACGTGCCAAGATGCATATTTGGCCTGTGCAGTCGCAAATGCTTATGTTTGTTTGATGCACAAGTGGCCTGTTCTTGCGTTCATTTCGTATTATGTAATGCTTTTCTGCTCACGCTGGCTTTACCGCAGTGAATTTCGCGATGCAGTGAAGCTTAATCATCTTTCGGTAATTGTCTTATTGTCTCCCTGAAACGGACGTGCTAAGATGCATATTTGGCCTGAGCAGTCGCAAATGCCTATATTTTTTGATGCACAAGTGGCCTGTGCTTGCGTTCATTTCGTATCATGTTCTTCTGCTCATGCTCTTCTGCTCATGTTGGCTTTACCACAGTGCTTTCGTGATGCAGTGAAGCTTAACCGTCTTTTGGTAATTGTCTTTTTGTCTCTCTGAAACGGACGTGCCAAGATGCATATTTGGCCTGAGCAGTCGCAAATGCTTATATTTGTTTGATGCACAAGTGGCCTGTGCATGCGTTCGTTTCGTATCATGTAATGCTCTTCTGCTCACGCTGGCTTTAGCGCACTGCTTTTGCGATGCAGTGAAGCTTAATCACCTTTTGGTATGTGTCTTTTTTCCTCCCTGAAATGGACGTGCCAAGATGCATATTTGCCTGAGCAGTCGCTAATACTTATATTTTTTGATGCACAAGTGGCCTGTGCATGCGTTCATTTCGTATCTTGTAATGCTCTTCTGCTCACGCTGGCTTTACCGTAGTGTTTTTGCAATGCAGTGAAGCTTGATCATATTTAAGTATTTATCCTTTTGTTTGCCTGAAACGGACATGCCAAGATGCAAATGTGGCCTGAGCAGTCGCAAATGCTTATATTTGTTTGATGCACAAGTGGCATGTGCATACGTTCATTTCGTATCATGTAATGCTTTTCTGCTCACGCTGGCTTTACCGCAGTGCTTTTGCGATGCAGTGAAGCTTAATCATCTTTTGGTATGTGTCTTTTTGTCTCCCTGAAATGGACGTCCCAAGATGCATAATGGCCTGAGAAGTCGCAAATACTTATATTTTTTGATGCACAAGTGGCGTGGGCATGCGTTCATTTCGTATGATGTAATTCTTTTGTGCTCACGCTGGCTTTACCGCAGTGCTTTCGCGATGCAGTGAAGCTTAATCATCTCTCAGTAATTGTTTTTCGTCTCCCTGAAATGGACAAGCCAAGATGCATATTTGGCCTGAGCAGTCGCAAATGCTTATAATTGATTGATGCACAAGTGGCCTGTGCATGCGTTCATTTTGTATCATGTAATGCTCTTCTGCTCACGCTGGATTTACCTCAGTGCTTTTGCGATGCAGTGACGCTTGATCAAATTTAAGTATTTGTCCTCTTGTTTGCCTGAAACGGACGTGCCAAGATGCATATTTGGCTTAAGCAGTCGCAAAAGCCTATATTTGTTTGATGCGCAAGTGGCCTTGGCCTGCATTCAATTCGTATCATGTAATGCTCTTCTGCTCAACTGGCTCTACCGCAGTGCTTTTTCGATGCAGTTAAGCTTTATCATATTTAAGTATTTGTCTTTTTGTCTCCCTGAAACGGACGTGCCAAGATGCATATTTGGCCTGAGCAGTCGCAAATGCTTATCATTGTTTGACGCACAAGTGGCCTGGGCATGCGTTCCTTTCGTATCATGTAATGCTCTTCTGCTCACGCTGGCTTTACCGCAGTGCTTTCGCGATGCAGTGAAGCTTAATCATCTCTTGGTAATTGTTTTTTGTCTCCCTGAAACGGACATGCCAAGATGCTTATTTGGCCTGAGCAGTCGCAAATGCTTATATTTGATTGATGCACAAGTTGCCTGTGGATGCGTTCAATTAGTATCATGTAATGCTCTTCTGCTCACGCTGGCTTTACCACAGTGCTTTTTTGATCCAGTGAAGCTTAATAATTTTTTGGTAATTGTCTTTTTGTCTCCCTAAAACGGACGTACCAAGATGCATATTTGGCCTGACCAGTCGCAAATACTTATATTTGTTTGATGCACAAGTGGCCTGTGCATGCGTTCATTTCGTATCTTGTAGTGCTCTTCTGCTCATGCTGGCTTTACCGCAATGCTGTTTCGATGCAGTGAAGCTTGATGATATTTTAGTATTTGTCCTTTTGTTTGCCTGAAACGGACGTGCCAAGATGCATATTTGGCCTGAGCAGTCACGAATGCTTATATTTGTTTGATGCAAAAGTGGCCTGTGCATGCGTTAATTTCGTATCATGTAATGCTTTTCTGCTCACGGTGGCTTTACCGCAGTGCTTTCGCAATGCAGTGAAGCTTAATCATTTTTTGGTAATTGTCTTTTTGTCTCCATGAAACGAACGGGCCAAGATGCATATTTGGCCTGAGCAGTCGCAAATGCTTATATTTGTTTCATGCACAAGTGGCCTGTTCTTGCGTTTATTTCGTATCATGTAATACTTATCCGCTCACGCTGGCTTTACCGCTGTGAATTTCGCAATGCAGTGAAGCTTAGTCGTCTTTCGGTGATTGTCTTTTTGTCTCCATGAAACGGACGGGCCAAGATGCATAATTGGCCTGAGCAGTCGCAAATGCTTATATTTGTTTGATGCACAAGTGGCCTGTGCATGCGTTCATTTCGTATCATGTAATGCTATTTGCTCAAGCTGGTTTTACCGCAGTGCTTTTGTGATGCAGTGAAGCTTGATCATATTTAAGTATTTGTCCTTTTGTTTGCCTGAAGCGGACGTGCCAAGATGCATATTTGGCCTGTGCAGTCGCAAATGCTTATATTTGTTTGATGCACAAGTGGCCTGGGCATGCGTTCATTTTGTACCATGTAGTGCTCTTCTGCTCATGATGGCTTTACCGCAGTGCTCTTTCAATGCAGTGAAGCCTAATCATTTCTTGGTAATTGTTTTTTTGTCTCCTTGAAACAGACATGTCAAGATGCATATTTGGCCTGAGCAGTCGCAAATGCTTATATTTGATTGATGCACAAGTGGCCAGTGCATGCGTTCATTTCGTATCATGTAATGCTCTTCTGCTCACGCTGGCATTACCGCAGTGCTTTTGCGATGCAGTGAAGCTTGATCAAATTTAAGTATCTGTCCTTTTGTTTGCCTGAAATGGACGTGCCAAGATGCATATTTGGCTTGAGCAGTCGCAAATGCTTATATTTGATTGATGCACAAGTTGCCTGTGGATGCGTTCAATTTGTATCATGTAATGCTCTTCTGCTCACGCTGGCTTTACCGCAGTGCTTTTTCGATGCAGTGAAGCTTGATCATATATTAGTATTTGTCTTTTCGTTTGTCTGAGACGGACATGCCAAGATGCATATTTGGCCTGAGCAGTCGCAAATACTTATATTTGTTTGATGCACAAGTGGCCTGTGCATGCGTTCATTTCGTATGTTGTAATGCTCTTCTGCTCACGCTGGCTTTACCGCAGTGCTTTTGCAATGCAGTGAAGCTTGATCATATATAAGTATTTGTCCTTTTGTTTGCCAGAAAGGGACGTGCCAAGATGCATATTTGGCCTGTGCAGTCGCAAATGCTTATATTTGTTTCATGCACAAGTGGCCTGTTCTTGCGTTTATTTCGTATCATGTAATACTTATCCGCTCACGCTGGCTTTACCGCTGTGAATTTCGCAATGCAGTGAAGCTTAGTCGTCTTTCGGTGATTGTCTTTTTGTCTCCATGAAACGGACGGGCCAAGATGCATAATTGGCCTGAGCAGTCGCAAATGCTTATATTTGTTTGATGCACAAGTGGCCTGTGCATGCGTTCATTTCGTATCATGTAATGCTATTTGCTCAAGCTGGTTTTACCGCAGTGCTTTTGTGATGCAGTGAAGCTTGATCATATTTAAGTATTTGTCCTTTTGTTTGCCTGAAGCGGACGTGCCAAGATGCATATTTGGCCTGTGCAGTCGCAAATGCTTATATTTGTTTGATGCACAAGTGGCCTGGGCATGCGTTCGTTTTTTACCATGTAGTGCTCTTCTGCTCATGCTGGCTTTACCGCAGTGCTCTTTCAATGCAGTGAAGCCTAATCATTTCTTGGTAATTGTTTTTTGTCTCCTTGAAACGGACATGTCAAGATGCATATTTGGCCTGAGCAGTCGCAAATGCTTATATTTGATTGATGCACAAGTGGCCTGTGCATGCGTTCATTTCGTATCATGAATGCTCTTCTGCTCACGCTGGCATTACCGCAGTGCTTTTGCGATGCAGTGAAGCTTGATCAAATTTAAGTATTTGTCCTTTTGTTTGCCTGAAATGGACGTCCCAAGATGCATATTTGGCTTGAGCAGCCGCAAATGCCTATCTTTGTTTGATGCGCAAGTGGCCTGGGCTTGCGTTCATTTCGTATCATCTAATGCTCTTCTGCTCACGCTGGCTTTACCGCAGTGCTTTTTCGATGCAGTGAAGCTTGATCATATTTTAGTATTTGTCTTTTCGTTTGTCTGAGACGGACATGCCAAGATGCATATTTGGCCTGAGCAGTCGCAAATACTTATATTTGTTTGATGCACAAGTGGCCTGTGCATGCGTTCATTTCGTATGTTGTAATGCTCTTCTGCTCACGCTGGCTTTACCGCAGTGCTTTTGCAATGCAGTGAAGCTTGATCATATATAAGTATTTGTCCTTTTGTTTGCCAGAAAGGGACGTGCCAAGATGCATATTTGGCCTGTGCAGTCGCAAATGCTTATATTTGTTTGATGCACAAGTGGCCTGTTCTTGCGTTCATTTCGTATCATGTAAAACTTATCCGCTCACGCTGGCTTTACCGCTGTGAATTTCGCAATGCAGTGAAGCTCAGTCGTCTTTCGGTGATTGTCTTTTTGTCTCTCTGAAACGGACGTGCCAAGATGCATATTTGGCCTGAGCAGTCGCAAATGCTTATATTTGTTTGATGCACAAGTGGCCTGTGCATGCGTTCGTTTCGTATCATGTAATGCTCTTCTGCTCACGCTGGCTTTAGCGCAGTGCTTTTGCGATGCAGTGAAGCCTAATCATCTTTTGGTATGTGTCTTTTTGTCTCCCTGAAATGGACGTGCCAAGATGCATATTGGCCTGAGCAGTCGCTAATACTTATATTTTTTGATGCACAAGTGGCGTGGGCTTGCGTTCATTTCGTGTAATGTAATGCTCTTGTGCTCAAGCTGGCTTTACCGCAGTGCTTTTGTGATGCAGTGAAGCTTGATCATATTTAAGTATTTGTCCTTTTGTTTGCCAGAAACGGACGTGCCAAGATGCATATTTGGCCTGTGCAGTCGCAAATGCTCATATTTGTTTGATGCAAAAGTGGCCTGTGCATGCGTTAATTATGTATCATGTAATGCTTTTCTGCTCACGGTGGCTTTACCGCAGTGCTTTCGCGATGCAGTGAAGCCTAATCATGTTTTGGTAATTGTCTTTTTGTCTCTATGAAACAGACATGCCAAGATGCATATTGGGCCCGAGCAGTCGCAAACGCTTATATTTCTTTGATGCACAAGTGGCATGTGCATGCGTTCATTTCGTATCTTGTAATGCTCTTCTGCTCACGCTGGCTTTACCGTAGTGTTTTTGCAATGCTGTGAAGCTTGATCATATTTAAGTATTTGTCCTTTTGTTTGCCAGAAACGGACGTGCCAAGATGCATATTTGGCCTGTGCAGTCGCAAATGCTTATGTTTGTTTGATGCACAAGTGGCCTGTTCTTGCGTTCATTTCGTATTATGTAATGCTTTTCTGCTCACGCTGGCTTTACCGCAGTGAATTTCGCGATGCAGTGAAGCTTAATCATCTTTCGGTAATTGTCTTATTGTCTCCCTGAAACGGACGTGCTAAGATGCATATTTGGCCTGAGCAGTCGCAAATGCCTATAATTTTGATGCACAAGTGGCCTGTGCTTGCGTTCATTTCGTATCATGTTCTTCTGCTCATGCTCTTCTGCTCATGTTGGCTTTACCACAGTGCTTTCGTGATGCAGTGAAGCTTAACCGTCTTTTGGTAATTGTCTTTTTGTCTCTCTGAAACGGACGTGCCAAGATGCATATTTGGCCTGAGCTGTCGCAAATGCTTATATTTGTTTGATGCACAAGTGGCCTGTGCATGCGTTCATTTCGTATCATGTAATGCTCTTAGCTCACGCTGGCTTAACCGCAGTACTTTTGCGATGCAGTGAAGCTTGATCATATTTAAGTATTTATCCTTTTGTTTGCCTGAAATGGACGTGCCAAGATGCATATTTGGCCTGTGCAGTCGCAAATGCTTATATTTGTTTGATGCACAAGTGGCCTGTGCATACGTTCATTTCGTATCATGTAATGCTTTTCTGCTCACGCTAGGTTTACCGCAGTGCTTTTGCAATGCAGTGAAGCTTAATCATCTTTTGGTATGTGTCTTTTTGTCTCCCTGAAATGGACGTGCCAAGATGCATATTGGCCTGAGCAGTCTCAAATACTTTTTTTTGATGCACAAGTGGCGTGGGCTTGAGTTCATCTCGTATGATGTAATGCTCTTGTGCTCAAGCTGGCTTTACCGCAGTGCTTTTGTGATGCAGTGAAGCTTGATCATATTTAAGTATTTGTCCTTTTGTTTGCCTGAAACGGACGTGCCAAGATGCATATTTGGCCTGTGAAGTCGCAAATGCTTATATTTGTTTGATGCACAAGTGGCCTGTTCTTGCGTTCATTTCGTATCTTGTAATGCTCTTCTGCTCACGCTGGCTTTAGCGCAGTGCTTTCGCAATGCAGTGAAGCTTAATCATCTTTTGGTATGTGTCTTTTAGTCTCCCTGAAATGGACGTGCCAAGATGTGTATTTGGCCCGAGCAGTCGCAAATGCTTATATTTGTTTGATGCACAGGTGGCTTGTGCATGCGTTCATTTCGTATCATGTAATGCTCTTCTGTTCACGCTGGCTTTACCACAGTGCTTTTTCGATCCAGTGAAGCTTAATAATTTTTTGGTAATTGTCTTTTTGTCTCCCTAAAACGGACGTGCCAAGATGCATACTTGGCCTGAGCAGTCACAAATACTTATATTTGTTTGATGCACTAGTGGCCTGTGTATGCGTTCATTTCGTATCATGTAATGCTCTTCTGCTCACGCTGGCTTTACCGCAGTGCTTTCGCGATGCAGTGAAGCTTGATGATATTTTAGTATTTGTCCTTTTGTTTGCCTGAAACGGACGTGCCAAGATGCATATTTGGCCTGAGCAGTCGCGAATGCTTATATTTGTTTGATGCAAAAGTGGCCTGTGCATGCGTTGATTTCGTATCATGTAATGCTTTTCTGCTCACGGTGGCTTTACCGCAGTGCTTTCGCGATGCAGTGAAGCTTAATCATCTTTTGGTAATTATCTTTTTGTCTCCATGAAACGGACGTACCAAGATGCATATTTGGCCTGAGCAGTCGCAAATGCTTATATTTGTTTGATGCACAAGTGGCCTGTGCATGCGTTCATTTCGTATCATGTAATGCTCTTCTGCTCACGCTGGCATTATCGCAGTGCTTTTGCGATGCAGTGAAGCTTGATCAAATTTAAGTATTTGTCCTTTTGTTTGCCTGAAATGGACGTGCCAAGATGCATATTTGGCTTGAGCAGCCGCAAATGCCTATCTTTGTTAGATGCGCAAGTGGCCTGGGCTTGCGTTCATTTCGTATCATCTAATGCTCTTCTGCTTACGCTGGCTTTACCGCAGTGCTTTTTCGATGCAGTGAAGCTTGATCATATTTTAGTATTTGTCTTTTCGTTTGTCTGAGACGAACATGCCAAGATGCATATTTGGCCTGAGCAGTCGCAAATGCTTATATTTGTTTGATGCACAAATGGCCTGTGTATGCGTTCATTTCGTATCATCGAATGCTCTTCTGCTTATGCTGGTTTTACCGCAGTGCTTTGGCGATGCAGTGAAGCCTAATCAGCTTTTGGTAATTGTAGTTTTGTCTCCCGGAAATGAACGTGCCAAGATGCATATTTGGCCTGAGCAGTCGCAAATAATTATATTTGTTTGATGCACAAGTGGCCTGTGCATGCGTTCATTTCGCATGTTGTAATGCTCTTCTGCTCACGCTGGCTTTACCGCAGTGCTTTTGCAATGCAGTGAAGCTTTATCATATATAAGTATTTGTCCTTTTGTTTGCCAGAAAGGGACGTGCCAAGACGCATATTTGGCCTGTGCAGTCGCAAATGCTTATATTTGTTTGATGCACAAGTGGCCTGTTCTTGCGTTCATCTCGTATCATGTTGTGCTTATCCGCTCACGCTGGATTTACCGCTGTGAATTTCGCAATGCAGTGAAGCTTAGTCATCTTTCGGTAATTGTCTTTTTGTCTCTCTGAAACGGAGGTGCCAAGATGCATATTTGGCCTGAGCAGTCGCAAATGCTTATATTTGTTTGATGCACAAGTGGCCTGTGCATGTGTTCGTTTCGTACCATGTAATGCTCTTCTGCTCACGCTGGCTTTAGCGCAGTGATTTTGCGATGCAGTGAAGCTTAATCATCTTTTGGTATGTGTCTCTTTGTCTCCATGAAACAGACATGCCAAGATGCATATTGGGCCCGAGCAGTCGCAAACGCTTATATTTTTTTGATGCACAAGTGGCTTGTGCATGCGTTCATTTCGTATCATGTAATGCTCTTCTGTTCACGCTGGCTTTACCGCAGTGGTTTTTCGATCCTGTGAAGCTTAATAATTTTTTGGTAATTGTCTTTTTGTCTCCCTAAAACGGACGTGCGAAAATGCATATTTGGCCTGAGCAGTCGCAAATACTTATATTTGTTTGATGCACAAGTGGCCTGTGCATGCGTTCAATTCGTATCTTGTAATGCTCTTCTGCTCACGCTGGCTTTACCGTAGTGTTTTTGCAATGCAGTGAAGCTTGATCATATTTAAGTATTTGTCCTTTTGTTTGCCAGAAACGGACGTGCCAAGATGCATATTTGGCCTGTGCAGTCGCAAATGCTTATATTTGTTTGATGCACAAGTGGCCTGTTCTTGCGTTCATTTAGTATCATGTAATGCTTTTCTGCTCATGCTGGCTTTACCGCAGTGAATTTCGCGATGCAGTGAAGCTTAGGCATCTTTCCGTAATTGTCTTATTGTCTCCCTGAAACAGACATGCCAAGATGCATATTGGGCCCGAGCAGTCGCAAACGCTTATATTTCTTTGATGCACAAGTGGCATGTGCATGCGTTCATTTCGTATCTTGTAATGCTCTTCTGCTCACGCTGGCTTTACCGTAGTGTTTTTGCAATGCTGTGAAGCTTGATCATATTTAAGTATTTGTCCTTTTGTTTGCCAGAAACGGACGTGCCAAGATGCATATTTGGCCTGTGCAGTCGCAAATGCTTATGTTTGTTTGATGCACAAGTGGCCTGTTCTTGCGTTCATTTCGTATTATGTAATGCTTTTCTGCTCACGCTGGCTTTACCGCAGTGCTTTTGCGATGCAGTGAAGCCTAATCATCTTTTGGTATGTGTCTTTTTGTCTCCCTGAAATGGACGTGCCAAGATGCATATTGGCCTGAGCAGTCGCTAATACTTATATTTTTTGATGCACAAGTGGCGTGGGCTTGCGTTCATTTCGTGTAATGTAATTAATGCTCTTGTGCTCAAGCTGGCTTTACCGCAGTGCTTTTGTGATGCAGTGAAGCTTGATCATATTTAAGTATTTGTCCTTTTGTTTGCCAGAAACGGACGTGCCAAGATGCATATTTGGCCTGTGCAGTCGCAAATGCTCATATTTGTTTGATGCAAAAGTGGCCTGTGCATGCGTTAATTATGTATCATGTAATGCTTTTCTGCTCACGGTGGCTTTACCGCAGTGCTTTCGCGATGCAGTGAAGCCTAATCATGTTTTGGTAATTGTCTTTTTGTCTCTATGAAACAGACATGCCAAGATGCATATTGGGCCCGAGCAGTCGCAAACGCTTATATTTCTTTGATGCACAAGTGGCATGTGCATGCGTTCATTTGGTATCTTGTAATGCTCTTCTGCTCACGCTGGCTTTACCGTAGTGTTTTTGCAATGCTGTGAAGCTTGATCATATTTAAGTATTTGTCCTTTTGTTTGCCAGAAACGGACGTGCCAAGATGCATATTTGGCCTGTGCAGTCGCAAATGCTTATGTTTGTTTGATGCACAAGTGGCCTGTTCTTGCGTTCATTTCGTATTATGTAATGCTTTTCTGCTCACGCTGGCTTTACCGCAGTGAATTTCGCGATGCAGTGAAGCTTAATCATCTTTCGGTAATTGTCTTATTGTCTCCCTGAAACGGACGTGCTAAGATGCATATTTGGCCTGAGCAGTCGCAAATGCCTATATTTTTTGATGCACAAGTGGCCTGTGCTTGCGTTCATTTCGTATCATGTTCTTCTGCTCATGCTCTTCTGCTCATGTTGGCTTTACCACAGTGCTTTCGTGATGCAGTGAAGCTTAACCGTCTTTTGGTAATTGTCTTTTTGTCTCTCTGAAACGGACGTGCCAAGATGCATATTTGGCCTGAGCTGTCGCAAATGCTTATATTTGTTTGATGCACAAGTGGCCTGTGCATGCGTTCATTTCGTATCATGTAATGCTCTTAGCTCACGCTGGCTTAACCGCAGTACTTTTGCGATGCAGTGAAGCTTGATCATATTTAAGTATTTATCCTTTTGTTTGCCTGAAATGGACGTGCCAAGATGCATATTTGGCCTGTGCAGTCGCAAATGCTTATATTTGTTTGATGCACAAGTGGCCTGTGCATACGTTCATTTCGTATCATGTAATGCTTTTCTGCTCACGCTAGGTTTACCGCAGTGCTTTTGCAATGCAGTGAAGCTTAATCATCTTTTTGTATGTGTCTTTTTGTCTCCCTGAAATGGACGTGCCAAGATGCATATTGGCCTGAGCAGTCTCAAATACTTTTTTTTGATGCACAAGTGGCGTGGGCTTGAGTTCATCTCGTATGATGTAATGCTCTTGTGCTCAAGCTGGCTTTACCGCAGTGCTTTTGTGATGCAGTGAAGCTTGATCATATTTAAGTATTTGTCCTTTTGTTTGCCTGAAACGGACGTGCCAAGATGCATATTTGGCCTGTGAAGTCGCAAATGCTTATATTTGTTTGATGCACAAGTGGCCTGTTCTTGCGTTCATTTCGTATCTTGTAATGCTCTTCTGCTCACGCTGGCTTTAGCGCAGTGCTTTCGCAATGCAGTGAAGCTTAATCATCTTTTGGTATGTGTCTTTTAGTCTCCCTGAAATGGACGTGCCAAGATGTGTATTTGGCCCGAGCAGTCGCAAATGCTTATATTTGTTTGATGCACAGGTGGCTTGTGCATGCGTTCATTTCGTATCATGTAATGCTCTTCTGTTCACGCTGGCTTTACCACAGTGCTTTTTCGATCCAGTGAAGCTTAATAATTTTTTGGTAAATGTCTTTTTGTCTCCCTAAAACGGACGTGCCAAGATGCATACTTGGCCTGAGCAGTCACAAATACTTATATTTGTTTGATGCACTAGTGGCCTGTGTATGCGTTCATTTCGTATCATGTAATGCTCTTCTGCTCAC